>NC_081766.1:29355498-30077998 GCF_963082965.1 Carassius carassius | reverse complement strand
CCACTTAAGTCAACTTATAGAATGTACAAGTACAAGACTGTTTCTAAAAACAAACTTTACGTACAAAACAGTGTTTAAAGAGTATTAACCTGCAGAAAAAAAAAAAAACTCAAGAACATCAGGGTCTAAGGTAAAATGTCAGTCCAGTCTGTGCTGAAACGCTACTGTCAATCAAACAATCATGGGAGGGGCCTGTCTCTGTGACATCACACAAACGCACACTGCCAAGACACATTTCAGTTCAAACTGTTTCTAAAAGTGCACGCCCCATTCGATGACCCCTTTAATATATACCATTTAGTTATATGTGCACTTTAGGTACTAATGTACTAAAATGCACCATTTAGGTGTAAATAACGTACAAAGGTGTACCTTTTGAAAGGGGACCGTACCTACGACAGCTTTTGTACTTTTATTATTTATTTATTGAGATAGTACAGTCAAGTAGAGAGTAAAACTTACTAATATCATTGATATTTAAAGTGCAAAGTAGCCAAAAATGATACTTAAGTACAGTAACTAATAACATTTGCTCAAATACTTAACACCACTGGCATTTTAGTAAACTACAAAAGAATTACGCTTAGCTTGATACGTCTCATTTATTCAATTCCATTTTTAATCACATCACAAGGTAGTTGAGTTTATATTTTAATTTTAAGAATGAGAAACTGAATAGAATTTAGTCAAATAATACTTTTTGTGTGTGTATCTTCATATATATATGATCATATGCTGGGTCTGACTTGTTTTATGTGCCTTGTCCAGCAGTAGTACAAAGGAAATTAGAAGAACAGGATGCTGTGTCCTCACTAGCTGTCTAATAACTGTCCAGTCACTGTGCTCTGAATCTAATTCACACTATCTTCTGAAGGCCTTGATGAAGGGCAGCGTCTACATAAGCAATCATATGAGAAGCTCTATGAATATAAAGTAATTGATACAATCATTAAATCCAAGTTTTCAGATGAGCAGTAAAGCCACTGTTCTTCATTACATCAGATCGCCCTTCCCTGAAGATAAAGCTATATGTCAAGCTATAATTAATTGAGCTGACATCTTACATTTATAAACAAGACATTTCACATATAGCTTCTTACATTTATTATCAAGGATTTCTCTTACTCATGCATGCTGTTTCATATTTCCTGTTAAAGCAAAACGACATTTGACATTTAAAAAGTCAGGGAATGTCATGGGTTTTAAAATGTATGAAAACTACAATTCTGATGATATTTTAGTTGCTTATGTTACTATTTCAATGTTTCTCTAATTCAAACCATTTTTCAGTCTAATCCAAGTAATTCTGAAGGAGGTCAAATAGAGAAATAGAGATCATGTAATAGCCCTCTGCTGCTCTCTAGTGGTTTCAAAAGGCTGCCAGACCATGCTGAAATGACTTTCTTTTTTTCTTTCTTTCTTTTTTTTTTGTCTTGGTGACAGACATGTGTACTATAGTGTGTGCAGAAATTAAAACTGAGTGGGTGAGATACATTTGCAGGACGAGAAGGACTATTGCTTGAAAGACACATTGAAAGGTGATGGCCAATCAAATAACACCCTATTCCCACTGCCGTCTCATCAAACACACACACACACAATATTTATATAACAATTACTGGCCAAATAAATAGTTTGATATTCATATACATAATATGAAATGGTTATTTATTTATTAATTTAATTAATTAATTAATTTATTATTATTTTTTTTGTCATTTCATAATTGTTTTACGATTACATTTTTTGATGATGATTATAATAATAATAATTTCTGATATGTGATATGAATACATTTGCATTTTCAAATTTGCCAATTTTGTGTGTGTACATATACATATACAAAATTATAAAAAATTATATATATACACACACACAATTATACAAAATTGTGTGTGTGTATACATATATATATATATATATACATATATATATATATATATATATATATATATATATATATATATATATATATATATATATATATTTATATATATATATATATATATATATATATATTTATATATATATTTTTTTTATACAAAATTAGCAAAATTGAAAATACAAATGGATTTTTTTTTACTGTATAATGTATAGTCATATTAGAAATTATTATCATTATAATCATCATCGGACAATGTTAATGGTAAAACAATTATGAAATAACAAAAAAAAACTTAAATATTATGTATATAAATAGCAAAAACTATTGATTTGGCCAGTAATTGGACATCTATATTATACATATGATAAATTGCCCTACTACACACTACAACTTCTATCATTCAAAATCTCTCTCTCTCTCTCTCTCTCTCTCTCTCTCTCTCTGTCTCTCTCTATCTCTCTCTCTCTCTGTCTGTCTCTCTCTATCTAATCAGTTTTACGAGCTAAATTAATACTTTTTGAGCATCAAATCAGTGTACTAGAGTGATTTCTAAAGGATCATGTGATACTGAAGACTGGTGTAATTGACGCTGGAAAGTCATCTTTTCACAGAAATAAATAATATTTTACAATATATTAAAATAGAAAACAGTTATTTTAAATTATAATAATATTTCACAGCATTCATGTTTTACTGTAGTTTTGATCAAATAAATACAGTCCTGGTGCGCATGAGAAATTTCCTTCAAAAACATGAATAATTTTACCCCAAACTTTTGAACATTTTGTGTGTAAATTAAACATTTCATCAAATGGGGAAGTTTGTCTTTTCCAACGAAATCCCTAACTGTCTTTTAAAACTGTAACTTTGTCTCAGAGCATTGACATTTGACATCTACATCATCTTTTTTTATTATTAACAATAATAATCTCTGATTCAAGCACAAGCCCCGCCCACACAACGGGAGTTTCGGTGACCACAGGGAGGATGTGACATGTCACACAAGCCCTCACACTCAGTCAGAGCTCTTATCTCTGAGCTCTGTTTTGTTTTGTGTTTAGATGTTGTCTGTCAGTTGTATTAGTCATCTCTGACAGCTAGTTTGCTAACTGTTGTTAGTTAAACACAGCTTGGTTCAGGAAATCCCTTTGAGATTTGAGCTACACATAACACAGAGTGTTGGCAGGTTGGTGGCTGTCCCCATCTCTCTGTCAGACTCGTGAATTACTCATCAGACAGGGTCAGAGTGCTCTGGATGAATCGCACAGGGGATTGATACGCACTACATTCGTCCCATCTTTTGTAATGGGGAATTTACAGAGGGGGCTATTCTTAAGAAGATTCGACACTTCCTCTTTTGTTGTTGTCTGATGATAGTCTGGACCTTTCCTTGTGAAAAAGAACAAACAAAGATTTTCAATAACCCTACACCTAAACCTACCCCTCACAGAAAACATTGTGTCTCAAAAAAAAAAAAAAAAACTTTTATAAGCTCATGTACCTATGGGTACCTCAATTTAGGTCCCCACAGTGACACAGGTCCCCATGAGTTTGTGTGTATTCAGGTTTAAGTCTCCACCAGTATAGAAAAACATGTACACACAAACACACACACACACACACACACACATACAGTAATTACTGTAATATATAGGGGAGAGCAGGGTGATTTGACCTTTTGGGAAGCTGAGACAACCTTTGTTTCTGTGAACCTTAAACAAAATTGGTGATTTTACAAACATTTGAAAAGGACTCGTGCTTCTTTTGTCTGAACAATTACAGATAAAGCTGAAAAAAAATATCCCATGTGTTTGTGCTTTAGGAAGTTGTAATATGAGGCTATACTGTAAGCATGATGTAAGCTCTAAACTGCTGGATAATACACGTTTGTTAAAATGGTAGGAGTGGGGTCAAAATATTATTTTACTGTAATTCTACATTACATTTCATTTTAGACTAAGCATTTTTGATTTTGTTCTTTGTTCTGAAGATTTTAAATAGGCCTTGTTTATGAAAAGTGGCCATTGAACTTTAAGTTTTTATGAAATTGTATTTCGCTGCAACTTTATAAGTGGGATACTGTTAGCCCAGTTCTGTAAGGTCAATCACAGTCCATTTATATACAACTTTTGAGAAGTCATCCATCCATCCATTCTATAATCCAAACCTCTTTGTTCTCATTAGTGTGTTAATGATGTGAGTGAGTGCAGGTTATTAGGGTTCCAGAGAGCCACAGGTGGGCGAACTCACTGCCTGGATGGTCAATCCATCACAAGGCTCACATATAGATTTTAAGAATTCATTTCTATAGAAATTCTCTTCCTTTGATATAGCATGAGGTAAAAATGTTCAGTTTTACTTCAGCATTGGTTCAACTTACCCTCTCCCTAGGCTCAATTTACCCTACACTGGGCAAGTTGAACCAAGAGACTATTTTTGGAAAGCCATATTTTGAAATCAGTTTATTTTAGATCCAGAGTGAGTATTCCCAAATGTGCACCACATTCTGAAATTTACATATTTAATTTGAACACACTACTGTCATGTGCTTACTTTAAACACACCTTAAGTAAAAACAGGCACAACTCACCCCACTCTCCCTAGAAATCACTTCTGTTGTCCTTCTATTGTTAACATTGTCAATGTCATTTCAATTGAATCTTGTATGTCATGTATTTAGAAATACTGTATTTTTGTAATTACACATTTGTAATGATGAAGTTGCAATTTAATACATTTAAAATACATTAACTTTAAATGTTATCAAATACACTACATTTAAAATGATAATCAATGCCGTTTTAAATTAATGTAGCTTTTTGACCCACTTAAGTAAGACTTAAGTTTATGTCTAATTTTTATAATTACATATATTGCATTTAAAATTTGATAAAGCTTGTATGTATTTCATAGTACAAAGTTTCAATTTAATACATTTAAGATATATTAACTTTTAACATAACATATTACAGATGTTAGTAACAAAGATTATTAAAATATGATGTTTTAAAATGTACTTTAAAGTAAAAATTTTAATTTGAGATTATTACAAAGTGAAATTTTACTAGTGTACTTAATTGTGTCATGACATATAATCATGAAAGTGTATCTCTTTATGAATATTTGTTTTAAAAATTTTATCTACAGGTTTTATACAATATTTTAAACATTTCACTAGATTAATTGTTTAAAGCTTAGTGATACAATGTCAAAACTATAAATTATTTGACTAATTTGCATGATGTATTTATCTATAGTGACATCCAGCTCGTATATTAAAAGGTCAGTCCCTCTAGATTAACTTGAGGTTTAGTGTCTTGATCAACAGCACAGTGGTGAATATGACCTTTTTAATATTAGTGTAGATCATAAACTGTTACACCACAACACCCCACCTACTCAACAATGCTTATGGGTTTCTACTTCTGTCTACTTCTACTACCAATTTTATGAAACATTAAATGGATGAAGAATTTACAAAGGTACCTGAGTAGAGGGTAACTTTTTACATACAAACTATAATTAATGCGGAAAAGAAACTGAAACAGACACATAATGACAAATTCATTTCAGAATGTTCTTTACAATAAAATATGCATGTAAAATAATTGTGTAGTTTCATTCTAGCAATGAATCGTGCATCCATCCTGTGCTATATTCGTGAGCCTCCACGCTGTCTGGGCTTAACTCTGGAACAGGAGCCCTCTCTGGGCTAAAATCAGGAATGGGAGGGACGGAGTTCACCAACGCAGGGAAGAAAAGGGGTCAGGTCGGTATACAAGTCAATAAAGTCTTTCTCCACTTTCCATTCACCCAAATGCCCTCTCAGCTCACCCTCAGGTGCAGGGGGTGGAGATCCTCTCCATGCACTCTCTGTCCATGGCTTTCTCCATCGTGGTGGGTGCTGTAGTCGACTCTTGCACCTGGTCTGACGATCCAGGAGGCTCTGGCTCGGTTGTGTTCCTCAGCTCTGTCGCGCTCCTAGGCGATGGCTTGCTGGTCTCGATGGGTTCTGGCTCTCCGTCAGTAATGGCCTCAGGCTCTTGTTCAACGCAGCGGGGTGATGGTGGGCTGGGCTCTGGGTCTGGCTGGGTTCAGAATCGGGGGTAAATGCTCTCCAGACACAGGATGATTGCCTCCCTCCAGTACAGTCCAGTGGTGTTTTAGAGGTCGACGGGGCGGTAGTAGTTGGCCCCGATCCAGAACAGGGAGTTCAGCACAGGGTAGAGGAGACACACATAACACTAAATTACGAATAACACTGGATTCTAGACATGGGAAAACACAGGGCTTAATTACTCAACTAAACGGTGGGATGATGAGACAGACCTGGACTCAATGAAACACAATAGGAACAGGAATAGGAAGAAAACCCAATGTGGGCATTTCACACATGAGGGAAAACTACATCAGAGGGAGCAAAACATAACACCATATTCCATATTCCTGACAATAATCTAGTTAGTTGTTTTTTTGTTTTTTCATAGACTTCATACAGGATAAAACATTTTATGACCCACCATAATAGAAAATATTATGAGCTTGTTAAAATCTTATTGCATACATTATATTTATTTATTTACTTTTACCTTTGAAAGGCAAGGCAGGACAATGCATTTAAAATGTTGTGTAATTTAAAAGAGTACAAAACCATGGCTGTTTTTAACACACTTAAGTAAGTTCTTAAAACGTGCACTTTGTAATAATGACAAATTAAAAGTTTTGCTTTAAAGTAAATATTAAATCATTATGATTAAATAATATTTTTTTCTTGTACTTTAAATACAGTAAGTACACTTATTTTGATGTGTTGACTAACAAAATAATGTACATGTAAAGTACTTGATCATAAAGGTAACTGTTGTGTGTGTTTTCATTTATATTATAAATACACATCACATTTAAAGCTAATATATTTTAAATATTGCTACTTCATCATTACAAGCGTGCAATTGCAAATAATTGAAATACATGACATACATGTTTTAAGAGAAATTACATTCAAGTATAATTTAGTTTACCATAAATTATTGTCAGTACATTTACCAGTATACATTAACCATATTTTAAAGACAATAGTAGTAATTATTAAATAACATATAAACTTAAGTCTTACTTAAGTAGGTCAAAAAAGCAATGATTAAATGTAATTAGTTAAACTTAACAGTGCTTTTAATACATTGTTATTTTATTGCAATTAACATGCACTTGTCCTGAAAACATTTCAGTTCAAACTTATTTTATTTTTTTTAAGCGTATTATTTCTCTAAATGTTTCAAGAAAAAAAACTGCCTACGCTGGTGATGTGATCTCTATAAAGACAATCACTCATCGGTGTGTCATGGATAAACCCATTGCCTCCTGTTGCCCTTACTGGCCAGAGAGTCACATGCCAGGTTGCTGTCATAGAGACTGAAATACATGTGTAAATATGCATCACTCTGTTATTTTTTTCTTCTAACGAAACCAGCTTCCTGAAGCTTTTAAAGCCTTTTAAACAAATATCAGTGCCCAACTTGCACAGTTTTTACAATGTTCCCAATTAGGCGATTTATATGAAAACATCCTGTGGTGAGGCCAATTTCATTTGTTAGCCTGTTATCTTTCCAGGTACCTCTGGGAGTGCATCATTCTGCAGAAAACTGAGGAAAATTGATCTACTCAATGCAGACCACCGTACTATGCAAAGAACCGGGCTGTTTTTCACTGAAAGCCCATCAAATGATTTTAAATGCAAGTTGCATTCTCTATTCCCATAAAACGGCATACTGAGAATATGCTTTGCTTGGATATGCACACCATTCAGAAAAAAATACATGCATATATATTTTAAATCGGACATAATTCTTTATATATATTGCAAATCCCCCCACCCCCAAAAGTGGCAACCTGCAATTTTTTACCCTAAGAATCTACTACCAAATGAAATTTACTTTCATTAAAGTAACTTAATTTGCTTAATTTAGTCAGATTATCAGTGCTATGTATTACTGTTCCTCCAGTTAAACAAATGGAGATTCCTATTTTTAGCAACAAGACCCTTTGAACCTTCATATTTCAAAACCTCTTCTGGCTGACTTGAGGGAAAGTTGAAATTTGTTTAGGCCCACAGTTTCTGGGACAATTGCCAATTTGTAATGGCTTGAAACTTCAGCTATATTCCCACAGGACTTCTTTCAGTTCATTTCCAGTTATCTAAAATGTTGGGCAAATCCCATATTCTCATGAAGAATTGCTTGGGCAGCCCCTGCTGATGTCCAGTCACATTTTATCTACGTGCATCCTGTTCATCATAATCTGTTATTTTCTAATTGATATATTTTCCGGGATTTTTTCTTTTTTTTTTACTGAACTTATTCAAGGATTTCTGAAGGGCACTTTTATCATAAGCCGTTTGAAAATGCTTATTTCTTTGTCAAAACAAACAATTGTAATTACTTTAGGTTTAATTATAATTATACAGTAATATATGTTCTCGAGTATGATTGATCAAACAGCTTTTGAGAGTGCTGATATTGCACCGCTTGTCTACTTGTCTACTGTAAATGGATTCGTAAAAAAAAAAAAAAAGTAAAAATTAAAAATAAAAAACACCAAGCTACAGTACATCAGAAAATGAGTGGTCATTATTTTGACCCTAGGGAATTTTCTGTTGAATATACAATCATGACAAATGTGTTGGTGGGGGTTTAATCATCTGTTTAGTCAGCAAGTGCTTAAAACCATGACAAAACATTAACGTTGTATCAGACATGAAAGCATAAAAAAAAATTACTAATAAATCTCTTCTTATATTTGAAAATAAAATGAATTTAAAACTTGTGATCCTGTGTTCAGACTTTTGAAAATAAAATGTAAACATTTTAAGAAGTCCTTGCCGCGAATCCTAATTTCTTAAGCATCATAACTGACACATATCTGTATGAAGTGTTTTCCTGATTTTCATGTAACAGGTAAATGAATGCAATACCAGAGTTAAATGTAAAATGAAGGAAATAGGTGCTTTATAATTTCTCTGGCCTATATTATTTGGCTGAGTTGATTTTCCTGTCATCATACAGAACAGATGCAAAGCTGTAGTGTCTATTATACAACAAGTTTCATTTTTATTATATCATGATTAGATTAAAAAGGGTTTGCAATTGGTCTATTTATACTTATCAGGCCCAGGTTTATGAAGACATAATATGCTCCATAAAAATGTTGATGACAGAATGATTCTTTATTCCATATTGATCTTCATGTGACCCAATTTCAGGTGTGAAAAAGGAGCTCTTTAAACACTCTTTTACTCACATCTTGGCACTATTGGTTTGGCATTATATGTCTCACGTCCTTTTCAGCTCATAGAACATATATTTCATTCAAAAATGATGAGTTATTCAAAAATTAACATCATAAAAATACAAACCATAACCTAGAAAGAGGCAAAGCATAAAACCAATAAGATTTGACCTTCACATCATATCCGTTTATTGTGATTATATATTGCTGTTAAATTGTTCCTGTGAGCTGAATGAGCCAACTTCCATGGAAGCGCTGAGTTTAAATAAAAACGGCATTGTGGTTCACAATTCCTTGTTAATTATTTCCATTGTTCAACGGTGCCGGAAGCCAACCTCCAGAGACAGGCAGTTTCCATATGCAGCAAATGACCAAAAGCTTGGCTGTGTGCATCACATCCAAATAATCAGGAACAGCTATTGTAAATACGAATCTGTCAAATGAAATACAAATTAGCATATTGTGAGAAATAAAGGTGCAATTGCAAGTTATAAAGATGCATTGTGAGAAATAAAGCCACAACTATGAGAAATAAAGCTGCATTTGTGAGATAAACATTTGCAGTGATAAGAAATATAGTGACAGTTGTGAGCTATAAAGTCGCATTGCTAGAAATAGTTACGATTATGAGATATAAAATCGATATTGTGAGATACAAAGTAGCAATTGTGAGATTTAAAGTCCTAATGCAAGAAATAATGTCCAAATTATGACAATAAAGTCGCAGTTGTGAGATACTTTAGATTAAAATAAATAAGTTGCAATTGTGATATAAGGTGCACAGTAAGAAATAGTCACAATCATGAGAAATAAATATTTAATTGTTAGATACACCATTGCAATCATGAGAAATAAAGTCACAATTATGAGAAATAAAGTTGCAGTTGTGAGAAACTGTGAGCAATGAATCTGATATTGTGAGATACAAAGTTCCAACTATAATAAAGTTGCAAATTAAAAGAAATAATCACAATAATGAATACTAAAACATAAATTATGATTATTAATTAAAGTTGCAGTTGTAAGATTTAAAGTTTCATTGCAATAATTATTAATAAATATTGTGAGATACAAATTTGCAATTATGATAAAGTTTCAATTAAGAAATGAAGTTTTAGTTATGAGAAAAGTTTTGCATTTATGAGAAAAAAAAAAGTGTTCTGAGAAGTTGCAATTATGACAAATAAAGCCACAACCGCTAGATACAAAGTTGCAATAATGACTAATAAAGTAGCAATTACCATTTTGTTCTCTGAATTAGAAAAGGACTTTGACACAAACTCATTAATAGTGACAATTGAGTGACAAATTATTTGTGCCATGCATATAATGACAATTATAAACTCTTTTTTTTCTGAAATTCCTTCTTTCCCACAATATTTTTTCATATTATGACTCTGCATGGTGTATACAGTATATTATTTTCTTCCTTGGCACTACCAAAGAAAACATGTTTACATCCTTCTAAAGTGACAGTGACAATAAGACATGGCACAGCTGGCCTGAGACACACACTGCAACACTCTGTCCCCAAAAACACTGACCTCTGATTGAGCATGTAAACACAGCACAACATATTTGTCCTCCAAATTAATGAAATAAAGTTCTATAAAGTTGCTGGAATCAAATCTCTAGCACTGAGAAGTCAATACCAAAGCCAGTCAACATACCATGTTATTGCTACTGATGGTTACAGGTTCACTTAACAAAATCACAAATGAGTTATTCAGTTCAGACTTTCAGTATAGCCTATAACAGAACAACCTCAGGGCATTTCTTCTGAGATAACACTCAAAGCTTATCAAAAGAAATACAGAAGCATCTCTTCTCACCAGGATAAATGTTTTATTTACACACAACTCAAAAGAGCATAAAAAATTGCATGAGGCTGCATCGTTTTGCTTGGATCCAGAATCATTTGAAACAAAAGAAATCACAATTAATTTTAAGTTACCCAGACTTCTATTTCCTGTTTGTACCACAATGCTTTTAAGACCCTCCTCTTGAATACCAGATGGGGGTTTCAAGGCACGTGGGTGGGCTTCCTTCCTCCGCTGAGACTTCCTATATGCAGCAAACGTCCCCTGTTTACGCACACATGTGGTTGAAATATATTTCCATTAGCCTATAGTTATTAATAATGCCATATATGCAGCTTTACATCATAGTTACAGTATCTATCCATCTATCTATTTTTCACTCAAAAATGAAAATTCTGTCATCATTTACTCACCCTCATGTGGAAAACAAAAAGAGGATATTTTAAAGAACTGTTTTAGTCTATACTATTAAAGTCAATTGAGATCACACTGACTTTAAGTGAATGAAAAAAGCACTGAAACATTATTATATTCTTTGGTTTTCACATAAAAAGAAAGGTTGGGAGCGACATAAGGGTGAGTAAATATTACAAAAAATTCCATCCTTGTAAAGTCCATTTCCAATTTTTTTATGCACCAAATGGAGACGATTAAGCACAAGGAAAAAAGTGAATCTTGAAGGCAGGACCTTCTAGTGGAAATGATTCACAGGAGACTAAACGCTGCGTGAAGGGCAGAAACTCCCCTCCTTCCACAGCCTGCGTTTCATTGGCTGAGTCAAGTGATGTCATGGAGTGTGAAACTGTATAAATAGCCCAGCGCTGCTGACATTTAAACAGTATCAAACGTCTCAGACAATACTATCTGTTAACTCGTGGAGCATTTTGGGAAACCTTTGGACCTATTAACATGTGTCGATCACTAGAGCATCTGCCAAACACCTGTCTGGAAAGGTATGTTTCATATTTACTCAAAAAATAAGAACCAATTACATAGTGAGAACAGATGACACCGTTTTAAGTAGTTTAACCCAAATATATACTGTGTTTGATAGTTTTCAAAGCTACATTTTTGAGCAGGGACTTACAATGCAATGATTAATATTTTTGTTCCTCACAGGGCAAAGGAGCTCAAGGCTCGGTTTGGAAGCTTTCTGCTAAAGCAAGAGCTTAATATAATGGGCCACTCACAAAAAACTGAAAAACTGATGCTGGAGGACAGACAGAGCTGGTCTTTCCATGAACTCCTGGCTCATAAAGGTAAATTAATATCAGCAAGAAGGGTGGCAACATAAAGCACATGATTCTCAGACTGTAGAATGAAAGCTATCAGGGTCGTCTAATGTTTTCTTCATATTTCTTTGCAGAAGGACAGTGCGCCTTCACAACGTTCCTGTCATCGGAGTACAGTGAAGAAAATATAGCTTTCTATTTGGCCTGTGAGGACTACAGGAACACAAAGAGCTCCTCGAAGCTGTGCTCCAAGGCCAGGAAAATCTATGAGGAGTTCATCGCATCTGACGCACCAAGAGAGGTACATTTTCCGGGAATATTAAGAGCGCAAAAACTCACACTCACACATAGATTTCATGGGAAAAGTCTAATGGCGAATCATTCCTCTGCCTATTTTCAGGTTAATCTTGATCATGAAACTAGAACCATCACCTTAAAGAATATGGAGCAGCCCACATTGTCCTGTTTCAACCTTGCCCAGAGTAAAATTTATGCCCTCATGGAGAAAGACTGCTACCCTCGTTTCCTCAAGTCAGCGGTCTATCAGGAACTCATCACACAGCATGTGGGTTAAACTATCCATGGGAATGCGCCCCTGATAAACATGGCATTCGTGTGACGTGATGGTCCCTGAATGAGCTGAACCAGTGTCCTGAGGTTCAAGAGGACTGGTAACGGACTCAAAGTCAGACTGGAAGGCCTCGAGCATTCGAGAACATTAATCCTATGAACACAGCAGTGGAGCACACAGAGATCAAGTTTGTAGCACTGGACGATCACTATGAAAGCGAGATGACTTTTGCACAATTATGTAAAGTGTGTATTTTGTATTGCCTATGAGTATTTATTGAAAGTTATATTGAAAATAGTATTTATATTTGCATTTCTATTTGATGAACAAATATGGGTTATTTATTGAACATTTGAGTGAAAAAAAAATAAAATGAATATTTTTACATACAAAGATTTGTCTTTTGCAATGCGTCCTTTTAGATATATACTCATCGACAGCAAAATTATTGAATTAAGGATATTATTGAATATATGAGTTTTATTTTGTTTTGTTATATAGGTCACATAGGTTATTATTTCCTTTTGCTTTGCTTTCATCATTTTATTTTATTTAAATGTATTACATGTTTTAAGTACATTTTATTTTATTTCATTACTTTTTTTATATATATATATTTGTTCATTTATTTATTATTATTATTATTGTTCCGTTATGTGCAACTGAAGGAAATGGATGTTTTAATGTTTTAATACGTAAGAGACATCCTCCCTCTGCACTTCATCTTCCCACACATCCCACTCACAAGGGTTAATGGAGGCTCTTAGTCACCTCCAGCACACAAAGCCTGGTGCCTTTCTCAGTGAGCCTCATAAAAGACTAAAAATCTATTCTATTCACATACACACACATAATTAGCTGCTGCCAACAGGATTATTCAATTTTTCCAGAAAACACAGCCAAGCAGCTGTGTTTATTCCAGCAGAGCTTTGTGGTGATGAGGCTGGTCTCCATGGCAACAGCGTGGTCCACTCATCTCACCTACTCCACACCTCTGCAGGAGCCCACTCTGACTCACTTTCTCTGAACCCCCTTATGCTTCCCTTTAAGACTGTATGAACACTACCGTGTCTACAATCCTTCTCAACATTAACATTTGAACAGAGAACAAATTAGGCAGTTGTAGAACAGTCTTATGAAAATGTACCATCATGTTAATATTTTTTTCTAAATACTTTTTTTAGTTTGGAAGAGAGCTTTTTATAGTTTTCTGAGAATAAAAAAGGAATGCCTTAAAGAACCCAGAAACCAAAACACACTGCTCTTAAGAAATTATAACTTTTACTTTTTACTTTTGTAACATCAGAAGCTTTTTTATTCTCCAAACATCCACAAGACAAGACAAGCAGAACCTGTTAAGAATGAACACCTTTAAATCCAATAAGAATTAATTAAAGTGCTATAAATACTTCTCATATTTGTAATTTCCCCCCATAATAACTTTCAATTAAAGAACATACAGTTGGTGAAACTCCTTGAATCACAAAATGAGTGTGGTTCACTAATGTACCTAAATTGACATTACGAGTTTTACACACACACACGTGTGTATATATATATATATATATATATGTGTGTGTATATATATATATATATATATATATATATATATATTTGGTTATGAAATGTTTTATATTGCTTTGAAATGTTATGTTTATCTGAATTAAGCCAAGTTCTATATTATGGTTTCATTTTGTTGTTTTTTTTGTTTGCACAAAATTTTCATAAATCTGAAAATACTGTCAACAGCCACTGAAAATAAGTAAATAATTTAACAAAATGTAAATTATCACACACACACACACACACACACACACACACACACACACACACACACACACACACACACACACACATATATATATACTTTTTTTTTGCCTGTTTCTTTCCTTACAGTGACCAAATATAATATGAACAGAACTATGAGAGAGAGAGAGAAAACAATTCTTCACTGAACACCTTTTAAACTAACTCCAAAAGCTAAGTGAAATTATACAAATTACAACCCGAATTCCAGAAAAGTTGGAACGTTTTTTAAATTTTAATAAAATGAAAACTAAAAGACTTTCAAATCACATGAGCCAATATTTTATTCACAATAGAACATAGATAACATAGCAAATGTTTAAACTGAGAAAGTTTACAATTTTATGCACAAAATGAGCTCATTTCAATTTTGATTTCTGCTACAGGTCTCAAAATAGTTGGGACGGGGCATGTTTACCATGGTGTAGCATCTCCTTTTCTTTTCAAAACAGTTTGAAGACGTCTGGGCATTGAGGCTATGAGTTGCTGGAGTTTTGCTGTTGGAATTTGGTCCCATTCTTGCCTTATATAGATTTCCAGCTGCTGAAGAGTTCGTGGTCGTCTTTGACGTATTTTTCGTTTAATAATGCGCCAAATGTTCTCTATAGGTGAAAGATCTGGACTGCAGGCAGGCCAGGTTAGCACCCGGACTCTTCTACGACGAAGCCATGCTGTTGTTATAGCTGCAGTATGTGGTTTTGCATTGTCCTGCTGAAATAAACAAGGCCTTCCCTGAAATAGACGTTGTTTGGAGGGAATCATATGTTGCTCTAAAACCTTTATATACCTTTCAGCATTCACAGAGCCTTCCAAAACATGCAAGCTGCCCATACCGTATGCACTTATGCACCCCCATACCATCAGAGATGCTGGCTTTTGAACTGAACGCTGATAACATGCTGGAAGGTCTCCCTCCTCTTTAGCCCGGAGGACATGGCGTCCGTGATTTCCAACAAGAATGTCAAATTTGGACTCGTCTGACCATAAAACACTATTCCACTTTGAAATAGTCCATTTTAAATGAGCCTTGGCCCACAGGACACGACGGCGCTTCTGGACCATGTTCACATATGGCTTCCTTTTTGCATGATAGAGCTTTAATTGGCATCTGCTGATGGCACGGCGGATTGTGTTTACCGACAGTGGTTTCTGAAAGTATTCCTGGGCCCATTTAGTAATGTCATTGACACAATCATGCCGATGAGTGATGCAGTGTCGTCTGAGAGCCCGAAGACCACGGGCATCCAATAAAGGTCTCCGGCCTTGTCCCTTACGCACAGAGATTTCTCCAGTTTCTCTGAATCTTTTGATGATGTTATGCACTGTAGATGATGAGATTTGCAAAGCCTTTGCAATTTGACGTTGAGGAACATTGTTTTTAAAGTTTTCCACAATTTTTTTATGCAGTCTTTCACAGATTGGAGAGCCTCTGCCCATCTTTACTTCTGAGAGACTCTGCTTCTCTAAGACAAAGCTTTTATAGCTAATCATGTTACAGACCTGATATCAATTAACTTAATTAATCACTAGATGTTCTCCCAGCTGAATCTTTTCAAAACTGCTTGCTTTTTTAGCCATTTGTTGCCCCCGTGCCAACTTTTTTGAGACCTGTAGCAGGCATTAAATTTTAAATGAGTTAATTAAGTGGATAAAAGTGTAAAATTTCTCAGTTTAAACATTTGCTACGTTATCTATGTTCTATTGTGAATAAAATATTGGCTCATGTGATTTGAAATTCCTTTGGTTTTCATTTTATTAAAATTTAAAAAACGTCCCAACTTTTCCGGAATTCGGGTTGTACATCTACAACTTTTACACCAACTTTTTATTTTCTTTATATGTTTTCTTCTTATAACAAAACCTCTGTAAAGAGAAATGCTGGGCTGTGGAGGCATGTGGATTGCTAGACCGTGAGCTCACACTGCCAGTGCTAAATGGATCCCGGGCCTCTCTCTTACAGTAAGAGTACACTTCCTTCTTCTAAAGATGTCTGAGGTTGTGGTGAACTTTCTTTTTTGGCAGTTTGATTATGGTAAGTGCTGATGAAATTAACAACATCAACAGTCTGCTACGTCACAGTTATTTACAGTAAATACTGCCACATTTAATCATTGTTGCTGTTTCAGGTGACATACACCCACCTGCCCGCATAAGTTATTCATAATTCAGGGTTATGCGGGTGTAGTCACACTGAAGCATGCAGACACATTAAGTGGATTTCAGAGAAATGACCATTGGTTTCCATTTCTATTGTTCCACATGACTGGGCAGCATTTGAAACCGCTATTCCTGAACACAGGAGCTGGTGATGAGGAAGTCCTCATAAGTCTGTCGGCCAGGAAGTTGGAATGAGCTTTTACAGTTAGTTTTTTTTTTTTTTTTACCCCAGAAATACCTTGTTTAAATATAAACACAATAGGATTAGTGGGTGGGGTGGGAGTATTTTTTGCAATGATTTTGCAATGGCAAAAAATAAATATTAAAAAAAAAAAAAAGCTAAATAAATGTATTGTTTAGGGAACAAAATAATTATTTTAATAAATTATTTAAAATAAATTATATTTTAATAAATAATTGTTTCTAAATAAATTTGTACAAATTATTCAAGAATAAAAAAATAATATATTGCAAAGCAGCTTTAATGCTGTAAAATGATTAAATCTTACTGGTAATATTGTAAAAAACATTTTTAGTTGTAAATAAAACAATGATTATTGGATTGTTTTATACTGTAAAAGAATGGCCCAATGTACTGTATTAATTTAAAAATGACTTTCTGTATTGATTTTTTTTATGTATTTTTGTTGTTGTTGTTATTTACAGGTGTTTTTACATTTTATTTTGAATTTTACACTTCATTGCATTAGGTTAATGGAAATGTCCATAAATTACTTGACAATGTCCTGGCTGAAAACTAACAGTACCTTTTATTTATTTATTAATTTATTTTACAGTGCACAAGAAAATATATATATTTTTTTTTAATGTTATGTTTAATTCAGTGTCTTACTTGCCGTTTCTTTGTAATTAAGTGTGAAATTTAGAAGCAGTTTTGGATTGATTCAATGTACTCATTTTTCAATGACAAGTAAAAAAAAAAAAATTCTCTCAGTTTAAGACTCTAATGCATGATGGGTACTTTAGCTTAGCTGAAAATACAACAATAACAACTGATTGGCTTCATTTAGCATCCTGCTGTTAACAGGCTAACATTCTTATAAGGGAACAATCACATTCATCCTTCATATTGTCTGTCCTGTGCTCGCCCTCCATTTCTCCCTCTTCTTGAGCTCTTCATCTCCAAAGGGGGCTGTTACATTGATTTGAGGTCAAACTGACAAAAGATGAACCGTGGAACTACAAGCCTCACAGTCCCCTAAAGTAATAACATAAAAAATAAAAATACTCAGTAGGTACAGTGTGTTCTGAGACAGAATCTTCTCACATGTTTCTGTGCTGTGAAAACATAGTGTGTCAAGCAGTGCACACGTTTGCTGTGTTATTGTGTGCACTTATTTATAGTCACATCACAATCAAGTTCAGGAATATGACGCAAGTCTCTTAACACTTTGAAAGGTAGACCCATGAGCCGAAAGAACATTAAAGGTCATATTGTCTCTATAAATGAAAAACGTTTTGATGAGAATGCCTGAAATATCAAAAGCAACATCAGTGAGGCAAACTAGGTGTTAGTCTTGTTAGGAAACAGCCCATTAAAATGATAATTGAAGGCTAAGACAGCAACAAGACAGCACAGGTTTGAAAATTAAATTATATAGGGTTAATAAACAAATCTAGAACTACTCCCCCCCCCCCCCCCACCACAAAAAAAATAAATAAAAATAAAATAAAATAAAAATAATAATAATGGTTTGTACTGATGTCCATCATGATGAAACAATGAAAGTCACATGAGGAATCAGAGTTGAAGTGGCCTTTCCATAAAACATTTCCAGCTCTCATTCAGTATGCTTTTGTAAAATGTGATTTGTATGAAATTTAATAAAGGTTGTATTAATGTTGTATGAAGGTTCACTCCCATAACCTCACCCCTAAACCTTTACCCTTTAGTACAGTGGAAGCAAATTGTATGAATGAGATCATATGAATTCATAAGAATTTATACTTGTAGTTTCTAAACTAATTAGAAGTGTTAAGAACACTGATTCTTGAACATTTAGATTACTACAGTGCAGTGTCATTGGATCATATAAAGGCATATGAATGAAACTGTACAAATTCATATGAATTAACAGTCATTCTTGGTGCATATGGTCATACACACAGAGATAAAGCAAAATCATGTAAGACCCAAACACTAAAATAATGTTTAAAACACAAAATAACATAAAATGTAATGCAGAACATCCATGTATATTATTGTTGAAAAAAAAGAAAACTATGTAAATAAATTCTAATCATATATGATGTGTCACAAAGCAATTCTGCACTGTAATATATATATATATATATATATATATATATATATATATATTTTTTTTTTTTTTTTTTTTTTTTTTTTTTTTTTTTCATTCAATTTTATTGAAAAAGTTCAATAAAACATCTTTATTGAATTTCTACAGGCAGAGGAAAATAGCCAAACCAAAAAGAAACAAAATGTACAGTAACATTCATAAAAGTGTACAGTACACAATGGAGAGCGAGCATGTAAGTGGGGCTAGTGCCATCTAGTGGTTGCTAATTTCTGTGGCTCATGTTTGACACTCCTGAAGTGTTTCCACTATTGTGTGCCATATGCATCAGACATTCAGGGTGGTCTGAGGCTGAGACTAGTGTGTGTGTAGCTTGGACAAGGCTAAAAGGGCAGAAAGAAAGTCTTAAAACTCAAAGAGAATCGACTCAGAAGAGACGTGAATGAATGCACGCGCGTCACCCGATCCACATATGCATGGATTCCTTTTTGCATGAGCAATTTATGATACATTAATGCAGAACAGAACATTTTTATTCACAAACATGTCTGTATTTGTACAAATCGCTGCACAAACATTTAATCCCGAATTCCACAGACTCAAATTGTAAGGCATTTGTTTGTGGTTAGTAAGATACATGTATAAAATGTATGCAGTACATGGATAATTCTGCGTACATCTATTAATAATTTTGAGTCTAATTTCATCCCATACTTTCCCAACTCTACCCCTAAACCTACCTCACAGAAAATTGTATGCAATTTTCAAAATACTTAGGGTGCTTTCACATCATAGTTTGGTTAATTTGGTCCGAACCAAGGGCAAACAATTATACATTGTAGCATTTTTCAGCTTTTTTGGTTCCTTTTCACACCAGACTGATTGCTTTGTTCCGAACCAGTTTAAACAAACCAAAATGCAGTCACATGACAACATCCACATCACTCATTGGCCATGACGTATTTCCTAAACTGCTTTTCGATTGGTCAGAATTTATGTGCGGGAAAATTCCAACATAAGAGGAAAAGCCAGCAAACAACACGGAGACAACACAACTATGGAGAGACGACTGAGCGGGCTGGTTTTGTCCCTGGCCATAATCTATTACATTGTTTGTATACACCACAATATGCAAACAATACATTTCTATAATGAAGTGCGGATGCGGCTTGAAAACAACATTCTAATGCACTGCAAACGGCCCGCTCGTAACTTCAAGTGGAGGAGTGCATTAATTCTTCTGAACTCTGACATGCTCATGATCATCTGACCAAATTTCTATGAGGCTCCGCCCCTCCTCACTACTCCAAGTTTGTCCACGAGCTGGCATGCTAAAGTGCAAACTGTCAACAAACACTTCCTCATCCCTCATCCCAGTACTTTTTGCAGTTGGGTCTGTTCGAGGTCGGATCACGTTCTCACCACAAACGGACCGTTCCAGAGTTCGTTTACGCTTGTTTGGTCCACCTTTGGTGCACACCTGAGTGCGATTGCTGCTTTCACACCTGCCCAAACGAACCGCACCAAAGGGGGAAACGAAATCAACGATTCAACCGAACTAAATGAGGCAGGTGTGAAAGCACCCTTAATTTAGTATAATTTAGAGATGTTCTCCTCATGGGGGCCAAAAAATGTGGGGACATTTGGTACACACACACACAACAGTTAGATTTGTTCAGATAAAGTAGGCCTATATATTCTTTGGAATGCTTTGCCATTATCTATAAAATCCTCATCAAGCATTGACATTTTTAAAAAAGGTCTTAAAGGGTTAGTTCACCCAAAAAGGAAAATTATGTCATTAATGACTCACCCTCATGTCGTTCCAAACCCGTAAGACCTCCGTTCATCTTCGGAACACAGTTTAAAATATTTTAGATTTAGAGCTTTCTGTCCCTCCATTGAAAGTGTGTGTACGGTATACTTTCCATGTCCAGAAATGTAAGAAAAACATCTTCAAAGTAGTCCATGTGACATCAGAGGGTCCGTTCATTCAGCATTGTCTTCTCTTCCGTGTCTGTTGTGAGCGCGTTCAGTGCAGTGTAGTGATATCCGGTTCACGAACGAATCACTCGATGTAACCGGATCTTCTTGAACCAGTTCACCAAATCAAACTGAATAGTTTGAAACAGTTAGCATCTCCAATAAGCATTAATCCACAAATGACTTAAGCTGTTAACTTTTGTAATGTGCTGGCTCTCCCTCTGAGTTAAAACAAACCAATATCCTGGAGTAATTCATTTACTCAAACAGTACACTGACTGAACTGCTGTGAAGAGAGAACTTAAGATGAACACCGAGCTGAGCCAGATAATGAACAAAAGATTGACTCGTTCTCGAGTCAAGAACGGTTTCTGTCGGACGCGTCCGATTCAAGAACCGAGGAGCTGATGATAACTGCGCATATGTTGTGTGATTCAGCGTGAAGCAGACCGACACACAAAGCGTCTGAACCGAACTGATTCTTTTGGTGATTGATTCTGAACTGATTCTGTGCTAATGTTATGAGCGCAGGTAAACCGAAGGCTTGAATCAAGGGCAATCATCGCCAATGACGTCATTACGTCGAGCGCAAAAGAACCGGTGAACCGTTTTCTTCAACCGGTTTATTGAATCGAACTGTCCGGAAGAACCGGTTTGCAGAAAAGAACCGAACTTCCTATCTCTACTGGTGATCCGAAAACCGATGCAACCGGATCTTGAGTCAATCTTTCGTTCGTTATCTGGATCGGCTCGGTGATCATCTTCAGTTCTCTCTTCACAGCAGTTCAGTCAGTGTACTGTTTGAGTACATGAATTACTCAGGGATATTGGATGGTTTGTTTTAGAAAAAAAAAAGTTAACAGCTTAAGTCATTTGTGGATCAATGCTTATTGGAGACGTGAACCGTTTCAAACGATTCAGTTCGATTTGGTGAATCGGTTCAAGAAGATCCGGTTACATCGAATGATTCGTTCGCAAACCGGATATCACTACACTGCAGTGAACGAGCTCACAACAGACCCGGAAGAGAACACAATGCTGAATAAGGTCCTCGTTTTTGTTATTTTTTGGACCAAAATGTTTTTTCGATGCTTCAAGAAATTCTAACTGACCCTCTGATGTCACATGGACTACTTTGATGATGATTTTTTACCTTTCTGGACATGGATAGTATACCGTACACACACTTTGAATGGAGGGACAGAAAGCTCTCGAACTAAATCTAAAATATCTTAAACTGTGTTCCAAAGATAAACTGAGGTCTTACGGGTTTGGAACGACATGAGGGTGAGTTATTAATGACATAATTTTCCTTTTTGGGTGAACTAACCCTTTAGACTTGTTTTACCAGGCTTTCGGAATGTAATTGGTCGGACGACCGTGAATAGCTTGTTTTATTGTTTTATGTTTTTGGTGTCATGCTATCAATCTTCTATGTTTTTTCCTGTGTTTTAGATTTTATGCTTCTTGTGTACAGAATATAGGGCCATTTTTATTGTTTTGAAAGTGCTTTATAAATGAAATTGAGTTAAGTCGAGTTCGGTGGTTTATTAGTCTACATATTGTGAACACTGGGATTGCTCAAACAGTCTTTGGGTTAGTCTGTCAGTTTGTCTTTGAGTGATATTACATACATTTTAAATCCTAACTTCTAATTTAAGCCACAGTGCATGACTTCAATTTAATCGAGTATCTATCTATCAATCTTTTTTTTTTTTTTTTTTTACCACAAGATGTCAGCACTTAACAAGCGTTTCCAAAGTCCGGTATATTTCACAGCCTGACAGTATGGCTTCATACAAAACCAGGACGCGAAATTACGAATGCTACTGCACTAAAGGTTGACGAATGAATATTAATGAACACATGCAGACTTCCTATCGGGAACGTTTTCGTCATGAATAAGACTTTGGTCGTGCTAATATTGCTTGACGACCTTCCAATGGCGAAGGCTTGGCTGATGAATATTAATAGACAAGCCTTTGCCATAGTAAGACCCATAAATTCACAATAAGGGACAGTCTGCGCCAACGGGGACAGATGGGATATTTATCATCATGCTGGAAATCCAGACTTTGCGCACTAACAGTCACCACACGCCTTCTGAACCCTCTGCTCGGCTATGAAACAAACACAAAAGATCATATTTTACTGTAAATTATGCTGAATGCCTCTGCGGAGGAGCATCTCTGCCTTTGCCTTTGGACATTTTCAGGTCTGCCGTCATCTTTCTGTGAGAAATCTCTCAGAAGTCAGTGCAGCCAGGAGGCTTCAGCATAATTTAAGTAAATAAAGGTATCGAACGATATTTCCATACAATACAACGATGCTGGAGAAGAGTAAATATAATTTGGTAGACGACTCAGTGGATCAGAGGATTCCTGCTGATAATGATGGGCAGGTCCAGCATGGGCTCACATTCGAGGTGAAGGTAAATATTAGAAAAAAAAAAAAAAAAAAAAAATGAATTGTGTACTACTTCATTAGTACACTTATTACCATGTAATTGCATTATGAGTACTATAACGTAATTATCGTGTTGAAAGGATTTTAAAAACCCATTGTCACTGTAATTATTTTAATAATTTGTAATATTTACATGGACAGTGTAGTGTAAGGTTTTACCATTAAGTGGCTTACTGTACATCACCTGTTGCACTGGCATGCATGCAAAGCATTGACTTTTTCCCAGAATATAGGTAGTTTATCTTATGTTAATTGTTTAACCTCTTCTGTCACAGTTCATCGGGAGCCTGGATATCATGCGACCCAAAAGCAGGATTGAAATATTGGTCCCTATGAGACATATACGGGTAAGGGTTCCTGAATTTGAAAGGTGAAGTATAGGAAAAACTTCATAAAGATGCCGACCGTTGACCTTTTTGAAAGAATGATGTATAAATGGCATATCTTACACACAAATAACTGATTCAAAATGTTTTACAATAATGATATTGCTGGTAATTAGCTTATGTTTTAATTATAGCGCATTAATATATAGTATTATGTATTATAATATTATATATTGATACTTAAATAGCATGATAATAATAATTTATCATCATCAATAATGCACAGTAATATTATTGACAAAAAAAATATTTTATATATATATATATATATATATATATATATATATATCAGTCAAGAACAAAAATGTTACAGAAACAACAAGAACAATAATAATTAACTGAAATAACTGAAAAAATAACATGTCAGAATGTATTTATATTGTTTGCATTCAAGCTGCATAAACTACAAAATCTTGTGTAAAACCAGATGGCCTTTTCTCCAGATTGGTTTGAAAATCATCCAAAGAGGATCTTAAACTGCAGGCGAGACCATCTAAGAGTACATACATATGCTCACATGCTCAATGAACTGTATATTGATTTGTGACATAGGCTAGAAGTAGCGCAAAACCTTAAATATATCTTCTTGATTTTTGCAGTATAATATGTCTTTGTAACCATGTAACATAATTCTTAAGAGTTTTTCAAAGCTCTTAATGATTACAAATTTTGCTCTGAAGAACTAGTCCTGATAGAGCAACATCATACATTCATACTCTGAATTTAGGAAGAATCCCATTTATTAGGTATGGTAGGTTCATGTGTTGGAAGTTGTTTATTCAAATAATGTGGTACCAGTGTAAAGACTATTCGCTCGTGTCTTCTTTTCTCAGGGATCCAGTATTTATGTCATTGCACCAGTGTGCTGGCAGCAGCAGCACAGTTTAGCTTAATCTACTTTGCTCCATCAAATAGAATCTATTTGAGCAATGTTTAGACTTATTTGCACAAGATTTCTCTTCAGGCAACTTTTCCTGCTGATAAATCAATTGATAAAGTCATTAGTATTTCATAGCACTCAAGTTTTTTTTAGCTTCCTCTGCTGTATGTATTTTGAGAAGATTTGACAGCAGACAGTAACAAGTTTCTTAAAAAATAGCTTGACTTGCTAGTGGTACATGTTAGCAGTAATCAAAGTTTCAGATGAAAGAGCTTTCTCTAAACCCAGCCACACTTCAGTATGCCTAGTGCGTCGTCTTTAATCCCACCCTTGTGGAGTTGCTGTTTATTTCCTAGTCTTTGATTATTCATGCAGTCTGCAAATTTCTTATCAGTGCAAGTTGTTCAAGTTTCCAAGAATATGTTTGATTTGAGATATATGTTATAATCCATATTTTTCTTACTTAATTGTTAATTTATACTGTAAATAATGTGGTGACTCCAATTAGCTCTAACCAGATGACTTAATTTGTGTTTCATATGTTGATTTTGCAAAAAAAATAAAAGATAAAACATGAACACTCAGTGTAACTTAATTTTTTTTTTTTTTTTTTTTTTTATAGTACTCTCCTATTTTATACATGAATATTGGTTTTCACTGGAGCCTCTCATGTATAAGTATCTTCGTTGGAAATGAAATGACTATATCGCCACCTACTGTATAGTGGTGGTACTGTAGATACACTTGAAGTGAAGTGAAGTGACATTCAGCCAAGTATGGTGACCCATACTCGGAATTTGTGCTCTGCATTTAACCCATCCGAAGTGCACACACACAGAGCAGTGAACACACACACACACTGTGAGCACACACCCGGAGCAGTGGGCAGCCATTTATGCTGCGGCGCCTGGGGAGCAGTTGGGGGTTCGATGCCTTGCTCAAGGGCACCTAAGTCGTGGTATTGAAGGTGGAGAGAGAACTGTACATGCACCCCCCCCACCCCAATCCCACCCCAATTCCTGCCGGCCCGGGACTCGAACCCACAACCTTTCAATTGGGAGTCCGACTCTCTAACCATTAGGCCACAACTTCCCCAGATAAGCTATGCTACCAGATAAGAACAATGTGACCTGAACATAGAAGGAATATATAAAGAGTCCGAGATTGTTTTTTTGTATTGATTTATTTATAAAAAATAAAAATAAAAATAAATTACAATTTTTTAAGTGTAAGGTTCATGTTATGATTCATGTTTTAATTTATTAAATTCATAATTGTTTGTATAATTTTCAGTATGAGTTTAAAAGTAAGAACATCAAGAAGAAGAAAGTCAACCTTATTGTGTCAGTGGATGGTGTCAAGGTGGTTTTGCGAAAAAAGAAAAAGGTGAGGTGTTTTGTCCTTGCAATTTTATAATAACAGTTTCTGATGTTGTGCAATTAATTTTGTATACTGTATATGCAATTAATTATGAACATATTTCTTGACTAAAAATGTGATAAATATGTGTTAGATATATGACTATAGCTGAGATGAAAGCCAAATGACCCTGGCCCAGGACCCCATTTTCAGGTAATTCAGCCACATTGAAAGTTGATTTCTAATTTTTCTTGTGACTGGAGTGTCATGGCCTGTGGGGGCTTGATGACATTTATTATTGTGCACGCATATGTCACATCAAAATCAATCGGCTCCGTGAGCTGCAACAATAAAACTGAATATCTTTGAAATCCCCATAGCAACAACTAGTCTCCACTGCACATAAATGTCTCAGGTTATGCATGTAACCATGGTTTATCAGTAACATCATCAGTATTAACTAATGTCAGTACACATTATGTTTTTTATATTAAAACAATGTCCAATACCAACATGATCGTTCTGAAATGGATACATTTTTAGAATTTAGCTTGACATTATTGTGATATTTACTGTTGTATTTCATAACTTGTTTTAAATTTTTCAATTTTTAATTTTAAAATCTACTTTTTTATGTATTTCTGCAATGCTTTATGACGTCAAAGGGACCAAGTCAGTGAAGAAAGTGGTGGCCTTGTTGTTGTCATGGCAACGAGACAGTTTTAAGGTCAATTGCTGGAGCTCATTAGTCATTTTTTTTTTTTCAGAATATTTTATGTCTCGCATGACTCACAGGACCTGAAGATATTTAGTTACATAGCTAGAGACAAGAAAAACAATGTGTTCCGCTGCAATGTCTTCAAATCAAAGAGGAAGGTAAGCATCACCATAGTACAGGAAATCCACCAGACATTTGATCAAATTTGCACAAATATGTTAATAATATTGATTGATTGCCCAGGAATGGAAATGGATAAATGAGACATCTCAGCAGAGGATTCATTCAGCTGGAGATCAATTATTTAGCTGTTTCATTAATTATCATTTGATTTGAAGTAACGGGGTTGAACACTAAGGATGCCCTGCTGGTCCAGGACCAATGTAAGAGAGTTTTGGACCATAGGATGGAACAGTCACTAGCCCAAATGGATCAGTGTTGTGTGTTATATATAGATTACCATATTAAACAAATGGAAATGTTTTTTTTTTTTTTTTGGCTTTCTGATCCCAAGATTCAGCTACTCTCTGCAATTCTCCAGCTGTGATCCTTGGAGAGTCTTTGGCCTCTCAAACACTCCTTCCCAATGTGCATTAAGATGATATAGACACACGTCCTCTTCCAGACAGATTTGTAACATATTTAGTTGATTGAAACTTCTTAATTATTGCCCTGATGGTGGAAATGGGGATTTTCAATGCTTTAGCTATTGTCTTACAGCCACTATCTACTTTGTGAAGCTTAACAATCTTGTTCTGCACATCAGAACTATATTCTTTGGTTTTACTCCATGTGATGGATGATTAAGGGAATTTGACCTTTGTATTCCTCATATTTATAATCCTGTGGAACAGGAAGCAATGGCTGGATAATTTAATGTTCATAATCACCCTAGTGTGCTTTTTTTTAATAATATGAATAAGAATATACTTAAGAGATAGGAATATACTTCAATTGTTTTACTTCAGTGAAAGACACTGACAATGAAAAACATACATTTAATCAAAGATGTATTTTTTTCTAGCAAATATTAAAAACTGCTTAAAGAAATTATATATTTTCTTCCTCTAAATCAACACAAAATTTTAATCAGCTTTGATATTAATGATCTAACTACTATTTTATGACAATTCTAAGTAATTGTCTTGTGGGCTATTTTTGACCTGCGACAGGTTAGCTGTTTTCTACAGAAAAATAAATTTATGTCGGAATAAGCTGCTTGATATGAGTTTTTTTGGCTTGGGTTTTGTTCACAGCACAAGGGCCCATCTGAAATGAACTAACCCATCACTTTGACAGCACCACTGTAATGTGGAATTGACTTATGTATGTAATGTTCTTCCTCCCTGTCTCACCCACTCCTATTTTCCTTATATCTCTCATTCATTTCAATGAATCCCTTTTCCTCTCTCGAAGGTGAATTAATTCTTCTTAGTCTCTCCCAGTACAGCTTTTTTGTCTTATATCAAATGAAAATCTACGGTCATTTACCTGCATGTGGGAAAGCATGACATGTTCAATAAATCCTGGTTGCTTAAAAATGTACCGCCTTTGTCTCAGAGCCAAGCCATGAGGATAGTGCGGACCGTGGGTCAGGCGTTTGAAGTGTGCCATAAACAGAGTCTAGACAATGCTGACGGTAAGAAAACACTGACCTTCATTTTATCAAACGTGAACCACATTTCATCTCAAGTTTCATTGCTTGGCATTTAATAGGTGGCGAATTAATATAATTAAAATCAGTCTTCAAAATCTTCATCATCATCTTTATAACAGTTTCATTTCAATTTAGATTTTTCTTTTTGTATAAGAAAATATGGTCTGTGCACAGAAAAATAAATGATACTTTGGACCAACTTAAAAATAATTTGTTACAGCCAAACTTATTAGCTTTTCTCAAATAATATTGATGTAATATTAATAAAAAATGTGTATTGTTCCAAAGACAAAAACATTCTCACAAAATAAAATGTTTGAATATCGTGTGTAATCAGTCCAATGGAAGGGCGTGACGTCACCGACGGGGTGACGTAAGCGACCAGGAAGCTATAAAAGCACGTGCCACGCAGCTGGCGTCAGCTTCGAGTACCAGCAAGCGCCGGCAGGGGTGCCAGGGGTATGGCTCCGAGACGCAGCGTCTCGTTCCCTCGAGGAACTAGGGTTACATACGTAACCTAGAGACGTTCCTCTTCAGGAACTCGAGCTGCGTCGAAAGCGCTTTGGGGAACGAGTTCTTACGCCGCCAGACTACCAAACCCCTGCCTGGTGTGTATCCGAAGAGCACAGCTCAGGACAGGAGGACAGAAGCGCCTGGAGTGACTGGCATATCTAGGCCATAGAACCTAACAAATGTAGAGGGCGTGGACCACCCCGCAGCGTTGCAGATGTCCAGCATGGAAAAAACCTGCTAAGAAGGCCTTAGAGGCCGCCATACCCCGAGTAGAGTGAGCCTTGGCTCCCGACAGCGGGGGACGACCAGAGGACTCGTAGGTAACGTTGATAACCTCGACTATCCAACGACTAATAGTCTGCTTAGAAGCAGGAGAACCCCTCTTGGGGGGACCGTAGCACACAAGCAATGGGTCAGTTTTTCTCCACAGGGCAGCTCTGTGGACATATGCGTCCACTGCTCGAACTGGACACATACAATTTAGTTTCGCCTGGTCGGGCTCCCGAAAGGGAGGAGGACAGAAGGCCTGCAGCACTACAGGTCGTGGTGTAACAGAGGGAACCTTGGGAACATATCCCGCTCGAGGGTATATGAACGCTTTAGTGATGCCTGGTGCAAACTCAAGATAAGAAGGGGCCACAGAGAGGGCCTGAAGATCTCCTACTCTCCGCAGAGAGGTAATAGCCAACAGAAAAGAGGTTTTAAGTGTGAGATGTCTGTCTGAGATATCTTGAATAGGTTCAAACGGGGGTTTGCACATTGCCTCTAACACCACAACCAAGTCCCACGGGGGAATACGGGACCGTACTGGAGGTCTCAGCCTCAGTGCACCACGGAGGAAACGTGTAACTAGGGGGTGTCCCCAAAGACTGACCGTCGAGAAGGGCGTGGTAGGCCGCAATGGCCGCCACGTAGACCTTCAGAGTAGAGTGGGTCAACCCTGCAGAGAGCCTAGCCTGTATAAACTCCATAACTGTACCAACTGGGCCTGAGAACCATACTCAGCCCGGCCAGAACGGGGCTACTAATAGCAGACGGGCCCCGTCCAGGCGTACTCTCGCCAGAACTCCCGGGAGCAGAGCGATAGGGGGAAAAGCGTACAAACGAAGCCTCGGCCAGGTCTGTACCATAGCGTCCAGTCCCAGAGGAGCTGGATGAACTACAGAGAACCAGAGGGGACATTGTGACGACTCCTGAGTCGCAAAAAGGTCTACTTGAGCCCTGCCAAACACTCTCCATATCTGATCTACCACCCGTGGGTGAAGTCTCCATTCCCCGGGCCTCGGCCCCTGCCTCGACAGTATGTCTGTCCAGGATCTGTGCGCACCAACACATGGTGACCTCTCAGGTCTGGGAGGAAGTGCTTCAGTGCACGCTAAACTGCTAGCATTTCTAGACAATTGATATGCCATGTTAGATGGTGATCGCTCCACAGACCACGGGCAGGGTGGCCACTCATTACCGCACCCCAGCCGGTGAGGGACGCGTCCGTCGCTAGTGTCACATGGTGACAAGGAGCTCCCAGCACCGGGTCCTGATTCAAGAACCAAGGTTTCTTCCACATGTCTAAGACACGGAGGCAGCGCTGCGTGACCTTGATAGTGCGAAGCGGATTGCCCCTCTGGGAAAATTCCTTGGTCTTGAGCCACCACTGTAGGGGTCTCATGTACAGCAGGCCAAGAGGTATCACGTTGGACGCAGCTGCCATCAGACCCAACAATCTCTGAAATTGTTTGACAGTGGGTGACTGGCCTTCTCTGACCCTCTTGACTGAGATGAGGATCGACTCGATACGAGCAGACGACAATCGTGCCTGCATCGCGGTCGAATCCCATACTACGCCTAGATAGGTGGTTCTCTGAACCGGAGAAAATAAACTCTTCTTGGCGTTCAGTCTCAAACCCAGCTCCCCCATATGTGCGAGAACGACATCTCGATGTCGAACCGCAATCTGCTCTGACTGAGCTAAGATCAACCAATCGTCTATATAATTGAGAATGCGGATGCCCTGCATGCGCAGGGGGGCCAGAGCCGCATCTACACACTTTGTGAACGTGCGGGGTGAGAGTGCGAGGCCAAAGGGAAGTACTCGATATTGGTAGGCTCCGCCCCCGAAAGCGAACCTCAGAAACTTCCTGTGTTGTGGAAGAATGTAGATATGAAAATATGCGTCATTGAGATCTATCGTGACAAGCATTCTGAACTTCAGTCTCATAACTGAACGATTTAAGACCCTCAAGTCTATAATCGGACGCAGCCCCCCATCCTTCTTTGGAACTATGAAATACCGGCTGTAAAATCCGGACTCCCTGTCCTGAGGAGGGACCACCTCGATGGCCCCCTTCTCTAATAGGGTTTTCACTTCCTGTTCCATAACCAGACCCTGCCTGGGGCCCACTATCGTGTGAACGACCCCGTTGAATATAGGCGGCACGGAGCCGAACTGAATGCGGTAGCCTTTTTCTACTATATGCAGGACCCAACGAGATACATTTGGCAGTAGTTTCCACGCTGCTAAATAATCTACTAAGGGAATCAGTTTCTCGAGACTGACCTCTGGTGTAAGAGACCCCCGCAGGGGCGGCGAGCGTCCCAGCCCCGCTACGCGCACGGGCGGAGGATACTGAGTGCGATGCTCGCCCGGGGCCGCTGCGCCCTGGAGCACTGGCAGGGTTGGCAGAACGACCCCCAGAGGGCACTGAGGTGGGACGGGCACCGTGGACTGCGGTGTGTGCCGTTCTACCCCAGCGGAGGCTGCCCTCTGAAACCCCGGGCCCTTGGCGTCAGGGTTTCTTGGCCGAGGACTTCTTAGCTTCAATAACTGCCCTTAGATCTAATTTGGGCTTAGAAGACCTCGGCCTAAAGCGTCGCTGAGACTCTCGTTCCCAACGCGGAGGAGCACGAGAGGCGACGCTCTGTTTCTGGGCCTCGCGGTGTGAGGAGCTAGGGTGCGGCTGGGGCATCTCCTTCCCAGATGCCCCGTGGGAGCGACGAGGGAGGAACTAAGGCCCCCTTCTCTAATAGGGTTTTCACTTCCTGTTCCATAACCAGACCCTGCCTGGGGCCCACTATCGTGTGAACGACCCCGTTGAATATAGGCGGCACGGAGCCGAACTGAATGCGGTAGCCTTTTTCTACTATATGCAGGACCCAACGAGATACATTTGGCAGTAGTTTCCACGCTGCTAAATAATCTACTAAGGGAATCAGTTTCTCGAGACTGACCTCTGGTGTAAGAGACCCCCGCAGGGGCGGCGAGCGTCCCAGCCCCGCTACGCGCACGGGCGGAGGATACTGAGTGCGATGCTCGCCCGGGGCCGCTGCGCCCTGGAGCACTGGCAGGGTTGGCAGAACGACCCCCAGAGGGCACTGAGGTGGGACGGGCACCGTGGACTGCGGTGTGTGCCGTTCTACCCCAGCGGAGGCTGCCCTCTGAAACCCCGGGCCCTTGGCGTCAGGGTTTCTTGGCCGAGGACTTCTTAGCTTCAATAACTGCCCTTAGATCTAATTTGGGCTTAGAAGACCTCGGCCTAAAGCGTCGCTGAGACTCTCGTTCCCAACGCGGAGGAGCACGAGAGGCGACGCTCTGTTTCTGGGCCTCGCGGTGTGAGGAGCTAGGGTGCGGCTGGGGCATCTCCTTCCCAGATGCCCCGTGGGAGCGACGAGGGAGGAACTAATGGAACGCCGCCGCCTGTTTGTGGGCCTCCTGGAACCTGTCTACGACAGAATTGACTGCATCGCCGAACAGGCCAGTCGGCTGGATCGGGGCGTCCATGAGGCAGACCCTGTCCCGCTCTTTCATATCGGACAGGGTCAACCATAAGTGCCTCTCCGCAGCCACCATAGCTGCCATGGACCGCCCAATCGCTCGGGCGGTCTCCTTGGTGGCGCGGAGGGAGAGATCAGCGGTCCTTCTTAACTCAGAGATATCATGGGACTTGATCTCCTCTCCCTCGTCTAGCTCCTTAAGCAGGTCGGCTTGGTACGCCTGTAACACCGCCATGGTGTGCAGACACGCACCAGCCTGACCTGCAGCCGCATACCCTTTGCCCACCAAAGCCGAAGTTGTTCTTAGTGGCTTTGAGGGCAATGCCGGGGCCTTTAAGGACGACTACATTTCCGTAGTAATCAGACGAGGGGATGTAGAGGCGGGCCGAGAATGGACGTTTCCACGACCTGGCGATCTCTTCATGCAGGTCGGGAAAGAATGGAAGGCCCTGGCTGGGAGGTGGCTGACTCGCGCGCAGGAAGCGTTCATCCAGCTTGCTTTTCTGCGGTTCAGTTGACTTTTCGGCGGGCCAATCAATGCTTAATTTGGCCACCGCGCGAGAAACCACCTCTAAGAGCTCCTCATACTGTAGCGAGTGGGGTGGCGAATCCCTATCGAGCGACTCCACATCGACCTCCTCGGAGGAAGAGAGGCGGAGCGTCGATCCCTCACCCTGAGTGGAAGAAACCGCTGTGTGTGCTTCCGACTCTAGGGATTGGGTGCCGGATCTGGCAGAAGTGGAAGGAGATAGGGACTGGCCCGTCTCCATTCCCTCCACCAGATCGACTTGTGAACCCCACGAGTGCAGCCGCCGTTCTGCCTCGGCAGAAGCGAGACCAGCACCGCGGGGAACGCTGGCGTAGGCCCCCTCCTCGAAGAGGGCCCTCCGGGAACGAAGCAGCCGCACCGACATTCGCTCGCAGTGCGGGCAGTCGGCCCCCTAGAGAGCCGACTCAGCGTGCTTCGAACCCAGGCAAACCACGCACAGGTTGTGTGTATCCCCACCCGTTATATATCTCGGGCAGGGAGGAACACACAGCCTATAACGCGATTTGGAATCGCCAACAGAGTGCTTAACTTTCGCCTTGCTTTTTGGCATGTCTCGGAGCTCTTTTAACTGGACAGACAACAGTAAATAAGACTCACAAGACGGACAAATGACATTCACACACAGAGCGCTTGCTGAAAGACGCGAAGCTGACGCCAGCTGCGTGGCACGTGCTTTTATAGCTTCCTGGTCGCTTACGTCACCCAGTCGGTGACGTCACGCCCTTCCATTGGACTGATTACACACGATATTCAGAGACGCGTACGCTGGACCCGTTCCCCAAAGCGCTTTCGACGCAGCTCAAGTTCCTGAAGAGGAAATAAAACTATAATGAATCAGTATTTGTTTTATACTTCAGACAAAATGTTAAACCAAAAAAATGTTGTTATTCATTGTTTAGACCATGATTTTCAGATAATTGGATGATAAATAGAGCTGCAAGCAGCAAATAAGGGGCCAAACACAACAGAGGTAAAATGAAGAGCTAAGAAGCTGTTTGTAATTACTCAAAAAAAAAACAGGGTTCTCCAACTCTGTCACTGGAGAGCTAACTTCCTATAGACTTAAGTTCCAACCCTGCTTCAATAGACCTGTCTGTAACGAAAGGTGTAGTTGACCCAAAAATGAAAATGTTATGTTTATCTGCTTACCCCAGGGCTCAAAGATGTAGGTGACTTTGTTTCTTAAGTAGAACACAAATGTAGATTTTTAACTCAAACCGTTGCAGTCTGTCAGTCCTATAATGTAATGTCAGTGGATGGGAATCATGGCCTTGGGGATTCATAAAACATACGCAAACGAAACCAAATTAAAACCTGCCGTTCGTGATGATACATTGATGTGTAAAGACACAAAACGATCATTCTCTGAAAGAAACCTCTGATTTTCACTGCACTGTCTGAACCATCCTGAGCAGGTTAAACCTGAACTGCAGTTTTCTAACTCTCCAGGAGCAGGGTCCCTGCAAGACTAGGGTGGCACACATCCCAGCCAGGATTTTAACATTGCCTAAAACATCCAAAGCAGTTTGACCAATAACATGCAGGTATTGTACATAATCGACCAATCATGGGGCTGCGTGTGAGAAGGTGAGATCCAGAGGGAATGTCAAAGCGATGCAAATATGCACACGTGTTTGTCCGTTCGATTGACTTGAAGCGTCGCTGCACACAAATAAAAAAAATATATAAAAAATTGTGCCACAATGCTTTAAGTCAAACGAACGAACAAACATGTAAAATCGATTCGAAAGAAAGCATAAGGAGCTGTCTGCTCTTTATAGCTCTCATGAATGTTACGCATTGATTAACCTGCACAGTGCAAATAGCCAAAACCTGGATATTTTAGGCATTATTAAAATCCTGGCTGGGACGTGTCCCCTATGAACGGCGCATATGGCCACCCTATGCAAGACATTTTTTACTACAAAACTCAAAATGGCCAATGCCCAAAAAGGCTGATATAGGAAAATTTTATATATTTTGATTCAGTATCTCATTCTGTTCAGAAATGTAATTTTTTAAATATCTTTTGACCACTAGGTGGCTGTTCTGAAACTACTCATGTGCCCTCAGGTCATGCTTGGTATAACCCGCAAAGATATATCCTCATGATATATCCTCATGTCTTCAAATTAAATCAATTTTGTTAACATGCTTTATAAGAACAGTTTGGTCTATAAGAAATTTGTTGTTAACTTTTTGCCAGCATTGTCTGAAGATGTTTTGGTGAAACCATCTAGATGAGTTCAAAACAGTAGATTTGACCCATAGAAAAAAAGAAAATCAGAGAAAATTAAAATAAAATAATTTTGTTTAGGCTCAAAAGTTATAACCAGAAATATGAGTGGAAATTTGGCCTATTGGTGGCACTAGAGAGTTAGAGATAGAGACTCCAAATTTGCTAAGGTTAATATTGAGACTGTTCTCTATCTGTGTACCAAATTTTATAACTTTCCCACAAGCAGTTCTATGAGCTGCCATAGACTTCCAGAGCGGAAGAAGAAGAAAAACTTAACAGATACAATAGGAATCCAAGCAATATCAGTGCTTGACCCCTAATTACATAATCTTTTTTTTCCTTTTTTACAGTGCGGAGATATGCTTTATGACAATAAATTTGTTATGCTTGATGATGTCAAAATGGCTATATAGAATTATCTAAACATATTTTATACAATTATTTAGTCCTATGTTTGTTTTTTGAAAGGTTCTGTGTAAAGTACTGTCTTTCTTTGATTTGGACTAATATAAGTTGTTAAAGGGTTAGTTCAGCCAGAAATGAAAATTAGCCCATAAATTACTAACCTTGAGGTCATCCATGGTGTATATGACTTTCTTCTTTCATAAGAATCCAGTTAGAGTTATTTAAAAAAAACTGTCTTTGATCTTTCAAACTCAGCAGCCCATGAGAAGTTTAATAGAAAGCAGTGTTGGAATGTAACGAAGTAAAAATACTTTGTTACAGTACTTAAGTATTTTTGGGAGTATCTGTACTTTACTTGAGTTTATATATTTCAGGCAACTTTTACTTTTACTCCACTACATTTCCTAATTAAAAATTTCAATACATTTCCCGTAATTATATTCGTTACTACAAAATATTCAGAAGAACACAGACTGCAGGAAAGCAGTTTGACAAATCAGTGGTAGGCATTTGCAAGTTAGACTCGTAAAAACACTTTTGCTCATGTGCAAACAAGTGCGCGTCGCACACATCCGTGGATGGATTTAACTTTTCCACTCAAGATCAGCCTCGTCTGTAATGATATTGTCACAGTGTCTGGGTTGTGTTCCCTGGGGATCCACTAGATGTCCTCCTTCCCCACGGTGTCTGTCACTTCATCTACCACATTCCTCACGTCTCTGCCTAAATCATTGCACCCAGCTGTCACTGGTTATCAATCATTACACTCTGTCAAATTCCCATTAGCGTTTGTCTCTCCCTGTGTATTTAACCCGGTCTGTCTTAGTATGTGTCACGGAGTCCTTGTTAATTCATGTCCGTCATCTAGTCGTGCCCTTGCCTTGTGTTCGTGTTTTGTTTATGTTTTGGATTTGTTGGATATCGACCCCTGCCTGGACTGTTTATTCTTTGGATTGCCCCTTTAATAAAGACATACCCGCAATTGGTTCTCTCTCCGTGTATCCTGGTATCCCGGTCGTGACAGAAGGACTCCGTCACAGCAAGAGCCAGCGGTATGTCTGCTTATGTCTCCTTCCCAGCCACAGAGCTGGAGAGGAACGGTTTTGAGGGAACTCGCCTGGTGGTTTTCCGGGGGACCAGGGGAGGTCGTCGAGGAGGGAGTGGTCGACAGGAGACTCAGCATCGCTCTCAACCATGGCCCCCCTTCGACCCGGGGCTCGTGTGGGATGGATCAGAGCCACCGTCTCACCATGGTGGACGGAGAGGGGAGAAGAAGGGCACGTCTGCCATGGTGGCGCCACTGCCCATGATGGCCGCTAGACCAGCGCCACGAGGCAGGATGGACGCCAGCACAGCGCCACAGCACAAAGTGGTCGCCAGTCCAGCGCCACGGTGCAAGATGGCCGCCAGCTCAGCGCCAACGCCCAAGATGGCCGCTGACACATTTCTGGATTATTTTTCCATGCTGTCAAAGATCCTAGAGACTCCCAAGACTGTTCACGTCATGGCTGCTGAGCCAGCGCCACAGCCCAAGATGGCCGCCAGCCCAGCGCCACAACACCAGGTGGTCGCCAGCCCAGCACCACAGCACAAGATGGCCGCTAACCCAGCGCCAATGCCCAAGATGGCCACTGGTCCAGAGCCACGGCCCAAGATGCCCGCCCGTCCAGAGCTATGGCCCAAGATGGCCGCCAATCCAGTGCCAAAGCACAAGATGGCCGCCAGCCCAGTACCATAGCACAAGATGGCCGCCAGCTCAGCGTCACGACGCAAGATGGACATCAGCCCAGCACCGCAGCATGGGATGGTCGCTAGCCCAGGATGACAGCCACAGCTGACCCTCCAGAGTCGAGTCAGGTTCCAGTTGATCCTCTGGAGTCGAGTCAGGTGCTCGTTGACCCTCCGGAGTCCAGTCAGATTCCGGTTGACCTTCCAGAGTCGAGGCAGGTGCCCGTTGACTTTCCAGAGTCGAGGCAGGTGCCCGTTGACTTTCCAGAGTCGAGTCAGGTGCTCGTGGACCCTCCAGAGTTGAGTCAGGTGTTCATGGACCCTTCAGAGTCAGGGTTAGTCACCACTGACCTTCCAGAGTCAGGGCTAGTCACCGATGACCTTCCAGAGTCAGGGCTAGTCACCGATGACCTTCCAGAGTCAGGGCTAGTCACCGATGACCTTCCAGAGTCAGGGCTAGTCACCGATGACCTTCCGGAGTCAGGGCTAGTCACCGATAACCTTCCGGAGTCAGGGCTAGTCACCGACGACCCTCCAGAGTCAGGGCTAGTCACGGCTGAACTTCCAGAGTCAGGGCTAGTCACCGCTGACCTTCCAGAGTCAGGGCTAGTCACCGTTGACCCTCCAGAGTCAGGACTAGTCACCGTTGACCTTCCAGAGTCAAGTCAAGTCACCGGTGATCTTCAGGGACCGAGTCAAGTCACCGGTGATCTTCAAGGACAGAGTCAAGTCACCGGTGATCTTCAAGAACAAAGGCAAGTCACCATTAATCTTCATGAACAGATGCAAGTCACCAATGATCTTCATGAACAAATGCAAGTCACCAATGATCTTCATGAACAAATGCAAGTCACCAATGATCTTCATGAACAAATGCAAGTCACCAATGATCTCCATGAACAAATGCAAGTCACCAATGATCTTCATGAGCAGAGTCAGACCACCAAGGATCTTCAGGAGCAGAGTCAAGTCAGCATTTATCTTCCGGAATCCAGTCTAAACACCATAGGGTTGCCAGAGCCTCGTCAGGTCCCAGTCGAACTCTATGAGCACCCGACGGATCCTGTTGTGGCCACAGAGGCTACTCTTAACTTGTTCAGATTCTTTTTTTCAGACTGGTCCAACTAGACTCGTCCTCCTGTTGATCCAGCCGCACGGGTATGGAGGTCTTCTGCTCCGCCCTGGGGGACTCCGGTCTCCACCACACGGGCGTGGTGGTCTTCTGCTCCGCCCTGGGGGGCTTCCACCCTGACCACACGGTTATGGTGGTCTTCTGCTCCACCCTGGGGGGCTTCCTTCCTGACCATACAGCTGTGGTGGTCTTCTGCTCCGCCCTGGGGGGCGTCCATCCCGACCACACGGTTGTGGTGGTCTTCTGCGCAGCCCTGGGGGGCTGCCTTCCTGACCATACGGCTGTGGTGGTTTTCTGCTCCACCCGGTGTGCCTGAACATTTTGATCTCCTGTGTTTTGGTTGTTGTTTTTTGCTTTTTTTGTGTTCACTCCTGTCCCTGTTCCTCTCTGTTTTCCTGGCCCTCCGTCCCTCCCCCTGAGCCTCCACCTGTCCGCCTCCCTCTTGGTCTCTGTTTTGTGTCTTGTCGTGGAGCGTCTGGGAGCCGCTCCGTAGAGGGGGGGTATTGTCACAGTGTCTGGGTTGTGTTCCCTGGGGATCCACTAGATGTCCTCCTTCCCCACGGTGTCTGTCACTTCATCTACCACATTCCTCACGTCTCTGCCTAAATCATTGCACCCAGCTGTCACTGGTTATCAATCATTACACTCTGTCAAATTCCCATTAGCGTTTGTCTCTCCCTGTGTATTTAACCCAGTCTGTCTTAGTATGTGTCACGGAGTCCTTGTTAATTCATGTCCGTCATCTAGTCGTGCCCTTGCCTTGTGTTCGTGTTTTGTTTATGTTTTGGATTTGTTGGATATCGACCCCTGCCTGGACTGTTTATTCTTTGGATTGCCCCTTTTATAAAGACATACCCGCAATTGGTTCTCTCTACTTGTATCCTGGTATCCCGGTCGTGACAGATATAGTAAGTATTGTTGTAATGATGTGCAATCTGACGTTATCAAGTAGTCTATATCACCGAATCATACACAGATTGAACGCACATTGATTTATCAGTCTATTAAAACTCAATATTCCAGGCATTCTAAATTGTAGACGGCAATAATTCTTCTATATGCTTTTTATATTTATACACAAAGAGTAACGTTTTTCTGCAGATGCATAATCACATTTAATAATAATTTTATACAAGTTCAGTAAAGCAATAAGTGACTTACATTTTAGACATAATATTGCTTGTTTTTGCTCAGTTTTGCCAAAGAAAGTAGTTCCAAACATATTACAAGACTGTTTTGCGTCTCTAAGCAATGGACGGTGTTTACTTATTGAATGAACCAGCCGTTTGAATGAATCGGTTGAATCTCAATGACTCAACTTCCCATGTTTTCAATTATTTCAAATGTCATTATTCAACGTTTTATGTTAAAAATCATTAAGCCTATTAATGCATTTGTAACTGCAGTTTAAATGAATCCATGTCCCCTCTGAGATATATAAACTGTTGGCTAAATGCTATTTCAGATGCATATTCCAGAAATGTAGTGAAAATCGATGTGTATTTTATCCATATTCAAAATGTATGTAAACAAAGCAGTTACGGGGTAATGATGTATGAGGTCAGCATTGTGCATGCAACGGTGAGTCTCATGAAAATCAACGTTTGTTAACATGAGCAAAGGAACATCCCAGGTCACGTATGTAACCATGGTTCCCCGAAGGGAACGAGACGCTGGGTCCGAAAATACTTTGGGAACGACCTTCAGCGTGACCAACTATAAATAACATGTGTTATACAAGTGTGTATACAAGAAGCACAGCTAAGGCAAGCGATTAGAAGAGCCGGGAGTGGCTCGCAGATCTAAACCATAAAATCTGACAATTGTGAGGGGCATGGACCAGTTGCATTGCAGATGTCCTGCATAGACACACCTGACAAGAAGGCCTTGGAGGCTGCCATACTTCGGGCTGAGTGAGCCTCAACTCCCACTGGTGAGGGGAGAATAGAGGACTCAGAGGCAAGAGTAATTGCATCCACTATCCACCGACTGAGGGTCTGTTTTGAGGCTGGAAGACCACTCTTAGGGGGACCATAGCATACTAGGAGTTGGTCCGCCTTTCTCCACATGGCAACTCTGTGGACATATGCGTCCAGTATTCGCACTGAACACATACAGTTTAGCTTCTGCTGGTCTGGCTTCCTGAAGGGAGGAGGACTGAAGGCCTGCAGTACGATAGGCTGTGGGGTAACTGAGGGAACCTTCGGGACATACCCCGCTCAAGGGTAGAGAAACACTTTGGCCATGCCGGGTGCAAAGTCTAAATAGGAAGGGTCCACTGAGAGGGCCTGAAGATCCCCAACACTCTTTTTAAAGAAGTGATAGCTAGAAGAAAGGCAGTTTTAATCGTGAGATAGCGATCAGCGATTTCTTCAATAGGCTCGAAAGGAGGCTTACAAAGAGCTTTTAGCACCAAAGCCAGGTCCCACATGGGGACACGAGATCGTACCGGAGGCCTCAGCACACAGCGGAGGAAACGTATAACTAGGGGGTGTCTGTCTGACTGGCCCCTGAGAGGGGCATGGTAGGCTGCAATGGCCGCCAAGTAGACCTTCAGGGTGGAGTGAGTCAACCCTGCGGAGAAACAGGGCTGCAGGAATTCCAGTACTGTCACATCTGGGCAGTTAACTGGGTCAAATTGGTGATCTCTGCACCGAGAAGTGAAAAGTTTCCACTTCAAGGCATACAGTTTCCTTGTTGAGGGAGCTCTGGATTGGAGGATGGTCTCAACAACCTCGGTTGAGAGACCAGAAGCTATGAGATGTAGCTTAACTTCCATAGCTCCAGGTGGGGGTGAAATATCGTGCCCTCCGCCTGCGAGAGGAGATCCCTCCTGACAGGAATCTCCCATGGAGAGCCGTCGAGGAGCGGGATCAGATCTGACAACCATACTTGGCCCAGCCAGAACGGGCTACTAATAGAAGACGGACCCTGTCCCGACGCACTCTCGCCAGAACTCCTGGGACTATTTTTCAACCGACTTTTTACTTCTACTCCTTATATTTTCACTCAATTATCTGTACTTTCTACTCCTTGCATTTTAAAAATAGGTTCGTTACTGCTATTTCATTTCGGCTTGTCATCATTAAAAAAAAAAGGAAAAACAACAAAAAACCTATTCAGATAAATCGCGCAATCCGAATGGAGTGAATTTGATTGTGATTGGATGAGAAGTATAAAAATATACCATTCCGACACCCTATTGGTTTGTATGCGATCCATCACACCTGCACATGACACAAATCACATCACACTACAGCAAGGACAGCCAGTGTTGGCTTCATTTATTAAAAAATATATTTCTTAAAAGTTATTATTTCTCAACTACTGGCTCATTTATCAAATGGGTGCTTTCCTCCGCAAATTAAGCTATCACAACACCACAATGTTGTGATAAGTAGGCTATACCAACTTTGTAACTCATTACCAGAGCTGAAGATCTTTGCCCGAACCCAACGAGAACCGCCGGTTTGTTCTGGTTCAGGCTTAATTTATATAATTTTATACGGGCTCGCGCTTGCGCTCCAGTTTGGTAAATGAGCGGTCATGTGATGTGTTTCGATTAGCTCGAGAAAGAAATGCAAAAATGTATGCTGAGTAGGTGAAACAGAGGCTTACCTCTGGCGATTACGTTTTGGTTGCACCAGCATCTAAAGCAAAGTCTGAGGTGTGGAAGAGTTTTGACCATGTTTATAATGAGTATAAGGATCCAGTGGGTTATATTGCTGGATGCACCATCAGTGAGCGCAGGAATGTGCTGAAGCCATCTACAGAAGCTTCAATCATTTTCCTCTACAAAAACATGTAGGCTTAGCCTAATCTCGGTGAGTAACGCTAAAGGTTTTAAAAATTATAACAAAATATTAATTGAGTCTTAAATTCATAATGTAGACAGAGTAGGCTAATGTTGGCATTATTCTTTTATGTCAGCTGCTAGTGGCGAAGCAAATCAGGCGGAGCCTTTATCTTAATTTCATTATTGCCAAATACCCATCTTAATTTAGAATTTATCTTCATTTAATTTAAGAAAGAAATGTTTTATTGGTGTGTTGGTCTATTTATAGGCTATTTAGAGTGCTGAGATGTTACAATGTTACAGAGGACTTATTTTATTTCTTTATTCCAACTTCCAAGTGGTCTAGTCTACGTTAATCATGAATACAGTTCAAACATGTATAAATGATTCATTCTTGACAAAAGACACATTTGAATAACGTCGAGCTGCAAATGGGTTCGGGCTTTTAAAAAGCTGTCAATCAGAATGTACTTGTCGGACCTAACTTTTAAGGAATCCGAAATTTTTCAACATGAACATTTTAATATAATAGTATAGTCATTATGGCCTTTAGAAAAATGTTTTTTGAGGAGGTGGGGTAGAGCACAAAAGGCCCCTGTGGCACACCCTAAGCTTTTGTTCTTAATGGCATCTTTATTCCTTACATTACTTTTACTTTTATACTTTAAGTAGTTTTGAAACCAATACTTTTACAGTTTTACTTGAGTAAAAAGTTTGAGTTGATACTTCAGCTTTTACAAAAGTCTTTTTAAACCCTAGTATCTACTGTATACTTCTACTTGAGTAATGAATGTGAATACTTTTGACACCAGTGACAGTGAGTGACTGGCCTTCTCTGACTCTCTTAGGCCATAAGGTGAACTAGGAAAAAGTGGCTAGAAAGTGATTTTCATTCCCACACCTGGGCACTTCTTTTTTAAATCATTTTTGCATTGACAACACCCTTTTGGACTTTATGTTAAAAGTTATCCGCAAAATATCCTGCAGTTTTTTGTCACGATCCATAAATGTATAAAATTGTGAATAAAAGAAAAACGCAATTTGTATGCTGTTGTTTTTGCTTGTATCTTTATTTATATTAATTTTAGCAACTCAAAATATGTCTCAAACTGACATTTATACACGTACCTAAACATCTGAGACAGGTATTGGTGCATTAGTATACTAAAGTGTGAATATAAACCATTAAATATAACGTATAACACGTTTGAAGAAAGTACACTTGTACTTACAAATTTGCAACAATCGAAATTAAACATACACATTGTAAATTTAGCCAAACTGTGATGTTTTATACATCACATTTTTCAATAGGTCCTGTGTAATCACAGAAAGAAAACAAAGTAAACGTTGCCCAAGCTCAAAATCAGCCTAAGATATGACACAGTGTGTCTTTACTCATCAGTATCATCCCCATCACTATCATCAGACTCATCAGCCCATGTAGCTCTTTCCTCTGTTTCTTGGGAAACATTTGCACAATTTTGGCACCGACATAAATCAGTACAAGACAGTCTTGCAGACATACAGGAACATCTTCCAGTCTCACATTTGCCTTGCTTGCAACTGCAGTGGACTACCTGCAACACACTTTCAGGGGCAGGATTTCTAGTCATCCAGGTCACTGTTAACTCCCCATTCTCGAGGTGCCATCCATAGCCAACGGGTGAAGGGGCACACATTATACCTTTCAGAGAATGTCTCATTATGGCTGCTTGGTAGTTTGCCCTTTTGCAGTGTTGGTACAGGGCGTCACTTGTCGGGGGCATGGATAGTTCTGGCAAAGCCGACGATGCCATGCAGAATGCTTTGTATCTTGCATCGTTCACATTTTTGGCAGATGACTGGCCGTACAGGTGGCACACATATTTGCAAAGTGGTTCAAAGGTAGACTGGTCCAGGTTAAAACTGCTACCCAGATTTGTAAATGCAGTCATGTACTCCTCTTTCTCGCAAGCAACAGAAAATGCCTTTCTTTTGCCTTTGCCATTAAAGGCGCTTGTAGAGTCACAACCTGAGAAGGTATGGATTCCAATAAGTGCCAAACACACATTGGTGCCAAGAGCTGATGAGACCTTAGCTAAGTCAATGATTCTTGTTTTGTTGCCAACCCCCGTGAAAAAATATAACCTACATTGTAAATCTGGCTGCAGACTTAAAGCAATCACTGCCACATCAGTATCAGGGCTCTTGATGACTACGGTTTGATGTTCCTGCGCAGCATGTTGTGCATGTAAAAACACTCTGGTGTCACATTCCTCATGATCACATGTCAGATCTTCTACAGCACTGAGAGTTTGTAGTCCCTCCATTACAGTCACGCAGTGACACAGGTGACCATGTGCTATGTACAAGCTTAAGTTCTTGCCCACAGTGGTAAGATTAGCATCTCGCCACATAACATAGAGGAATTCTGCCAGAGCCTCTTTGTTTGTTCCATCTGACAGAAACTTTTTCCATTGTGTTGGCATTTTCTGATCCCGTCCATAAATTTTCACCAGTTGTGTACCACCACCAGCTCTACGTGACCGTTCTAGATTTTTAATACTCGTTTCCGGATACTGGTCAATCACAAAGTCCATCCGTGTACAGTTGTGCTTCAGAGCAAGCTTGACCATGTACTGCAGTATGGTGTCAGCAAGCTCTCCGAAGGTACTTGGTATGGACCGAATGCCTTGAATGACTGCCATGCCATCAAAGAGAATAGCTCCATCTGCCGGAACTTTGTCAACTAAACAGTCTCCACCTTTGGTTTGCAATAAATCCAGAAGAGCTGATTTGTTTGTTTTAGCAAGTGAACCATCAGCACTGGCTAAAGGATATGACACAGTTCCCAAGGAGTAGGACAGAATTTCCCGCAGGTCAATCTTTCTACTTTGACCAATGATGAGTAGTCTGGAGAATAGCTTATTGTCGGCACGCAGAATCACTTCCTTGCCTGCTGCAGATTTATTCTTTGTCTTTCTTTGGTCACTGAAGGTCTTTAGTTTTTGTGTTTTTATAGGAGCGAATATATCAACTGATGGTGATAACAGTCTTTGGTCCATAAACTGTTTGACAGCGTTTTCCCCCTTTTCCAGAGCTGCGAGCAAATCCCTCATGATTTCTTCAGCTGCGACTATCCCAGAGCTAAGACACACAATGCCATCTTGGTGTGTGTCAAAAGGATTCAACATGGAATCTAGGGTGGAAATTATTCTGGTCACAGCCTTTTCATCAGCATAAATTCGTGTACTGTCAAGGTCTTTTCGTTTCCTTATATCAGGAGATTTACCTGCCATTGCCTCACATTGTCTTGCTATGGCAGCCCTTTCATGCTGTGACAATATCCAGCGATATACTGCAGCTCTATTCTGTGTTAACCCTGTCCAACCACCTTTTGTCTTGGAATCTCTGTTGCATGTTTGCTCAATGGCCTGGTCACAAGCAATTGAGGCAAATCCATGGAAACTTTGACGTTGGACAGTCCACTGGCCTTTAACACTGAGCTCACTGTGGCAAGAAGGATGTGTGATGGGCAAATTGACCATTTCCAGCCAGTATGAAGGCAAATACCTAGCATAGTTTACACGATCGTACGCAAAAAACCATGGCATCATCAAGCGCACTGTTGACAGGTGAAGCTGCCAGTCCGATTCTCGTGTTGCTCTCACAAACAGAAGGAGTGTCTGTACCATGTCGATGTATGAACTCCAGAAGGCAAACGTTGGATTTTCTGCACTTCTTCTTTTCACAAAGTCTGCATATTTTGAACACATTTTGTCAAAGGTCTCATTTGCACACAAAACATCCATTGTTCTGTCCTGGAATGCACATTTGATCTCATTGATGACATCCATACACTCATCTCTTTCATCTGGTGGCAAAGAGTCTAAGAAGGTGAGAATTCTGATGCGTTGCAGACTCTCATACAGAAGTTTGTGTGCCCTCATGCTGCGGTTGTAGTGATGACCACTGATCACTCCATTGATGGATCCTGGGGCAACAACTTCAGACTCAATGAGTATGTCTTGCAGTCCTGCATCTCCAAAACCTTTTTCCTAGAATGCCCAGATAGGACATGCATGTGTGAAATTCACCTAGTCTAATCACTATACGCCGAGTAAAGTCATCGTCTCTCCAGCGGATTTGCTGAGCTTTGGCATATATAGCTTGGTCAAAAACTAATACTATATGGTCCAGTTCTAGCTGATCAGCAATTTGGACACTTCGCTTCAGAATTGTGTTTACTGTGGACATCTCTGTCGGTGAAGCCTCAATGACTGGAAGATAATACAGTGCTGACTTTTGCAGAGTGTCATCACCTTGAAGCAACGTATGGAAACCTTTCCAGCTTGGGATTGTGCATCTTTCAGCATCTATGGACTTTACAAAAACATATGCCAGTTCAGTTTGTGCAGCAGACATGGTGTTCAATTTGTATGTGTCCGCCTGTAATGGAATACTTGCATGATGAGATAAGTTCTGTGGTCCTTGTCTTTTAGACTGATGGTACTGTTCTATAGGGATGCTAGGGGGTGCTTTGAACGTGGGAACTCCCTTCTGTAGAGGTTGTCTGTTTGTTGTTAACACAGCTTCGACTACAGTACTTTGCAGCATAATCCCATTTGTGTGGTGTGTTGTTCCACGACCTGACAGTGTCTCCTCCCCAAAGTCAATATTGTCCCACACAAGTATTGTAGGAACCTTCTTTGAGAATCCCTTTGGTATTTTGTCTCTGCTCTCTACTAGTTGAAGTTGGGCAAGGCTAGTGTCTAGACTGACAACTGTGTCCCATGATGCACAATGTCCTAGTCTATTTAGAAGTGACACAATTTGTGATGAACCTGTTAAATGGCGAATAGTTAGACCAAGACACAATGATTTAGGTGTCTGCCTCCGGCCCTTAGATGCGAGATACACAATGTCTTGACAAACAGAGATCACTTTTAAGTTCAAATCATCTGGAATATCTACATAATGGGCCAGTGTTGGTTCCTCAGTTGCACCGATAATCCATGAAATCAGATTGTACAGTTCGAGTGGTACAACAGATTTTGCTTCGTTCATATTTAAATCATCTGACGTGGGTGGCCATGGGCATTTCATACCAGGAGAGTCACATAGAAGCATCTTTAATATCAATGCCGCACTATAAAGTGTCCTTGTGTCCTCTGTAGTATTGATAGAGGCCATTGAACCTGGTCTTTGCGGACCAGCTTTTGTACTTGCCGTGTTTTCACCATCACTTTGGCTAGTTACCTCAGTTGACTCAGTTGTTTCTGTACCTGATGGATGAGGTAGCCTGTCTATCAGCTTATCAGCAGACAGTGTCTCAACAAAAACCAGCTCACTGATGTTGCGCTTGTTGGGGGAGTGAAACACCAGCTGGGGGAAATCACGGGTCAACCTCCTCTTCAATTTATCCTGCCTGAAACAAAGATACAGTGACAGATAATCACAACAGTATGTAAAAAAAGATATATTCACACTGAAAAATATTTAGTTGAAATACACTGTGTATCAGCTTCTACACATCATAAAATATAATTATGATTTCATTATTATGAATTCCATTTTTGTGAGAAAAAATAAAATGTTGCACAAATTTTTTTTACAAAGCTGCAAAAGAAACTCATGGTATTTAAATTACCTGTAGTTTGAAGCATCAAGATCTTCATGTTTTTTCACAAGATTTAAAAAGTTTCTTCTGAGCTGCGTCATTGTCAGCACCTCTTGGTTTACAATTATTCTATGGCGGATGATCCGCTCACAGAACATCTTGTAGCTGGCATCGAAGGTTGGCTCATTTCTAAAAAGAAAACACATTAAAAACAGCAAAGTAAATATTTTATGTGCCATAACTATTTCACAATTGCTTCCATTTTAAATATAGTATAAATAGTAGCAAATTGAAAGCAATTGACCAAGCGATTTGAGAAGTTTTTTACATTTATTTTTCAGAAAGAAAATACATGGTAATAAATAAATTATATATAATATATAATTTCCTTCACAAACCACTACACATTTTATCATATTGAATTACAGTCAAAACTGTGTTTACAGACAAAATGGCAATATGCAGTCTAAGTAGGTGGTCAATGCTTTACTTTAGAAATATGCAATAATGTGAGGGAATTACTCATTATTATTTGATAATACAATATAATAACTTACTGTTCATCTGAGGTCCCAGTAACTGTTGCAGTAGACTTTGTCAGGAACCTGGTGTACTGTCTGTAACAGGACTTGTGGTATCGCACCTCCAGACACACACAGTCTTTGTCTCGAATATGCACAAGAATGCTAGTGTCTTCCTTCATCTCAGCAGCTTTCAGTAACTGGCCTGTAAATAAAGCAGACTATATTTAAATTAATTTGTAAATTAAAACATTAAGTAAAAACTGTGGTTTAACTCTTTACAATAAGGTTCGTTAGTTAACATTAGTTAACTACATTAGTTATCATGAACTGCACATATACAGCATTTATTAATATTTGTTCATGTTAATTTCAACGTTTACTAATACTTTATTAAAATCTTGTTAACATTAGTTCATGCACTGTGAACTAACATGAACAAACAATGAACAGCTCTATTTCTATTAACTAACATTAACAAAGATTAACAAATAGAGTAACAAATGTATTGCTCATGGTTAATTCATGTTAGTCAATACATTAATGAACCTTATTGTAAAGTGTTACCAAACTGTGTTATAACAGTTAAACAATATTGAGTGTTCTGACTGTAGCTGTATGCAAAATAATGCAAATCTATGTAATTGAAAGTTAGCCATGGTACACAGCATACGACATAAAACTTCAAACGTGTGTGTGTGTGTGTGTGTGTGTACTTTTTACCTACCTGCTGACAACGTTTCTGCCTGTGAAAGATGGTCCTTCTGGCGTTTGCCTGCAACCGTAATGTACTTGTCCGTTTTCTTACAAATTATGCACAAGGCAGGAAGCACAGGACCTGCACAAGCTACTGGCAGGCCCGTCCTGGATCGAAGTTTCTTTGTCGGACATTCAATTGTTGAGGTACTACTACCTGATGGCACAGACTGAGCATCTTGAGCTTCAGGATGCTGTGTGACCCGTTTCTCGGCCGCATCCAAGCGCTTTTTGTCAATGAAACGCCTGTAGCAAGTGGGGTGAAACCCAGCGTCTTCGGGAACATTGTCAAATTCAATTTCTAGACAATGTTTGTATGTTTCTGCTATTCTCTGAGTCTCACCCTGCAAGCCAAGCCACCGTTTGGCGCTGTTTCTGAATGTATCCCATCGTGTGCGTGAAAAATCCTGTATTTCTTCTTTATGTATGGACGTGAGCTGCATATAGCATTGTTTAGAATACTTATTGTGGAGTTTTGAAGGAGGTCTGGCCGTAATTTCTTCGTCTTTGCTACTCAATATTGATGACAAGGGCGCAGACATCTTGGATTCATGTTTACATGTCGTTCCAAAAAGCGGCCACCTTATTGGTCTAGCGGGAAGCACGTGATGATTGCCTCATCACTCCTGATAAAAATATGATTACGCGAGGAAAGAACTATTGCCGACTTTAAACACTAATGAAAAATAAACTGCAGGATTACTCATGGAGAACTTTCATTTTCGCGCTCAAAACAAATAGGTGTTTTTATTGGGATGAAAATAATTTAGTGCCCTATTATGGGAACGGGATTAAACGAAAACGGCTTCACCTTATGGCCTATCTTGACTGACGTGAGGATCAACTCGATACGAGCAGGGGACAGACATGCCTGTTGAATCCCACACCAATCCCAGATAAGTGATCCTCTGTAATGGAGAAAGCACATTTTTCTTGCCGTTTAATCTTAACCCCAACTTTTTCATATGGGCGAGAACGACATCTCGATGCCGAACTACCATCTGCTCTGATTGATCCAAAATCAACCAATCGTCGATATAATTTAGTATGTGGATGCCCTGGAGTTGCAGTGGAGCCAGCACAACATCCACACACTACGTGAATGTTCAGGGTAAGAGTGCTAGACCAAAAGGAAGAACTTGATATTGGTAAGCTTTGCCCCTGAAAGCAAACCTTAGAAACTTCCTGTGATTGGGACGGATGGAGATATGAGACACGACCTGCCTGATAGTAAGCATTTTGAACTTCAGTCGCATGACTGAGCGGTTTAACTGACGCAGGTCTAAAATCGGACGCAACCTCCCATCCTTCTTTGGAACTACCGTATTTTCTGGACTATAAGTTGCACTTTTTTTCATAGTTTGGCTGCTCCTGCGACTTATAGTCAGGTGCGACTTATTTATCAAAATTAATTTGACATGAACCAAGAAAAATGAACTAAAAATGAACCAATAGAAAACATTACCATCTAGAGCCACGAGAGGGCGCTCTATGCTGCCAGAGATGCTGCTCAGTGCTCCTGTAGCCTACACTGAAGACATAGAGTGCCCTCTCGCGGCTGTAGACGGTAATGTCTTCTCTTGGTTCTTGGTTCTAAATAAATGCGACTTATAGTCCAGTGCGACTTATATGTGTTTTTTCCCTCATCATGACGTATTTTTGGACTGATGCGACTTATACTCAGGTGCGACCTATAGTCCGAAAAATACGGTATAAAGTATTTGCTGTAGAACCCGGACTCTCTGTCATGAGGAGAGACCACCTCGATGGCCTCCATCCTCAGAAGGGTATTTACTTCTTGTTCCAATATCAGAGCCTGCTCGGGACCCACTAGTGTGGGAAAGACCCCGTTAAAAAGTGGTGGCGGAGCACAGAATTGAATTCGATAACCTTTTTCTACAGTCTGCAGGACCCAATGAGACACATTTGGCAGTGGCTTCCACGCTGCTAAATAGTTTACTAAGGGAACCAGTCTCTTGACTTTGTATGACAGACAACAGTAAATAAGACTGACAGAAATGTAATGGTAACTGACACACACACAGAGCTTCGCTGAATGACAGAAAGCTGATGCTCGTTCCACCTTACGTGCTTTTATAGCTTCCTGGTCACTACGTCACCTGCCTATGATGTCACACCCATTCATGGGACTGATTACACTGATGTTATTCTGAGCGGGTCACACTGAAGGGCGTTCCCAAAGCATTTTCGGACACAGCTCGAGTTGCTGAAGGAGAAGCAGTTTCCTTACTTTAGCAAAGGAAAACCAGTCTCCTCTTGGCTTATATCAAAATTCTCAGACATTCTTCTTAATAAATCCTTGTTTTGTACTTCTAATTAGTGACCGTTGTTTTGTTTTGATCTCTCTGCTGCATTTCCGCATACATCACTTCTGAGCGGCGCATGAGCAAATTACCTCATACGTTATTCCCCTGTAACTGCTTTGTTTACTACTGTGAGCACAAGCTTGATTAAAGTGATTATAACGTTTTGAAAATGGATATTTTTCTTACAAAATTGCATCGATTCGCTACTGGAGGCCTTTGTTTACCCCCTGGAGCCATGTGAGACACTTTTTTTTTGTTGCATCCAACAGCTTGAAAGATCAAATAATTCTTTTTAAACAACTCCCAACTGAATTTGTCTGAAAGAAGAAAGTCATATACACCTAGGATGACTTCAGGGTGAGTAATTTATGGCTTAATTTTCATTTTTGGCTGAACTAACCCTTTAACATAATTATATAATTTGTATTGTTGTAAACTAGCAACAGACTCAATCTGTACCTGTGAAACTGGACTGATTATGTTGTATTCTAAATCATGTGATTTATCTGAATTTCAACAGCATGGCTTGTGAAAGGTGAGGAGGAGAGAAGCAAAGATGAGACTTCAGTTGATGGCGGCACCACTGAGAGATCAGACAATGCTGAGCTGGGGAAAGATGAAATGGTAAAGTCTTCTGCCTGACCATAAAGTTTAGCAGAATATCTGAAAGAAACGTTTTTGCAGTTGTCTTAATTTTTCCTCATCAATTAGGTTTTTTTTATATTGACTTTACCAATAGAAAGCCTTGTTTTTTAGAAGAAACTGAAAGGCTGACGAGATCTCAGGTGTTGTCTTTTTCAAATATAGCTCAGGTTTTGCCTGCTTTCTGTTGTCACGGTTCTGCTAGTGTGCCCTAGTTGCCACCAGATGTGTTTGTTGTTGGTGCCATGTGCTCTCCTGTCTATTGTCTGACCCCACCCTTCTTGTTATCTCATTATTGTTTTAGTTACTCCATCTGTCTCCTTCGTTACCTTCCTCCCTATTTATTCTCCTTGTTTCTGCAGTCCTTTGCTGGTTTCTTGTTTAATGGTTATATTCTGAGAGTAATTTTCATATGTGTGTATGTTCCTCTTGCCTTGCTGTGCCCCGTCTTGGCCTGCCTGCCTGTTTTCCCCCCTCAGGGTAGTTTTTGCCAGCAGGCAGCCAGTGCTAGTATGGGTATATTTTAATATGAATTACGCAATTACGCCAACAATCGTCCTTTTGGGATTTTGTTTAAGACCTCATTGATCAAGTAGTGAATGCAAGATGAAGCATTGAAGCTTTTCATCCAAGTGGTAATGATTGTATACCATAACATAACTGTGTAATAAACATATTGGCTTGAAATGAATGGGGCTATCAAATGGCTGTGTAAATCAAGTATTTGCTTATAATAGGCAGGAGGGCCAATATTATTAGTCTAAAACTGGAAAATGGCTGAGCTTAACAGGGCAGAGGTCTGTGAATTTATAAGATTGAACCGCTTCCTGAACTAGTCAGTCTAACCGAGGCTTTGGATGTCATCAGTAGCTGCTTTACATGGACCCCTACTAATCTGATCGTAATAGAACTTGGAGCACAATCAGAATAAAAAGTACAATGTAAACATGTCAGTCGGATTGAATTGACCAGATCCGACTAAAATTTTGATCGGATTGTAAGGGGTGGTTTATTCCTTTTATAATCCGAGCGAGAGGACATGTAAACACTTGATCAGATTGAAAACCAAAACTGGAAAGCACTGAAAGTAGAAATAGCATAATGCCACGAAGAATGAGCTGTTCTTCCTGGCAAATAAAGTGTCATATATAAGTGTCCACTGTGTGAGCAAGACACTTAACCCCTAGTTGCTCCAGAGGCGCGCGACCTCTGACATATATAGCAATTGTAAGTCGCTTTGGATAAAAGCCTCAGCTAAATGAATAAATGTAAATGTAAATGTGTCCCATCATTATAAAACTCCCCTTTCACTCAGCATCTGTGAAGTGGATCAGGACAACATTCCACCAGAGTCCTTGTTTAAGACTCTCATCAACAAACGACTAGTTTTGAGTGTGGGAAGGGGCACTTAATTTATTTATTAATTTATTTATTTTTTTAAGTAAGCAGTACTGCACAACAGTTCATGTGCTGGTCATCGCCTAATTAGGTCAATCTACCCTAAGTAGATAAATATCTAGTGTGCTTTTTAAAACAGTATGCAACAACAGTGGGAAACTCTGTATATTCATGCAGTGTCCGCATGTCAAAAGATTAAATCGAATCAGAAGCTTTTGACATATAAACGCGCATGTCAACCTGATCACTTTTTTTGCATTCATGTAAACACTATGTTTGGATTCGTCAATCAGAATGAATTAATTCTGATGGATGCAAAAAGTGTCCATGTAAACTCACCTAGTGGCTACGTTTACATGCAACCAAATAATCAGTTTGTAATCAGAATCAGAATCAGAATCAGAATGAGCTTTATTGCCAGGTATGTTCACACATACGAGGAATTTGTTTTCGTGACAGAGCTCCGCAGTGCAACATAACAATAACACAATAACAAAAAACACAATAAGGAATAAAAAATACAAAAAAAATACAAGTAGGTGGGTAAGGATTGACAATATACAAATTGACAATGTATGGCAGGTATATTAAAATGAGCATTTATGTATGTACATGTATATTATGTGGAAAAGTTTTAACTGTACGCTAAGTATGTGTGTTGGATAAATAAGTGTATGTGTATATAAATATAAATATAAGTAGTGTATTGTGTTCCATGTATGTACATGTATATTATGTGCAAAAGATTTAAGTGTACGCTAAGTATGTGTGTTGGATAAAAAGTGTAGTGTATATAAATATAAATAGTGTAGTGTGTCCCACAGTTATTATCAGCTGTTCATAAGATGGATTGCCTGAGGGAAGAAACTGTTCCTGTGTCTGGTCGTTCTGGTGCTCAGTGCTCTGTAGCGTCGACCAGATGGCAACAGTTCAAAGAGGGAGTGTGCTGGATGTGAGGGGTCCAGAGTGATTTTAACAGCCCTTTTGCTCACTCTGGATAAGTACAGTTCTTGAATAGATGGGAGGGTTGTACCGATAATTCGCTCAGAAGTCCGGACTACCCTCTGTAGTCTTCTGAGGTCAGATTTAGAAGCTGAGCTGAACCAGACAGTTACTGAAGTGCAGAGGATGGATTCGATGATGGTGGAGTAGAACTGTTTCAGCAGATCCTGTGGCAGGATAAACTTCCTCAGCTGGCGAAGGAAGTACAACCTCTGCTGGGCCTTTTTCACAATGGAGTCAATGTGAATGTCCCACTTCAGGTCCTGAGAGATAGTGGTGCCCAGGAACCTGAATGACTCCACTGCAGTCACAGTGCTGTTCATGATGGTGAGTGGGGGGAGTGCAGGGGGGTTTCTCCTGAAGTCCACGATCATCTCCACTGTTTTGAGCGTGTTAAGCTCCAGGTTGTTGAGAGTCCACCAGACAGCCAGCTCTTTAACCTCCTGTCTGTAAGCAGACTCGTCACCGTCCTGAATGAGGCCGATGAGTGTGGTGTCATCTGCAAACTTCAGGAGCTTGACAGAGGGGTCCTTAGATGTGCAATCATTAGTGTACAGGGAGAAGAGCAGTGGGGAGAGAACACAGCCCTGGGGAGCTCCGGTGCTGATTGTACGGGTGCTGGATGTGTATTTTCCTAGTCTCACTAGCTGCTGCCTGTCTGTCAGGAAGCTGTTGATCCACTGACAGACGGAGGTGGGCACGGAGAGCTGAGTTAGTTTGGGCAGGAGGAGGTTTGGGATGATCGTGTTGAAGGCAGAGCTGAAGTCCACAAACAGGATCCTCACATAGGTCCCCGGTCTGTCTAGGTGTTGCAGAACATAATGCAGTCCGATGTTTACTGCATCGTCCACAGACCTGTTTGCTCTGTAGGCAAACTGAAGAGGATCTAGCAAGTGTCCAGTGATGTCTTTCAGGTGGGCCAGCACCAGTTTTTCAAATGACTTCATGACTACAGACGTTAGAGACACAGGCCTGTAGTCATTTAGTCCTGTAATTTTGGATTTCTTTGGGATAGGGATGATGGTGGAGCGTTTGAAGCATGAAGGGACTTCGCTAAGTTCCAGCGATCTGTTGAAGAACTGTGTGAAGATGGGGGCCAGCTGGTCAGCACAGGATTTCAGACAGGCTGGTGTAACACAATCTGGGCCTGGTGCTTTTTTCCTTTTCTGCTTCCGGAAGACCTGGCGCACCGCATCCTCGCTGATCTGTATTGCAGGTGTGGGGGAGAGGGGGGATGCAGGAGGTGTGAATGGTGAGAGCGCTTGATTGGAGAGGTGTTCAGGGTGGGTTGCAGGAGTTGTGAGTGGTGTAAACAGTTGTTTGGAGAGGCATTCAGGGTTGGTTGCAGGAGTTGTGAATGGTGAGAGCGGTTGATTGGTGAGGTGATCAGGATGGGTTGCAGGAGCTGTGAATGGTGTGAACGGTTGTTTGGAGAGGCATTCAGGGTTGGTTGCAGGAGTTGTGAATGGTGTGAATGGTTGTGTGGGGAGGTGTTCAGGGCAGGTGATGGGTGTTCTTTCAAACCTGCAGTAAAACTCGTTCAGATCGTCTGCCAGTCGTTGATTCTTCACAGTGCTGGGGGGTGGTGTCTTGTAATTGGTGATCTTCTTTAGGCTTTTCCACACTGATGCGGAGTCGTTCAAAGTGAACTGAGTCCTTATTTTTTCAGAATAATTCCTCTTTGCCACTTTGATCTCCTTTTCCAGTGTGTATTTAGCCTGTTTATACAAGACATTGTCCCCCTTCCTGTAAGCATCTTCTTTGGCCTGACGGAGCTGTCTGAGTTTTGCAGTGAACCACGGTTTGTCATTGTTGTAATTTAGTTGAGTCTTGGTAGGAATACACATATCCTCACAGAAACTGATATATGATGTTACGGTCTCTGTGAGTTCATCCAGATCGGTGGCAGCAGCTTCAAAAACACTCCAATCAGTGAGGTCAAAACAAGATTGTAAATCCTGCTCTGCTTCATTAGTCCATCTTTTTACAGTCCTTAATACAGGTTTAGCTGATTTTAGTTTCTGCCTGTAGGTCGGTATAAGATGAACCAGAAGGTGATCAGAACGTCCCAAAGCTGCTCGTGGAACAGAGTGAAATGCATCCTTTATTGTTGTGTAACAGTGATCCAATATATTACTGTCTCTTGTGGGACAAGTAACATGCTGTCTGTATTTTGGCAGTTCACGGGAGAGATTGGCTTTATTAAAGTCCCCAAGAATGATTAAAACAGAGTCTGGGTGTTGTTGTTCTGTCTCTGTGATCTGCTCAGCGAGTTTCTGTAAAGCTGAGCTCACGTGCGCTTGAGGAGGGATGTAAACACTAACCAGAATGAACGAATGAATCTCCCGCGGCGAATAGAATGGCTTGCAGTTAATGAAGAGCGTTTCGAGATTTGAGCAGCACGTCTTCTTTAACACAGTTACATCTGTACACCACCATTCATTGATGTAAAAGCATGTCCCGCCGCCGCGCGATTTCCCCGTTGATTCTGCGTCGCGATCCGCTCTAAACAGCTGAAAGTCCGGCAGATGGAGCGCGCTGTCCGGTATGGTGTCATTCAGCCAAGTTTCCGTGAAACACAGAGCAGCAGAGTAGGAGAAATCTTTATTTGTCCGAGAGAGCAGAAGCAGTTCGTCTGTTTTGTTGGGTAGAGAGCGGAGATTTGCCAGATGGATGCTAGGCAACGGCGTTCGAAATCCGCGTTTTCTGAGTCTCACGAGCGCACCAGCTCTTTTTCCCCGTCTGCGCGTCCTCTTGAAGCGTGTGATCAGCGCAGCCGCTCCGCCGACAAGAATGTCCAGCAAAACATCAGAATAGTCGAAAACCGGTGAAATATCGGGAGATGTGTGTTGCCGAATATCCAGCAATTCGTCCCTGGTGAAACTGATTGCAGGAATATAACTAAAGACAGGACAAACTAACAAAAACACAAAAACAACTGCAGAGCACGTCACGGAGGCAGCCATCCTGTATCGGCGCCACTCGCTTTCCGAGTGGCGGAAATTTTAATCGAATTTACAGCTAAATCGGACTGAAAAGCCCTCATGTAAAACACCTTAATCGATCCAATTGAAGGGGGTGGTTTATTCCTCTTCTAATATGAATGAGAGTGCATGTAAACACTCGATCATATTGAACCACGAAACTGAAAGGACTGCGCATGTGCAGTGACACAGAAATGACATATGACCCGCAGAACGAGTGGCTCTTCCTTTTGAATAAGTGTTGTATAAAGGCTGATTTATACATCTGCGTTGAACGTATGCCGTAGCCTAAGCGTAGACGCACATCCTGCACCGTAGCATGATGTGCACCTCTCAAAGATCTAACAGCGCATCAATTCTACGCGAACTGTATAAATGAAAACTGATGCATAGCCACGGCGTACAGGACCCTTGTCCGGCCAACTGTCCTTCGTCCACGGCCGGAACCCAAAGCCAGACTGCCCATCACCTGTGTCCACGGAGATACAAGAGAAGTACCGGCGCGGCGCGTCACCATCACGGCGCCCCCTGGTGCCTGGTCGGTGGAATCGGGATCGTCAAGGATCTGCCAGTACCGGTCCTCCTTGGCAGGGATTGGCCGGGGTTCAACCGCCTCTTCGCCTCCACGAGCCAGCCTGTCAGCCCCGCCGGGATCCGCCCCCCACACCGGATAACCACGAAGCCCTGACGGCGTCCCGTGCTGCTGCCCTCGGACAGCCTCAGAGAGGGTGAGTCGTCACATCATAACCCTAACTTCTATTATGACCTCTTCCAGGAGGGAACTGGGGCTGGGGCCTTTGCCCGAGAGCAGCACGAGGACGACCGCCTCAAACACTGCTGGGCCCAAGTGAGGGTCGCCGATGGGAAGGACCTCCAACCGGCACCCCACCCAACACCTCACTTTGTGGTCAAAAACGGCCTGCTGTACTTTGTTGCCCAGCGGAGGGGGGAGGAGAAAACTTTGCTGGTGGTCCCACGGACCAAGACAGGAGCAGTGATGGAACTGGCGCACGCCCATCCCATGGCCGGCCACCTGGGGGCCCAAAACACCATCCAACGCATCCGCGACCGTTTTCACTGGCCGGGCCTGGAGGCCAAGGTGAAACGATTCTGTCAGGCCTGTCCCACCTGTCAGCGGATGTCGCCACGCACCCCTCACCCCAGCCCGCTGATTCCGTTGCCCATCATTGAGGTGCCCTTCGAGAGGATCGGAATGGACCTAGTGCCCTTATGAAAATTAACCATGGTTTTACTACAAATAAAACCAAAAAACCATGGTTACTATAGTTAAACCATGGTAACCACAAATTAACCATGGTTTTGCTAAATTAACCATAGTTTAACCATGGTATTTGTAGTAAATCTGTGGTTATACAAATGGTAGTCAACACGCCAAAAAACCATGGGTTACTACAGTTTTACTATAATAAAACCATGGTTATTTTTCGTAAGGGTGGGGCCGCTGCCAAAGTCCGCCCGGGGACACGAACACATCCTGGTCATCCTGGACTATGCCATCCGCTACCCTGAGGCCATCCCACTCTGCAAAGCCACCGCGAAAGCCATTGCCCAGGAGCTCTTCCTGTTGAGTATTCGGGTCGGCCTACCATCCCTGATACTGACTGACCAGGGAACCCCCTTCATGTCCCGGGTGATGGCTGACCTCTGCAAGCTCCGGCATCCGGGAGGTACCCCAGGCGTCCACCGGGTTTACCCCTTTCAAGTTCCTCTTCGGCTGGCAGCCCCGCGGCCTGCTTGACGTCGAGAAGGAGGCACTGGCCGTCAAGTGGGCAGTCCTGGAGCTCTGCTACTACCTCCTCGGCCACCAGTTCACCCTGATTACAGACCACGCCCCTCTACAGTGGATGGCCCGAGCGAAGGACACCAACACCAGGGTGACTCAGTGGTTCCTCGCGCTCCAGGACTTCCACTTCACCGTGCAACACCGAGCGGGGACGGCCAACGCGAACGACGATGGTCTCTCAAGGATATGGTCAGCTTTCGTAGGTCTGACAGGTGTGACGCATGGCCCGAGCTCTCATCAGCGTCACCCTGGAAACAGAGCAGGCACACCTGCACCTGCTCATTATGGGCTGAGCGGTCACAGCTGCAGCCCATCAGGAGCGGGCTTTATAAGCAGCGTCGACGAACACAGAGGTGAGAGATATCTCCAAAAGACTCAGCTAACAATTCTCTGTGTTTCCCCTCCAGACAGCAGTGTGTGACCGCCAGCCCGCTAAGGACACGGACCTCACGGACCCACACAGCACTGCGCACCAAAGGAGGAAGAGAAGGCTGAGCTAGAGCACCGGAAACCCCTCACGTTGTCTATTTTTCCCTACACCACCTCAATAAAATCCACCCTTCGGGGAACTTACCTTGATCCTCGTGTCGTGTGCTTCTTCACCCCGTCACAGTATATTTATCCATAAATGGATAAATATAAATTCTGCTGTTAAAAACAAATAAAGAAACCATGTAGGAAAGTGGTTATTATGTGCAAACATTGAGAAACTCTATATTTGTGCAGTGTGTGCATTAAAAAAAAAAGTCTATTCCGATTTGAAGCTTGGACATATAAACGCGCACATCAACCCGATCACATTATTTAGCGTTCATGTAAACACTACAATCAGATTCATCAATTGTAATGAATTCAGTCCGATTGAACCAAAAATTGTTCATATGTAAACATTGCCAATTACATCATTGCTCTAAATCGATACAAGCCTCATGTAGCGAGGAGTCAGAGACATTCGGATCCATGTGCAATGTTTATTAGGAACTCGTAGTGATAACAGGCAGGGTTCAGACAACAGCGTCAGGGATATCAGAGACAGACAATATCAAGGACGGTTACTAGGCTTGAATGGGGCAGACAGCAGACAGGTCGTAGACTAAGCAGAGGGTCAGTAAGGCAGTGGGCAGAGGATCGGCAGAATCAGAACAGGACAAGGTAATACACGGAAAGACAGACAGGGATAAACACTCAGAATTGCAAGACGGGCTAAACAAGACTTCGCACTGAGTGAGTGTTTGGCTTCAGTTTATATAGGGCGTGGAATGAGGAACACCTGGTGGTGATTAATCCGAGGTACGGGGCCACTGGGCAATGTAGTTCATGAGAGTGTCAGTATTCAGGTGAAGGTGCCCTCTGGTGGACGTCAGAGAGAGCCACAGAGGCCTGGGTTGTAACGCCTCAATACGTGCTTCAATGAAAGCTGCAGGGATTTCTCGATATATGCTCTGAAGCCTTGGCACAGACCGTAACATCACTACTGACAAGGAGTTGGGATTTGCAGAGGTTACCGTCATCTGCTGCTGCAATTAAAATTGATGAATTATAACATATATGTTGCTCTCATTAGACCACCATGGCCCAGAGCGTTGCTTCAGCCTCTGGTCCCGAAGCGGGGAACACGGGCGATGCAATCAAACAATCAGACAAGTAAACACGGTCTGGATTGTGATACAATACACACTGATGTGATATATTGAACTTCTCGAAGTTAGATAACGGTCATTAGATTCCTCAGAATCTAATGCAATCCAACAATCAGACAAGTAAACACGGTCTAGATTGTAATAAAGTACACATTGAAGTGATATATTGACTTCTCAAAGTCATTATATTCCTCAGAATTTTATGCAATCAAACACTCAGACAAGTAAACACGGTCTGGATTGTGATAAAGTACACATTAAAGTGATATAACTAACTCATCCTTATTAAATGGAGCTTAAACAACCAGACAAGCGGTTGGGTGTGGAAAGATTCACATCAAAACTGAAAATGATGTAATACACGCGTTGCCTCAACAAATTAGAATACTTCATAAGACCAATTAAATTTTTTTTTTAATTTTTGGCCTTCTGGAAAGTATGTTAATTTACTGTATATGTTACACAATACTTGGTAGGGGCTCCTTTTGCTTTACTTACTGCCTCAATTCGGCGTGGCATGGAGGTGATCAGTTTGTGGCACTGCTGAGGTGGTATGGAAGCCCAGGTTTCTTTGACAGTGGTCTTAGCTCATCTGCATTTTTTTGGTATCTTGTTTCTCATTTTCCTCTTGACAAAACCCCATAGATTCAGGTTCAGGTCTGAGTTTGCTGGCCAGTCAAGCACACCAACACCATGGTCATTTAACAAACTTTTGGTGCTTTTGGCAGTGTGGGCAGGTGCCAAATCCTGCTGGAAAATGAAATCAGCATCTTCAAAAAGCTGGTCAGCAGAAGGAAGCATGAAGTGCTCCAAAATTTCTTGGTAAACGGGTGCAGTGACTTTGATTTTTCAAAAAACACAATGGACCAACACCAGCAGATGACATTGCACCCCAAATCATCTCAGACTGTGGAAACTTAACACTGGACTTCAAGCAACATGGGCTATGAGCTTCTCCACCCTTCCCCCAGACTCTAGGACCTTGGTTTCCAAATGATATACAAAACTTGCTCTCATCTGAAAAGAGGACTTTGGACCACTGGGCAACAGTCCAGTTCTTCTTCGTTGTCTGTGGTTCAGCAAATTACTTGACACGTCTGTATGCCTTGACACCAGCCTCAATCCATTCCTTGTGAAGTTCCCTCAAATTCTTGAATCGATTTTGCTTGACAATCCTCATAAGGCTGTGGTTCTCTCGGTTGGTTGTGTATCTTTTTCTTCCACATTTGTTCCTTCCACTCAACTTTCTGTTAACATGCTTGGATGCAGCACTCTGTGAACAGCCAGCTTCTTTGGCAATGAATGTTTGTGGCTTACCCACCGTGAGTACACAGAAGCATTGTAGGCTACTAGTTCAGGAAACAGTCCTATGTTAAATGCATTGCACACATCTGCATGTTTGGGTTGAACTGTTCTGGAACAGTGTTGTAAATACAACTAAAACACTGATTCTAGTTGTGTCCTCTTTTGGAAAGCCAAACAAAGTAGTTTCACTTTCACAACGAAATGCACAGCATTTCCACAAAATGGCAGCGCAGTAACAACAATACTGCAGGAAGAATAAAAGTTAAAAGGGGCTGGTGTTACGAGTAGGGTGGCATTTGAGAGGACTCCTCGAGCTGAAGGGATCCCCTGAATTTAGTGGAGATCCGCCATCAAGTTTGTGAGATAGTGACACCAGTCAACACTTTCACTTTCAGTAAGGAGGTCTCTTGTTCAGGCAGCAGCATTCAAGCTTTGTGTAATTCGACCGTAAGTGCCCTGCGAAGTGGACTTCACATGAGATTTTGCCATGATTCCAGTTCCAAGAAAACGTACATGTTACATTCAAAGGGCATTAAAGTGTACGAGACATGAACTTATATTGTATTTATTTACACCCTATTTTATATCACGCTTTACACTTCTCTAGTAAGACAGTAGTCGCAAATTCGTGAATGAATGTTCCGAAGTGAAAAACGTCAACGGAATAAAGTTGAATGGAATTGAATTGAATTAAATTAAAGGTGAATAAACTTCAACTTTACTGTTCAGTGCACTGATGTCAGACCCATTTTGGATAATGAAGTTTATTGTTAAATTGTTAAATGCCCTGACTCCATTACTCTGTCACGTCATTATAAGTGATTAATCACCACATTTTAGTGATCATTGCAAAAAAATGTGTTTATGTATATATATTCTGCTCATGTATATACTGTATTTTTTATATATAGTACCAGCCAAATGTTTGGACACATGAATGGGCAAGCGTCCAAACTGTTGACTGGTACTGTACTATAATATAAACAAAGAATATCGGCCAATATATCGATGTTTGCCTTTTTTACTCCCTAATATCAGTATCAGCCCCAAAAAAAACACATCGGTCGGGCTCTACTTCTTTATGCATCAAGAGCTTGAAACACTCCAAAGAGAAAGGAAAATTTGAAATCGCATTATATGACCACCTTTAAAGCTATCAGAAACATTTTAAATTATAAACTCACCACTGACAGAAACAGTCGACTCTCATGTCTTTTCTTTTGCATTTAAGTCTTTATTACAAGCAATCCTGTGGGTCTTAAAGAACTTTGTTTTTCTACCATCATGAGTGCATCTATTATGTTGCCTTGTTTATCTCAAAGTGCACTTTTCCTTGTTTTAAATCTAGCCCAAAAGCCACGCGTTTACTGTGAAACACAGTAGATTTTAATTATATCAATTTATTGTGAAATTACTACATTTCTGTGTCAATCCATGTTCATTTTTACCATGCAGCACAGCAAAAATAGACTCAGTGCATAAACGCTGCACTGCTGCAGAGGCGCCACTCCTGGAATGCACTGACAGACCGCAACTGAGTGCAGTGTGAATGCTGTAATCCGTTAACAGGGATGCATAAAAAAAGTCCCAAGGTTATGAATGTAACCCTAGTTCCTCGCCGGCAGTATGGCGATACGACGCAGCGTCTCGTTCCTTTAGGAACTAGGGTTACATTCGTAACCTTGGGACGTTCCTCTTCAGGAACTTGAGGTGCGACGAATGCTTTGGGGAATGATGTGCCCACGCTGCCAGACTTCCAAATCCCTGCCTAGTGTGTATCTGAAGGGCACAGCTAAGGCAAGAGAACAGAAGAGCCAGGAGTGGCTAGTATATATATATATATATATATATATATATATTGTGAAATCTGACGAAAGTGGAGGCGTGGACTATCCCGCAGCGTTGCAGATTTCCAAGAGGGACACACCTGCTGAGAAGGCCTTAGAGGCTGCCATACCCCGTGTAGAGCGAGCCTTGGCTCCCAATGGCGGGGGAAGACCTGAGGACCCATAGGTGACGTTGATAATTTCAACTATGCAACGACAAAGGTTCTGCTTAGTTGCAGGAAATTTCCCACTCTGGGGGGTCCATGGCACACAGGCCGTTAGTCCGACTTTGTCCACAGGGCAGTTCTGTGGACATAGGTGTCCAGCGCTCAAGCTGGATACATACAATTAGCTTCTTCTGGTCGGACGCCCAGAAGGGAGGAGAGCAGAAGGCCTGCAGTACTATTGATTGTGGTGTGACAGAGAGAACTTTTGTAACATAACCCGCTCAAGGGTATAAGAGAGCTTTTGGCCATGCCGGCGCAAAGTCTAGGTAGGTAGGGGCCACCGAAGGGGCCTACAGTTTAAAGGATCAGATGTATATCCGAAATATCTTGAATTGACTCGAATGGAGCTTACACCTCTAAAACCACAACCAAGTCTCAGGGGGGAAAACGGGACTGTACTGGAGGCCTCAGCCTCATTGCACCATGGAGGAAACGTGTCACTATGGGGTGTCTATCCACTGATAGATCACCGGAAGGGACATGGTAAGCTACAATGGCCGCCACGTAAACCTTTAGGTGGAGTGGGTTAACCCTGCAGAGAGCCTGGCTTGTAGAAACTCCAGAACTGTACCAACTGGGCAGTTAACATGGTCAAGCTGGCGATCTCTGCACCATGAGGTGAAGAGTTTCCACCTCAGGTCGTACAGTTTCCTCGTTGACGGGAGCTCTGGATTGGAGGAGGGTCTCAACAACCTTGGTTGACAGACTAGATGCTACAAGTTGTGCCCCCTCAGGGGCCACACCCACAGTTTCCACAACTCCGGGCGAGGGTGAATTAACTTGCCCTGCGCCTGAGAGAGTAGATCTCTCCCACGGAGAGCCGTCGATGATAGAAATCAGATCTGCGATCCATACTGGGCCCGGCCAGAATGGGGCTACTAATAGAAGATGGACCCCGTCCCGGCGTACTCTTGCCAGAACTCCCGGGAGCAAAGCGATAGGGAAAAAAGGCCTACAGATGAAGCCTCGGCCTGGTCTGTACCATAGCATCCAGTCCCAGAGGAGCTGGATGAACTAGAGAGAAACAGAGGGGACATTGCGATACCTCTTGAGTCGCAAAGAGGTCCAAAAACTCTCCATATATACTTCACCACCTCGGGTGAAGCCCCACGGGCCTCGGCCCCTGTCTTGACAGTACGTCTGCTCCCACAGTCAATCTCCCAGGAATATACACCGCTCCGAACGAGAGGAGTTTGTCCTGGGACCACAGAAGGATCTGGTGTGCCAGCTTGTACAGGGGGCGCGAATGCAGATCTCTCTGGTGACTGATTTAAGAGATCGCCAATGTGTTGTCGGTGCGCACCAACACATGGTGACCTCTCAGGTCTTGGAGGAAATATTTCAAATGCTCAATGCACAGCTAGCATCTTTAGACAACTGGTATGCCATGTCAGATGGCGACCGCTCCACAGATCGCGGGCAGGGTGGCCACTCATGACCCCAACCGGTAAGCGTCTGTCGCTAGCGTTACACGGCGACAAAGAGCTCCCAGCACCGGGTCCTGATTCAAGAACCAAGGTTTCTTCCACATGTCTAAGGCACGAAGGCATCGCCGCGTGACCTTGATAGTTGGAAGTGGGTTCCCCCTCTGGGAAAAACCCTTGGTCTTGAGCCATCACTGTAGGGGTCTCATGTACAGCAGGCCAAAAGGTACACGTTGGACACAGCTGCCATCAGACCTAAAAATTGTTTGACAGTGAGTGACTGGCCTTATTTGACTCTCTCGACTGACTTGAGGATCGACTCGATCCGAGCAGGAGACAGACGTGCCTGCATCTTGGTCGAATCCCACACTACGCCTAGATAAGAGGTTCTCTGAACTGGAGAAAGTGCACTCTTCTTGGCGTTTAGTCTCAAACCCAGCTCTCCCATATGTGCAAGAACAACATCTCGATGTCGAACCGCCATCTGCTCTGATTGAGCTAAAATCAACCAATCGTTGATATAATTCAGAATGCAGATGCCTTGCATATGCAAAGGAACAAGAGCCGCCTCTACACATTTTGTGAATGTGTGGGTTGAGAGTGCAAGGCCGAAGGGAAGTACTCGATATTGGTAAGCTTTTCCCCCAAAAGCGAACCTCAGAAACTTCCTGAGTTGTAGAAGGATGGAGATGCGTCTTTTAGATCTATTGTGACAAACCAGTCCTCGGATCTGATTTGAGCTACAACCTGCTTGATGGAGAGCATTTTGAACTTCAGTGACATAACTGAGCGGTTCAGCTGACATAAGTCAAAGATCGGACGCAACCCCCCCATCCTTCCATGGAACTATGAAATACCGGCTATAAAACCCAGATTCCCTGTCTTGTGGAGGGGCCACCTCGATGGCCTCCTTCCTTAATAGGGTATTCACTTCTTGTTCCATAACCAGAGCCTGCTGGGGGCCGACTACTGTCGGTGTGCCTTTTTGTACCTTACGCAGGACCCACTGAGATACATTTGGCAGTAGATTCCACGCTGCTAAATAATCTACTTAGGGAATCAGTCTCTCGAGACTGACCTCTGGTGTAAGAGGCCCCCGAAGAGGTGGCGAGCGTGTCACCTCCGCTACATTCATGGGCGGAAATAACTGAGAGCAGTGCTCGCTGAAAGCTGCAGCGCCCTGAAACTCTGACAAGGTTGGCAGACCCACCTCCCGAGGGCACTGAGGTGAGACGGGCACCGTGTAATGAGGTGGACACCGCTCTACCCCAGTAGGGGCCACCCTCTGTAGTCGTGACCGAAATGCGTCATGACTTCTTGGCCGTGGACCTCCCAGCCTGAAGTACGGCTCCATCGGATTCGGATAAGGCTGGGAAGTCACTGGCCCAGAGCGTTACTTCAGCCTCTGGTCCCGAAGCGGGGAACACGGGCGGCAACGCTCTGTTTGTACGTGGAGGGGGCTGCTCCCGCCCAGCAGTCCCTCCAGTACATCTAACTTCATGAGTTAAATAACTGTCATTATATTCCTCAGAATTTAATGCAATCAAACAATCAGACAAGTAAACACGGTCTGGATTGTGATACAATACACATTGAAGTGATATATTGAACTTCTCGAAGTTAGGTAACGGTCATTAGATTCCTCAGAATCTAATGCAATCCAACAATCAGACAAGTAAACACGGTTTAGATTGTGATAAAGTACACATTGAAGTGATATATTGACTTCTCAAAGTCATTATATTCCTCAGAATTTAAAGCAATCAAACAATCAGACAAGTAAACACGGTCTGGATTGTGATACAATACACATTGAAGTGATATATTAACTTCTCAAAGTCATTACATTTCTCCGAATTTTATGCAATCAAACAATCAGACAAGTAAACATGGTCTAGATTGTGATAAAGTACACATTAAAGTGATATAACTAATTCCTCCTTATTAAATGGAGCTTAAACAACCAGACAAGCGGTCGGTTGTGGAAAGATTCACATCAAAACCGAAAATGATGTAATACACGCGTTGGCTCGACAGCGCGAAAATAGCTTTGTCACACAAACAATATTATTCCCCTTTGGAGATTAAATAGCTGCTCATTAACGCTGCCCGTATAATGTTAGGCATAACACTGTTTGTTGTATACTGGTGCTTATGCAACTTTATGTTTGTGCAACTACAAGCTCGCCGACGCCCTCCGTGTCAATCTCCTCGGAGAAAGAAAGGTAGAGCGTCAAGCTGAAGCTCGGGTTTCCGAAACCCAGGAATTGGGCAGATCTGATGTGTAAGGTAGGAGATAAGGACGTGCCCATCTCCATTCCTTCCAGCAGATCAATCTGCGAACTCAACGAATGCCGGCGCCGCTCCGCCTCGGCAAAAGCGGGACCGGTACTGCGAGGAACGCTGGCGAAGGCTCACTTCTCGAAAGGAGCCCTCCGGGATCGAAGCGCACGTGAAATCATACACAGCGCACTTTGATCCCAGGCAGACCACACACAGACTGTGTGTATCCCCGCCTCTAATGTTTAGCTCTGTTGAGCAGGAAGGAACACACAATCTGAAAAGTGGTCTGGATTCACCCTTCAGATGCCTAGTCTTAGCTTTGCTCTTTGACATACTTTAGCTACTTAAAGGAGCTAATAGTGACAAACAACAATAAATAAGACTGACAAAACAGAATGACATGCACACACAGAGCGCTTGCTGAAAGACGCGAAGCTGAAGCCAGCTGCGCGGCATGTGCCTTTATTGCTTCCTGGTCGCTACATCACCCTGCCCGTGATGTCACGCCCTAGAAGTTTATTCAAGTGTGCTATTAGTATACTTCTTTAAAAAAATAAATAAATAAAGTATACTTTGTGTATTTTTCATGTACTTCTCAGAAATATATTTAAAATTACATTTAAGTATACCTGACTTATTCATAGAAAAATTCTTAATTTATTTGAGCTATACTTGTGCTTTGGGAATCTATGTTTTCTTTGTTATATGGTGGAGGGCACTGTAGTGGCCGTTTGTCAAAGAAGTAACAAAAATCTCAAGTCAAAGTTCAAATCAAACAAAATCAAAAGACCACTGATGCACCGTGGGTTTTGGTGTATGCGGGTGGGAAAAACATCAGGTTCAAACAAGTATTAAAATTAAAAAAAAACGTGATATATTTTTTGACTGAAGTCGAGCAAACACAGAACAAAGAAAATTTCCTGTGCCTCTCCCGCTCCGGTAAAAAACCATATGCCTAACCTGGTGCATGCTAAACCCTGCCGTGTGCTTACCTAATATAGTGTGCTTACCCTATAGTGCCCCCTAGCGTGCATGAAACAAACAAAACAAATAATAAACTAACAAAACACTAACAGAAATTTAATCATAATTAAATCAAAAATGAATAAATTTATCAAAAATGAAATCTACAAACAGCACTAAATAGCTCCAACAGGCACTATTAAACATTTTCTATACAGAATTTCCAAAACACAAGCGAAGAAGAAAATGGAACAATAGATGTTCTCTTACGAGAGTCCTCTTGTGTTGCGTAAGCTAGCTAAAAATCCCCTTTTCTCGAGAATACTGAAGCCAAAAAATTATCCTTAATTTTGCATTAATTTAAAGCGCACTGCTGCCTGCAGATAGGTTACTCTTCAAATTTTCATCTCTTCAGCAAAGTGCTCACATCACAACGCTGTTCTCCGGAGAAGACTGCGCCGTTGAAAAGCCTCTTCAAAAAGCCTCTTTCTCGTTGAAAAGCGAGCTATTTGCCTCGCAGACAGAAGCTAGCCTTATCCTCACCGCTTCAGCCGCCGTTCCTGCAGTGCTATCTGCCGCCTATATCCTTTCACGATTTTGCTTGTGTATGTGTGTGCGTTCGTCCCGCGACACACTCCTTCTGAAAGAGTCGAGGCGTTGTTGCAAATGACTAGTTTTTCTAAGTGCGGCTCATGCAGAAGCTTGCCACATCCTGTGTGTTTCCTGCCTGAGAAGAAATCATGCGGACCGTGCATTTTCAAAGGGCGGCTGCCCGGAATGTGATGCCATGCCTATGTCGACCCTTTGGGCTCGTCTGGCCTCTTTTGACGTGGACCCTGCCCCTCCGCTTCTCTCTTCTGGGCCGTGCCGTAAAAAGTGCCGTTCACAGAGAACGCCGGAAGACATTCCTGAGACTAACTCCCCGTGTGCGTCGCTCTCTGTGTACCCACCTTCGATTATGGTGGGCCAGCCACCCGCCATGCATCTCGAGTCCGACGGGGACAAGGCAGAAGAGGACAGCTGCTCTCTTCTATCTTCTGAGAGCGAAGGTTGGTCGGGCTCTTTCCCGGACCCTGCCCCTTCCACACAAGAGTCGAGCGGTTATACAATAACAATAATAATATATCCCAAAGTTACAATCATTAATGCACCTGACTGATTATTAAGTGCTAATTGGCTGTTTTGATCCTCATATGCAAAGCAAAGACCATCTTAAAGTTGATTTTATGGTTAAAGGGTATAAACAGCATGTTTCTACTTTCTCCATGCAGGTGGTTGAACAGCCAGTGTTGGTGATGGAGTTGTCCAGGCTACAGTCTCCTCTCTCCAGTCCTCTATCTGTGAGCCATCAGGTGCAGCTCCTGCAGAGGCAGTTACAGCAGCAGGAACAGAGGAGTCAAGCTGCCTCCGCACAGGTCACATCACACGTCTGATCTCTTTGGCGTGCTGGTTGTATTTACATGTAGTATATATATAACACACCTGTGGCACAGCTTTTATTTCGTGAATTTCTCAGTTATGAAATTACTATTAGTAGCTATAGACTGATTTATTTCTCTTGTCAATATGATAAGCCAATAATCATTTTCATTTTTATCATTAAATGGACAGTATTCAAATGTATTCAGTAATCAATTCTAGTTTGTCTCAATAAATTAAAACTAAAATGAGAAGGGAATAAAGCATTTAAATTAATTCATTTGAAATGCTACAAATTAAACTAGATACTGTATAACAACAATATAGTATAAATAATACATATTCACTTTGAAATTTGCTAAAGATCATTTTTAAATACAGAGTTCTGGCATGAAACCCTAGATGGCTCAGACCGATAGTTCTAACTCAATCTGACCTAATGACATCATCACATGGCACAGCTGATTGGTTCTCTCCTTTTATCAGAAGCCAAAGATCTCGCTGCTCAGCATTCAAATATTTGACTTTATCTTACCAGCAGTTGCAGCTTTATTCAGAAACCCTCCAACTTCCCCAGCTCATGCTGTAAAGATCTATGAGGTGATTCATGTATGCTATATGGGGGTTATTTCGTGTATGTTAAATTTACAGGAGCCATATTTCTTCGCTTTTCCTCCTCTTCTTGCTTTTTCTGCTTCTGGCTGCAAGATGAATAAATCCTCTTCATGTTTAAATTAGCAAGTGGATGAGTAATATAAGCGTTGTGCCAGTTTTAAAAAGGTGGCTGACCCATCACAAGGAAAATGGAAGCACATCCAATTTAATGCAAGAGGGGGCCCCCTAGGGGGGATGCAGATATAATGCTCCATGTTATATTAAGAATGACATTTATATTAAGAATGACTGTTCAAATGGTCAGCTGTCTGGGGCCCCCTTAAAATGCGGGGCCCCAGGCAATTGCCTGCCTTGTTTGCCCTTTTGCTATGCCTCTGGTAAACTCATGCTCTGTGCTGCCATTTGAGGTATTTATATGCAATCTGTCGCCACTTAAAAGAGCGCCAAAACATTTTATATATATATAAAATGTAAATAATAATAATGTAAAATCAAGCATTAGTAGTAGTAGTTGTTGTTGTGTAGGTGGTTCTACTGCAGCAGCAGCTGTCGGTGGAGACCAGCGCCAGGACAGAAGCTCAGGCTAGAGTCCAACAGCTCCTGCAGCAGAACACTGAACTCCTGCAGCATCTCTCACTGCTGGTCAAACACGTCCAAGAGCTGGAGCTCCGAACTCAACCACACAAAAACTCGCCTTGTAAGTCTCAAGACGTGTGAAAATCAAGAGAGTAATTTTGCTTGTTTAAAAAAAATGTTAACCCTAAAATCAAAATCCATTTACTCATCATTATGTTGTTCCAAGACTTTCTTGACTTTCCTATTGCCACTGATCAAGAAGATATTTTGAAGAATGTTCATGCTGCCCTTTTTCATATAATGAAAGAGAACAGTCTTTACAAGAACCATAAATTTAATCCCAGACGCAGCTTGAACCCATTAGTATTTGTAGGTATTGATCAATAATATTTACTTTTTTTTTTTTTACTTTTATATATAAACTACTGTTCAAAAACTATTCAGAATACATCTGACACCAAAGAGCTTGAGCATTTAAAGTAACAGACAAGAGAACTGTATCGTTGTAATAACTGTACATACACACATATCATTATTATCCATTGAATTTGATGCAAATAAGCATTATATATACCTTTATAGTTATCATTCTAGGTGTGAACATGCCTTTACTCTGGTGATTATATGTTTAGCTTGATAAAGTCACCTCAGTAATGCCACTTCTGAGTTATTCTATCACTGACTATGCCATGATGTCATTTCCTCTCTGCAGTGGGATCTCAAGACAGCCTTCTGAAAATCGCCCTGCGTGCCAACATGCCAGCTGTATCACGTGAGCCCAACCCGAATTCTCTCTCAAACAGCCTGGTTCGGCTTGATGGCTTCCATTTCTTCTCAGAATCTTCAGATCAGGAGAAGAAGCCAGAGAAGGACCGTGACTCAGGACAGGGTCTGGATGAAGATCAGTTGGGTGGCTGCTCTCCTCCAGGGAACCAGTTCCTTGGTTCACTGGACACCCCTGGATTCAGAGAGTCTGGTATTGCATCCGGATATGAGTCCAACACGGATGAAAGCGATGACCGGGACAGCTGGGGCTTGTAACTTTGTGCATCTGATACCGCTTTTCCACTGGGGCAGGTGCCAGAGCTGGAGCCGATGCTCAGTCAAGAGTGGCACTCATTCAGAACCGTCTCGCGTTTCCATTGGCAAGGAGAAAATCCTTCTACATCACCTGTGCACTGGTCTGTTCTGTCGGCTTCTGCTGAACTACCACATTTCATTTTTTTGTTAATGATGTTCATTTTCTAAAACCATGATGACTTTTAAAAATGGCGCCTTTCAAACTGCGGCCTGTAGTGGAAACTCTGCCTGTGGAAACTCTTGTTTGAGAGTAGCAAGGTTTCAGGCTGGTTCAGATTGTTTTTGAGCGGAAAAGCAAAGTCTGGTTCCCAATTGGGCTCTGGGTCTGGCACCAGCCCCGGTGGAAAAGCAGTTTCAGTGTGTGAGACTGGTAACAGCTAAGCACTTTAAATTGGTGGGGAGAGTTTTATTTTGCAACTTCAGCTAAATATCAGATTATTTAAATATGTATTATAAAAAAATATATAATAAATGTATATAAAACTAAACTAAAAGACGTTACACATCCAAGTGTGTTAAATTATGCAAATCCCAGCCAGTGGGTGTCCAGTTTGTCCTAATCAAAATTTGTCTGACAATGTGAAAAAGGCGTAGTTCCAAAAAGGCGCCTTAACCGAAAAATAAAAATTCCAAGTTGTGAGTTTTTTATTTTTTTGTCCATACAATGAAAGTCAATGGAGTTCAATGAATGTTGTTTTGGACCCTACTAACTTTGATTACATGGACAAAAATAAATATTTTTCATAATATATTATTCAAATTTGGGGTGGGGGTGTGAACTGTCAAAACATCTACAGTGATGGCTGGTCTGTTAACATGAGTATCAAAAAGTATTTGGTACTCTCTATTTCTTTGATTTGATTTCAATCTATTCTTCTGAAGATGGGCTATGTGGTTGTCAGCAATGAAACTAGACTTTTTTTCTCCGCAAAGGGATGTATTGACAGACATAAATACATTTAATGCCATTAAACTACGTTTTATTTAAATACCTTCTTTTAATTGATAGAAAGGAGTCACTTGCGCTTCAGCCTGGTTGGTGCTCACGGAACAGGACACAAAATTAAAGAGAGGAAAACCAAGGTCTAGCTCGGACCAAGGAAACAGAACCGGAGCACACAGCGTTTAATACTTTATTAATAAAAACTGACTAACGTTTCGACGCTCATGCTTCTTCTTCAGAGTCAAGCAATGAATGGCAACATACAGATTTTATAGCATTGAAGTTCAAATCATTGGCCACAAGCCTAGATGGGTGTGGTACATCAATTAATTAATCATAATTAGGCACTCAGGTGTACACCAGTGTGAATTACAAAAAGCATGAGAGACCCAGTTCCTCATTCAGACCATTAGGTTCCACTGTGTTAAGAGTGAAAATACAGAACGCCTCTCTTTGTAGTAGGTACTTGACTATATCGCCGCCTCGTTGGGAGGGTAGAATTCTTTCAATCCCCCCAAATTTTAAGGACGCATTAGAGCCGTGATTAGCTTGTACATAATGTCTCGCAATTGCATAGTCCATATTACGGTTCCGAATTGCTGCTTTATGTTCTGCAATGCGTAATTTAAGGGGGCGTTTCGTCTGACCTACATACACTAAACCACATGGACATTTCAACATATAAATCACATGGGTGGTATTACAATTAATAAAGGAGTTAATCTTGTATTTTTTACCTGACTGAGGATGGAAAAATTGCTTGGTATCATTTGAATTAGAGCAATGGGTACAATGTCCACATCTATAAAAACCCACAGGAGGAGCCGGCAACCACGTAGATTTAAGTGAAGGGCTCATGGTTGTGTGAACCAACCTATCTCTCAGTGAGCGCGGATGCTTAAAAGTAATGCGCGGCGGTTCTGCACAAATATCTTTAAGAGCTGGATCGCTCTGCAAGATGTGCCAATGTTTCTTAATCACATGCTTTATTTCTCCGCCAATATGAGAGAACTCAGTGGAGAAGCAAAGTCTTTGTCTAGAGACGTGTTTGGTTTTAATCAAGAGATGTGATCGTTGCGTCGATCTAGCTCGTTCATAAGCTGCGGAGATGTCATTTTCAGTATAGCCCCTATTACGAAAGCGTTCTTTCATTTCTACTGCTCCGCGCTCAAACTCGGCATCGTTACTACAATTTCTTCTAAGCTGTAAAAATTGGCCAATAGGAATATTTTTTATAAGTTGTTTAGGATGATGGCTATCTGCTCTGAAGATAGTATTTCTGCTAAGAGGTTTACGATAGATCGATGTTACTAAACCTCCTTGGGAATTTTTGTGAATAGTCAAATCTAAAAAGTTGATATTGTCTGTAGATTGTTCTACTGTGAATCTCAGAAAGGATGTGGTAGAGTTAATATAGGCCATGAAAATCTCCAATTCGGACAAGGTCCCTGTCCAGATAAAGAAAACATCATCAATGTATCTCTTCTACAAAGGAATTTTAGGAAGAAATAAGTTGTTAACAGGATTATCGATGAATTTAGCTTCCCAAAAACCCATTACTAGGCATGCATACGATGGTGCAAAGCAACTCCCCATACTGACCCCACGCTTTTGTAGATAATAATGGCCCGCAAATTGGAAATAGTTCATTGTTAAAATGACTTCTGACAATGTCAGTAAGAATTCGTTGGGAGGAACTATATCCGTGGCCCGTCTCTCAAAGAAGTGTAGTAACGCCTCAGTCCCTGCTTCGTGAGGAATGCATGTATATAAGCTTTGCACATCACAAGTTACCAACATGAAATCATGATCACATTCAAACGAATCCAAAAGTCTTAATATGTCAGATGTATCGCCTAGAAAAGATGGTAATTCACATACATATTTTTTCAAAAAGAAGTCTAGATACTGTGACAACGGTTCAGTTAGACAGCCAATACTAGACACAATGGGCCTGAGTGGTGGCTCAATAAGGGATTTATGTATTTTGGGAAGTCCATAAAACATGGGGCATACAGGATGTTTTACAGTTAAAAAATCTTTTTCTTTTTCAGTAATCCAACCCCTATGTAGTGCCTTCTCCAATAGCTGATCAATCTCCACTTTATGCTGTTTTAGGGGATTTTGAGTTAATGGAGTATAGCAATCTTTGTCATTAAGTTGGGACATAATACTCAAGTTATACTTATCAGTACTCATTACAACAATCGAACCCCCTTTATCAGCAGGGCGAATAAGAATATCTAATCTCTTTTCTAGTTCATTCAAACTCTTTAATTCAGAATGTGACAAATTAATTTTCTTTTGGCGTGTTTTTTTACATATCTTGGTGAACTCGTTTTCTACTAGATTTTTGTATGTAGTAATAGAATGGTTCAGATTCGAATAAGGAACAAAACTAGATTTCTTTCTGAAAGGTGTAATCTCTCTAGTAGGTGCCATGTTATCAACAGTGGAGATTGACTGCACCGAAGTACCCATGATAGGCCTAGATAGACTAGATTTAGGGGGAAAAAAATTCTTAAGTTGAAGTGATCGAAAGAATTTAAAAGTATCTACCTTGAGTTTGAATGGATTAACAGCGTTGGTGGGGCAAAAAGATAAACCTTTACTTAACACTTTCGTCTCTCCCTCGCTTAAATTGAATCCCGAGATGTTAATCACAGTCTGTTCCGGTTGCGTGGATTGCGTGGGGAGCGGCGCGTTGGTTCTGCTGGATAGGCTCTGCGACCTCTGCCTCCTCGACCCTCTCGAACCCCTCCTTGTCCGTTTAGACGGGGAGGCTTGGCGTTGGGAAAAAAATTTCTAGTACCATGTTGACTCTCGGCGTCACTGGTTTGAGGAGAATCCCATTCGCTGGCGGAGGTGGAGAGCCGGTTTCTGAGGTTACGTTGGCGTGTAGGCAGGGGTTTACGAAGACGTCTTTGTTCGTCTGTCCAGTAGTAAACTGATCCTTCTGCATAATCCTTAGTGTCTCGCTCATACTTCTTAATTTTGTAACTTTGTAGATCCTTTTGAAAGGATTTAAGAGAAATAGCGATCTTGTTGGTAATTGTGTCGAAGGTCTCTATATCGACTTGCGTCTTAATGCGCGTCTCAGCTTGTCGCATTTCCGTGTTTATCTTCTCTCTCTCCGATGTAGTTTTCGCTATAATCAGCAGCAACAAATCCAAGGAACATTTATTTAGTACTTGTTCCCATTTACGCATAAAGTCTGGATCATCTAGACCAAAGGAAGGTGTCTTTTGTAAACGCAATCCGCGAGGAATTCGCTTCACTCTCCAATATTCAGACAGGGTGATCGAATGCCAGAGGAGCCTTATGTCTCTCTTTTTAAAATCTTCTAAGTCTTTGCTGACAGAGGCAATACATGGCTCTGGAGGTTGTAACATTTCTTGAAACAATGAGTGCGAAAGTATAATGTTTGCACCTTGCTCATCTGTGTAAGAAAAAGTCTCTGATTTCTTTTCAGTAGTGGCATTGATAGATGCAAATGTAGCCATTGTACGGCGAGCTGCAACGTGAAGGAGGTTGTCCTAAAACCTCTCACAAAAGCAAAGCAATAGAAAGGAGTCACTTGCACTTCAGCCTGGTTGGTGCTCACGGAACAGGACACAAAATTAAAGAGAGGAAAACCAAGGTCTAGCTCGGACCAAGGAAACAGAACCGGAACACACAGCGTTTAATACTTTATTAATAAAAACTGACTAACGTTTCGACGCTCATGCGTCTTCTTCAGAGTCAAGCAATGAATGGCAACTTACAGATTTTATAGCATTGAAGTTCAAATCATTGGCCACAAGCCTAGATGGGGGTGGTACATCAATTAATTAATCATAATTAGGCACTCAGGTGTACACCAGTGTGAATTACAAAAAGCATGAGAGACCCAGTTCCTCATTCAGACCATTAGGTTCCACTGTGTTAAGAGTGAAAATCCAGAACGCCTCTCTTTGTAGTAGGTACTTGACTATATCGCCGCCTCGTTGGGAGGGTAGAATTCTTTCAATCCCCCAAAATTTTAAGGATGCATTAGAGCCGTGATTAGCTTGTACATAATGTCTCGCAATTGCATAGTCCATATTACGGTTCCGAATTGCTGCTTTATGTTCTGCAATGCGTAATTTAAGGGGGCGTTTCGTCTGACCTACATACACTAAACCACATGGACATTTCAACATATAAATCACATGGGTGGTATTACAATTAATAAAGGAGTTAATCTTGTATTTTTTACCTGACTGAGGATGGAAAAATTGCTTAGTATCATTTGAATTAGAGCAATGGGTACAATGTCCACATCTATAAAAACCCACAGGAGGAGCCGGCAACCACGTAGATTTAAGTGAAGGGCTCATGGTTGTGTGAATCAACCTATCTCTCAGTGAGCGCGGACGCTTAAAAGTAATGCGCGGCGGTTCTGCACAAATATCTTTAAGAGCTGGATCGCTCTGCAAGATGTGCCAATGTTTCTTAATCACATGCTTTATTTCTCCGCCAATATGAGAGAACTCAGTGGAGAAGCAAAGTCTTTGTCTAGAGACGTGTTTGGTTTTAATCAAGAGATGTGATCGTTGCGTCGATCTAGCTCGTTCATAAGCTGCGGAGATGTCATTTTCAGTATAGCCCCTATTACGAAAGTGTTCTTTCATTTCTACTGCTCCGCGCTCAAACTCGGCATCGTTACTACAATTTCTTCTAAGCCGTAAAAATTGGCCAATAGGAATATTTTTAATAAGTTGTTTAGGATGATGGCTATCTGCTCTGAGGATAGTATTTCTGCTAAGAGGTTTACGATAGATCGATGTTACTAAACCTCCTTGGGATTTTCACTCTTAACACAGTGGAACCTAATGGTCTGAATGAGGAACTGGGTCTCTCATGCTTTTTGTAATTCACACTGGTGTACACCTGAGTGCCTAATTATGATTAATTAATTGATGTACCACACCCATCTAGGCTTGTGGCCAATGATTTGAACTTCAATGCTATAAAATCTGTATGTTGCCATTCATTGCTTGACTCTGAAGAAGACGCATGAGCGTCGAAACGTTAGTCAGTTTTTATTAATAAAGTATTAAACGCTGTGTGCTCCGGTTCTGTTTCCTTGGTCCGAGCTAGACCTTGGTTTTCCTCTCTTTACCTTCTTTTAATTGTATACATATTTTAATGTTCATCTTAATGCTATATGAGTTATGTGGTTGTTGTCTTTGTGGGCATTTCACTATTTGTTTGCCAGTATTTCTAATGTGTCGGGCTTGATTATAAAATGTTGTGAAAGAAAAGAAATGTTAAAGAACATGTTAAACTCCATGTGTGAAGCATGTTTGGCCTTCACTGTCAATTTTGCAGCTGAGCAGCTTGAACTGTTACACAGTGATACCAATGTCAGTATAAACACAAGTGAAAGCATTTGTGCAATAATGTCATATAGTACTGTATATTGGCATACTTAAAATGTATTTATTTATTTATAATTATTTCGGGGAAGAGTGTAGCAGTTAATACTAAAACTGTATATTTTGAGCTCAAGTCTTGTCTAAAGACTGCTGTGTTGTAACGTTCATTTGCTTTTAAAGTTGGTGTTGGTGGATCTTAGTTAACTTTACCCTTTGGAATGAATGAAACTGAATAAATGAAAATCAATTATTATGTGATTAATAAAGTGTTCTGTTACTACTAAAGGGGTATGAAAACCTATTTAAAAATATTATTATTTATTATTTATTTAATATTATCTATATATATATATATATATATAGATGTGATGACTAATAAACGTGAAGTACTTCATAATATAATTTTAATAATAATGTAATCTTAACTGTAGTGTAAATATTATAACATTTAAAATATATTATAACATTTAAAGTTAATATATTTTAATTTAACAAAATTGCAACTTCGTTTACAAATGTGTATTTACAAGTACAGTTGCATCTCAATAAATTAGAATGCAACTGTAAGTTGCAACTGCAACTTGCCTCTAGCAAGTCTGTACCATAGGGTCCAGTCCCAGAGGAGCTGGATGAACTAGAGAGAACCAGAGGGGACATTGTGATGTCTCCTAAATCACAAAAAGGTCCACCTGGAGCTCTGCCAAAAAACTCTCCATATCTGCTTCACCACCTCGGGGTGAAGCAACCATTCCCCGGGCCTCGGCCCCTATCTTGACAGGATGTCTGCTCCTACATTAGGATTTCCAGGAATATATACTGCTCTGAGTGAGAGGAATTTGTCCTGGGACCACCCAACTTGTACAAGGGTCGCGAACGCAGACCTCACTGGAGGTTGATATAAGAGACCACTGATGTGTTGTTGGTGCGCACCAATACATGGTGACCTCTCAGGTCTGGGAGGAAATAATTTAATGCTTGATACACAGCCAGTATCTCTAGACAATTGATATGCCATGTCAGACGGCGATGGCTCCACAGACCACGGGCAGGGTGGCGACTCATGACCACAACCCCGCCGGTGAGGAAAACATCCGTCGCTATCATTATATGGCAACAAGGAGCTCCCAGCACCAGGCCCTGATTCAAGAACCAAGGTTACTTTCACATGTCTAAGGCATGGAGGCATCATCGCGTGACCTTGATAGCTCGAAGTGGATTCCCCTCGGTGAAAATCCCTTGGTCTTGCGCCATAACCCTAGGGGTCTCATGTACAGCAGGCCAATCGGTATCGCATTGGATGCAGCTGCCCTCAGATCCAACAGTATCTGAAACTGTTTGACAATGAGTGACTGTCCTTCTTTGACTCTCTTGACTGACATGAGGATCTACTCGATACGAGCAGGAGATAGACATGAAAACAAACCAGTCCTCGGAACTGATTTGTGATGCAACATGCTTAATAATGAGCATTTTGAACTTAAGTTTCATAACTGAGTGGTTAACTAACACAGATCTATAATTGGGCACAGTCCCCATCCTTCCTGGAACTTGTGAAATACCGGCTGTAAAACCCGGATTCCCTGACTTCTGGAGGGACCACCTCGATGGCCTCCTTCCTTAATCAGGAATTCACTTCTTGTTCCATAACCAGAGCCTGCTCGGGTCTGTCCAATGTTGGAATAACCCCATTGAATTTTGGCGGTAAGAGCCGAACTGAATGCGACAGCCTTTCTACCATATGCAGGACCCATTGAGATACATTTGGCTGCTAAATAATCTACCAAGGGAATAAGTCTCAAGACTGACCTCTGGTGTAACTGAGGCAGCTAAATCGGTGCCTGAAGTAGAGCACCATTCGCAGCAACCCATTCCCAGCAACCGATCTAACTGTTTTAGAGACCCCCAAAGGGGTAGCGAGCCTCTCAGCTTTGCTATGCTCGTGAGCGGAAGAAACTGAGAGCAGTGCTCGCTGGAAACCGCTGCGCCCTGGAACTCTGGCAGGGTTGGCAGATCGACTTCCCGAGGGCACTGAGGAGAGACGGGTACCGTGTTAAGCGTGTAAACACCACTCTACCTCAGTAGGGGCCGCCCTCTGCAGTCCTGACAAACACGCATCAAAACTTCTTGGCAGATGGCCTCCTAGCCCGGAGTACGGCCCTCAGATCCGGCTTAGGCTGGGAAATCCCTGGCCCAGAGCATTGCTTCGGCCTCCGGTCCCAACGCGGGGGAGCGCAGGTGGCTACACTCTGTTTCTGCGCCTCCCTGTGCGAGGAGCCGGTACGTGGAGGGGGCAGCCCCCGGAGCTAGAGAGCGGCGAGGGAGGAACCACTGAAATGTCGCCGCTTGTTTACGGGTCTCCTGGTACCTGTCAACGCCTGAATTGACAGCATCGCCGAACAGGCCAGAAGGCGCAAGCGGGGTGTCGAGGAGGACAAGGTCAACCAGGGATGTCTCCCCTGCTGTCACCATAGCTTCCATGGACCTCCCAATGGCACGGGTGGTCATGGCACGGGCGGTGGCACCAAGAGCAAGATCAGCTGTTCTCCTCAGCTCCGTGATGTTATCAGAGCTGAGCTCCTTGCCCTCATCAAGCTCCTTAAGCAGGTCTGCCTGGCACGCCTGTAACACAGACATTGTGTGCAGACACGCACCGGCTTGAACTACTGCCGCGTACCCCTTGCTCACCAGTGCTGACGTTGTACGTAGCGGCTTGGAGGGCAGTGCTGGAGGCTTCAGGGATAATGCCGCACCTGGGGACAGATAGCTTGCTAGCATCTGTTCAACCCGGGGCATTGCCCTGTAACCGCGTTCACACAGCCCTGCCACATTTCCATAATAATCAGAAGCAAGAATGAAGAGGCGGGGCGAGAATGGCTTAGCCCAAGACCTAGACACCTTGGTGTGGAGGTCGGGAAAAAATAGCAGGCTCCGGCATTGAGGTGGTGGCTTTGACCGCAGGAAGCGTTCATCCAACTTGCTTCGCTGCGGCTCGGTCTGACTGTCGGCAGGCCAATTGATATTTAACCGGGCTACCGCATGAGTCACCACCTCCACTAGCTCCTCATACAGAAGCGTGAGCAAGACCTCCCTTATGCTTCTTTTTAAACTGAGCTTTCGGCATATTGGAGCTTCTTCAGGGGTTGTGTAAGACAAACAACAATAAATAAGACTCACAACACAGATTGAGACTGACAACACACAGAGCGCTTGCTGAAATGACCGAAGGCTGACGCTGGCACTGCTGCACGTGCTTTTAAGGTTCCTGGTCAATGACGTCACCTGCCTATGACGTCTTGGCTTTCCATTGGGCTGATTACACATGTGATTCACACGTTCCCCATAGCGTTTCGACGCAACTCGAGTTCCTGAACAGGAACCTTGATTATTGCTCAGTGTCATAAAATATTAATGTTTTTTTTTTATTTTTTTATTTTTATACATCTAATTATATGTAAGATTATTCTGTGTGTGTCAGAGGGAAATGTGTATTCAGCCTAAAATGAAAATTCTGTAAAAAATTTTTACCCATCTTCATGACACCAAAATGGCCACATAAAATAGCTCTGTTTGATGAAAAGCCTGAAATTGAGGGTATTAATCATTGACGATCTTTTCATTTGCTATAACTTTAATTGCAAATATGGCTCTTTTCAATGTATCATGTGACACTGGTTATCAATCAACAGACATTTTTTTTTCCATATAAAAACTAATGGCATAGAAGGACATTATAAATGAATAACAATTTATTATATATCATTACAGCATTAAGAAAATATTAACTTAATCACAAGTGACAGTAAAGACATTCAAAAGATTTCTATTCCAAATTAATGTTCATATTTTAAACTTTCAATTCACATTTTCACAACTGTTTTCAACATTGATAACAATAGGAAATGTTTCTTGATACTGAAGACTGTAGAAAAGTCAGCATTGACATCACAATAATAAATTACAGTTAAAAATGTATTAAAATAAAAAACTTTTAATTAAATTTTGCATTGTAATAATATGTAACAGTTTTTACTGTATATCAAATAAATGCAGCCTTCTTTCAAAACATTTAAAAATCTTATCAATCCCAAACCTTTAAAATGCATTTATCCTTTTGTATTTCTCCATTCACACTGAAGGCATCAAAACTATAAATTAACACATGTGGAATTATATATGGAATTATATACATCAAAAGTGTGAAAAAACTGAAAATATGTCATATTCTAGGTTCTTCAAAAAAGCCACCTTTTACTTTGATTACTGCTTTGCACACTCTTGGCATTCTCTTGATGAGCTTCAAGAGGTAGTCACCTGAAATGGTCTTCCAACAGTCTTGAAGGAGTTCCCCGAGAGATGCTTAGCACTTGTTGGCCCTTTTGCCTTCTGTCTGCGGTCCAGCTCACCCCTAAACCATCTCGATTGGGTTCAGGTCCGGTGACTGTGGAGGTCAGGTCATCTGGCGCAGTACCCCATCACTCTCCTTCTTGGTCAAATAGCCCTTGATGCATTCAGTGTGACTCTACAATTTTCATAGTTATGAAAATAAAGAAAACTTTTTGAATGAGAAGGTGTGTCCAAACTTTTGGTCTGTACTGTACAGTCGTGGCCAAAAGTTTTGAGAATTACATAAATATCAGTTTTCAAAAAGTTTGCTGCTAAACTGCTTTTAGATCTTTGTTCCAGTTGTTTCTGTGATGTACTGACATATAATTACAAGCACTTCATACGTTTCAAAGGCTTTTATCGACAATTACATGACATTTATGCCAAGAGTCAGTATTTGCAGTGTTGGCCCTTCTTTTTCAGGACCTCTGCAATTCGACTGGGCATGCTCTCAATCAACTTCTGGGCCAAATCCTGACTGATAGCAACCCATTCTTTCATAATCATTTCTTGGAGTTTGTCAGAATTAGTGGGTTTTTGTTTGTCCACCCGCCTCTTCAGGATTGACCACAAGTTCTCAATGTCAATGTCAATGTCAATGTCACCTTTATTTATATAGCGCTTTAAACAAAATACATTGCGTCAAAGCAACTGAACAACATTCATTAGGAAAACAGTGTCAATAATGCAAAAAATGAGAGTTAAAGGCAGTTCATCATTGGATTCAGTTATGTCATCTCTGTTCAGTTAAATAGTGTCTGTGCATTTATTTGCAATCAAGTCAACGATATCGCTGTAGATGAAGTGTCCCCAACTAAGCAAGCCAGAGGCAACAGCGGCAAGGAACCGAAACTCCATCGGTGACAGAATGGAGAAAAAAACCTTGGGAGAAACCAGGCTCAGTTGGGGGGCCAGTTCTCCTCTGACCAGACGAAACCAGTAGTTCAATTCCAGACTGCAGCAAAGTCAGATTGTGCAGAAGAATCATCTGTTTCCTGTGGTCTTGTCCTGGTGCTCCTCTGAGACAAGGTCTTTACAGGGGATCTGTATCTGGGGCTCTAGTTGTCCTGGTCTCCGCTGTCTTTCAGGGATGTAGAGGTCCTTTCTAGGTGCTGATCCACCATCTGGTCTGGATACGTACTGGATCCGGGTGACTGCAGTGACCCTCTGATCTGGACACAGACTGGATCTGGTGGCCACGGTGACCTCGGAACAAGAGAGAAACAGACAAATATTAGCGTAGATGCCATTCTTCTAATGATGTAGCAAGTACATAGGTTGTTATGGGAAGTGTTTCCGGTTCCGGTTTACCTAATTAATGCAGCCTAAAAATCCTTTAACGGATTTGGATAATAAAAGCATATTAGTATGTTATGTGTAAGCCAGGTTAAAGAGATGGGTCTTTAATCTAGATTTAAACTGCAAGAGTGTGTCTGCCTCCCGAACAATGTTAGGTAGGTTATTCCAGAGTTTGGGCGCCAAATAGGAAAAGGATCTGCCGCCTGCAGTTGATTTTGATATTCTAGGTATTATCAAATTGCCTGAGTTTTGAGAACGTAGCGGACGTAGAGGATTATAATGTAAAAGGAGCTCATTCAAATACTGAGGTGCTAAACCATTCAGGGCTTTATAAGTAATAAGCAATATTTTAAAATCTATGCGATGCTTGATAGGGAGCCAGTGCAGTGTTGACAGGACCGGGCTAATATGGTCATACTTCCTGGTTCTAGTAAGAACTCTTGCTGCTGCATTTTGGACTAATCAATGGGATTAAGATCTGGGGAGTTTCCAGGCCATGGATCCAAAATTTCAACATTCTTGTAGAAGCAACCCCACACATGAATGGTGTCAGGATGCTTTACTGTTGGCATGACACAGGACTGATGGTAGCGCTCACCTTTTCTTCTCCGGACAAGCCTTTTTCCAGATGCCCCAAACAATCGGAAAGGGGCTTCATCGGAGAATATGACTTTGCCCCAGTCCTCAGCAGTCCATTCACTATACTTTCTGCAGAAGATCAATCTGTCCCTGATGTTTTTTTTGGAGAGAAGTGGCTTCTTTGCTGCCCTTCTTGACACCAGGCCATCTTCCAAAAGTCTTGGCCTCACTGTGCGTGCAGATGCGCTCACACCTGCCTGCTGCCATTCCTGAGCAAGCTCTGCACTGGTGGCACTCCAATCCCGCAGCTGAATCCACTTTAGGAGACGGTCCTGACGCTTGCTGGACTTTCTTGGACGCCCTGAAGCCTTCTTTACAACAATTGAACCTCTTTCCTTGAAGTTCTTGATGATCCTATAAATTGTTGATTTAGGTGCAATCTTAGTAGCCACAATATCCTTGCCTGTGAAGCCATTTTTATGCAACGCAATGATGGCTGCACGCGTTTCTTTGCAGGTCACCATGGTTAACAATGGAAGAACAATGATAATGATCTCCAGCCTTGTGCTCGTCAACATTCTCACCTGAGTTAACAAGACGATTACTGAAATGATCTCAGCAGGTCCTTTACTGACTACATTTACATGCTGTTAAAATTTGGGTTATGGTCGGGTTAAGGTCACTATTCCGGTTTCTGAAACATTCGGGATAATCCGTTTACATGCGTGAGCAGAGAGAGTTACTCCTGTATGCATGGAATGTGTAATCAGTCGCCAATCCCGATGTAAACGGCGAAGCACTGTTAGCGTCTGGACGTACGGACAACAAATATTCGGGTTAGAAAAGGGGTACCCCAGGTATAATATCCCGGTTTTTAAAAACATATGAGCATATCCGGGTTTTTGCCGGTGTTTACATGGCCGTGCGCGACCGGGTTATTGCTAATATCCCGGTTTTGAACGGGTTATTGGCTGCATGTAAACGTAGTCAATGTCAGCAATGAAATGCAGTGGAAAGGTTTTTTTGGGATTAAGTTAATTTTCATGGCAAAGAATGACTATGCAATTCATCTGATCACTCTTCATAACATTCTGGAGTATATGCAAATTGCTATTATAAAAACTTAAGCAGCAACTTTTCCAATTTCCAATATTTATGTAATTCTCAAAACTTTTGGCCACGACTCTATATATATATATATATATATAATTGACTTTCTCTGCATTTCTGCAGTATTTCGATGTATTTTTCAAATTCGTGTACTGACAGATATTTATGCATTTCCCCCGTGCCTATGAATAGTTGGCACTGCAGGACGAGTCAGAAAAAATCCATGTAATAAGTTGGAAAAAACTAAAGGTGTCAGTGCTGAGTTGTGTTTTTTAACCCCCCAGATCTATCTGCCGAAACAGTACTGCTGTCCTGATTTGGTGCACACCCTCATGCTTAGCTGTTGGGAAAGAAATGTCAAAGAAAGACCCACGTTCCTGGAGATCCACAGCACCCTGATGGAACACCAGGACTAATTCCATGCTGATGTACAGAGCAACTCCAAACAACCACATAATCAGACGAGGAACGTTTTAGGTTTAGCCCTGTAAGGTTAAGAATAAGCTGCCCTTGATTTCACATTTCTATAATTCACAGTTATTATTTAAGAGGTATGAGGGGGTCAAACCGCGAGCTGGAAAACATCCTCTGTAGTGACGTTCTGTGACGTCATTGCCCGACAACGATGGCTGCGGCTGGAGCTTCAGCCTCAGATGTCAGGCAGAGAGAGCATCGGTCTAGAGCTCCTTCGTCCCTCTAAACCACTGCTGCCAGTAGCCTGCAGCACTTGAAAAAATGAAGTTTTAATGAGGAAAACCGGCGTCGGCTGTGTGAAAATATCGCAATATTTCCCCTGAATATGTGTCTCGCGGAGCAGCGAAGAACAGCCGTTAATCTGAGGGTGATTTTTAAGCTCGCCATGATTCACTGGTAAATTTCCAGCAGCGCGAGACTCCCCTCCTCAGACAAAAAATAAAGAAAAAATACGCACCGAAATAATCATAAAAATGAAATTTACCGAGCACCTGTCTGCCCACATCACCCCGGAATGGAGGAAACAATACATTCAATATGAGGTAAGAGCCGAAGATAAGCAGCCTTGAGCTATTTTAACTTACCTCAGACAGTTTATCTTCAGGATCCTGTCGGAAATCTGTCATTATAATGTAAACTTTGAGCGAAAGACAGGCTTACATTTGAATCTGTGTGATTTAATGACTGTCATATCTGTTCAGGGTTAGTCTGTAACTGAAAGCTAACTCCTGGTAAGTTAGCCTTAAAGCTAATGCGAGTCTAAATGATCATCAGGGATGCAGGTGAATCAGTCCATATGTTTCGCTCTGCTTATCATCTGCTTTATTAATATATTTATTATATAACACTTCTAAACCAATAAGAAGACCAAATTAAAGTTTCAAATTGCTCAACATATGCATGTACGTAAAAACTCGAAGGACAGTATGTTTTTTCCACTCGATTGCATGGATGCAGTTTAGAGAAAAGAACTCTCTAAACAATCTGTTTGGATATTATGTTAGATTATGTTTCTGATTCTGATTAGCTTCTTAGTTTACACCAGATATGCCCAAACCCTGTAACTTTACATTTTTAAATCCACCTTGAAAACTTACCTTTTCTTAATGTCTTTCAACATTCCTTGATTCAAGCACTTCTCCTCTTTTTTTTTTTTTTACCTTATTCCATAGGTTAATTATTATTGTTGTCTTTTTACTGTCAGTTTTCCATTAGCTTTTTTAAAGTACCTTGGTCAACACCAGTTGTTTTTAAAAGTGATATATAAATAAACTTGTATTATTGTACTGTTTATCGATTCAGATCTTCAAAAACAAATAGTTTATCCTTAATATTAGGATTTATATTAATGAGGAGTAGGAAAACCTAATATTTGAGAATTTGCAGGGTGAACAAGTTCATCAAGTTTTAACACTGACCGAAATCAAGCACACTAATTTTTTAACCTCTGCTTATCGCTTACAAAGAAAATTTAGGAGTGGCAGTATAATGTGTCAGTGCAATAAATCTATTTTTTTTTCCACATTGCCATGCAGCCGTTATCAGTCTCGTTTTTCAAGTCTGTAATTACCTGCAGGAGTCGTTCCATAAAAACAAACCTATATGATGGTGATACAGAGCTTCAAAAAGCAGTGCTTAGCGGACTACATAATTGCATTATTTCACATGAGGCAGTTTTCTTTGTCTTCGACACTGGACTGGGTTAGAGTTGACAGGGCTTTACTGTGCTGCAGGGTTTAATGGCCTACACATAATTAGATTATTGCCTTCCTCTTGGACATTTGCTAATTAATTAGTAATCATCTCTTTTTTTGGGAGTAGTACAGCGGATTGTGTTTTCGAGGGATGCCTGCATCACAAATAAATGATAGCGGAAAATTAACCGGTTAAGGATTTGCTTTCTCCACCATACTTAGGCTGTATAATGCTCTCTCACCTGCCTCGAGGACAGATCAGTTCTGATCTCAAGGATAATTTTTTCCCCTCTCTTTGGTGGTTCCACACACTTGTTTTTGCCCGCAGTGACTGTGTCCTATGAATGCGTTGATTTGTTGTGTTCTGTGGCCTTTTGTGGCACACAGTCTTGACATTGCTGATGTTAGCTTATTTAGAGATGAGTGTTTCTGCTGATTTTTGTGTTCTGAGTGGAATATCACATGATTCCTGACGTTTGGAAAGAGAAAAAAGTGTTTCACTGTCTCAAAAATCTTGCTGAAGGTAAGACTAAAGGCAAGGCTGCCACAGAGTTTAAGACCTTTTTCTTAGTCGTGGGAATGTAGTGTATGCTGGCCTAAGTGTTGAACTGTGCAGGCCTGCTGCTAGAACAAGTAAACATCCCCACTGTCAAGGCCACGCTCCCTCTGAGCTCATGTTATCTTAAAGGATTCTGTTTTTACAACAGGCTTCTGCAGAATCTGCTGTAAACTACAGAACTGCATTTGCATGTGAATTTGACATCATTGTTTTTGCAAGAGCACTTTGCTCAAGCTCCACTCTGGGTATTTTCTTTTCTTCACTTAGGGTATGTTTACACTTGGTTCTTTTTCATACATTTATATACAAACATAAAATTTAGTCCCGATTCTCTTAGTGTTCACACTTTTTTTAACAATGATCCTAAAAATAGAAAACAAAAGGCATGAGGATACGGTCACAACCCGTTTGGACTGCTTTTATGACCTATATTTTGTGAACTTACCAGATATCCAAAACTGTTGCTAAAGAGCGTGCTTAGCTGGTTCAGGTGAGATTAGGGATGCAACAATACCATTTTTTCAGAACCGATCTGATCCTGAAAATTCTGAGAATGTGCCGATAACGATCCAATCCGATACCAGCACTGTTTTTTTTTTTTATTCAATATAGAATTTTTATTCTTCTCTGTGTTGACCTGATCATCATTCTTTTGTGTTAATCACAATATACTACATATATACAACTTCATTTTAATGAAAAATAACAAATAAAAAAATATATAATCATAAATATTATTATAAACTAGGTTGGTAGATAATTCAGCAGCAAAAGATACTCTAGATTATAGAAAAATCACAGGATATAATTATATCAAATCTATTGAAATATTTTATTTACAAATAAAAGTGAATAAGTCAAAAATCTGGTAAAATGTTACACATTGCTCTTGGTAATGTTGTATAATACATTATTGAAAAAACAAGTATATACATGTCTATTAGGGGTGTAACGGTACGCAAAAATCACGGTTCGGTACGTACCTCGGTTAAAGTCACGGTTCGGTTCATTTTCGGTACAGTAAGGGAAAGAAATGCAAACATTAAACTGCAGGTTGTTTATTACTATAATCTTTTTTTTTTTACCAATTTGTTTACACTTTTTAAAAAAAATACGGTAGCACTTTATTTTACAGTCCTGTTCCCCATTTACATACTATGTACTTATTATAGTAATTACAATAATTATGTAATAACTAGGTACTAACCCTGAACCTACCCCTAAACCTAAACCTACCCCATGTAGTTACCTTGTATTACCAGAACTTTCTTAGATAAATACACTGTAAGTACAGTATAAGTACATGTAAGTACACGTACTGTAAAATAAAGTGCAACCAAAAATACTTTTTAATTAAATATATATAAAATAAAAAAAGAATAAGAAATAAAATACTGCTGCAAAGTTCTCCACTAAATAAAATACTCTGTCTCAAACCAATATCATATAATAAAATATAAAGAAAAATATAAATAAGTACCTATGATTACAGTGCAGCATTACCAATCCCAGTTTGTAGGCCTGCTCATATTTAAAAAATATATATAACTTTTCCAAAGTGTAAAGTGCAGCATCAACAGTTTCAGTTTTTAGACCTGCTCAGATTTCGTTATTGCGTTGGACCGATCGGAATTAAGAGCAAAGGTCTCTTTAAATGCCGACGGGAGCTGCGTTTGAATAACGGTCGTTTTTTTCCTAGTTGTAGTGATGTTCACACTCGCGTGATGCCTTTTGAAAACCTTAGGCCGGTGACACACTGGCATATTGCACCTGTCAAACATAGTCTATTTTGTCGTCAATACTGTTGACGGTGTCCTTTATCAGTAGGCTTTATATTAATGCTCAACATGAAGTATAGATATTGTTGTCGTGAAGACAAGATCCTGGTCTGTTGGCGGTCTCCCTCTATGTCATATTACAGTAGCAGCAGCGCACCATCGCCGCGTCAGGCACGATTCTGGTGTGTAAAGACACAGAAAACGCGAAGCAGCCGTCACGCAACTGACACACAGCAGAAACGCACACTCACGCCACGCATCCAGTGTGTCACCGGCCTTAGAATCAGCTGCAGGGCGGGATTTGCGCTGAACGCGGAGACTTCCGCCACTTAATACGTTAGTTTGGAAACACGAAAATGTACCTATCATTCCGCACACAAAATATTGCATTCGCTCATTCGGTACACACGTGCACCATACCGAAAGCCCTGTACCGAAACGGTCCGGTACGAATACACATACCGTTACACCCCTAATGTCTATAGAAATCTAAAAGACGTTTCTTTTAAATCTATAGCACAGTAATAAAGGCAGCAACGTAGGGCTGTCGTGGTTAAGAAATTTCCCCTGCGGTTATTTTGGGTGGCTCAATAGCGCGATATGCGGTATTACCGCCGTTTTTTTTTTTTTTTTTTACATAATTTATCCTGATTTTGCCGCATACAAAGCTCTATCGTTGAGTTATGTAGCATATATTGTTGCTTTTTAAACTGACAGAGAGACACGTTTTAAAACATTTTTGTTTATTGTTAAATGCCAAACAGCAACAAGAACATGCGTTTTCCAATAGATTTTTTTTTAAGAAATCAAAGAGTTCTAACATGTATTACACGTATTTGCGCGCGACTTTGGACAGCAGCGGAAATCTAGACTGATTATCACGCCACCACTGGCCCACCAGGACAGTGGATTCGCGTTGGAGTCGATGCACTCCTCAAGTAGATAGCGTGTGTGAGCTCGTTATCTGCTCACGCTCTCTTGGGTATGGGCACTGACGCGGAGGTTGTCCGTGACTTCAGCAGGTATGCCTGTTACTTTCACGGCTGTATTTTACAGATTTCGCAAAGGCTTCATCTACTCCTAACTGTCGGCCGGTCTCAGCTGTTCTTTTTGATGTTGCTCCGCGATCTGATGCTTGAGGGGGCAGCTGCGCTGGATGACAGGGGACACTCTAAAACGCTTAACATGGCTTAATGTACTAAGACAGTGATGTTAACAGACCAAACTCACTAAAAATCATACTAATAAAGTATACTATCTATAAAAAAATCAGATGATCCCTGAATATGAATTCAATGCGTTTAATAACACGTTAAGCCTGGTTTTCTATGAGAGGAAAAGGCTTAACGTGTTATTAAATGCGTTGAATTTATATTCAGGGATCATCTGATTTTTTGTAGATAATATACTTGTTACGGGCGGTCGGACACCACCCTTAACATAAAGGAGAGACGCACACCGAACAGCTCGTATCAACAATAATATTGGGGATTTTATTTAGACAGATTGAATATTAGAAAGGTTGCTTAACAATCAGCAAACAAAACAAAACAAAAACTGCAAACGCGGAACGTTTTCTACTGCCGGGTGGACGGCTGAACGGCAATTTTCAAAGCCAGCAAGCACGGATGTGCACTGCAGACTCTCGGGGTGCGCCTTCAGAAATGATCAGGAAGCCTTTTATAGCGCAAGAACAGGCTCCGCTCAGGTGTGGCTCATCTGTAATCAAGAGGGGAAGAGACACTACACTCAAACACGTGTAGCAACAAACACCAGAGCTGGGGGACGTAACACCCCCACCCCAAAATGGTGACCTGTCACCATACATTGAATAGATAAACTCTTTGTTCTGTGTTCAGCTCACTGTTCGAACCAACCCAGATGATAGAGTTCCAGCTACCAATAATCAGTACCTTCGAATAAGGTATACCTGTATGTGAAGATACTTAGAATTACAAAAGGTATTATTATTAACTATAACTTAGATATAGGCCACCTAGGAGAAGAAATTGTTAGGAATTTCTAATCAATAAGGACATATGCAAATTCTTCATAATAAACAAAACCCTTTTTTTATAAAAGGCGAAAAAAAAAAATTAATATATATATATTTATATATTAAGCATCCACTCTAGACAACGCATCTGCAATAATATTGTCTATTCCCCGGACATGCACAATTTGGAGGTTAAACGGTTGAAGCAATAGACTCCAGCGCATTAACCTACGGTTTGATTTGTACATGCGACTGAGGAATTTTGTGTGGGTCATGATCAGTATAGACCTTAATTGGATGTACTGTAGAGCCTAAATACACTTCGAAGTGCTGAATGGCTAGGACTAAGGCCAAAGTCTCTTGTTCGATAGTGGAGTACTTTCGCTGGGCAGAATTTAATTTCTTAGAAAATAAACTTACTGGATGGTTTATGTTATCAGAGCCTGATTGTAAAAGGACAGCACCAACGCCTACGTTGCTGGCGTCTACAGCAAGCTGAAACGGTTTGTTGAAATCTGGCGCAGCAAGCATGGGAGCAGTCAACAAGAGAGCTTTGACGTTTTCAAATGCTCTATTACAGGACTCCGTCCAGTCAAATTTAGTTTTGGGGCTCAATAGGTTAGTGAGGGGACATACTACAGTCGAAAAGTTCTTACAAAAACTACGATAGTAGCCTACCATTCCTAAGAATCGGCGTAACGCTCTTCGATCGCAAGGCACAGGAAATTCTTGAATAGCAGCCACTTTAGCCATTACTGGCAAAACATGTCCTCTACCAACTACCCGCCCCAAGTAAGTGACAGTGGCTTTTCCGAACTCACATTTTGCTAGATTAATTGTGAGATTTGCATTGGATAGTCTACGGAAAAGCTCTCGAAGTTGTGTTATGTGTTCAGACCAGTGTGTACTATATAGAACTATGTCGTCCAAATACGCTTCGCAATTTGACATTCCAGTTAAAACAATATTCACCAAACGCTGGAACGAGGCAGGAGCGTTTCTCATCCCGAAAGCCATAACTTTACAATGCATAAATGCATCTGGGGTCACAAAAGCTGATATTTGTTTTGCCCTAGGTGTAAGAGGCACTTGCCAGTAACCTTTTAGGAGGTCGATTTTAGTGACAAACGTGGCCGAGCCCACACGGTCTACACAGTCATCCATCCGCGGTAACGGAAAACAGTCTGGCAGAGTGATGGCATTAACACGCCTGTAGTCCGTACAAAACCTGTGAGTGCCATCAGGTTTGCCAACTAAAAGGCACGGGGAGCTCCAAGGGCTAAAGCTAGGCTCAGCAATATTATTCTTTAACATGTACTCAACCTCCTGCTGCAGGATAGCTCGCTTTTCCGGATTTACCCTATATGGGTGCTGTTTAATCAACCCTTTATCACCCACGTCTATGTCATGTTCCAGGACCGAAGTTACGGTTGGAACATCTCCAAATAACTTAGGGAAGTCACCTATCAAAGACAATATGTCAGCTGTTTTAGAGGGAGTTAAATGTGGCAAATGGTTCGCAATAACCCCCAGCATAGCAGAGTTATTTAGTCAACCCTCAATCACGCATCGCGACGGAGGAGTCACCGCGTCATCATCCTCCACCAGTGAAGAGAGCAACACCGATTCGACTGGACTGGGTAAGTTAAGGTTACACAAGGCAGTGTTAACACATTCACGCTGATAATACGGCTTGAGCATGTTTATATGGCAGACGCGAGAATGCCGTCGCTTATCTGGGGTTAAAATTACATAATCCAGATCAGATAATTTCTTTTCCACAGTATATGGCCCTCTAAATCGTGCCTGAAATACAGAGCCGGGCACGGGAAAAAGAACCAACACTTGGTCTCCTGGTTTAAACGTACGGGCTCTTGCTTTTTTATCATACCACGTTTTCATGTTAGATTGAGTCTTTTCTAAATTTTCTCTAGCGAGTTCACGTGCTCTGTGTAGTCGGCTACGAACGTCGCTTATGAACTGTAACGCGTTACGAGAAGTAGGTTTGCTTAGCCATTGATCTTTAATGACGCTCAATGGTGTGCGAACGTTGTGAGCAAACACAAGCTCTGCAGGGCTGAAACCGATTGACTCTTGCACGACTTCTCTAGAGGCCATAAGCATCCAAGGAATCGCCTCTTCCCAGTCTGTACCCACCGCCAAACAATATGCACGCAGCATAGATTTAAGCGTCTGATGGTAACATTCGAGAGTGCCTTGGCTCTCCAGATGGAACGCGCTAGAAATGCGGTGCTTAATTTGGAGCGACTTTAGGACTTGAGAAAAGACTCGAGAAGTAAAATTTGTTCCTTGGTCACTTTGAACGACTTTTGGTAGTCCCACAAAAGAAAAGAATTTTAACAAAGCCCTGCACACGACTTTAGCAGTGATCTTCCTCAGAGGCACCGCCTCGGGGAAGCGAGTAGCGGTACACATAATCGTTAACAGATACTGATATCCACTTTTTGACCGCGGAAGAGGACCGACGCAGTCAATTATTACCTTTTCAAAAGGCTCACCGATGGCGGGTATGGGGTACAACGGTGCAGGTGGAATTGTCTGGTTTGGTTTACCACTAACCTGGCAGACATGGCACGTTTTGCAATACCGCCGCACATCCCGCTTCAGGCCAGGCCAGAAAAAGTGACGAAGAACACGGTTGAATGTTTTAGTCACACCTAAATGACCAGAAACACCATCATGTGCAACACTCAGAATAGCGCGTCTGTTTTCAGATGGCATAACGATTTGGTCAACGTCGTTCCACTGATTACTTTTCTGAGGTCTCCACCTCCGCATAAGTAAGCCATCTCTGATGAAAAAGGTTGAATTCTCAGTTGCACGGTCTGAAAAAGATTGAACTGCTTTAAAACATGAAACAAGAGTGGGGTCTTTTTGCTGAGCATTAATAAGTTTCTCTAATGACAATGAGACCTCTAATTGTTTTTTTTCTCTTACCTCATCGTTCACTACAGGCACAGGACTACTGCGGCACTGAGTAAAAGCAGGCTCGAAGAGCCTCTCACATTCAGCAGGGTGAGCAATGAAGCTGTTACTCAGGTCAACGTCATTGGGAGGTACTGCTTCCCTTGACCTCTGAGTCTGCGACCTAGTGACAACATTAGTAGGAAAAACCTCTGGGAATTTCTGTGCGCACTCATCGGGACCTTCTTGAAAGAGTGGCACTGAAACAACCTCAGGTGGAACATCGCCACGGCTCCACACGTTTCCACCGGCTAGGTCATTGCCAAGGAGAAACGTGACTCCAGGGATTGGTAAAGAGTCCTGAACGCCAACAACCACATCACCACACACCAAATCTGAATCAAGATGCACGTTATGTAAGGGAACATCGAGAAAACCCATCTCAATTCCTCTAACAAGAACTCTACTACCGGTTGCAGTCTTTTCAGACAATGGCAACAAGCCACGGAGGAGGAAAGACTGCGCAGCGCCCGTATCTCGCAAGATGCGCACAGCGACAGCCTCCGCACCAGGCACAGATACGGTCCCATTCGTCAGGAAGGGCTCGTACATGGACTGGGATTTATTTGGCTTTATCTCTGCATGAAGGACTGGCGATATATTCAGCAAGTATAGCAGCTTCAGAAATTGATTCGGCCTTCTGCTCAGTTAAATAGGTTGCCACAGCGGTTTGCAGACAGTTCTTAATTCTTCTAAGAGAATTAGCTCACGTAATTTCTCCTGACTATCAACCTGCTGTGATGAGCACCAACGATCAAACAGAGCTGCTTTATCTCGACCGAATTCAACAAAAGTTTGAACTCGTTTTTTTTTTTAAGTTCCTAAACTTCTGACGATATGCTTCAGGGACCAGCTGATAGCACCTCAGAACTGACGCTTTCACCATATCATAGTCACCGCTCTGCTCCACTGTTAGCGACGAGTAAACCTCCTGTGCCCTTCCCACTAAAACGCATTGCAGGAGGAATGCCCATGCAGTTTTTGGCCAATTTAAATTGGATGCGACACGCTAAAAAAGTGGAAAATATTTTTCCACATCTTTTTCCACAAAAGGTGGCACAAGTCGGATGTGGCGAGTGACATCAAATGAATTAGGGTCAGAAGGGGCGACACCTTCCTTCTGGGCCTCGAGTTCTAACTTTCTTAATGCCAGTCGGTTTTCAAGTTCATTCCCACGGGCCTGAGCTTGCATACGCTCATGCTCGAACTCAATTTCTTTCTCTTTGATACTTAACTCTCGCAACCGAATCTGCAGCTGTAATGCTTCTGTAGACACGGGAGATTGTTTCTCTACAGGGAAAATGCCTTCACTAACCAAAGCAGCTTGTAAGACGGCCCTGATTGTGTCTTTGGTGCGTTTTTCAGCAGAAGTGAGCTCAACTTTATAGGTTACGGCTAAATTCAGCAACTGCTCTTTCGAAAATTTAAAAAGTAACTCATTAGAGGGTTCTTTAATAAATGCTTCCTCTGTTGCCATTTTAACACGATACACCGGTTAAAACGTGCTCCAAAAATCAAGTATAAAATAATAATTAAACCGCGAAAAGACGCCTAAAGTGCGCACCAAAGTCAAGAAAACATAAATAAATAAAGCTAATAAGCAAACCCTTACCAAAGCAGTTTAACTGCAACAAAGCTACCAGGTAGCGAATATCTAAAGTGGTTAAACGAAAAGCACAATATAGGCTACAAACAACCACGAATTTTAAAGTCCACCCACAAATGTACCCAATACGCTTAGTATAATCAGTAGGTTATACCAGCGCTCACTAAATAGGCGATATGCCACAATATATCACAAGCTATACAACTGAACTAAAGAGTATTCTGATAAGCAAAAATGTTGTCCAGCTTCTCTAACTAACTATACACAAAACCAAACAAAAATCCTAAATATCTACGCAATCTTCAGTGGCTTACTCAGCTCGAGGCTTCCCACCGACAGCCCTACAGCAACGTATTATAGATAGGACAGAACTCGAAAGACTATTAATAATCTTTGATTGCGCAGAAAAGTATTATAATACTGAAGGCGCCAATATAGAGTGCAACAGAGCGGGTCCTGTGCGCATAATGATGAACTTGAAACAACACGGAGTCACAGTGCACAGGCTGTGCAGCCCTCTGAGTCCACAGAGAAAGCTGCTCGGCTCGTGTTCATCTTCAGTTCTCTCTTCACAACAGTTCAGTCAGTGTACTGTTTGAGTAAATTAATTACTCTGTGATATTGGTATATTTTGAATCAGAGGGAGTGTTGGCCACCTTAAAAAAGTAAATAAATTGTGGATAATTCAATCGATTCACTAAGAAGAACCGGTCAAATCAAGCGATTCGTTCGCGAACCAGACATCACTTGTACAAAGGGAAGAGATATTGATACGTAGTCTATTAAATCTGTGGGTTAGTTTAATGAGCCTTTTCTTTGAACAGTTTTAAACCTCAGTTACTGTGCGCTCTTGAAGAGAGTATCATTGTTTTGACTGTAACCGAACATGACACGCTGTTTGAACAGCAGCGGAGAGAAGAGTTTATGTGAACTTGAATTTAATGACTTCAATATTAATCTGTACCTCAAATTGAACTATGGAACAGCTTCAGAACACTTGAAATATGTTCTTGAAAAAAAATTTTGTGCCTTCCGTGTGGCTCAACAATAACACAATAGTATGCACAATAGTATAACGGATTTGGATTGGTCTCGTCTATCTGATACCTGATCTGCAGAAAATGCCTGGATCGGAGCCGATAACGATCCCGAGTATCGGATCGATGCATCCCTAGGTGAGATTAGGGCTGTAGGTAAACTTTGCAGGACAGTGGGTCCCCGGGAGCAGGGTTTGAACACCTAGATTTTAAATGTGATATCATGTCCTGTTTTTGGTTTGTTTTTATGTCTTTTGTCTGCATCACTTCAATATTTCTGGTGTAGGGCTGGGACAACGCGTCGAGTTCATCAATGACGTCGACGCAAAATATGCGCATCGATTCGTCAACCTGTTTTTATTCCTCTAAAAAACGTTTGCAAAACATTTACCTTATGTGCGTTGAATATACGCGATGGCCGGATCAACATTCTGTCCAACGTTATATAACCAATCCAGGGGTTTTTCTGCATTGATCTTTTTTTTTGGCGGCTGTCAAAGCCTTATTTGATCGGTGAGTGATGTAGAATAGAATGACTGTGCTGCACCTGACAGGGCGCGTACGAGAGAGAGCCCCGGCTGTGCACGTGCACTCACAGTCTTCAAACAACACGAGCGCTTCTTGCTCTCTCTCTCCCTTGTGCATATTAATCAAAATCATTAAACACGATAGAAAAAGGGCGAAACACCCAAGTTTCACGCGCGCTCGCGCACTCAGTCTTCAAACTACACGAGCGCTGTCTTGCTCTCTCTCTCTCTCTCTCTCTCTCTCTCTCTCCCTCCCCCTCCCTCCCCGCCCTTGTGCATATTAACCAAAATCATTAGACACGATAGAAAAAGGGCGGAACGCCAAAGTTTCACGTGGAGCATTCGGAGATTTTTTTTTCTACATGACAGGCGGCTGGCTCCCACTGTTAATTTTTATTTTTTGGAAAAGCACTCTCTGTATTAGCTTAAAGCCCTAAAGTTTACATTGGTTACTGTATTCTTTCAATTGCTCTAAACAAGTATTTTGGGTGAACTTTTTTATTGAATGCTAGACATCAAGTTGTTGTTATTTTCATCTGAAAGAAGAACTTTTTTCAGTAAGCTAGGCCCTATGTGTTCAGTAAGCCCTATGTGTTCAGTAAGCAAGGTTTTATTGAATGCTATCTCTATACAAGTGCAAAGTAATGCATTCTTAGTCAGTCTTTTATTTTGTAATTTTAAGAGCATTAAACATATATTGCAATGTTAAGGAATTCATGTTTTTTTCATTCAGATATGTAAATCAACACGTATAAATTGTTAGTAGTCAATTAATGGGGAGATAATCAAAATCGAATCGGTCTGAAAATTAATCGTTAGATTAATCGATGCATCGGAAAAATAATCGCTAGATTAATCGTTTAAAAAATAATCGTTTATCCCAGTCCTATTCTGGTGGCTTCTTTGGTGTGCACTAAAGTTCAGATGGCAGCATTCACACTTATTCAAATGAACCAGACAAGTGTAAACATGCCAGTAGTCAAAAACTATTTGCATACTTATGCACTATTGTGTTCCAAAACTCACATTTCTCACATACTCTTATTAGTTAGTAGTTCAGGTGTAGAGTTAAGGTTCATGCTGAGGTCTGTGTCACAAATACTGTGCTGAATGTGGAGGATTTCAATATTGTTCTCCACTTAAAATTATTAAATTACTTAAATATTACAATATTCAAAATTTTTTATTTAAACAACATTTGATAAAAATTCTCAATGCAGTTATAATACAGAGAATCCCTATGACTATAGCCCTATTCAGATGGGCCTGTTTCTTCTGTCAGTATCTTGTAATGTAACAATGAGGCATGATAACTAAGAGGAGGACAAGTAAAATATTGATGGGTTGTTATTGATTTGTGCTCCACAGGCAAAATTGCTGCCCCTCTCACCCCTTAGTGCTTCTACATTGGATATGTATGACCTTTCGCCTAGTGATGTGCATAAAAGCGAGTAAAATACCCCTCTGTCCACAATATCATTGCAGTTTTTTATTTGAAATACAATCTTAATATTAATGTAAAAGCATGCTTCCAAAAAAGCTAAAAAAATAAGCTTGTATGGTTTCTGGTAATTATGCACTTGATAGACTCATATCATAAGTCACGTCACTGTCTTGATTTACTAATGCATGAAAAGGAATTCAGAAATAGTTCTCAGCTTGTGTTGAATTTATAGATACATGAAGAATTTGACATGACATTTCCCAATGCAAACATTTTTTTTGCACATTTTGTAAATTAAAATTGTCTTTCTAATTTCTGGTTGTACATTTTTATTCTTCTAACCAACATTAATGATAGTGATTACAATATCAAGGGAAATAATCAACAATTATGGTTTTGTCTTGATTGTGCATCCTTATTATGCAGTTTATTTTCCTCTCAGCCTCTAACTGTGCAGTGATTACTCCTGAAAATGGACAAATTACAATTCACACACATTTAATATTGATGTTTTAAACTCATTTAGTAGAGTTGGAGTGCACGTGTGTTATAATTTAAAAATGGCACACAATTTTAGCATTATCGGTCAGTCTCCAGTCACAGGTTTAAATTTAATATTGGCAAGTCAATTGGTGAATCCCTGTGGAAATGCTGCCGAGTCTCCTACGCTTGTATGTATTGTAACCTATGCTTTGTCCTTGTTTTTTCAGTTTCAAGGACATGATCTGTTTCTTACAGAGGGGATCTCCAATTTTAGATTTGGACAAAGTTAAAAACAGCAATTTCCTCTATTTCTTTAGTACTTCCTCACCTGTACTCAAGAACTCATGTCTTTCGGTCTTACTCCATCTGCATCTTGGCAGGGCGTCCCTTGTCAGTCACATGCTGCTGTGTAAAATGGAAACCAGTTGTCTGACCTCTGGAAATTGTGTTTCATGTTCTTCTCTTCTCCACAGGCTTTTAAAGAAATGTTGTACTCCGCCCAGGATCAGGCCCCATCACTCGAAGGTAATTGAGTTTAATACATGCAAACATACATCTAATGTGTCACACATGATTGGACTCAAGAAATCAGCCCATAAACATAAAAATACAGTGTAAATACTAGGTTACTGTTCTTTTTGAATAAATCAAGAAGTTAAAAGTGGACTATTTTGTTTGATCATATTAGATCTTAAATATCTATTAGGGCTGAAACGATTCCTCGAGTAACTCGATTACAAAAAATGATCGAGGCAAATTCCTCTGCCTCGAAGCCTCTTTTAATTTATTTTAAATCTCACGTCAGGTTCTTTCGCAATGATTTTTTTTATGTGACATCGTGTTTACGTCACCCAGAAAGCAGAAGGAAACACAAGCGCTGCGTCAGACATTGCATACTGCAAGGAGTCAGCAGTGTTTCTTTTTTGAGGGCGCGGGCAAACGTAAAGAGAACGTCGTGGCGTGTGTCCATTGCAAGATAGTGCTGGCATACCACAACTAGGGCCCTATGATTTCCGCGACGCGATGCAGAAAACGCGGAGGGAATCGCGGAATCCAGTCATAAAAACGGAATTTACAGTTTAACACGGAATGGCACGGAATTTGCCAAATTTTGAATGAATTAATCAAAAATAGGTCATTGCACTTACATCAAATCACGATATGGACTAATATATGTAAATATTAAGCCAGAACAGTCTATTTAAAAATGAATCCTGCATGTTCTTCGTTAATGAATGGAGCAGAAGCGCGTCTCCGTTTATTAACACACACTGAAGCGTGCGTGATGCTCGCAGTAATTTCAGCTTCTGCTGTCTCACTAAATAAGGACGTGAACACATGAACAACATCTCCAGAACTGCTCTGACAGTCACTTCATGAGCATTTGACCGTTTGATTTGAGTAAAACTAGCGTCACATCACATACACAGAGCTGTAAAGGTAAGTCAACCCGTCAAAATAAAAGTCCTGTTTTAGACAAGTATTTGCCAGAGATGTATAACTATTGTTCAGCAGAATGTACATGGCCTACTACAAAAAAAAAAAATCCAAAATATTTTTTTTTAAGGTTTAATCACAACATTTCTTCCATGTTTTATTTTTAATAGTAAATCCCCTTTGTTTACCAAAAAGTTAAGTTAATTCTCAATAATTAAAAGATAAATTAAATTAATGTTTTATGTGTTTAATGTTTAATGTGCATCTCAGAAAATGCTTTATTTAAAACCCCAACTGAATGGCACTTAAATGCACTTAATTCATCTGTCAACTTTATTGTATTTGTTCACAGTACAAGTACAGACAGAGAAACAATGGGTAATAATTAAATGTTTATTTTTGATGTATGCATTGCATTTTTATGCATTTAAAAAATAAAAATTCTAAAAAAGGAAACTTAGTTGTTCATTTTAAGAGACCCAGGAGTCTTATTTTTTCTTGCATAATTAATATTGCACTTTAATTAAGCAAAAACTCATTTTATCCGATTACTCGATTAATCGATGGAATTTTTGGTAGAATACTCGATTACTAAAATATTCGATAGCTACAGCCCTAATATCTATCTTATATATAGATACTGGGTTTTCTTATTTTAGTAGATTATTTTACCAAACACACTAATTTCAACAGGGTGTAGTTTATCATCATCATTGACAATTCAAAATCAGTAGTCAGTAAAAATCAGTAGTAATCATTAAAGAGGAAAGGCAATGTTTGTAAATGTAAGGTGTCATGGCTAGGCGTTGTTGATGGTGATACCAGTGTTAAGCCTTAACACCGGTTACGTCACTTGTCCAACGACCCCCACGTTGTTTTTAGTAATAAAAATAATTTAGAACAGTAAAAGAACAGACATTACAATTAAAAACTGAACACTGTTATCATCACATATCAGATTTCATTTATCCATTGAGGAAAGTGAGTCGAGCTGACTGACAAGAAGAGTGGGGATGAGACCGACAAGACGATGGTTGATGATTTAGTTTCGAAACAAAGTGCAAAAGCGCCTGTTTGGTAATATTTTGGATTTTGAAAAGTGATTTTGGAAGTTTAAAAAATATCGAAATATCTTAATTTGACCAAATATCTTAATTTGCAACTGAAATTTTTGCTGAGATCGCCATCTTTTGTTATGTTGACATTATAAACCAAGACGATGCACATCAAAGTTTCAGTGGAAAAGCAGTACTCATCTCTACCGAAAACCAAAGAGATCAAAAATGGAGTAGTGCAAAGTACAAGTGCAGAAAAGCAGTGTCTATTTTGTATACATCTTGTACAAACAACAACAGGTAAATCTGTCAGCTATTGTGGACATAGACAGTCCCTTTAACAATTCTCATTTATAATCAATTCTTATATGGCTTCTTGTTATCAGGATTTGTAGTCTATATGCTGTGTTGTTAATGCATGAACGTATAAATTATAAATATAAATTATAAATTCATTACAAAATTCAAACAATAAATACTGTTTTGCCATTCTTTAGTGCCTCAGTTAAAGTGGCATGCGGTTCACCATATCGTTCTCTTTAATACTATAGTAAAAAATAAACGTGAATGGACATCGAAAGGTTTATTATAAGATACAGTTCAACTTACTGAAATGTCTCGTGTAATCGCTCAGTGTTTCAAACTGTGGAAAGCTGCCACATAACAATACATTTACAACCCGAATTCCGGAAAAGTTGGGACGTTTTTTAAATTTTAATAAAATGAAAACTAAAGGAATTTCAAATCACATGAGCCAATATTTTATTCACAATAGAACATAGATAACGTAGCAAATGTTTAAACTGAGAAATTTTACACTTTTATCCACTTAATTAGCTCATTTAAAATTTAATGCCTTCTACAGGTCTCAAAAAAGTTGGCACGGGGGCAACAAATGGCTAAAAAAGCAAGCAGTTTTGAAAAGATTCAGCTGGGAGAACATCTAGTGATTAATTAAGTTAATTGATATCAGGTCTGTAACATGATTAGTTATAAAAGCTTTGTCTTAGAGAAGCAGAGTCTCTCAGAAGTAAAGATGGGCAGAGGCTCTCCAATCTGTGAAAGACTGCGTAAAAAAATTGTGGAAAACTTTAAAAACAATGTTCCTCAACGTCAAATTGCAAAGGCTTTGCAAATCTCATCATCTACAGTGCATAACATCATCAAAAGATTCAGAGAAACTGGAGAAATCTCTGTGCGTAAGGGACAAGGCCGGAGACCTTTATTGGATGCCCGTGGTCTTCGGGCTCTCAGACGACACTGCATCACTCATTGGCATGATTGTGTCAATGACATTACTAAATGGGCCCAGGAATACTTTCAGAAACCACTGTCGGTAAACACAATCCGCCGTGCCATCAGCAGATGCCAATTAAAGCTCTATCATGCAAAAAGGAAGCCATATGTGAACATGGTCCAGAAGCGCCGTCGTGTCCTGTGGGCCAAGGCTCATTTAAAATGGACTATTTCAAAGTGGAATAGTGTTTTATGGTCAGACGAGTCCAAATTTGACATTCTTGTTGGAAATCACGGACGCCGTGTCCTCCGGGCTAAAGAGGAGGGAGACCTTCCAGCATGTTATCAGCGTTCAGTTCAAAAGCCAGCATCTCTGATGGTATGGGGGTGCATAAGTGCATACGGTATGGGCAGCTTGCATGTTTTGGAAGGCTCTGTGAATGCTGAAAGGTATATAAAGGTTTTAGAGCAACATATGCTTCCCTCCAAACAACGTCTATTTCAGGGAAGGCCTTGTTTATTTCAGCAGGACAATGCAAAACCACATACTGCAGCTATAACAACAGCATGGCTTCGTCGTAGAAGAGTCCGGGTGCTAACCTGGCCTGCCTGCAGTCCAGATCTTTCACCTATAGAGAACATTTGGCCCATCATTAAACGAAAAATACGTCAAAGACGACCACGAGCTCTTCAGCAGCTGGAAATCTATATAAGGCAAGAATGGGACCAAATTCCAACAGCAAAACTCCAGCAACTCATAGCCTCAATGCCCAGACGTCTTCAAACTATTTTGAAAAGAAAAGGAGATGCTACACCATGGTAAACATGCCCCGTCCCAACTATTTTGAGACCTGTAGCAGAAATCAAAATTGAAATGAGCTCATTTTGTGCATAAAATTGTAAACTTTCTCAGTTTAAACATTTGCTATGTTATCTATGTTCTATTGTGAATAAAATATTGGCTCATGTGATTTGAAAGTCTTTTAGTTTTCATTTTATTAAAATTTAAAAAACGGCCCAAACTTTTCCGGAATTTGGGTTGTACATCAGAATGTAATTCCATTCGACGTCAATAAGTTCAATAGTCAGCTAGAAAAAATAACTATAAAGAAGAGCATTTTGCTAAATATATGCACTATATTGCATAGGCCTAGTTTTGGCCGATATACCGTTCAAATGGTAAACCGGTTTGAATTATGCAACTGGTATGAATTTCTTAACTAATAAAAGTGCCTAAGTAACATAGACAATGTGGTGAATTGAGTTGTGAAGTGAGTTAACAGTTCATTTAACCTACAAAGATTGCAGACGGCCTAAGATTATTGTTGTTTCACATTCACAGAATGTTAAAACATCAGACTCGAACTTGATCTGGACAATCATTAGAAAGATTGTGTATCATTAGAAAGCTTAAAGACTCCAGCATCGACATTTGACCACTGTTTATGATAAAACTCTGCTGTAGTGACAGTAATTTCTTCATTATATCAGGAGTGCAAAATAATCAATCAACCCCGGTGCATTTGAGGTCATCTTACATCATTACAAACGTGCACAAAGTATGATATTTTTTTTATTATTATTAATTTGGTGTTATTATGGGTAGCAGAGTAAAAGACTAATGGGTTTACTGTATGTGCATTGCATGTAGATGACTATTTTGAGACAGTGGATTACCATTTATTTGCCGCTCTGATTGCAATTGCTACACGCGAATACACTGCAGGCTGATTCTCACTCTAATCCAAGGTGAATAAACAACACTATCATCACTTAACTCTGTACTTTCTGTTATTGAAGAAAATACATTGTAATCGGCTAAAACGCATGCACAGGTCGCTTAACTTCCTGAACAAGTGCGAACCCGAGTCCATGTTGCTTTCATATTCACGTGAACTGTGTGCAATCAAACTCAGACCACCTCCTTCAGGTAGTCTCTGGTTTGGTACCCCAGTGCGCACCCACGTTTGCTCTCATTTTGTTTGTTCTCGTTTGTTTTTGTTTTCTCTCTCAGGGTTGGATCTAAACTCTGAATAATGAGAATTATGTCTCATACTTGCCAGAGGTCGCAACGCAATGAGTAGAAAAAAAGGTAGCAGGCTCGTTATAGCAGGACTGATTCTAATTGGCTTTCAGTGTTTTTATCTTTCATCAGCTGTAAAAAATCGTTCTGAAAGTGATTCCAACAATAACTTGGTATTCCAAAAATAACTAGGCTCATTCACACCAAGAACAAAACTATAAAGATAACTACATTAGCATGTACACCAGTGGATGATATAATCTGTTTATTCCAAGCACACTCTCGTCTGCCGCTTTAAATTCTCAAGCTTGTTATGGCAGGATTGATTCTGATTGGCAGTCAGTGTTTTTATCGCTCATCAGCTGGAAAAACAAAGTTCTGAAAGCGATTCCAATTATATAGTTTCTCTTTGCCTTTATCATTAAAGCTGTGGTGTGGACTCTGCTATTCTTTAATATTGAGAAAGCTTTTTAGAACTATATCTTTATAGTTGTCTAGTATATGTCCTTGGTGTGACCAGTAGTGTTTTAAAGCACAGAGCTTCTTTGCTTTCAGGGAGTAAATTTGCATCTCATTCAGCCCATCTGCTGTTTTCGCTTAGTTCCGATGTGTTTTATATAACTGCTCATGCAGCATCAGTTTGAACAGTAGGGTTCTGACGGTGAAGAAATTTTCCCACCGGTAATACCGGTATCATCATTATATTGCTTGGGTTTTCCCTCTTTCCTCGCTTGTCTTCACTTTTAAATAGCTTGTAAATGTCAGTGCAAATTTTACTTTCACTATTGAATTAGCTGCAATTCAGCATTAATGGACAACAACTAAATTCAAAGGATTCAAGTTTCCCTGAGCAATGAAATTCTTACTTTGCTCTCCACGATGAATGCCAAGAAAATGCTGAACTATACACACACATACAAAATCATACACTATAAAAACTATACACATACCTACAATGTAAGAAACATAATAAAAACTATGCTGCAGTAGTATGAATATAGACTATGAAAAAAATAATATTTGCGTTAGGGCTGGAGGATATGGCCAAATTTTATATCACAATATATTTCTTAATTTCGGTCGATACGATATAATTTCGATATCGATATGAACAATATAAAAACCTCAGAAAAACTGCCAATAACGCCCACAACGGATGTCTGTACCTACAATCTTCTGAGGTTAATTCATTTTAAATTAATTATAAAATTATAAATAAATAATACATTAAAATTAATTTGCCAAGTCTATGAAACCTCCTTCTATAAAACTACATAATATTTTAGAAATAAAAACGGTAAAAATAAATGAACGTTCACCTTTTATTTGTATTTAACCTTTATACAAACAAGAAAAGTGAAATAAACATAAGACTCTCAGACTGACCTTATTAATATATTTATCTTTAAGCAATAACAGGCTGATTATATTGTTCTTTACACAAAACTTATTGTAACAAAACTTGTTCTTATAAACCAAAGTGCTTCAGCCAGGATAAAAAAAATATGAAAAGTGCTCAGCTGCAGAAAAAAAAAAGAAAAAGAGTGAGCAACAAAAAAAAAACACAATGTTGCTGGGGCAGGGACATTGTTGAGTGTTGATGACATCCTATGACAGGCTCTAGAGGTTTCTGGCAAGAAATACAAGCTGGTCAACATTATCTGACTTCAGAGATGCCCTTTTACATGTGACAATGTTGCCACCTGTACTAAAAACCCTCTCAGAGGGGGAGCTTGTGGCCTGAATGCACAAGTAATGTTGTGCCAGTTGACTTACTCTAGGGAAGTTGTTTTGATAAACTTTCCACCAATCCAGAGGATTTGAGTCATTGTCAGCATGTGGAGACAGAAGGTAGTTGCCGAGCTCCCTCTCAACTGCCTGCTGTGCACTCAAGTTTTCTGTGTCAGTAGTAGTGGTGGGCCTGTTTGAAAAAAAGCTAGCCAGAGAACGCTTTGTTTTCTTGGGTGGTACAAAAGTGTCTCTCATGGCTTCTTCTCTGGACTCCTCTTCCCTGACCACAACAGATCTCTCTCCCTTCAGCATCTCCAACACAGCTCTCTCTTTGATGTATTCTCTCTTCTCCTCCTGAGTGTACTGAAGCTTGAATCGTGGGTCAACGAGGCATGCCATGTCAAGTAGATTATCCATGGCTGGGTCATCATATTTTTGGTTAAGGTATCCCATCACGGTTGTCTTTATGGTCCTGGTGAGCTCTGTGTCATCCTCTGCTTCCTTCAAGATGGAGGTGTTGAAGAGATGCATCACTGGTTTTAGAAATGATACACTGACATAGGATTCACCAGACAAAGCATCAGTGAATTTGAGGAGTGGGCTTAGAGCTGCATCTATAGACTCTAAAACATCCACATCTTGCCAGTTAGGAACCAGCGGTCTGGTCTTCTTGTCCTTTGAGAGGACTTCTGTGATGGCCCTTTTCTGCTCCAGAACCCGCTTCACCATTTGTTGACTGGAGCCCCATCTTGTTGGTGTTTCACTGATGAGCTTGTGCTTTGGCAAATGATACTCCTCCTGAGCAGCTGCAAGGTCCTGTTTCTTCTTCCAGGAGTAGGAGAAGGCAGTCTCCACCTTTTTACAGACCCCAATTGCTCTGTCCACCCGCTTGTCTTGGTTAACTTTCTCTGTAGACAGTGAAAAAAAAAGCAATATATACTTATAATTTGTTTTTATATTTTAACTAAAATTTGTCGTTTAATCATATTATTCTTACTGCAAAATTCTTCTGCTTGCATAATTATTTTTTTTTACTTCACACTTGATTTGGCAAATTAACATATGTAACAATGTTCATGTGTTCACGTATGTAAACATATGTTCCAATGCCAGTAAAACACCTTTGAATTTAATTGAAAGAATTGCTGTATGTATAATCCATACAAATATGTCTTGAATAAAGATTAAAGGAATAGCCTATAAAATCACCTAAATAGGGGGAATAAAATCACCTAATCAACTACAGGGTAAGTATTATAGTTACAACTAAGTACTTATTAAGAACAATGAATTAATATAAACAAAATCAATTAAAGCTGCTGCAGTCCATAACATGTGGCGCTCTGCATGCATCTTGTGGAAGAACATTGTAGCCGGAACTACTTCTCTCTGTTTATGTCTATGACGAATCACGCAGGTACTGGGCTACTCCGCAGCAAAGCCGAGCCGAAGTAGTTTAAAATAGTCCGAATATAAACACTTATTATAGTGTACCGTAGTGATTCAGGATAAGACAAAAACACGGTTTGGATATTGGATTCATGATTTACTGGCTCATTATATACATTTTGCTAATTTTTGACCAAAAAGGTTACATGCAGCTTTAACATAACTCTACCATTTATATTGCTGTGTATAACTTACCAATAGCAGAGTTCAGTCAATGCCCGAAGCATTGTAGTCTTGTCCATCTGTTCAACTCAGCGGCTTTGATGATATTGGTCCCGCTATCTGTGGTGATGCAGACCTGCCGGACCTCGCGGAGTCCCCAGGAGGCAAGCGCATCTGCAAGTCCGGCTGCAATTGATTCACCCGTGTGATCCTCAGGAATGTAGACCGTCTGAAGGCATAAGCTGACAAGCTTCCAATCTTGATCAATAAAGTGGACTGTCAGGCTCAAGTATGGTTCTGAGGTTCGGCTTGACCACAGGTCAGCTGTGGTCGCGAAATATGACACTGACTTCAGTTGTTCCTCCACCCTTTCCCTAACTTCACCATAAAGTGCAGGGATATCTGCGCGTGAAAAAAATTTTCGCCCAGGGAGCTTGTATCTTGGGTCGATGATTGAAATAATTTTCCTGAAGCCCACGTTTTCCACCGTAGTAAACGGCATCATGTCCTTAGCCAAGAAGTTTGTTACAGCCTTTGTAATGTCTTTATGACGTTTAGACTGTTTGTCATAAGGCATGAATGCAGCGATCTGTGTTTGCTGCATGGGTTTCTCTTTTGACACAACTGGTGTTGGGGATGATGATGGTGGTGTTGTTTGAGGGACAGGTTGTTGGCTTAAACTTTTATGGTGCCTCATCTTCTGACTCTCAGAATGTTCTATCGGGTGGAACTGCTTCAGATGGTGGAACAGATTTGATGTGTTCCCGCTGCTAGTCGGCACTACTCTCCGGCACATTTTGCAGCACGCTGAAACCTGAAGTTTATCAGATCTCAGATAGCCGAACCACTTCCATACCACTGAATTAGTCTTTCCTCTCTTATCAACCATTTCGTCTGATTTCTCCTCACTTGTGGAAGCTCGTTCAGTCACATTTGTATTGCGGTCAGGGGCGCTCATTTTGTAGCTAAAATTTGCATCGTTGGAGATCAGCCTACTACTGCTGTGCTGAGTAGCCAATGGTGTTCTGCTCTTTCTGAAGGCTGCGCGCCTAACGTCAGTCAGTGACAAATGCTGTTATAATATGTATATTATTATTATATATATTATTATATCGAAATATCGAAAATGTGTTTAAAAATCATATCACCGTTATTGAAAAAAAAATATCGTGATATATATTGATATTGAATTATTGTCCAGCCCTAATTTGCGTGCGTTCTGAGGCGTGGGTTTACGCGCTTCGGATGAGCGCACGCACAAATTTTCCCACTGCACACGTAAGTTGCGTCCACTGGGTCTTAAATGTTTAAACTGACAAAGCTTAAATGAGTTTAGTTTAAACACAGATATCAACGTGTGTTGTTCAGGTCTCATCTGTGAGCGCGCTATCAGCACCTGGGTGAGAACGGAATAAATGACTGCTCATAATCCAGCATAGGCCTACGGCATTCGCACTGAACAAAAATGAATGGTTTGTCCAAGGTTTTTTTTTTTTTTTTTCTCTCATCGCTGTTGTTATAAAGTCTGGGAAGCCAGAATGGGCATCCATCAACAGAAACATATATTAACTGAACCCTGTTTGTTTTACGTGCTATTTATAGCAAACCATATTACAGGTGCTTTGTCAGATTTAAATTGAACATCGGTCCCAGCGCGTGCCTAACCGTGAGTGGTGAACCGAACGATTCGTTTTTTTTTTTTCAGCGAACCGTGCCACCCCTAATATAGACTATGTATATCTATATAGGTGAGTATCAAGTAGGAAAATATAAAATGTGAAAGAAAAAAAAAAGAAATATATATATATATATATATATATATATATATATATGCGCAAATGTACAGTATTAAATTATGTGCTAAAAACAATAGTGCAGTAATGTGCAAATTGAGTGCAACTACATGATAACAATAGAAGCAGTAATGGTAACAAATGTGCAAATTGGGATGACGCTACATGAGTAATATTAACAAATTTCGATGGTAGTAATACATCAATAACATTACAAATGTTTGACTGAGATGAAACAATTTGGGACTGACTGAGCTCTGAGTTAGAGAAGTCCACTAGCTACCTACCTGTATAAAAGTGTAATAGCTGAGGGGAAGAAGGAGTTTCTTAATCTGGAAGTCCTGCGGTTTGCACTCCTCTATCTCTGTCCTAATGGTAGGAGTGTGAACAATCTGCGTTAGGGGTGGGTGGGGTCTTTAATGATGGATGCAGCTCTTCTGTGGACTCTGCAATGGTAAATGGCCTGCAGAGAGGGCAGTGGAGTCCTGATGATCTTCTCAGCAGTCTTAACCCCTCTCTGCAGACGTCTGCGGTCCCTTACAGTAGTGTTGCCACACCATGCAGTAGTGTTGTCAAAAGACTCGGTACTTTGGTACCAAGTCAGTACTAAAAAAATGTAAATGTGACGGTACCAGGTTTCTTTAAGTACCGGTAGTACCGAGATCCCGTTCAAACCCGGTTCAGCGCTATGATTTCCGCGAAGCAGAAAACGAGGACGGAATCTCAAAATCAAGTCATGAAAATGAAACTTACATTTTAATATGGACAGTCATGGAATTTGTCAAAGTTAGCATAAATTAATCAAATCAAATCTCCATATGGACCAGTATCTGTAAATGTTAAGCCGCAAAAGTTGTTTGAAATATGAATCCGTGTTCTGCGCGTCTCTGTGTGAATTAATGAATGGCAGAGATGTGCGGGTTTGTTTACTACATAGACTGAAGCGCATGATGCTTGCATTAATTTCAGCATCTGAACTTCAGAGTTCTCTCTCCATCAAGCGATCTGAACTTTTCAGTTCATCTCAATGCACACACAGCGCACCTGTATTTGATGCTCTGTAAACTCTTTGTGAAGGCGCACGACTCACCGTCGCTTTACTGATAGCGCTGTTTCTCACACATGCAAAGAGAGAGAGAGAGTCTTACCACGCTGAATCGACACGCTATATGTAAACTATTCTTTGTTGTCTTCTGTCAAAATAATGGAGTTCATTTAGAATTATTCATATTCATTTTCGAACAAGCAGAAGACATACCGGTTTCTCCGGTAGTGGGCGGAGCTAATGCGCAAATGGCAATTTCATTGGCTGGCGCTGATCTAGTACCGTCCCTGTTTTGATTTCAGCAAATCAGTTTGACCGAACGCAGACAACGTGATTAATATTCATGAACCCAGCAGCTCATCAATTCTTAGTGCATTGTATATACATTAGTATGATAGTAGAATTAGTAGTAGTATTATCTTTTAAAAATAATTAATATGATCTATTACTATTTTTTTTACAGAAAACCCTCAATGACCAAAACTATCTTAAGCATCACCACCAGTCTTAAGTTCAGTTAAAATGACAAATATGCATTCATTAGGCCTAAAAGTTAATTTTTACATAAAGGCATTGTGCTAGAAATATTACTATTATTTAGTAAAATGTATGTGATACTGCTACTACTGTTGAAAAAATTTCAAAAACTTTATTTTTTAAAGAAATTAATCACAATATTTCTTCCATGTTTTAATTTTAATAGCAAACCCCCTTTATTTACCAAAAATAAAATGTTTAAATTTCATAAATTAAAAGACAAATTAAATTTGGGTGAAACTTGTTTACCATTTTTCATAATTATATAACTAGTAGAAAAACTTTAAACACAATTGTAAATAAGTATAAAGAATGGCATTGGTTTTATTTTTAGTGCTAAAAAGTTATTTTTTTTTAATTAGCATATTTTTGTGTTTTGCTTTGGTACCGAGAACCATGGATTTTCACTGGTATCGGTACCGAATACTGAAATAGTACCGTGACAACACTACCATGCAGTGATCTACACAAATTCACTTTTAAGAAAACAAATAAAAATACAGTATATAGTCCTTGTATAACACAAAGTTTCAATATGTAAAAAAAAAAAGGAAAATCAACAAACACTGTAAAACCAAACAATAAACTCACTTATATTAAAAATATAACTTTTGTTAAGAAACCAAATTAAAATACACCATGTTATAGGCCTAATATATGAAAAATAACTTGCACAAAGTTTCAATGTACAAACAAATAATAATAATAAAAAAATAAAATAACCATAGATAAATTAAACAAGTCAACAGGCTTTTATCACTAAAAACAAAAAAAAAATTCTATAAGATGTTGGGGGGCGGTGCCATAGTGGGCAAGTGACTTAACCGGTGTTTTGGCTTAGTACCATCAATTATTGTAAGCAAGCCTATTGCAGCAAGCCTATTGGACAGTGATTAAAATGCAGTGATTATGCAACTGTTTCATGCATTCTAATTCATATAAAGGCCCAGTAAGGGGAAAAAACATGAAACTGCCACAATCCTAAAGAAAAAAAAAAAGATACAGATATTTAGTGAAACCACCCAGCACTACATAGGCTTGCACATATATTTACTTGACCTACATAAGAAAGAATGCAAGGAGCTAAAGATAAAATTCAACACCTACTTTATAATTGTGTTACTAATGAAGTAAACAGACTGAATGTTTGTAAGATATATGACAACATTTATTGGATGCATTGATTAGGAGCCCAAACTACACTCAAAGGCAAAGTGATGCCGATATATTTGTGGTCCGTGATATTGGCACAGATTCTGGGTAATAAACATTTCTTTGTGAATATAGTTCTCAAGTTGGAAAAAACATTTAGTTACCACTTTAATATGGATGCTGTAGAAGGAAGGGAGACATAAACACATGACTGAAATGTTGAAATGTTAAAAAAATAAATAAAAATAAAGCATGATTATTCTGTGGCACTTTAAAAAAATCATGTGTCGCAGATTTGTGTAAATTGATTTTTTTTTTTCTTGGTCTTGAGCCCTGCATGGTTTAATCAGATCACAGCAGAGCAAAGAGCAGAGTGTGCATTTGCATCTCTGATTAACACACAGTTATGCAGGGAAACAATTCACAAAAAGGTTTATAAGTAATGTTAGGTAATACATTACTAATACATTGAACTAACAATGAAAAAAAAAAAACCTTTACGGTATTAAATAATGTATATTAATATTGAATACATGTGGCAAATTTAAAAATGTGTAGTGTATTTATATTCAACATTTATATTTAATAATTACCCGGCATTAATGATGTAACATTGTTGACCATTGTTAGATCATACACACATATACTTGGGTTACCAAATTGAACTTCATTGTAAAGCCTCATTGTTATCACTTCAAGTTCCTTCAAGCTGTTTCTTTCCATGTGTATGTGAACTTTACAACCCGTCAGCCATTACATTAAAATTGCTTTGCTTGCAGTTCTCTGGTGTTTGTACAAAAACAAACACCTGTTAGTGTCTCTGCTACTCAAGCTTCTGTGTTTGACCTCACCCACATGTTTTCAGAAAAAAACTTTGTTTTGGGTTTGGTTTGTGCAGTTTCAGCAGATACAAAATGTTTTGATGTTGTGATAATTTTCTCTTTTGCTCACATGTCAGTAAGGCTTGAGCAAGACTCAGTCGCCCCTTTAATCACCAATGCAATTAATGATGTCCGTTTATCCCGTGTCACAGATGAACTGATGTTCACAAAAGCTTAAAACTACATAAAAATGCACACACACAAAAAAAATCTTGAAGAGTTGATTTTAAAACAGTTCATTTGCAGAGAAGTTAACATTTATTTTCTAGACCTAGTAACCTACACTTGAAATAAGCACAGAAGTAAATACATCACAGTATGCAATGTCTCTATAGCATAATACAGAATTACAAATGAAACAAGCTGAAAACAGAATACTGCTGTATATTTATAGACAGTATATAAAAGATACAGCATGTTACTGTTTTATAACAGTATAATACTGTTAAAATGTACCTGTAAATTTACTGTAACATTTTCCATTGTAGATACAGATACTTTCTAGTGGCCTGGTGTTCTCTAATAGGTAGTGGATTAAACTTTCAGATCAGTGATTCAATTAAAAGAAGTAAATAACGGTCAAACTCCCAGTGGCATCACACCATGTCTTAAGACTAGGGCTGCACGATATATTGAAATATTGTAAATGTAAATATGGCGTGTGCCATCTGAATCATTTTAATAATAGGCTACTTAAACCACAATGTTGCAAAAGGTCAACATTTTAGTTAAACACATTTAGTAGAGAATTGCTTGACATTAAAAAGAGTTAAGTGCAATAAGTTGCAGAAAACAACTCTTTGGCGTCTCTTTTTTTTCTGTTTAACTCACACCAGAAGCACACGCACAAACACACACACTCACACAGAGAGATGCATTTCAGACGGCGCGCGAACACTTGAGTTGATTCATCTTTTACATCTCCGTATCTATGTTTGAACCGACACATACACACAGAATTATGTCAATAGTACCCATCTCGACGATCACTCTCGTAAACATAGTCAAGTTATGTTTTAAATGAATATAAATGGCTGAGAAATAAATCGGATGTTTATCATTATACTGGATCCGTGCAGTCGGTTTTAAAGGGTAAGCAGCTTATAAATACCATGCTACTGAATATGCAGGGTTAATTTAGTCAACAAAGACAAGGACGAAAAATATTTGTTAACTGACATTTTTTTTATGTGACTTAGACGACACTTTGACGAGCTAAATCTAATATCTGATGATAAAAACTATGATGACATTTATGCCGCGTCTTCATTAACAAGACGAGACGGGACTATTATGTTATTTATGGACTACCGGACATTCAAAATGCATCGTATAGGCTACTGTCTTGTCCTTCAAAATGTGCGTCCCTGTCATTGGATTGCAATCGGTTGAGGGGCATTTGCATATCTAGTCTCAGTGTGGCAGCCGCAGTGGATGGATAGGCTACCAAAACGCGAACTAGCGATCTGAAATTATGGCATCAGCACCCGAAGTGGTAGGGATGAGGTGACCAGACATCCCATAGTTCCCATGAGTCACAATTTGTTATCGATTAACTTGAAATTAGTGAAGGCGTGAAATGCGGAATCACCCTGATAGAAGTCCTCGCTCTCTCTCGCACACGCTCCACTTCTTCAGTTCTCATAAACAGCGTGCAATCAGTTATCAGCACTCAAATGCACAAAAAGCAGTCCAAATGTCTGTCGTGTAGAGTACCTCACGTAAATACAGTAAGCTATAGATTAAGTGGACATTCACAGGTGGGTGAAAACCGAACGTGTATCAGTATTAAATGCATGCCTTTCGTCTTAAAGGTACAGCATTCCTAATTAAGTACCTATCCTTGTCATTAAGGTTAACAAACAAAAGATGTTAAATGTAAAAATGTTAAGTAAACTTACAGTAATTCGTCTCAAGATAAAGACTAGGACTAAATCAAAAATGCCTTTCAAAATTAGCACTGGTTCTGTTTATTTTATCTATGTTTGTAAAATTTTTTTTTTTTTTTTTTTTTTTACTCACTGTTCACTTGCCTTTAATCATGTTTGAAATTTCTCAGACTATAGTTTTTTACTGTGGTATATGAATGAGTACCAAAAGTGCATGGAAAGCAAAGTTACAATGATATAAAATAAGTGTCATTGATTTATTTGTTTGTATGTTCACTTTGATGTTAAATTTACATTTTCTGATTTGTGACATTACTTTTTATGTACTGCTAAAACTGCTGGTCACTTTCAGAAGTTGTAATGATTCTTTCTTTTCCAAGAAAGAATGTGAAACAAATTGGTTATAATTTTCATTTTTAAATATTTTAAAATAGTTTAATTTGATTTTTCACACTTTAAGCAATATTCGCATATCGAATATCACATTTTTTAAACAAGGTATCGCATTTTTCTTCAATATTGCGCAGCCCTACTTAGCCCTACTGTCCCGTTATGCTTGACTACCATCAGGCATTTTCATATTCACAGTACGCAGTGCTAAAAAAAAAAAAGTCTTTGTGTCTTTTTTGGTTTGTTCCATCCTGTCTTAATGGTAGTAACTGGAAATGACAAATCCTGACCTAAAAATTAGTATAAGGTTATCTCACCACAGTGACATTTTGAAGAGTAGTTATCCTTAGCAAAGTGTGTAATTTAATTGCTTTGTCATATTATAATATCTAAACACGAGTGATAAAGAAAACCTTTGTCTCGGTTGTAATGCCATGCTATCTGTTAGTTCCCGGGGTTCATCTCAAGACCCACGGCTGATGGATAACTTATGGAGGACTGTTTTAGCGCTCAGATAAGCAGGGATTTGCATCCAAAGGTTACAGCACGTGCAAACACACACACACACAAACACATGACCAGATGTACATTTTTTCCTACAACAGTGCTGAAGCTCACAAAGAGCCATAAACCTGCATACTGATTGTTTTTCTAAGCTGTGGGATAATGGTAGCTGTGATTATCTAGAAATAACTGTAATCTTCTGTCAAAGTTTGTGGTTTTTATGGGTGGTGATAAGTGTAGCTAATGGGATTGTTTAAGTAAAGCTATTAAAGCTATTAAAGCTATTTTTCGTTAATAAGATGCTGATTTTTTTTGATGACCGACTTCAGAAAGAGCTGATAGTGCAGGTGTTTGAAGTCATAAACCTCTAATTTTAAGTGTTTGCGTACAATGTTACGTGAGTGATTATGACCATCTTTACTTGGCTTAAGAGTGAGATCATAGTCCCTAGATATCTTAATGGAGATTTCATCACTGTATGCAAAACGGTGTAATATGTCAGTGCATTTTACCTAGAACTACATCTAATGATTAATTCAGTGTCAACTGTATTGTCATTTTAGCACATCTCATGGCAATAGATAAAAAGCAAAACATAGTTCCTTCAGGAAACTACACTGTGACATATACAACAGACAGAAGGACTAAAGACAACAATAAATACACACAATAGTATCACAAGGTATAGAGTAAAAGAGAATTGACCATGATAAAGTCATCAGCTGTCAATTATTATTATTATTTATTTATTTTTTATTCCTGGCTTAAAGAAATCATGTTATTCTGCATACTGCAAAATTTTCTCCTCCAAAAATATGCATTTTTGAAGGCTTATATATATATATATATTAGGGGTGTAACGGTACGCAAAAATAGCGGTTCGGTACGTACCTCGGTTTTAAAGTCACGGTTCGGTTCATTTTCGGTACAGTAAGGGAAAGAAATGCAAACATTAAACTGCAGGTTTTTTACTTTTTTAACAATTTGTTTACACTTTTTTTTAATACTTTTTAATAAAAAATATATAAAATAAAAAAAGAATAAGAAATAAAATACTGCTGCAAAGTTCTCAAACCAATATCATATAATAAAATATAATGAAAAATATAATTTTAAAATAGAAATAGAATTTTAGACCTGCTCAGATTTCGTTATTGCGTTGGCCCGATCGGAATTAAGAGCAAAGGTCTGTTTAAATGCCGACGGGAGCTGCGTTTGAATTACAATCGTTTTTTTTCCTAGTTGTAGTGATGTTCACACTCGCGTGATGCACACTGGCATATTGCACCTGTCAAACATAGTCTATTTTGCCGTCAATACTGTTGATGGAGTCCTTTATCAGTAGGCTTTATATTTATGCTCAACATGAAGTATAGATATTGTTGTAGTGAAGACAAGATCCTGGTCTGTCGGCGGTCTCCCTCTAAGTCACGTACAAAAGGAGTAGCGCGCCAGCGCCGCGTCAGGCACGATTCTGGTGTGTAAAGACACAGAAAACGTGAGGCAGCTGTCACGCAACTGATACAGAAACGCCACACTCACGCCACGCATCCAGTGTGTAGCCGGCCTTAGAATCAGCTGCAGGGCGGGATTTGTGCTGAACGCGGAGACTTCCGCCACTTAATATGTTCGCTTGGAAACATGAAAATGTACTTATGTTCCGCAGACAAAATATTGCATTCCGTCATTCGGTACACACGTGCACCGTACCGAAAGCCCTGTACCGAAACGGTCCGGTACGAATACACGTACCGTTACACCCCTAATAAATATATATATATATATCACATGGCAGTTGCTTCAATGCATTTAGCAGTGTGGTCCTGGTCAAGACAATCTCCTGAACACCAAACTGAATGTCAGAATGGGAAAGAAAGGTGATTTAAGCAATTTTGAGTGTGGCATGGTTGTTGAAGCCAGACGGGCCGGTCTGAGTATTTCACAATCTGCTCAGTTACTGAGATTTTTACACACAACCATTTTTTGGGTTTACAAATGCCGCGTTTCCACCGAAATTACCTGGGACATTTGTTCCAGGAACTTTTTTTCCCAGGAACATTTTTCCCCCCAGACTTGTTGCTTTCTGCGTTTCCACCACGGTGTAAAGTACCAGGAAGATTAGGCAAATAGACTCGTGACGTAGCTCTGCGCGCGTTTCTCAATACAAAGTACGCTGATTTTGGACGTGCATGTCCGCGACGACACAAACTGGTAAATCTGCAACTTTACGCCAGTCAGTTGACCATGGCTACTGCAATTTTCCTCACTGTACATTTACAATAAAACGAAATAGGATATCAAATTCCACTGCCTCCTTTCGTTTTAATTTAAACATAATAACAGCTGCAGAAATGTACTTAGTTCAGGGAAATGTGTATATAAAGTCATTACAATGAAACGAAATATTATATAAATTTGCCTTGTTAATTTTAATTTTAACATATAGATAAACTGAATAGAGACCAAAGATAACCTGTTAGATTTACCCAAAACGAATTATATTTTATGTTTAACCACTGAAGAGACATCAGAGCCAGCGGCACACATCAGAAGGTCTAGCCGAGATGAGGCTGCTCTTTTTTTAGATAGGCGCTGTCTTTATAAATAAACCAGATTTGAGTGTTAAACAACTACATTCTCACCTGAAATACTTTTAAAATTACATTTCATGACACAGTAACAGTAATATTATGAAAATGATCCGAATAAAAAAAGTTATTTTACATTGTAATAATATTTCACAATATTACATTTTCCCTGAATTTTTGATCAAATAAATCCAACCTTGATGAGCATAAGAAACTCCTTTAAAAAAAAAAAAAAAAAAAAAAAACATATTACAAATCATTCTGATCCCAAACTTTTGAATGGTAGTGTATGTACCCTACAGTTCAAAAGGTTAGGGCTGGTAAGATTTATTTATTTTTTTCAAAAAAAAAAAAATTTCTCTTAGTCTCACTAATGCTGTATTTATTTGAATAGAAATAATATTAATAATATTATTTTTTAATTATATTTTTATTACGGTTTTATATATTTTTTTTATATCCTATTTTAATATATTTAAAAATAAAATGTATTCCTGTTGGAATTTATTTTTGTGGAAATTATTATTATTATTTTTTTTTAATGAATAAAACAACATTTATTTGAAATTAGAAACTTTTGTGATCTTATGTCTTTAGTGTCTCCTTTCATCAGTTTGTTGGTAAAGAAGATGCACAGGGCACATACCCAACTAATCAATAGTGACATTTGTTGATAGTTAGTGTTGTGAATTGTATTTATTTGATTTTGTAGTCCTAGTTTTAGCTAGTGTTGTGTCAATTTAATCAACTGACCTGGAATGACAAAAGCAGTAGCTCGCTGATATGGGCTTTTTTTCAGTGACCATTGTAAAGCATATATTGTTATCAGGGAATAATTTACAAATAAATAACCAGGTAGCTGATACATTGATCAAACACTGGTCAAAAGTACAGAAAGCAGCAAAGTCCAGAATTGTTGTGTGTTGTTTAAATAAAAGACAGGGTATTTCTTTAAGGTCAATCATTCCCTGGAAGATTACAGTTCACAAGTTCTCAAGTAGTTTATTTTTCTCTCCCAGGAGGGAGATAGAGCTGTGTATGTTCATCCCTGCATGGCTGTTATGAAACTGAGCTGTGCTTTCATAGCAGGCCAGACAGTGACCCAGCTGAAGGTCTCACTGGGGAGGGTTACCTAAACCAGTGCAGAGAGGGACTTCCTGCTGGATCAGATCAGATCAAACAGTTTATCGTGAGAATAACCCAGAATCATCTTAACCCTTTCACTTCAAAGTGTTTTTACACAATGAACTCACTGAACCTCAAATGGCCCTCATAACCCAAAATATTTCTTACATTACTTGAGGGTTTTATAGTAACTGATAGGTGTCATGTGATAAGGCAACTGCTTACTCTGAGAGATTTTTGACTCATTACAAATTTTTTAACTTTCTGTTGGTGACAGCTGTGGTTTAGTACTTTGATCAAGGAAGCAGTTCCTTATAAATCTTATATACCTAATAGAACTTGCTTGTTAATGATTCCTGGCAGATTGAAACATGTGACTAATCTAAAATCTAAATCTAATCTAATAGACTCCTGTTTGTTGTGGAAGTGTAGGGTAATGGGTTTTGTGAGTCTAGTGTTTCAAGGATCACAGCTGAGAGTCATATTGTTTTAGTTTTGTCAGATGACACGTGTTTTTCAACCACATACAGACCACAGCACTTGAGCTTTGGTAGATGAAATATGAATAATAATGAGCGTAAAGTAAACCTCCGTCTCTCTCCTAATTTTTTCACTGTGGATACCACACACTCAAGTAACAATATTCTCATCACTGACCTCTTTGTTTTAAGAGTTACTCTAAAATGCATCTGTACACCAGTGTGAAACTCTTAATTTAGGAGGCTATGCTCCTAAAATGTTCTTAGGATAAAGTAATGCAGGTATTTTGAGCCATGAGTCATTTTCCCAAGTCTGAGAGTCCTAAGATAGTGATTCATTGTCTGTCTGTCTGGACAGTATCAGCCAGACTTACTGTCATTGTGCTCTGTGTTTTGTCCCGCAGAGGGGAATATCATGCAGTGACGTCTCAATGGTGTCAAAAGTATTTACAGTCAACAGAAACTTCACATGCCCCACAAACTGTATATGTTTGAAGTCACAACCTGTGAACTGTTAAACCTGTGATTTAAGACCATGCTGACTTAAGCCCTATTCGGACGGGACTAGTTTTACAGGGGGTCGTTAGAGAAATCTGTGTTTCACAGACGTACTTGGTGATTTTAATCCCGTCCGAATCTGCCACGTCTGTGTTTTTCTCACACAACCTCTGTGATAATTCCAGAGCAAATTACCTACTGTTTTTCAGCAAACTCAGTGATTCTCTAAGAAAACTAATCCCGTCCGAATGTGAATGCCTGTGATTGCCAGTGATATTTTATTTCACAACGCGTTTCCTTGTGTGTTTTGGCCAACGTGAATTACCGTAGATGCTCTTACCGCGTGCATGTTTGATATATTTGCTTACCGGCAAAGAAATAATAATAAAAAAATAATAAAAATAATAAAATCAAGAGCAAGATCAAGTAAACGGTTAATACCGGCTATTGTAATATCAGCATCAGGTAAGATTACTCACGTTCATTTATGTACTCGGTTACATAATGTTTTAATTACAAAAAGGAAAAGGAAAACAAGTTAAAATAAAGGAACCACACATTAACATGGTTTTGCTATACTAGCCATTTAGTATTTATTGTGCTATAATATTAATGGCAATCATTCTGAATGAATGCAATGCACGCCTACGGAGCGCGTGATCTCCGTGACGCCCAGATGCACAAATCAGACCCTCCCACCTCTGTAATAAACATGGAGATGTTAGTCCCGTCCGAATTGGTACATGAAAATCTCAGACGTCAGGTGGTAAGAATCGAAACTCAAACATAGATTAGAAAACTAGTCCCTTCCGAATAGGGCTTTAAGTAGTCTTGACTCTTAGTTCTCAGACTAGGGATCTTGAAAGACATGACGCAGAATAATTATACAGAGATACCTTAAGCCTGGCTCACACTACAGGATTTTTAGCCCGATCCTGAGAATCGGAGCAAACATCTTATCGAGCACCTCGATCTGTCCCGATGTTCGGCGCAGATTATCTGGTAATGTGAGGCATTCATCGATCGAATCTCGCACCTACCGATCTGCTCGCACGCAAATCGGGGCAGCCCCGATTATTATCAAACATGTTTGATATTTAGGATTTAAATCGGGATGATTGGTATATGATTACGTCAGTACTTTCACAGCCAATGCGCAAAACAGCTGATGCAGGGCTTCTTTGGGTAGTGGACATATGTTACTTGACAAACACAACTGTATGTAAAGTGTCGAAAACGCATCACAACTGTAAGGAGAAATATAAGTGCTGGAGTGAATTGAGTGAAAACCAAGTGAGTGCTGAAAGCTAAAATGTAAAAAAAATAACCTGCTGATCTGCTGCGTGAGATCACGTGAGGCGCTCCCTATGGCATGATAATCTTAACGATATCTTGCAGTGTGTGATGTGCCACGATGTTCAAATCTTGTAGTGTGTGCATGTTTAATATTTGAGGGAAGATAATCTGCAAAGATTCGCCTTATGTGTGGGATGCAATCAGATTTCAAAATCGGTTATGATTTTAAAACTCCTGTAGTGTGAGCCAGGCTTTAAAGTGATATTTTAACCAAAAATGAAAATTCTGTCGTCGTTTACTCACCCTCATGTCGTTCCAAACCTATATGGCCTTCTTTCAAGTGCAGAATGCAAAAGAAAATGACTACTGTTCAAATATATATTTTTTAAAGATTATTCTTTTTATTCAGCAAGGACTTATATATATATATATATAAAATACATTTTAACATGTAATTGTGAAGTGATGTTTTAATTTGCAATAATTTTTCACAAAATTACTGTATTTACTGTAAATACATATATGCAAATATATATATATATATATATATATATATATATATATATATATATATATATATATATATATATATATATATATATATTGTTGCATCACACTGCTGCTTGTGTCTGGTGTAGACATGGCGTAAAGCTCAATTTTAGAGAATTTAGATGGGTCTTTCCAATTCTGTAGAAATCTGTGGAACTTTGTGGAGCACTGCTAGTGCAGATTCTGTGTGGAACTGATAACAATGATTCTTTTGGAATTGAAAATAACTATTTTTTGTACAATTAATTCAACAGGATTGCCAGATGAAATGATTCTTGTTGGTGCAAAGTGGTATCCTCAGTAGAATGTAGTCTAATGTTCTCAACCTGGATGATGACTTCATTTTATTCATGCTGTTTTAGACCCTTATTTCACTTACAAAAAGGTTAATTTGAATCTTCTCTAAATGCTTGTAATGACTCCAAACTCCTATCCTTGAGATCTCTTGCACAGAAATTGTGATCTACACAAAAATAAAATTTTAATTTCTTCTTTTTCTGCTCAGTATATTTCCTTGTTTTTTGAGTGTGTGTGTGTGTGTGTGTTTTCCTAAGTAACTTTTTTCACACTTGCTTCATCTTTTAGTCACAGATGAAGACACAGTCAAGAGATACTATGCCAAGTTTGAGGAGAAGTTCTTCCAAACATGTGAGAAGGAGCTGGCCAAAATCAACACATTCTATTCAGGTAACTAAGTGTAAACATTAGACTTGTTTAAAGTAAAGCTCACAGTTTTGTGTCCACTACTTGTTTCCATTTTCTGTCCTTAGTAATTACAGTGACAGATAACACATCACACCAAGATTTACCTTTGAGAAAACAAACATTAAAGCTCCTGAGCTAAAGCCAGGACTGGCATTAAACCAGCACTGCTGTTATTTTTTATATCCCAATAAATAACCACCTGCTTTTACTTTCTTTCACTCACACTGTTCTCTTACTTTCATTTTTGCCCATGACCGTTTGTTTATTGTCTAACCAATGGCTTAGAGATGATTCATATTCATAACCAATCATGTTAAGTTAATGTAAAATAGGCTTTGCGGGTTATATTGCTAAACACCCCACTGGGGTGGTACAGCAAAACACATTTTTGCACATTGCACATGTGAATGTTTGGACATGAGTAAAGTACAAAGCATTGTTTACAAAATAAAAAATATTGGTTAGCAGCCAAGTGTTACATTGTGACCTTGGAAACATTTGAATTCATGCTGAACGAGAGAGTATACAAGGCCATAAATTTGAATTAAGTCATTCACCGTTTTACATTTTGTAGGTTTGTTTCTCAGAAAGTTAAAGAAGGCTTTGTAAAAATAAATAAATAAATGATAATAGTTTACCCATTCAGTAAATGTCAGTTTACATAAGTGATTTGTTGAGAAATTAGACATTACTGGTCACACTGTGTGCAGGAGCTATTTTATAGAAATATTTTTCTCCTGGGTTTCAGTCTTTATTGCTTGTCGAATTCAGTATAATCACAGTTTGTACTTGTTAGACATATAAAGTTTTATAACGGATTTAATGTTTTTTTTTTTATGGAGCCCTGGACATGATATTTACATTCCATCCATCCAGTTGTATTACATACTGATGATGTTTCCATTCTTTTTTGACACAGAGAAGCTTGCAGAAGCACAGCGGCGATTTGCCACTCTGCAGAATGAGCTGCAGTCGTCTCTGGACGCACAGCGGGAGAGCAGCCGAGCCACAGGTCTGCGCCGCCGTCGTACTGTCTTCCACCTGTCGCAGCAAGAGCGTTGCAAGCATCGCAATATCAAAGACCTGCAGCTGGCCTTCAGCGAGTTCTACCTCAGTCTCATCCTGCTGCAGAACTACCAGGTCTGAAAGCATACAAAACACTAGGGCTGTAGCTATCAAATATTTTAGTAATCGAGTATTCTACCAAAAATTCCATCGATTAATCGAGTAATCGGATAAAATGTGTTTGCTTAATTAAAGTGCAATATTAATTATGCAAGAGAAAATAAGACTCCTGGGTCTCTTAAAATGAACAACTAAGTTTCCTTTTTTAAAAAAAAAAATATTTTAATTTTTTAAATGCATAGAATGCAATGCTTACATCAAAAATAAACATTTAATTATTACCCATTGTTTCTCAGTCTGTACTTGTACTGTGAACAATGACAATAAAGTTGACTGATGAATTAAGTGCATTTAAAGGGTTGGTTCACCCAAAAATGAAAATTATGTCATTAATAACTCACCCTCATGTTGTTCCAAACCAGTAAGACCTCCATTTATCTTCGGAACAGAGTTTAAGATATTTTAGATTTAGTCCGAGAGCTCTCAGTCCCTCCATTGAAACTGTGTGTATGGTCTACTGTCCATGTCCAGAAAGGTAAGAACAACATCATCAAAGTAGTCCATGTGACATCAGAGGGTCAGTTAGGATATTTTGAAGCATCAAAAATACATTTTGGTCCAAAAATAGCAAAAACTACGACTTTATTCAGCATTGTCTTCTCTTCCGTGTCTGTTGTGAGAGAGTTCAAAACAAAGCAGTTTGTCATATCCAGTTCGCGAACGAATCATTCGATGTAACCGGATCTTTTTGAACCAGTTCACCAAATTGAACTGAATCGTTTTAAACGGTTCGCGTCTCCAATACGCATTAATCCACAAATGACTTAAGCTGTTAACTTTTTTAATGTGGCTGACACTCCCTCTGAGTTCAAACAAACCAATATCCCGGAGTAATTCATGTACTCAAACAGTACACTGACTGAACTGCTGTGAAAAGAGAACTGAAGATGAACACCGAGCCGAGCCAGATAACGACTCGTTCACGAGTCAAGAACCGTTTCTGTCAGACGTGTCCGATTCGAGAACCGAGGAGCTGATGATACTGCGCATGTGTGATTCAGCGTGAAGCAGATCGACACAAAGAGCGTCTGAACTGAACTGATTCTTTTGGTGATTGATTCTGAACTGATTCTGTGCAAATGTTATGAGCCCAGGTAAACCAAAGGCTTGCAATCATCGCCAATGATGCCATTACGTTGAGTGCAAAAGAACCGGTGAACCGTTTTCTTCAACCGATTTATTAAATCGAACTGTCCGAAAGAACTACTGGGGATCCGAAAACCGATGCAACCGGTTCTTGACTCATGAATAAGTCATTATCTGGCTCGGCTCGGTGTTCATCTCTCTCTTTACATCAGTTCAGTCAGTGTACTGTTTGAGTAAATTAATTACTCTGGGATATTGGTTTGTTTGAACTCAGAGGGAGTGTCAGCCACATTAAAAAAGTTAACAGCTTAAGTCATTTGTGGATTAATGCATATTGGAGACGCGAACCGTTTAAAAAGATTCAGTTCGATTTGGTGAACTGGTTCAAAAGATCCGGTTACATCGAATGATTCGTTCGCGAACCGGATATGACAAACTGCTTTGTTTTGAACTCTCTCTCACAACAGACACGGAAGAGAAGACAATGCTGAATAAAGTCGTAGTTTTTGCTATTTTTGGACCAAAATGTATTTTCGATGCTTCAAAAAATTCTAACTGACCCTCTGATGTCACATGGACTACTTTGATGATGTTTTTCTTACCTTTCTGGACATGGACAGTATACCGTACACACAGTTTCAATGGAGGGACTGAGAGCTCTCGGACTAAATCTAAAATATCTTAAACTGTGTTCTGAAGATAAATGGAGGTCTTACTGGTTTGGAATGACATTAGGGTGAGTTATTAATAACATAATTATGATTTTTGGGTGAATTATCCCTTTAAGTGCCATTCAGTTGGGGTTTTAAATAAAGCATTTTCTGAGATGCACATTAAACACATAAAACATTAATTTAATTTATCTTTTAATTATTGAAAATTAACTTAACTTTTTGGTAAAAAAAAAAAAAAAAGGCATTTACTATTAAATATAAAACATGGAAGAAATGTTGTGTGATTTAAACCTTTACAAAAATGATGTTAGATTTTTTTTAGGAGTAGTCTATGTAGATTCTGCTGAACAAGTCTTTAACCAGACTTTTATTTTGACGGGTTGACGTACCTTTACAGTTCTGTGTATGTGATGTGACGCTAGTTTTACTTTATCAAACGGTCAAATGCTCATGAAGTGACTGTAAGAGCAGTTCTGGAGATGTTGTTCATGTGTTCACGTCCTTATTTAGTGAGACAGCAGACGCGAATGTCCCGCGGGCTTTCAATGTGTTTAATGAATGAAGAAGTGCTTCTGCACCATTCATTAACAGAGACACGCAGAACATGCAGGATTCATATTTAAATAGACTGTTCCAGCTTAATATTTACAGATATTAGTCCATATTGTGATTTGATGTAAGTGCAATGACCTATTTTTGATTAATTCATTCAAAATTTGGCAAATTACGTGCCATTCCGCATTAAACTGTAAATTCCGTTTTTATGACTGGATTCTGCAATTCCCTCCGCGTTTTCTGCATCGCGGAAATCATAGGGCCCTAGTTGTGGTATGTCAGCTCTATCTTACAATGGACACACGCCACGACGTTCTCTTTACGTTTGCCCGCGTCCTCAAATCAAAACACTGCTGACTCCTTGCAGTATGCGATGTCTGACGCAGCTCTTGTGTCTCCTTCTGCTTTGTGGGTGACGTAAACGCGTTATGTCACATTAAAAAAATCATTGCGAAAGAACCTGACGTGAGATTTAAAATGAATTAAAAGAGGCTTCGAGGCAGAGGAATTTGCCTCGATCATTTTTTGTAATCGAGTTACTCGAGGAATCGTTTCAGCCCTACAAAACACTGGTTTACAAGACTTAGTGCTTTTTTTATTGGCTGTTCACAATGGTTTTTTTTGTTTTGTTTTGTTTTCATGTGGCAGGTTGAACGTAGCCTTAAATATTAAAAAAATGTTTTAATATTGAAAATTGTCATGACATTTGGTGGAACTGATTACATGGAATCCTGTGCACATGATAACCTAATTATTGCCTTGGTTGCTGCTTTTTCAGTAATTTCCATTTGATTATGATCCAGCTAGTGTCACTGTTTTTTATTAATTTCTGATTATCCATTCTTTGAACTCAGTCTCATCTAAAGTGTTAATGGTTTCTCCCTGTCAGAATCTAAACTTCACAGGCTTTCGGAAGATTTTAAAGAAACATGACAAGATATTTGAGACGGCACGAGGCGCTGATTGGCGTGTTGCCCATGTTGAAGTGGCTCCTTTTTACACCTGTAAGAAGATCACTCAGCTCATCTCTGAAACCGAGGTACCATACACTCAAATGACTCATTCCACTTAAAGTATAAGGATTTCAGAAAAACTATATCTGCTTTAAAGAACAATTAAATTGTGTCTGATCAAAATAGCACAGTGGTTAGTTATTCTGACAGCATGTTCTTAAATCCCCAGGGCCTTGTTACCACAGAGTTGGAAGGAGGAGACCGACAGAAAGCCATGAAGAGGCTCCGAGTGCCCCCATTGGGAGCAGCACAGGTAGGACACTCTGTGACTTTCACCAAAACATATTTCATTAGTAGCGTTAAAAGAACGTGAACATCTCACCATCCTGTGCTCTTTATCTTAGCCTGCACCAGCATGGACCACTTTTAGAGTAGGACTCTACTGTGGTGTCTTCGTTGCTTTAACAGTCACAGTCATCATCACAGGTATATACTGTCTAGTATGCCTTTTAGAAAACTGTTATTTTAATGAAAGTTTGAAATGCTTTTAGTTACTTTATAAGGTCTAATATTTTCACCATCTGTAAAGACATTTTACAACATTAATATAACTTTGTGATCAGAATCTTTTTCAAGGATTCAGTGGTTTGGTTATTTTAACAGCTATATGTTTTGCACATCTGTAGGTGTTGTTAAACTTGTTAACGGAGAGGAGAAGAATGTCTGGCCCCTGGTGAGAATGTATCGAGGTGGTTTCCTACTCATAGAGTTCCTTTTTTTATTGGGCATCAACACCTATGGATGGAGGCAGGCTGGAGTGAACCATGTGTTAATATTCGAGCTCAACCCCCGCAACAACCTGTCCCACCAACATCTCTTTGAGGTAATTAGAAATCTATGATTTGAAGTTCTGATCAATAAAGTTAGTTATCTTCATTTTAGTTCCATAAAAACTTAATTTCACAACTGTTTACTGAAATTAAGATATTTTAAAGATTTTAATGTTAATGTAAATATAACAGAATAGAATTACACTGTTTATTAGGCATTGACAAGAGATGATTTGAAATAATTCTGTTCCATTTTTGAGTATTTTATTCTGTTTGACTTTTTGAATTTACAAAATTTTGAAGTGGAAAAAGAACAGTTGTATGTGCATTTAAAATAATCACAGATTGCTCACATTTATTTTGACAGCTACTTCATACATTTAGAGATTTTACAGTGCACAGCTCTTGTCAAACTTCCTGCTAGGCTAAAACCAATTTAAAAAGAACCAGATTTCTAAATTTATTTCTGTGTTTTTATGCAGATTGCTGGTTTCCTTGGAGTTCTTTGGTGCGTTAGTATTCTGTCCTGCCTCTTTGCCAAGTTCACAATGATCCCTATACAAGTGAACCCTCTAGCTCTCTATGGATTCTTCTTCTTTTTCCTTATCAACCCTTTCAAAACATGCTACTATAAATCTCGCTTCTGGCTACTCAAATTATTGGTAAGAGCCAGAAGAAACCCATTTCATAACACACAACAGCATTTGTCACAGTTTTATGATACATATTAATATTCCAAGTTGTCGATTAAGTTGGTCACCTCCCCTTTCTCCTGCATTATTTTCCACCTTTTTCTGTTCATAGTTTCGTGTGGTCACAGCGCCATTTCATAGAGTGGGGTTTGCAGATTTCTGGCTTGCTGACCAGCTCAACTCTCTAGTAGTGGTTCTGATGGACCTGGAGTACATGATCTGCTTCTACAGCATGGAGTTGAACTGGTCCAAGTCTGAGGGGGAGCTGTGGATTAAAGAGGGTATACAAATGCACATTAATGTCTTGGCATATTTAAAAAGGTTTTTATTGGGCAGTTATTCATGACATGCTGTATGTTTTTTCTTCAAATCAGGTGGTGAGATATGTCACTCATATTCATATGGAGTACGAGCTGTAATCCAGTGTTTGCCTGCCTGGTTCCGGTTTGTGCAGTGTCTGAGACGTTACCGGGACACAAAGCGTGCCTTCCCTCACCTGGCTAATGCTGGCAAATACTCCACTACTTTCTTTGTGGTCATTTTTTCTGCGCTGTATAAGACGCATGAAAGTAAGCACATGAGCTGTAACATTCTTTACCTCAACCTCAGATTCTTTGGATACTGTATGAAATTCTTTGTTTACCCAACATGACATTTTATGTTTCCATTCAAAACAAGTCTGAAAGACAGTTTGGGTCAGGTAGAATGTGGTTGATGATATTGTTTACAAAGTAAAAGCGGACCACACATGGATCCTTGAGGAACACCATGCGGCTAAATGTAAAGTCCTGTGTTTCCTTATATCTTTAGTGTTCTCTTATGTTACTCCCTCTCTGTTATCATTAGCTCTTCCAGAAGGTCTGGTCTTCTTTTACCTGTTAATTGCCTGCAAGATCATTAACTCCTGCTACACCTTAATGTGGGACCTGAAGATGGATTGGGGTCTTTTTGACCGTAACGCAGGGGAGAACACCCTCCTCAGAGAGGAGATTGTATATCCACAAAAAGTAAGAATATGCACACCGTTGGTTTTCATGTTTTACCATTTAAATGGGAACAGTCCCCTTCACATCATTTAAACTGTTGACAGTCTTATCGTTGTGTTCATTTTTGTGCTTTATTTGAACAGGCTTACTACTATTGTGCCATAATAGAAGACGTAATCTTGCGCTTAGCTTGGACAATTCCACTTTCTCTTTCACAACTCCAAATTTCTGATATTTTGGCAACTGTCCTTGCACCACTGGAGGTGTTCAGGTGAGCATACCAGCATACCAGCATATATCATAACACTCATTATGTGTTTTAACCACAACCTGTGGTTAAAAGAATACTTTTCCCAAAAAATTATGTTGAAAATTTGCTCACACTCAAACCATACAAGATGTAGATGGGAGAGTTTCTTCATTAGAATTTTGGAGAAATTTAGCATTACATCACTTGCCCACCGGGTGATACTCTGCAGTGAATGGGTTCCATCAGAATGAGAGTCCAAACATCTGATAAAAACATATTTATCCACAAGTAACAAATATTTTCTGAAGGAAAAAGCTGTCTCTTTATAATAAACAGTCCGTTAAATTATTCAAAGCTCAAGGCTTAAAGTTCTCCGGCACCATGCCGGATCTTCGTTGTGCAGTGTTTGGCTGAGGGGGAAAAAAAACCTACATTTTTATTTATAAAAAAAAATATATATATATATATATATATATATATATATATATATATATATATATATATACCTTTTTGATATCACTTTCGAGTCCATGAGTTTGTCTACCAATTGTAAGAAAAAGTGAAAAGGACATTGAAGATCTCGATGAAGATGTTCAGCTTAGCAGTGACAAAGTACATGCAGTATCTTGGGTTCGATAGAGTTAGAATGAACCCAGAACATCCTTAGTTCAAACCTTTTATACATTTTTTAATTCACTACCCTTCATGTAAATGAAGTTGCTCCTGTTGAAACAGCTGTAGTCTGTATGTTAATAATTAAGGTCTAAGGACACCCCTTTGTCTGAGGTGGTTCTCAGTGTCCCACACCATTCCCATTCTACAAATGGTCACCAAATGATCTACAAACAACATAACTGTTGATTTTCTTTTTCTCTATAATTAGGGATGGGACGGTATGAAAATTTAATATCACGATTATAGTGACTAAAATTATCACGATTATCAATATTATCACGGTTTTGTTGAAACGAGATGAAAGTGTTCAAAAATAGTTGATGCTCACACTGAAAACATTTCAGCAAGTTTTATATTTAATAATCAACAAACAACTAATAAAACAAGCAACTCTATGCACTTAATTTAAAGAAAGATTAAATTCTGTGGCATTTCCTTCCTTACAATGAAAAGTGTAGAATCATAGAAAAGCATAGAAAAGTCACTGACTTTCGCCATTCCTTCTCGAAAAAAAACAAAAAAAAACATTGTGCGCTGTGCTTGCGTCAGACTGTTGCTGGCTGGACATGATTTAATAGTGAGTTATTAAAACCGCGATAATCAAACACGGTTTTAATGATAATTCATTTTTAAACGATATTACTAACCTTCAGCACATTTTATCACGGTTATCAATAAAACCGGTTATCGTCCCATCCCTATCTATAATATTTAAGCCATTTTAGGAAATTAGCATGATCAAACATATTGTGGATTGGAAGCTGGATCGAGACAATAATTTCTTACACAATGGTATGAGAGGAGCACAGCTTTCACTCTCAATCAAACCAAACTAACATGACTAGCCAATCAGAATCTTTTGCTCTTATAAACAAGAGACGTGCAGGCAGCACAGCCCTAGTAAATGGAGAAGTGTGACACTCTGAAAAAGCTGTAAGTCGCAATGGTCAAAGATGTCCATCTAGTGCACATTTACAAAAATAAACAGCTCAGAGTAATCATGTCATCTCCAACAGAACGACATGATTGAAATTTACTGGGATTTTTGAAAAGGTCCTGTTCACACATGATCTCTTATTGTGTTGATCTTAATTTACCAGTAAAGACTGTAATGGCGCTTTTCCATTACCAGTACCAGCTCGACTCGACTCGGCTCGGCTCGCTTTTCGCTCCGTTTTCCATTGCAGATAGTACCTCCACAATAGTCCCTGGTTGTCATAGCGATGCTGCAGGAAACTGCCGTGACGTAATCTTCTACGCGACACACACCCGCTACCCACACACACAGGACAATGGAGGAAATCGAGTGCATGTTGTTTTTGATCCTCGGGATGTGGCTGTTTCTCACAGCAAGAAGACAAACGTTGTTTTAAAAATGGCGGGGTTATTCTGGATACTGTCTGGATACTATTGCTGGCGCGTGTAATGATGACGATTCTCTCTGACCAATCAGCAGTCTGCTGTGTTTTCACGTCACATTATAGTATCGCCTCAGCTCGCTTGGAACCTCGCCGGAGGTGGTACGAAAAAAAGTACCTGGAAGCTGGTACAGGTACAACTTTTACACAGTGGAAAACCAAACAGAGCCGAGCCGAGGCGAGCTGGTACTGTGTAGTGGAAAAGCGCCATAACTCTTTGTCTGCATATGCTGTGAATTTGAATTGCTTAACGTTCATCTAGAAAAACTGTGTGCATTATTTCACTAGATTTGTAATGTAAATCATTAATAAACCTTTGCCAACACAGGAGAATACATCAACCTATTTCTAAATATGCCATATATTGTACATCGCGATTTAAAAATAAAAGTATCTGAGTCTGCATGTGGCCAAATATTAAAATTCAATGGATCAAAACATCTTTTATCATGCTGTAAAGTGAAACGGCACCAGGATGTTGGTCCCTTCTAGAGGTATTTATGTTCATATTATGTATAGGCATATTGCATTTTGTATTTTAACAGTGTTGTTCAATAAAACCATGTAATTACTTGGTTTTGATATTTTATTTAAACCAGTTATTATTGTCTCATCATTAGTTTATATATAAATAATCATACTAAAGCCTGGTTTTCACTTAGGTCTATTTGTGTTACTAAAAAATATCAGATTATTTAATTGTCAAAATAATCAGAAGATTACTTGATTACCAAAATGATCATTAGTTACAGCCCTAGATTATTTAAAAAGTTTCTAAATATAACTGCATTGTTTTACTTTTTGTAGTTAAAAGACAAGTATTTTGTAATTGAAAATGTATTAAATATTCTATTAAAATATTGTCTCATTCTAGTGAACCAAGTATCTGTATTTTGTAGGGGTGGGAATCACCAGAGGCCTCGCTACACGATATTATCATGATGCTTGTGTCACGATACAATATTATTGCGATTTCAAATATATTGAGATATTCTGCGATATATTGTGATTTATTATAGTGTAACTTGAGCTGGTACAAAAACGTTGTTCAGACTTTCAGCAATTGGGGAATTTGAAAATAAATTACTTTTAAATTGTAATTAAAATAAATAAAACATGTAGTCTTACATCTAGGGATGCACCGAAATTAAAATTCTGGGTCGAAACAGAAACCGAAAATTCTAGATGCACTTGGCAGGAAACCTAAAATTTATTATTTTATTAAATAATATAAAGTTATTTTGTAGGACTTTTAAAATGTAACTCCATTTTAATGATACTGAGAAAAGAAAAAAAAAACACAAGCCAATAAAATAACCACACTTTTATTGAAAGTATCACAATAAAACTGGACAGAATTTATATTAATATTGGTAAGACTTTACAATAAGGTTCATTAGTTAAAATTAGTTAACTACTTTAGTTAAAAAAACTAAGAATTTATTAATCTTAGTTCATGTTAATTTCAACATTTACTAATTCATTATTAAAATCAGCAGTTGTGCTAGTTATATTAATGCACTCTGAATTAACATGAACTAACAATGATCAACTGTATTCTCATTAACTAATATTAAGAAAGATTAATAAACACTTTAATAATTGTATTGTTCATTGTTTGTTCATGTTAGTTAATACATTAACTAACATTAATGGAACCTTACTGTAAAGTGTTACCTTAAAATTAAATATCAAAATATTATTTTTTATTCACTTTAATGTAACAGAATCAGATATAATTTGTTGGATTTTTTTTTTTTTTTTTTGGACTAATTATCCAAAAAATTATAGTTCTACAAAGCTATTATTATCAAAGCATATGAGCATAGCTTAGCATCACTTAAGGTAACATCATTTTACAAGCATTGCCCAGTACAGCTGTACACCATGTTACAGCAGAGTAGCACCACTGCAACAGGAGCAAGCATACAGCATATACATTTTCTGTCTGTCATTTTCTGTCTGCTGATCATTTTTTCTGCAAAAATATAAAAATTTGTTGCATCCCTACTTACATGTCCTCCTTGTTTACAAATCCAAAGTATACACACACATCCGATTTAAATGCAGAAGGGGCTTTCCTGATTACTTTCCACGATGCTGAAGGTGACCCAGCTGACTTCACTAGAAAAATACTCAACACAACCATCTAGTGGATTGTCAAGAAATGTTTTATTATTCTACCAAATAGTATAATAAAAGATTGATACTTACCGTCTGTGTATCGATACAGCCGCAGAAAATATCGTGAAATATCGTGATACTATACTGTATCGATTCTTTCCCCACCCCTAGTATTTTGTCTCATCTCATGAGCTAAGTGTACTGCTAGTGTCGATAAGCAGTGATATAGCTCATAATTTTCCAAGTGTATGATATAGCTTTCATTCTTCAGGTCAACCATTTGAAAATAAAAATTAAAAATCAGTTTAAATAGGGAGAGCAATAACTTTACTATAGTATCCTTTCAAATGTTAAAGTTGCCACAGACTTTGCATGCTTTGCATGTGCATGTTGTTTTAATGTTTTTATTTGTACAGTTTATATGTAGGCAAAGAAAATTTGCTCAATCAGGGCATAAAAATACATGCATCGTAATTATTCAAAGGAATAACGCTGACTTCATATGGTACGGACTTAAAAACATGAAACTTTAGTTCCAAGATGATGCATAGTAAGCTTTGAATTTCAATAAAATATAGAGCAATATATTAAAAGTTACTTGGTTTGTTATATTCATATACATTTCTGATACTAGTAACAGATATATGTTCATGTTTAATTTTTCTGCATAATTACGTGCATAAATAGATTTTGTTCAAAATATTCCAGTACCTGTGTCGGCTGTGCGCAGCAGACCCACCCACCTTAATGATTTCAATATATTGCTTTTCCTGCCCAAAAAGACCATAAACATTGAAAAATAACATCTGAATTAAAAATGTATTGACATGCATATATAATAATAAAAACTTATCCTGTGTGATTGAAACAGTAAAGTAACCATCCTAATAATCTGTTTCATCTCTTTTAGGCGCTTTGTTTGGAACTTCTTCCGTTTGGAGAACGAGCACCTGAATAACTGTGGTGAGTTCAGAGCTGTGCGGGACATCTCAGTAGCACCTCTGAATGCAGATGACCAGACTTTGCTGGAGCAGATGATGGACCAAGAGGATGGAGTGAGGAACAGACAGGGAAAGAAGAACTGGAAGAGAAGCTACAGCATGTCCTTGAAAAGACCACGCCTCTCCTCCCAGTACGCTCAGCCTCACAGACACGAATCCAGACATGAATACATAAGAATAAGATTTGTACTGCTAAACCAGTAGACAATATAGGCGATATAAAGAAACCTCATTTGAATCTAAATGTGCTGAATTTAATTTTAAACATAAAAAGATTTTGGGATGTGTTGTTAGATTGTTTTAAATATTTTTGGTTCTCTAAACCCCCTCCCCCTCCCTTGTCCACAACAATATTCAAAGGCCGACATTCCTAGTTTCTGTAAATTACATTTGAAGAGAAGTTTTAAGGAATAAATGTTCTTTGGAGATCCTATTCTTTTTAATCAATTAATTCACCTGCCGTTTCCAGTTATTTGTGTTATACTGGAAAATAATTAAGGACAATAATCTTTTATTTTTTACTCTCAATTTGTAGTAATTAAAATTTTATAAAGCTTAGTTGAAAATGTATATTCATTATAAAAAGACGTGGAGTTTAAAGATTTATTAATTACTATGACTTTTTTGAAGCAATTAACTAAATGGCAAATCTTAGGCTACATCCACACAAAGCCAGAGCTTTCCCTATCCAACCCCCCCTCCCCCCCTCCCCCCTCTTCTCAAGAAATATCACTGTCTGCACGAAACTAGGGCTGAACAATTAATTGCATTTGCGATAATATGAAATAATTGCAGTAATATGGAAATTGCAGATGCTGCGATTATGTGCGAGAGTAAAGAGATGTGTTCGACTGGACACGATGATTGATTGATAAGGAGAGGTCTGCCCTCTTATAGCTCACATTACTTTGATGACACGCACCAATCGGTCTAATCAGCGCTGCTTTAAGTTGAACACATCTAAGCTCAGTCTTCAGAGATAGCATCAAGTTGGCACACTACAGTGTTGCCAAGTCCGTGGTTTCGGCAACCCCTCCATAAAATGTGTATTTTACCGCCTGGAAGACCGATAGACCCCCCTCGAAACGCGATTGGGCTAGTTTTGAGTAGCAATTGGGCAGGTCTTGTTTTGAAAACCTGGCAACTCTGGCATGCTACACTACGTACTTATTATATATAATATATATATAATAAGGTAATATATATATTCTTATTTATTTATTTAAAGTCTTTCTAAGGCAGTGGTTCTCAAAGTATGCGGTACACGAGTATTGCAGGGGGCACGCGGCCATCAGCATAAAAATAAAATAAAACCGTAAACAGCCAAAGGTCGTAACTTTGAATGGGAGATGGATGGGTTTGTGAAAGGGAAAAGAAAAGCCATAGGTGATGTCTCGCAGCCGCTCCACGCCACAGGTTTTTTAAATTAAAAAAAGCATCATTCGTAATGTTTAGTGAAATTATTAGGCGTGACCAAAAAAGTTTGAGAACCACTGGTCTAAAGTTAACAGACAGTTTAAAAAGTGCAGTCCACGTATTTACATATGTTTATTACAGTGACTTTGAATGATCTAAAGTAGTGTGGTAAAGCACCAGATTTGTTTTTATATTTCTGCAATCTACTTTAGTTTGTGTGATATGTATATTAATGTTTACACCAGGCTTATTTGACAGTGCTTTATGCTTTCAAGGTTGGAAGTTCAACAAATCAGTCAATATACTACTGTTATTGTAGTTGTTTAATAAAAATGTCATTCATATCAATTCATGCATTACCTAATTTCATCGTAACATAGGCCTGGCCTACAGAAAATAAAATTTATTTTGAATCTTTTCTAATATTGTGTTGGTCATACTATACAATGATTTTTAGCTTGTCTTTGTTGAATAATACAGAACTTAAAGAGTTTAAAAAAAAAAGCATATTAAATCACAATCACAATATTGGTAAAAAAGAATTAGCAATTAGATTATTTTCCAAAATCATTCAGCCCTACACGAAAACCAAAAAACCGACACAAAACGATGTAGTATACATGCCAGACCAGTAAGGGGCCAATATGTAATTCTGCCACAGAGATACACTAAAAATGGAGAAGACTTGGACTATGCACATAAACCTTGCACGCGGTATACAAACGAACATGGAACAATACATTTATTTATCTGTGTTAATGTTAGTTAATAAAAAGACAATCGTTCAGTGATTGTTCATGTTTTTGTTGCTGTTACATGACATGGTGTCTGACTAGGGCCGAGATGTGGGCTGATGACGTCATCGTTTCAGAAAATAGCTGTCCACATGAATATGTGTCCCAAAAATCCGGATCTGTGTGGACAGAACGCCTATACAATACAAAATTTTATCGTATACAGCTAAAAGAGTCTCTGAGTAACAGGGTTGCAGATTTAGCCTAAATAAAGATGTCCTGCAGTTTAGAAACCAGATGTTGCTTTGTTGTTATTGATAAAATGAATGTGTTTTTCACATAACGGAGAAAAAATTGTCTTCCTTAAAACAGCCATGAGAATGAAGATAAATTGAGATAATCCGTTTTGATTTGTTAATGTACATGAGGTAATGGCTTTTTAAATTAAATCGAAACATTTAATAGTTCTCTCTTTAAAGAACATTTTAATAAAGGGATTTGTGCCTTTATTAAAAAGTAACAGGACATTTTTGTAGGACCCTGTTTGTGGAGAGTTGTAAACCTCAGAGCACCATCATACAGATGATCTCAAGTTTTCAAGGATTTCTTTTCTTTTTTTATTTTCAGGTCGAAGGTCCGAGACACCAAAGTCCTGATAGAGGACACCGATGACGACACCTGACCCTTGCGTCTACAGTGGCTTGAGAAATTGTTTTTTATAGGACCATAGACCTCAGTGAACCTCGACTCTTCAGAAGCTATCCAATCAATCCATCACAAAGCTGCCTGACTATGTACACACAAACACCCACCCATTTCACACCGAGACCTCACTGACTAACACACGCAACAGGAATGGCCACTTAAGTTACTGTACTGTTTTTGATTCCTTCGTTACTGCCTTGATCATTTTTGATCAATCATCACTGAAATGGATTCAGTGGACGGTGTATGTTTGCAAACCGCTTGATGGGGCTGTGCTCATATAAATCAAGCATCTGACTGTGGACAACGTCATTGCAGCATGATCGATCAATCAGTTTGGATATTTTGTCTTTAAAGACTTTTATGATGAGGGTTTAAAGACATTCATGTAGCAGACACATGGACTGGTTTACCCTTCTTCATGAAAATGGCCATTTATACGTGTACTTTTATTTATATATATATATATAATATGTATATGTACATTTCATTCTTATTTATGTGTAGGAGAGATGCCTTGAACGTTGCTTTAAATTAAATCTTTTAAATATAGCAAGAATTTACCTTGGACCTTTACCCAGGACCTCTGCACTCTTTTGGACAACCCTCAGGTGGCTTTGAAGGAGAAATACTAATTTGATGTATACTTATTAAACACTTTGCCAGTCATTGCAAACACAAACCACCAATGTACTGTAATTACCAGCTCTAAAATGCCAAACGGGAATTTCCTGTGCCTGTGTTTATTTTAAAACATTGTTCCTTCATGTGTCTTAAAGTCAATACAGGTTGAAGAGGTGCTGCTCTGTAGACCCAGAAAGAGAAGAAAGCCCTTTGTTTTAAGTGTCATGCTCATGTTAAGAGCAAGCCAAATTTCAGAAGCATTCCTCAATAACTTCTTACCTGTTATCTTACTTCCTACATACGATCATATTGAAACCCCCTTTTGTTGTTACTTAAAGCTTGTTAAACACACACAGACCTTACCAACCACATTCCACTGAAGTAGCATTCCATATTTGTGATCTTCTGTTGTTCTTCAGTGTCTTCCAGAGTTTGACCAATTCTTAGACCCACCTGAGGGTTTGAGAGGTTCCTGGGAAAAGCAACATCTTCCTTTTCTTTTCAGCTGAGTCTTTGGCTGATACAAAAGCACTAGAAGTTTTTTTTTGTGAATCGTTTGTAAAACTTGTTGCATAAGTCATCACATTCAGTGTGATAAATTATGTAAGGATGGGTTTCTGAACGATTATGCACAGGGAGTTCTCATATGATGGTTTATAATCTTTTCCAATCAAAGATGTGTATTTGTACCTCTGAAAGCCTAGCTGTCTGTGAACGAGATCGTTGTCAGACAGGAGGTACTGCATACATTCATGCAATCCTCAAATGACTCACCGGCTACACCTCACATACTATGTCATGTACTACTGTCCCAAGTAAATTCTTGGACCAAAAATAAAAACAAGGTTTTTCTGTTGTTTTCTCATGGCATTTTACTCATTTTAGACTGGCATTTAGGATTTAAAGTTTCTAAAGAAAAATAGACCAGATTGCTTCATTCACTGCCAGGTTCACCAATGCATGCTATCCGGTATCTATCCAACCGGTGTGAAGTGGAGGAAATGAGGGTCAGAACCTTCAAATCTGAGGCCATGGTTCTCAGCCAGAAAAAGATGGAATGCCCACTCCAGCTAGGGGGTGAGTTGCTTCTCCAAGTAGAGGAGTTCTTGTTCATGAGTAACCTAAGGATAGGCTAGAACATGAGATTGACCGGTGGATCAGTGCGGTCGTTGTACTGGGCAAAGTGAGTGTTTAGCCTAAAGGCGAAGCTCTTGATTTACCAGACGATTTATGTTCCAATCCTCACCTATGGTCATAAGATTTGTGTAATTTCTAAAAGAATGAGATTGTGGGTACAAGACCAGACCAGATCAGTGGTCTGGAATCAGCACCTAAAGACAACCTCTAAATGTCAATGGAGACCATATTAACTAGATGAGCCCCAGAGACAGATCCTTTGCAAAGACCTTGTCAACTAGAGGACTATCAGCACTAGACCAGCACTAGACCAACACAGACACTATTGATGGAGAGCTAAACTGGATGATGACATCACTGAATCATCAATGAACTGACTGTAATTAAAAAAAAATATTTAGTTATGTAAATATATAGAGAATTATTCTCCTCTTCCATTATTGACAAAACATTTTCCTGTTTGCCACTGTTAAGTTGTTTTGACACAATCTTTATTGTATAAAGTGCTATATAAATAAAGGTGACTTGACAAGTGGCTGAAATTAGTTCTCCTTCAGGAACTTTAGCTGTGTCTAAATGCTTTAGAAATACCTCAGAGAGACCACATTCTGAAGCATGAATGAAATCATTCCAATAGAGAAATAAGTTGTCGCAAGCAGGTTGATGTAAGCAACCAGGAAGTATAAAAGCATATCTGGCAAACACGTTAGCCTCTGCTTTAAAGTAAGCGCGTCTGTGTGTGTGTGTGTGTGTGTATGTGAAAGCAAGCACTCAATCAAAGTATAAGATATAAGGATAATGGCAAAATCAAAGGCGAAATCTGTGGCGAGTGGATGGCCTTTCAATTTGTCTGTTTGGGAGTGGAGCATGCATGGTCACCTCTTGAGGAGGATGACTGTCATGATTGTGAGCTCCTCCCACTCCATGCGCTCTGCTCCTGGCCTTCTTCAAAGCAGCAGGTTCGGGATCCTACAGGGTCTGGCCCCACTGTTGCCGAGGCACATCGGCGGCTGTTATGGTGGGTATCGCAAGTAGAATTAGAGGAGGGATCCGAGACAGGCTCATCCTTTTCTCTGTCCTAACTCTCTAAATCTACGCCTCCCTCTGAGGGATTGGAAGCCCACCCCATGGTTTCTTCCCCAGGCGAGAGAGCCAGACGCTTCACCTTTCTTGCCCTGAGGAGATTGACATGATGAGCATCGATGCATAGGAGACTGTGGACTTGCCACCACAATCAGGAGCTTGTAGAGGTTTTTGACTCGCACTGTAGCCAAATTAAATATCAATTGTCCAGCCAAGGAACAGGACGCTTGTCCCAAGAGCAAGCAGGACGAGCGTTTCTGTAGATCTAAATCACAGTCTTAATGACGGGGCCTTAAATTTTCCCTTATCTCCATTGCTGAAGTATCAAGATCATGGAAGAATCCGTATTCATCCCGATTCATCACCCAATTGTATTAAACTATTCTGACATTATGGGGCTGAATGAAATGGGATATGGGGCGATTCCGGCAGTGGAGCAGACACTCTCAAACTATCTCTTCCCATCCTCAGCGTATTCTCTGAAGGCCCCAAAGCTTCCCATCGGGCCAGTAAAGCTGACATCCAGCATGGTTGTGAAAGCTTATATAGCGGCAGGTCTGGGTGTCAAAGAAACAGCCAGAGCCATCGGCTGTTCAATGACAACATTGGTGGCCACATAGCAGCACTTGGGGTTGAATCTGTCCGAGCTACAACATAAGGAAAGATTATTCCTGCTAGATGCCCTTTATTGCCTTTTGGCCTCCTCAGCAGCAAAGTAGACACTGTCGTCGAGAGGTTTCAGGAGGCGAAGAAGCAGGCGCTGTCATTCCAGCACTTCCTTTCAGGGCTCAGTTAGCTCCGACGAGCTAATTTTCCAGCTCAGGCCCAGTGACGGTATGGCACGTGAAAGCTTTGCCCTTTAAGTTAGGGAGCTAGAGTAGTCAGGTTGGTCGTTCCCTGCCGGTCATCCACTTCAGGGCATAGAAGTGACTCCTCTAGCAACACCAGAGGACAGTCTGGAGAGACTGGTTCCCTAAGTAGACTTTCTGGTAGCATTGAAAATTTCAGTCAAATGTCTCACAATGGGTCCTGCACACTGCAGAGAGAGGTTAACAGTTAACAGAGGTGAGCAGTTAAATGATGGTTCTTTCTTCACAATGACATCCAGACACACTGTAACACAAGTGGTTTTTGGTGAAGTGGCTGTCTGTCAGCTCAGCAGAGGCTTGCATGAATGAGGTCTCAGAAAAAGTCAGCAGACAATGAGATGCTACAAGAATGTTTGTCCAGGAGCCAGTCAGTCTCAGCCTCCTTTCTCCATTAACACGGCCTCTGCATTAGAAAAACCTACAGGTGATTCAGACTTCTAACAATGCATGATGCATTACAAGACAACAAACTATTTAAATGTGCAGCACCTGCTCCTTAAAAGCACTTTCATTAACATAAGATGAGTGTTTATTGAAGCAAAGTTACAGTAAGTCTTTAATCTGAATTAAGGCAACTAGAGAAAATAACTTCAGGTTTTTTATATCCCCACACGATATAAAACTGTTTTGCTATGAGTAACCTAAAGACACTCCAGGAAGTAACGGACAGTGAGATCTGATTTCCAGAGCAGTGTTCATTTGAGGTCTAAGACCATGGAAAATGGGTTCTCCAGCTATGAGCGCTACAGGTTTGAGAAGCAGGACATCGTGGCACCGTTTATCACATGATGATTGACAGACCAGCTGACGTTCATGTATGCCTTCACTACCTCATCACAGGAGTTAAACATGGGCAGCACCTGCAGCAGAGCAGAGAATTAGCTTTTAGCTTAAAGGTGTGAGATTTCTGTGACGATTTTCAAGCAAAAAATAAATAAAAATACATATTTTAATTAGACTTAAATACATGTGAGTGTACATATCGTAGTCAAAATATGTTTTTCAAACCATTTTAAGTGCATTTTTCACTTTTTGATCTTGGTGTCCACTCTACGATATAATTTCCTGTTTGTGTATTTATTTACACATGTTGATTGCATCACATAACTTTTAGTGAAAAAAAAGAAAGGTTTCTTCTAATATTAAATGCAGTAAATCCCCATTATAATAAAAAAATATATATAATAATAAAAGATTATGCCAAACTAATCTATACATTTTTTTATATATATATACATTAAGGATGTAAGTTGTATCGCCCTGACATTTTTTAGTTTATTTTACGAGTTCATGCCCAGTAAAAAAAAAAAACCTTTTTATTCTGAAACCATGCTCATTAAGAGGTGTGTTCAGGTTACAGTATGTATGAGCTCAATTTTTTTCATGTATTTTTGAATAAATTAATAGATATGATAAAAATAAAAGTATAATTTCATTGACTCTTGAGATACTGCTGATATGTTGGGCAACATTTAGGCATATATGGGTTATTATAATCAAAGAAAACATAAAGTATATAACTAATTTATTGTAGACCCAATAATTCGCCTCCTTAAATACAAATAATTTTTTTTATTAAAGGTTGAATTAAACAAGCAGCTCACCTGGATCTTTTCCAAAGCTCTGATGGCCACCTCCGGGGGCAGAAGCACTGACTTGGCATACATCCCTCCAACCTAAAAAAAGAAAAAATAATGATGGTTTTAATTCCCTTATGATGACAGATCCAATCATTGCTAGGTAGCAAATAGAAGCCCATTGAAAGCCTGCTCTTGTTTCGGTGCTTAGCCCATAAAAGAATCTCTTAGACTTTCCAGCCACTCAAATATAACCTTCAGAAATGACAGCATAATGATCATGAAGCCCAACATTCAGGGGCAGAAGGCAGTAGAGACCCAAAATAGAGTGATACAGTGTTACAGACCAAATACAGTGTGTAATTTATGCACCACTAGTGGCATCAAAAAGAACTGCAATCTGCTTGTGTTGTGAAAGACATTATAAAACATGGAGATTTTTCGGAAACCTGTTTAGTCACAGTTATTGTTCCAAACTATTTGGCGACGCTAGGGCTGCAATAATTGCAAACTTGGGAATCTGCATGCAAAGTCTGAAATCAGGCAGGTGGAGCCTCATCGAGCAGATGTTGGACAGGGTGAAAGTTCCTCCAGTGAGGTCAGCGGTGTCCAGCTGTTCAGCTGATCCTTGAGCCTGCAGATGGTTGAGCTCCACAGCAATGTCAAAAACACTGAGGGCCTGAACAGGACATTTTTTAGCAAGCCGTGGCCTCAAGTGAGTTATAAGTGAGTGAATGAGTGACGTGTGGCCGCACACACACACAGACTTGGAACGCACACTTGGACCAGTGGGAATATAATAATATCATAAAATGAAAGGCTGAGATGAGATTGAAGTGTTTTGCATATTTTATTTTTTGTTTTAGTTTAACTTAAAAATGCATATTTGCATATAATTTTATTAATTAATTTTTTATTTAGATTGCCATGTCTTGAAAAGATTTTGATCAGATAGCGTGATGGTCCTTTAATTTTGAATGTGTCTGAATAGAAACAGCTGGCAGTGTTGAAAGGTAACAGGATAGCACCTTGATGAAGAAAGGCATGTAGCTGAGTTTGACATCACGACTCACGAGACTCCGCAAGGCCCTTTAGCTTGAATTCATGTTTGCTTCATATGGTTTTAAAAACTTGTTGGCTCTCTTTGGAAACTCAGAAGCAAAGACCAGGAGTCTCTTGAGACTAAAGACAAATGACGAGAGTCTCAGTAATCTGATTCATTTGAGTTTCAATAAAGAGAAAAGGAACTATCAGGAACCTTTTGCTACAAACTTGCTACAAATCGTTCATCTGATGTCATTATATTTTCTATAAATACCAATACAATGTATTGCATCTTAGTTTTTCATGTTTACTCCAGCCTTCAGTGTCACATGTAACATCCAGTCTATCACATGATCATTTAGAAATCATTCTAATATTCTGATTTATTATGAGTGTTGGAAACAGTTCTGCTGTCTAATATATTTGATGAATAAAAGGTTAAAAAGAACTGCATTTATTCAAAATAAAAAAAAATTATAATAATATATATTCTAATAATATATTTTCTTTACTATCACTTTTTATCAATTTAACACATCCTTGCTAAAAAAAAAAGTATTGATATTATTTTAAAAAAAGAAAGAAAAAAAAAAATTACTGACCCCAAATTACTGACCAGTAGTGTATATTGTTATTACAAAATATTTATATTTTAAAAACATAGCTTCTTTTTTTTTTTTTTTTTTTTTTTTACTTTTTATTCATCAAAGTATCCTAAAAAAGTATCACATGTTCTGAAAAAATATTAAGAAGCAGAACTGTTTCCAACTTTGATAATGAATCATCATATTAGAATGATTTCTAAAGGATCATGTGATAATGATCCTAAAAATTCAGCTTTGCATCACAGAAATAAATGATAATTTAAAGTATAATAAATTTAAAAACAATTATTTTAAATTGTAATAATATATCACAATATTACATTTTTTTCTGTATTTTTGATCAAATAAATGCAGGCTTGGTGAGCAGAAGAAACTTCTTTCAAAAACATTAAAAATAGTAATGTTTCCAAACTTTTGGTCTGTACTGTATATATATATATATATATATATATATATATATATATATATATATATATATATATATATATATACAGTACAGACCAAAAGTTTGGACACACCTTCTCATTCAAAGAGTTTTCTTTATTTTCATGACTATGAAAATTGTAGAGTCACACTGAAGGCATCAAGGGCTATTTGACCAAGAAGGAGAGTGATGGGGTGCTGCGCCAGATGACCTGACCTCCACAGTCACCGGACCTGAACCCAATCGAGATGGTTTAGGGGTGAGCTGGACCGCAGACAGAAGGCAAAAGGGCCAACAAGTGCTAAGCATCTCTCGGGGAACTCCTTCAAGACTGTTGGAAGACCATTTCAGGTGACTACCTCTTGAAGCTCATCAAGAGAATGCCAAGAGTGTGCAAAGCAGTAATCAAAGCAAAAGGTGGCTACTTTGAAGAACCTAGAATATGACATATTTTCAGTTTTTTCACACTTTTTTGTTATGTATATAATTCCATATATAATTACACATGTGTTAATTCATAGTTTTGATGCCTTCAGTGTGAATCTACAATTTCCATAGTCATGAAAATAAAGAAAACTCTTTGAATGAGAAGGTGTGTCCAAACTTTTGGTCTGTAGTATATATATATATATATATATATATATATATTTACAATATATATATAATATTGCAAGGGGTATATCATCAATTGTTCATTCCTAAATATCATGATAATAAAAGATAATAATATAAAGAAGAAATAAAAGATTACTAATTTATAAGATTTTCTTATTTTATATATAACTCTAAACATAAAATAATTTAAATTCATAGAATAGGTGTTTTTTTATTAATTGTATTCATGAATTGCTTTTTTGCATATGCAATTTTTATCTATTTTTTATCTCACCGTTCAGAGGCTCTGTCCTATCTTTCCCAGTGGAGGCGGGTCTCAGGATCGCCAGGAGAGCCATGACAGGCATCTTTTTTTGGGTGTGGTATCTGCAGCGGGTGTTGGGGTTTTCTGGACTACATAAGGGAGGATATCTCCTGTCTGTTTGGCTAAGAAATTGATATACGCACCTTCTGTGAAAATGAATGATCTATCTATAAATGATCTAATTATAAAGTCCTCTTTCAAAATACTACCGTCTTCTCCTCTCCCGACCACCTCACTTAGTTTAATCTAGTAGAGGACAGATTTAGAGATCAGAATTTGCCAAAAACACAATAAAGCTACAATGGCAGGGTGTTGTGAGTGGCTACAGCTTGATGCAATTAAAAATTACATTGTTTTCCATGGACAGAAGTCGCACTGCTTGTGTCGCCTGGGTTTTTTGGCCCTTGATTTCCTGATGTGATTGCTTATGGGATATTAATGGAGTCTCTACCACATCTTCCTCTGGGGCGCCCTCTGAGGGACAACAGGTCAACTGGTATTTCTACACAATGACAGAACTGGAAGGACATTTCAAAGTCTATGATCCACAGCAGATCCGTTCTGTCTGTCCATCTGTCTATCCATCCAGCCATCTATCTATGCATCCATCTATCTATACATCCATCCATCCAGTCTTTGTATCTGTCTCTCTATTTGTCTATCTGTCCATCCGTCCATCCATCCATCCAGTCATCTATCTATCTATCTATCTATCTATCTATCTATCTATCTATCTATCTATCTATCTATCTATCTGTCTGTCTGTCTGTCTGTCCACCCACATATCCACCCATCCATCCATCCGACAGTCTTTATCGATCCACTTTAAATCATAAACTATATACTGTACACTGTGTACACACTGCATCTTTATACATGTAGGTCTTCATTGTTATTTGTAAATGCTGTTATGCTAAAATGATTTATCTTTCAACAGTGCTTTTAGGTAAATCCATTTTTCCAGAAATACAGTTTTTCTCAGTCACTTTGGTGCATTCCTCAAATCGGAAATGAAATTCTCAAAGCCACTCAAAGCACATAAAACCAGTTTCTCATTCTTTTGAACAAGTTGCGATTGCTTTTGTACATTCATGCAATTGATTGCGCACATTTATCTGCGGTTTCCTACATTATCAGTTGCTAATGTCATGTTATATAGTTTTCTGTGCAATAGTCTCTTACCCCTCAAAACATCTAGTCTTTAGTTCATCGTATAAGTCATTAAATGCAAAATGGTTAATGTAGTTGTCATAAACTGCCAAGCACACTTTTTATTTTTATTTTTACACATTATTATTAGACTTTTTGTCAATTTGGCATGAATTGTGCAAGGGAATATTGACTAATGAAGAGAATGTAGATGATAAACCAATGATAAACCATTTCTCTGAAATAGCTCAAAGGTTCATTAATTTTCAGTTGGAAAGCTTATACTGTATAGACAGAGGACAACGCAAGAGTTACACATTCTGAAAATTGACTAATTTTCATCTTTGTGCCCATATTTGTTTCCTTTTCTATATCAAAAATGGCATTGTAAAGTTTTTTTTTTATTGTTTTATTTTTGGGGTCAGACCACTAGTACAGTTTTTCTCAGTCACTTTGGTGCATTTCTCAAATCAGAAATGAAATTCTCAAAAACTACTTGTACAACCTCCACATCATCTAGTCATTTATACACATCATAAAACCAGTTTCTCATTCTTTTGAACAAGTTGCGATTGCTTTTGTACATTCATGCAATTGATTGCGTACATTTATCTGCAGTTTCCTACATTATCAGTTGCTAATGTCATGTCACTCAAAATGTATTACATAGTTTTCTGTGCAATAGTCTCTTACCCCTCAAAACATCTAGTCTGTATTTCATCGTTTAAGTCATTAAATGCAAAATGGTTAATCTAGTTGTCATAAACTGCCAAGCACACTTTATTTTTATTTTTACAAATTATTATTACTTTTTGTCAATTTGGCATGAATTGTGCAAGTGAATATTTACTAATGAAGAGAATGTAGATGATAAACCAATGATAAACCATTTCTTTGAAATAGCTCAAAGGTTCATCTCATGAATCGTCAGTTAGAAAGCTTGTACTGTATAGACAGAGGAAAACACAAGAGTTACAAATTCTGAAAATTGACTTATTTTCGTCTTTGTGCCCATATTTCTTTTTCCTTTTCTATATCACAATGAGAATGTAAAGGTTTTTTTTTTTTTTTTTTGGTCAGACCACTAGTAAAAGTGTAACTGGGAATTCTATCCAGTCTCTTTCAATCAATATGTGTAATGTAATGTGTAAATTTGTACTTTTGAAATGGATATATGGCAGCACGTCCTGATATTGCTGAGTTAGATGTCTTCCTATGTCAACATATTTTGTTGACCCTGGAACAACATTTTACTCAAAAAATGTAGTCTTGACCATATCCCTACCCCTAAACCTAACCTTAACCATGAGTGATCCTTAAAATCACAGGAAATGATAGATGAATGACACTGATGTACAAGCACCTAACAGTGATTGTAAGCGTAAATTTCACAAAATCTATAAACTTGTTCTTCAAATCTGATTGGTTAATCACAATGTTGTTCCAGGGTTAACAAAGATGTTGTCCCAGGAACATGTCTCACTTGGTAAAATCAGGTTCTGCTATGGCATACATAAGCATATGGCATACTGTTTAATACAGTAGTTTACATCCCATCCCTCCAGAACACACTGTTATATTGACAACATGACTAAGCGATTTGACTGTCTTATCCGTAAACTATGACACAAGGACTTGTCATTCTGATGACACTGACATGTTCATTGACAAAGATATTTATTTTTGAGAGATGAACTAAGGATTTTGCAGGGGCCTGTTTCAATAAGGAGGTTCAACCAACTCTGAGTTTAAACTTGAACTCTGAGTTTTCGGTTTCAGAACAGCTGAAATGAGTTAGTTCAATCAACTCGAAGTTGACTGACTCTGAGTTAAGCGCGTGCACCGTGACTATAAAAAGCCATTATCAATGGAGCGCAGATATTATGATTCACCATGGAATAGGCAGAATAGGCTACTGTAATTTCATGAAAGACTGTAAAACAATTGTGTATATATAAAAAAAGTTGATTTAAAATCTAAAAATAGATAAAATATTTTTAATGTAACCTCCCTTTACACACACTTTAGGTCAATTCAAGGATAATTCATGTAATTGTAGCCTATATTGTTTATTTGAAAGCATTAGATGTAAAGTTTCTTGTCTGTCCTTATTGTTCAAGTGGTTGAGGTTGATTTGGGATGTAGAAATTAATAAGTACACTGCATTAGTAAGTAGAAATAGTAATTATTACATTAATCTAATTACACTGGTTGAAGATGTAATTTGTAGTTATTAATTAAGAGCTATTTTATAGTAAATTCCCAACAGTTTTAATATCAGAGGTGAAACTGGAATAACAGTATTTTATTAAACCTATTAATTTAATTTTCATATATAGGTGCAATCCTGCAGGCATCAAAGAACATGGCAGCAGCTTAAAATGAAATATAAAAACATAATTCAATCAGGTAAGCCTCGATATTTGCTATAGTGTACCTATTTGACATATTAAATAACTAAATAGCATTCAGTGTCTAGCAGTGCAGCAGCATTTTTTACATTGGTCTAAATGTTCATTCTCTTTTGACTACTCAGCCAACAGAAAGAAGGCAGATGCTTGCAAAACGGGGGGAGGACCTGCACCACCACCTCTGACTAATGCAGAGGAGATGGCCCTGAGCCAGAATGCTGGAAGGCCAATAGCTGAGGGAATTCCTGGAGGGACTTCATCTGAGCCAGTCACTCCAGAAGATTCAAGTGCCTTCATAAAATGTAAGAGGTGTACCTACAGTATGTGTAAAAAAAAAATGATATTGACTTTTTGTGATATTTCCTATTCCTATCCTATTTTGTGATAGTTTTTTTGTTGGTCCAAACAGATTCTGACGGTAATATCTGTCTTTTGGAGCCTTCTGTCCCAACAGAACTACATGAAGTTGTAAGTAGCCTATAGTCGATGCACCATAAAATATTACAAAGTGTACTCTATGAAATGCTCATCTTCACAGGATGATGGGGATGAAGAAACAGTTTCTGCTGCCACAGAGAGGCCTACAGAGGTCATGTTAATATGGGTCTTTACACATCAAACAATCTACACATTCACATTTTTTATTTTGAGTACTTTATATCTATAAATGGTCATTCTTATCTCTACCCTCCCAGAGTGTGGAAGAACAACAGGATGAAGGTCTATCAACTTCTGGTGCACAGATGAACACAGTTCAGTTACTTACAGTAAATGCCACAGTTTAATTCTGTAGAATTTTACAAATAGGCTACACTATGTAACTCTAATAATGTATTTTCAGTTGCCAGTTAAGGAGTTATATAGACTTCTTCTCATTAAAAAGATAGAAAAAAACAGCAAAGAACTTATATACTTGGACCGCCAAATCCAAAAGTCAGATCTGGAAATTGAAATTCTGAAACAAAAGCTAAAGGTGAGTGTAGTCACAGTTGTATTCAAGTATTGAAACTATATGAAAACCTTTATTTATTTTTTATTTTTTTGTAGGAAATGAAGAAGAGCATATAAATTTCTGTGATTTTATGTTTATTCTTTTTTTGTGGGAAATAAAAAAGACCATATAAACTGCTGTGTTTTTTCCATCCTGGAAATCTGCAGGGTTGATGGGGTCTTCCTCAGGATCTTGTACTTGTAGGGCAGGGTGTTGCTCCCCTCTAATCATGGCAATATTATGGAGAACAACACATGCCACAATAATGTTACAGGCCCTTTCAGGGGTTACCCTGAGGTGACGTAGGCAATGGAAACGTGCTTTCAACAGGCCTATGGTCATCTCCACCCGGGCTCTCGTCCTGCAGTGTGACACATTGAAGCGCTGCTGGGGTCCTGGTTCAGGTTCTGGGTAAGGGGTAATAAGATTTGGCCGGCATGGGTAACCCCTATCTCCCAGCAGAAGGCCATCAATCTCTCCTATAAGAAAATTCATATTGTTTTAGTGCTGCATAGAAATTCTCCTGTAAGTGTGTAGTTCATACATTGAAATATGTGTATAGGACATACATTTACTTACCCCTTTCCAGTCTGTTGCTCAGGGTTGACTCTCGATATATTCTTGAGTCATGAACAGACCCGGGCCACTTTGCCTCCACATTTGTGATTATATGTGCAGCATCACATATGATCTTGAAAGTGCAAAGAATGACACATTTACAGTATTGTGGTGTAGTCTTTTACCATTTGAAACAGTAGACTGTCAGTATATACAGGGTGGCCGCGGGTCCTTAAAAAGTCTTAAAATGTCTTAAATACAGTTTTCCATATAAAAGGCCTTAAAAAGTCTTAAAAAGACTTAAATTCAGATTCGATAGGTCTTAAATATTTTTGGTGACTTTACGACGGGGGAAAAATCTTCAGTCGGATGGACCAAATTACTTTTTACGATCATTGGACTAGACCTTTTTTCCCGTGGTAACGTAAGTTATTGTGTCATCAGAGAGACGTACCAGTATGTGGCTCAATGGCTCTCTACAGGACGTTAGGTAGCAGGTTGAACTGAAATAGCGGCAATGGTTAAATGTAAGTTCAATAACAAATGGGTCGAGAATGAAGAATTCTCATGGTGGTTGAAGCCGGTGCCTGAAAATGTATACGAGGCAAATTGCAGCGTATGTCGAAGACGTTTTAAACTAAACTAAACTAAACCGTTTTAAATTAAACTTTAATCTAACGGTGGAATCGCACGCGCAGAGTAGAAAGCACTTGGAGTTTGCGAGAGCCCGCGAGAAGAGTTCAATTGAAGGTTTCTGTTCCACTCTTCCGACTAGCAAAGATGTCACCACGGATGTTGAGAATTCCCAGCCAACAACGCCATCATCTGACCTATGTCTATTTTCTGGCTCTACGCCAACACTAAGAGCTGAGGTAATTTGGGTGCTAAGGACTGTAACAAGCCCGTTCATCTCAAATAGCGGGATTGTGGAGGTTTTCAAAGCTATGTTTCCAGACTCTGGGCTTGTGCAGACGTTTACGTGTGGAAAAGACAAAAGCCGATATATATAGCTAAGTTTGGACTGGCGCCATATAAAAAAAAAAAATTATTGCCGAGGTCAATAGATGTGGTGCTTTTGTGATCATGTTTGACGAAAGCCTGAACCAGACAACTAAAAGCAAGCAAATGGACCTGCATATTGTTTAGTTTTTGGATATTGTCTGTGAAAAACTCAATGTGTATTGTAATAAAATATTGCTGTAACAAATTTTATTTATAGTTTTTTTGTGCGTGTGTGTGTGTATAGGTATATGTATATGTGTGTGTTTTCATCGCAGGTTTGGTGGTCTTAATTTCCGTACAAGCCGGTATTAAAAAGGTCTTAAAAAGTCTTAAATTTAACTTGTTAAACTCTGTAGACACCCTGTATATACCTGCACATTAATACTGTGGATGGACCTCCTATTAACATAATCTGCTTCATTTTCAGAAGGTGCAATGATCGGAATATGTGTGCCATCAATGCATCCAACCACATTTGGAAATCCTAAAGGGAATACTGATTATTAGGTTACTTCCAGTTGTCACAGCAATATATTCTAATTGAATGTCTTTTATCAGTCTCATTTAAACCGATTTATACACCACTGACCTGCAATCCTGTAAAACTCCTCTTTGATGACTCTGACTGGTTTGTGCCCAGGAAACACCACAAAAATTTGCAGAAATCGCTTAAGAGCGAGGCACACTTTCCTGACCGCGCTGCAAACAGTAGCTTTACTAATATGTTCTGCATCTCCGATGTTATACAGAAAACTACCATTTGCAAAGAAACGTAAGGCAACGCAAAGAATCTGTTCTGATGTAAGAGCACGGCCGCGATGTGTGATGTTTCTGATGTATGGATGGATGAGATTATGGATGTATTTTATTGACTGTAAAGAAAAACGGTAACGCTCAAATAAAAATACATGGGGATATGACAAACAATCCACTCTGGGCCTCAAAATCCTCTCCCGACGTAAATGTAACTCCCTACGAATTAATATAGCCTCTTCGTCAACCGGATCGTCCATAAAAGGACATGCCATTTCATTCCCTTTGATGCCTCTGCATAACTGAAATGTGCGCAATGAATAAATGTACCGAAAGAATGAATGAGGTGTTTAAACACCGCTTCCTCTTTTAAAAAGGGGAGGACACCTTTAGAAACTCTGGGTTTAACGAAGTAAACCTGCTCCCGACCAGGTTAGGTTCACAGAGTAAGTTACCATAGTAACTGACTCTGAGTATAAGTTACCTCTCTTTCAAAAACGGGCTTGATTTACCCTGCTTTCTCAGGTTTGACATACCTCCCATTCTGAAACGGAAAACTCAGAGTTTGCCTCATTTCAGGATTAACCAACTCAGAGTTTTCACTTAACCTCCTTTCTAAAACAGGCCCCAGGTAGTCCATGGTGTTTTGCTGTTTGTACGAGTTGTTTTGCGAAATGAACTTATTGTTTTGCAAATCTCAAGGATGATTAGAGAAATGTACCAAAGCGACTGAGAAAAACTGTAAAAGTGTAACTGGGAATTGTATCTAGTCTCTTTCAATCAATATCCCACATACAGTAATGTGTAAATTTGTACTTTTGAAATAGATATATGGCATACATAAGCACATGGCATACTGTTCAATACAGTAACTATCATCCAAAATGTTGCCATAGTTTACATCAAAACTTTCTCCAGAGTACACTGCTGTATTGACAACATGACTAAGCAATTTGACTGTCTTATCCGTAAACTATGACACAAGGACTTGTCATTCTGATGGCACTGACATGTTCATTGACACAGATATTTATTTTTGAGAGATGAACTAAGGATTTTGAGCAAGAGATTGGCTTTTGCAGGGAATCCATTGTGTTTTGCTATTTGTACGAGTTGTTTTGAGAAATGCACTTACTGTTTTGCAAACCTCAAGGATGATTCGAGAAATGTACCAAAGCAACTGTGAAAAACTGTAAAAGACAAAATTCCACTGGGCAATTCTTTGATATACATAAGAATAAATAAGAGAATGCATGCAAATACTTTTCCAGGAAACCACAAAGACTAATCCCCTGCAAATGTATGTAGGTTAAGTTTGCAACCAGCATTACAAAGTAAATGAAAATGACCATTAGTTCAGTTTTGTAAAACCTTAATATGTGCTCTCAACTGTTCACCATCAGCAGTCAGCAATATTTATAATGCTCATTTATAAAGTTAGTTTACCTTGTTCCTGCAGTGAGCAGTAGAGAGCGCTCTATTCCTGTGAGTTATACAGCTGCATAATGATGGGACAGAAGTTTCTGGCATGAATGATTGAACTTCAATGACCGTCTTTGTATCTGGAGCTGAGAGATTAAGGGGTATGGCTGATGTTTCTCTATGTGTGAAGTGAATTAAAAAAATATCTGCACATCTACACTCTTAAAGGTCCTCTAAGTGAGGTCACATTTTTTAGGCCAAAACATTTTTTGTCACATCCAGCAAACATCTCCTCACTATCCGCTAGCTGCTTGTCCCATGAACACTGTAAAAAAAAACGGGGTCTCTTGTTACGAGGTCCGACAAAAGCTGCACCACCACAGCCAATTTTCGACCCGCACAATTCAACTAAACACACAGGGATTTATTTCAATCATAGAGCACCTTAACCCCGCCCTAATAAGATGCCTGGAGTCTCATCTCCCGCTTCGTTAATTAAATGATATAATAAGCCATCGAAACCAAGAAGTATAATAAGAAAAGGATTTATTAATTACATAAACTTAGGAGACAAACAAAAGAATAAGCCAATTACCTCAGGAGGTGGGGAAAGCCAAAATAATAAACCAAACTCAATGTTAACCTTTCCTGCTCGTCTCCGAACCGTGGTTGGGTGACGCAGGGGAGATCTGTCTTCTCCAGGGCCGGTAGTTCTCCTCCCGGGGTTAACTCCTTAAAACTTCACGCCGTTAGTTGTGGTGGCATATATATAAACAGGAGAGTTTCGTGCCGAACAGTTATTTGCTTTATTTTCAGCCGTACTAAATACACTCACTGCAATATCAAATCAACTACCCGCACCGATCACCGTCTCACACACACACCGTTGATTAGCAGCGATCATAACACAGAGCGGGCGGGGAAAGGGCGCGCCACAGGCACGCGCACTCACTCACTCTCATTCACACACACTCTGAGCTGTCCTAAACTAAACACATGGGAGACACATCTCACAACATCAAACTATCTACCACATTACACCTCTTTCCTTCTCAAAATAAATAAGGATGGCTGAAGCGAAACAGTCGTTCCGAAGCTTTGCGAGATCCCGAAGCGCAGATGTGTCGAAACACTGATCCGAAGCGTGATTCGAAACACCCATGTCACGTGACTATGACCAAACGAAGCCTCGAAGTGTTTCACTAATTGTTTCATCAGGTGTGGTCCGCCGAATCAGCGTTTGATTGGAACGGTCGGGAACAGACCACACAATCGCACATCTGTATAAAAGTGAAATAAACGCATTTTGACCTCGTGGGTTTTTGTGAGAGGAGTTTGACTTTGAGATAACGGATTTTTGGTGATATAGTGACATAGTGCGATTTGATTAGTTATAGGCAATTTAGACTTACATTTAAATTTACACAACACATTGACTGAGAGGCTAGAGACAGACAGAGTATACATATAGTGACACATTAATAGATACATAGATATAAATATATATAGACAGCTAGATTAATAGATAGATACATATATAGATAGATTACAGATACATATATAAATACATATATTATAGATAGATACATATATAGATAGATTATAGATACATATATAAATACATATATTATAGATAGATACATATATAGATACATCTTATAGATACATATCTAGATACATAGATCGATTCATATATAGATAGATAGATTTGGATAGATAGATAAAATGGAAGCTCCCCAGAAGAGATGCCGTACATCTGTGGTGTGGGAGCATTTCCATTTAGAAACCCCAAATAAAGTGAGATGTGTGTATTGTGATCGGCAGCTAGCCTACTGCAACAATACATCATCCATGATGCGCCATTTGAGGAGCACTCATCCTGCCATTTTGCAGGGTGCAGAGGATGGCATTCCCCCTGTACCTAGGCCTGCTACTGACACTGCTGGGCAATCTAAGCAAGGTATGCATTGTTTGGGATATAATTATAATTGAAATATAATTACAACCTTTTGGGACACTGTTTATAAAGTTTATAAGTTATATAAAGCACTGATTATAAACACTGGAAGGTTTCCAAATAATGAACCAGTAGGCTATACTTTTAATAGATGTGCACTAATTGAAGCTGTATTTTTCCAATGTATTTGTCTGAAAGTATGTTTTGTCTTCTCTTTTAAAAGTCAGACAGAGGGAATTGGATGAGGCTCTTATAAACATGGTGGTGAAGGATCTGCAGCCCTTCACCATCGTGGACGATGAGGGATTCAGGGCATTTGTGAACAAGCTTGATCCAAGCTATGTCCTCCCATCCCGGAAGGTGCTTAAAATAATGGTCAGCGAAAAGTACAACAAAGCCAAGGAGAAGACAATGGAGGACCTACAAAAGGCCGAATTTGTTAGCCTTACAGCTGACATGTGGTCCTCCATTAATATGGATGGATATCTTGGTGTTGTGACTTGCCATTACATAACACCAGAGGCAAAAATGGCAACTGTTGTACTGGGTGTAAGGAGGTTTTACCAAACCCACACAGCCCAGCATCTCATGGAGGCTAAAGCCTTGCTAATGGCTGAGTGGGGAATAACCTCCAAAGTTCAGTGCATGGTGACTGACAATGCATATAACATGATCCTAAGTGCCCAGCTACTCCACCTTCACCATGTCCCATGTTTTGCTCATACTTTAAATTTGATTGTGAAAAAGGCACTAGATCAAACCCCAGTCATCAATGAAATACGCCAGAAGGCCAGAAAGATAGTGGGGTTGTTCAGATCCAGCTGCAAAGCAAAGGACAAGCTTGTGGAGATGCAGAGCTTGATGGGAAGACCAACTCTGAAACTGATACAGGAGGTTGACACGAGATGGAACAGCACATTTGACATGCTACAGCGCTTGTATGACCAACGTGAACCAGTGGCTGCTGCACTTTCCAACTTAAACAATGATACTGCTCCCCTGACAAGTATTGATTATGACATTATTGAACAATCATTGTCAATACTGCAACCATTCAAACTCGCAACAACAGAGATGTCAGAGGAAAAGAGAGTGTCTGCTTCAAAGCTTATACCACTGTACAGGATGTTGCAGCACAAGCTTGCAGAGAAAAAAGGAAATGCAACGCAGGAATCAACTGTTCAATTAGGTAGGCCACAATGACCATACTACCCATGTGATTGGCCATAACTGTCATATTGTCATTATTATAAATGTGTTTCTCCTGTTTTGGCTCATAGGCTCATATCTGCAAGAAGGTCTGCACTCCAGATGTGGAGGTTATGAGAGTTTTAGAGCCTTGGCACTGGCTACACTGCTGGACCCAAGGTTCAAAAATGTGGCATTTGGAAATGCTGCCAAAGCCCAGGAAGCTGAAAAGCATATCACACTGGAGTGTGCTTCACTGATGCGTTCAAACACAAATCCTGGTGAGCAGTTTCAGTCTGTGTTATGTTATGTAATCTGAATCATGTAATATAATATATCCTTCATATATGCCGTCAGTTTAGGATTTGTTACTAATTGCTGTTTTCATTTTTATTCAGACCCAGAAATGTCAACATCACACCCATCATCATCATCATCACCATCAACATCAACACCAGTAGAAACACAGGACAGTTTATGGGAACTTTTTGATACTCGCATCTATCAAACCAAGATGATACACAATGCTACAGCTGATGCCACAGTGGAAGTGAAAAAATACATCAACGATGCGTATTTGCCCAGAACTCATGATCCACTAACTTACTGGAAAGAGAGAGCAGTAATCTTTCCTCATTTGTATGTCCTTGCAAAAAAATATCTTTGTATGCCAGCAACAAGTGTCCCTTGTGAGAGGATTTTTTCAAAGGCTGGAGAAATTATCTGTAAAAAAAAGAAGTAGGCTAAGTCCTTCCACAGCAGATAAATTAATATTTTTGAATAAAAATCTCTAAAAAAAGTGAGACATTGTGGCTTGATTTCTTTTATTAATATTCATTTTTCATGACCAAAATAACATTATGCACAGTGAGGACCCTATAGGTTACAAGCTTCACATATTAGAACATTATAATAATAAAAAAACAACACATTTTTTTAATGGCTCGTCAAGGTTGTTTCAGATCAACACCTGCAAGTGACCACTAGGTGTCACCGTTGAGACGGGTGTCGGATTGATTCGAAGCCTCGAAACAATATGGCACATTTGGTTCAACTGTTTCATTGGTTCACGAGGCCTCGATTTTTACCATCACTAAAAATAAAGAGCAAAATAAACAACATAGTCTTACCTCCCTGCTAACCTCAAAACAGGAGAAAACGGAGGAAAAACAAAAAAAGGCACCCACCTCCCTACATACGTCTCCTTTTGTTACACAGGTGATTCAACAATTTTCACATTATGAACACAAGTAAGGCTTCGAATAGCGCCGATGGTACAAGGCTTAGAAGAAAACTTAAAGTACACCACGAAGCCGGGAGAGAGGAGAGCTCGTGGGGGAAACATCCAAACACGCTTAAATCAAAGCCGCCATGCCACTTCTGACGTCATCCTAATGCCGTGCACCTGTACTCGCTCTAACAAGCGCCGCTAAAAGAAAAAGAGAGAGAGAGAGAGAGAGAGAGAGAGAACCACAACAAAAACCACATACAACACAATGGAAAAATAACATCATTCATCAAAATCATTACATTAAACAACATCTCTCTAGACACCACCGGCTCCACAAGCAAGAAAAACAAACTGGGCTCACCCGCACCACAAAACATAACAAACTGTTCCAGCCAATAACCGACAAGAAAGATTTGGGGGTGGGGTTGGGGGGTTAGTGCACGGATGAGGAGGAGGGAGGGTCTAGCTAGCCTCCGTTTTGTTTGACAACAATTTGAACGTCAATAAAAAGTTACGACTCCCGGCATAGATACAGACGGTTGGTCTGGGAACGCCCCCGGGAAATATGAATTTAGCCCGTGGGGGAAAACATTACCTTGGTGCCAATTGAAATACACGGGAAAATCACGCCGAAGAGTTGCTGTGCCGTTTTCTGTACCTCCAATAAACTAACAAATTATGAATTTAAGTTCTACATCCTTCCTAATAAACATACAAAACCGGACAGGATGACAAAATGGCTAAGCAATAAGTTGTGAGGATGATCAAGGGAAGTTGTGGAATCCCAAGACTAAGCATGTGTATGTGTGCAGTCGGCATTTCATCACAGGCAGGCTATATAAACATCGTGTTCATTATTAACGTTATCAAAACTGTGTAAGGTTGTTTCAGAAAGTGGCATGCATATGTAATTAGCCTTATCATTCTACCTGAAGCAAAACTATGTAACGTTAGCCTAGTGTCGAACATAAACCCACTCAAAAAAGCGTGTGGACACGTAACAACTTAGTTTTGTGTCAGCATTTTTACACTTTCATTCATAAATTCACCCTGTTTGTGTTTGCAAAACGATTGAATCGCGGAATCCAGTCAAAAATAGAACTTGCTGTATAAAGCAGAACGTCACGGAATTTGGCTATTTTTGAATGAATACATCTACATTAGGGCTCTAAAATGAATCAAATATCGATATGGACTAGTGTATATGAATATTAAAGTTAAAAGAGACTACAATTGTTCTACGTGTCTTTGGGAACGAGCGCTCAATATGTGCATTTTTGTCATTCAAATACACACGATATTTACAGTGTTTCCCCCCACGCCGACTCCGCCCTCGCCACGCCCCCAGCTATGACTAGATGCCGACTGTATCTATCGCTTAGAGCACCTTTAAGAAATAACTCAAATGTACTTTGTTAGGGAACTGTATTTGTAATATTAATTAAAATAAGGGAATCTCTGTAAACTTAACAGAAAAGCTGCTGCTAATATTAGTGCCAAGACAAAATTGTGCTAGGTTTTTCTACAAATTCTTGTCTTCCAGTGTAAGCCGCAGATAAAATGTCTGACGTTTATTGAGTTGGTAATGGTACAAATTGTGGGGAAAAAAATTACTTGCATTTGACCCTGAATCTTTGTACGAGTAATTAACAATTTGTATTAATTAAATAACAATAAAATTTTCTTAAATCTAATTCTATGTAAGAAGGTATAAAAGGAAAAGTTCACCCAAATACGAAAATTCTGTCATCAATTTCTCATGTCATTGCAAACCTGTCTGCCTTTCTTTCTTCCATCAATCCTGAAAGGAGTTGTAATAAAGTACTGCAGTGATGACGTGTTTTTGAAGGCAACCATCGAAGTTAGCAGCATTACCCTGGTTCCCTCCACAAAAACCCGTTAGGATTTGACCATTAGCTTTTAGATTATTGCAGAAAATAAACTCTCTCATAAACGCAACATTTATTAAGCTTGAAGCCTAAATACTATGGCCAGATGTAAGAAGCAGAACATAGACTATTAAGCACCATTAAGCTTCAACAACTCTTTCAGTCTTTTCCCTAAAGGTTTGTTAGAAGAGACAAACAGTATAAAAACAATTTTTGTTATAAAACACAGAAATATTTTGTGTTTGCTTTAACCACAGACTTCATTTCAGGCATCAACAAGTTCACATGTACAATAAATATAATCAGATGGGGTAAAGAATAGGCATATTTAGGGAAGGGTTAAGCTGAGATATGGCCCAAACCCAAAGTACACCCCCAGACATACCTGGCTGAGATACAGTGGGGGAAATATTTATTTGATCTCCCATTGATTTTGTAAGTTTGTAAAACTTTTAATTTTGTAAAAAATCTAGAAAAAAAACATTATATAAATGTTGAAATAAGTGAAATAAGTATTTGATCTCCTACCAACCAGCAAGAATTGTGGCCCCCACAGTTTGGTCATGTGGCCATGAGGAACACAGATTAGTTCTCCCACTTTAAGAAGTTCAACCTCTCCGACCACCATGGGCAAGACTAAAGAGCTGTCAAAGGATGTCATAGAAAATATTGTAGATCTGCACAAGGCTGGAATGGGCTGCAAGACCATCAGCAAGAAGGTTGGTGAGAAAGAGACAACTGCTGGTGCAATTATTCAGAAATAGAAAAAAATACAAAAGAACCATCAATCAGCCTCATTCTGGAGCTTTGTGCAAGAACTTGGCTCATAGGGTAGTATAATCATAAAAAAGGTGAGGGATCAGCCCAGAACTACTGTGAAGCAGTTTGTTAATGATCTTAAGGCAGTCAGGACCACAGTCACAAGCAAAACATTGTTAACACACTACGCTGCAATGGACTGAAATCCTGCAGCACCCGCAAGGTCCCCCTGCTTGAGAAGGCACATTTACAGGCCTGTTTAAAGTTTTCCAAAGAACATCTAAATGTTTCAGAGAAGGCTTGGGAGGAAGTGCTGTGGTCAGATGAGACCAAAATTGACCTCTTTTGCATTTACCCAAATGGCCGTATTTGGAGGGAGAGAAAAAATGCTAACTATGACCCAAAGAACACCATCCCTACAAACACGGAGATGGAAACATTATGCTTTGGGGCTGTTTTTCTGCTAAGGGTACAGGATGACTTCACCACATTGAGGGGCAAATGAACGGGGCCTTGTAGGTGTCAAATCGCTCCAATCACTACCATTCTCCAATTAGACATGGGACATATATACGTGGTACTACTGCTCGGTAAGTATGCTCAAATGGCTCAAACTGCTTGCGAGAGCTATCGCTCGCTCAGGAACTAATTAGACGGTGAATCCATCTACATAGGAAGTGTTAAAATCAGGGTTTTTTTTGGCAGGATTCCCACAGAGCATCTCACCAGATTTCAAGTCATGGACTTAAGCGAATTCGTCGCGTTGTTTGTCAAGCGATGGACTGAAAGTGATATAAACGAGCACTTGATATAGACACTTTGTCCATGATTAATCGGCAAAGTTGTACTAATACGACTGACCCAACAACTTTACACGAGATCTGCTTCCCCACTGAGAGAAGCTAGATATTCAAGAAGAACAAAAGCATCCACAAACAACTGGCCATTTCACCTTTAGTTCATCTCCGGACGTCTTCACGAAGGAATGTTTTAAGCATGAAGGGACTTCGCACAGCTCCAGCGATCTGTTGAAGATCTGTGTGTAGATGGGGGCCAGCTGGTCAGCACAGGATTTCAGACAGGCTGGTGTAACACAATCTGGGCCTGGTGCTTTTTTCCTTTTCTGCTTCCGGAAGACCTGGCGCACCGCATCCTCGCTGATCTGAATTGCAGGTGTGGGGGAGAGGGGGGATGCAGGAGGTGTGAATGCTGAGAGCGCTTGATTGGAGATGTGTTCAGGGCGGGTTGCAGGAGTTGTTAATGGTGTGAACGGTTGTTTGGAGAGGTGTACAGGATGGGTTGCAGGAGTTGTGAATGGTGTGAATGGTTGTGTGGTGAGGCATTCAGGGCAGGTGATGGGTGTTCTTTCAAACCTGCAGTAAAACTCGTTCAGATCGTCTGCCAGTCGTTGATTCTCCACAGTGCTGGGGGGTGGTGTCTTGTAATTGGTGATCTTCTTTAGACTTTTCCACACTGATGCGGAGTCGTTCGAAGTAAACTGAGTCCTTATTTTTCCAGAATAATTCCTCTTTGCCACTTTGATCTCCTTTTCCAGTGTGTATTTAGCCTGTTTATTCAAGACATTGTCCCCCTTCATGTAAGCATCTTCTTTGGCCTGATGGAGCTGTCTGAGTTTTGCAGTGAACCACGGTTTGTCATTGTTGTAATTTAGTTGAGTCCTGGTAGGAATGCATATATCCTCACAGAAACTGATATATGATGTTACGGTCTCTGTGAGTTCATCCAGATCGGTGGCAGCAGCTTCAAAAACACTCCAATCAGTGAGGTCAAAACAAGATTGTAAATCCTGCTCTGCTTCATTAGTCCATCTTTTTACAGTCCTTAATACAGGTTTAGCTGATTTTAGTTTCTGCCTGTAGGTCGGTATAAGATGAACCAGAAGGTGATCAGACTGTCCCAAAACTGCTCGTGGAACAGAGTGATATGAATCCCTTATTGTGGTGTAACAGTGATCCAATATATTACTGTCTCTTGTGGGACATGTAACATGTTGTCTGTATTTTGGCAGTTCACGGGAGAGATTGGTTTTATTAAAGTCCCCAAGAATGGTTAAAATGGAGTCCGGGTGTTGTTGTTCTGTCTCTGTGATCTGATCAGCAAGTTTCTGTGAAGACAGACTTACATGCGCTTGTGGAGGAATGTAAACACTCACCAGATTGAACGAGTGAAACTCCCGCGGCGAATAGAACGGCTTGCAGTTAATGAAGAGCGTTTCGAGATTTGAGCAGCACATCTTCTTTAACACAGTTACATCTGTACACCACCGTTCATTTATGTAAAAGCATGTCCCACCGCCATGCGATTTCCCCCGTTGATTCTTCATTGAACTTATCTGACTATTTCCAACACACTGTTTAAATCAGTGATATGCTGTTGCTCAAGCTAACTGGTGTATCAATAAAGTGCTTGATACTTAAATGTACAGATCATACATTTGCTTGTATCAATGCTAAATGTTATCTGTACAAGGGCTAATGCTGTTGCCTAAATTTGAGTATTGACCATATGCCGTACTGTTAAAGGGGCATGCTGCTCTTTTTAGCTGTTATAAAAGAGCACCCTTCGCTACTTCTATTCTTCTGTAAGGGGATGCTGCCCAACTCTATGCACTTAAGAAGGTCTTTGCTTAAAGCTATCAGGGTATTGGGACTGCTTGTTTGCTTGAGGCTTATCTAGTGTCCAGTACCAATATCCTGCTAGACCTGCCGTTGCATAAGCGGGATTTATGCTTTCACCTGGCTCCACTGTGAGCCTCCAATGACTGCGCATGCACCTTCCCAAGCGGTCAAGGCTTTATACTTGTTGCGTTCGCCGTCTTACGGGTGTTTGAAATCCCTGAAAATGCTTTATATTTAATGCATTAGGGTTGGTATTATTGGCATTATAATTAATCACACACAGCGTTGAACACTACAGTTGTGTTCAGATCATGCATCATCGAATCATCGAGATCATCGAATATCTTCATCAAAAACAGTGTAAACAATGTAAACAAGAATTCATTTGTGGTGTAGTCCGCGAGATGCAGCGGAATAATCAGTCATTAATCAGGAATGTTTGTTGCTCGATCTTGTAAATTTAAATCCCGAATGGATTAACCATCTTGTTTATGCTACTAAAATTACCTATTGAAGGACGTATGAATATGACGTGTCATTCCCTCACCAAAAATATAATCAACATTAATCGTCATTGTGACTAAAATCTAAGGACATCCAAATGTAAGAACATTCATACAAACTGTTTGTACAGGTCTAAATGCGCCACCTGCTGGCAATTTGCTGATTTGTTTAGAGCAATGCAAATTGCCAATGTGCCTTCAAAAATCTACATGATTTACAAAGTAAGGTGTGTCTGTGTTGTATCTGTGCATGTATTTTAACTAAGGTAAGGTAATTTACCACATTTTTAAAGTGCAAGAAAATTGAAATGTCCTTGGAAGTGCTTGAATTTTACTTTTGAAGGAGTAAGACCACTGGTGTACTATTCTCTGAACAACAGGGAGTGAAGAGGAGTTTGGAATCACTAGTGAGAAGTTACTGGCTGCATCCAATACCTTAGGCCATAGTATCAGGCATTATGTGCATCCGACTTCACGCAGCACTGCGCAAACTGATCCCAAACTGACTTGAAGCAGTGCATGCTTGTTAAAATTTTTTGTCCGACTTGAGACGATGCCACATGACTGTCACGTGTGGCATCAAAGTACCGCGAGAGTGTTTCGAGAGCAGCCAGCTGACTCAGCCGCCACAGTTTTTCCAGAGTGACTGCAGGAGCCCTGATGACAACACAGCTGTTGCGTCAACATTTTCAGTTCCAATAATGGCCACAAATCTGTGTTTTAGAATGGTAAAAGCTCTTTCAATGAAGTCGAACTGTTGTATTGAGTCAAGTTTATCATATAACACGGATAAAAACGTATATACCCCACTGTATTAGTATTTAAATAGTATATGATTATGTTGAACTTTATTCTTGAAAATATGGCGCTGTATTAAGCAGTATATAAAAAGCACAAACACTGCGTGAGTTTCACTTAAACGGAGCAGAAAGTGTCCGGCTTGACATGTCTCTTTTCAACTCCGCCCCCGAATGCTGTTTTTACCTGCTGGAGAGAACACCTTTGCTGCTATAACTCCAGGGGCCTGCTGTTCTATCCCTCAACAAAGGACAAACACCCCTCAAAAAGAAAAAGGACCTGCTGTTTTCTCCCGCTGGAGAGAACACCCTTGCTGCTATAACTACAGGGGTCTACTGTTCTATCCCTCAGCAAGGGACAAACACCCCTCAAAAAGAAAAGGGACCTGCTGTTTTCTTCTGCTGGAGAGAACACCCTTTGCTGCTTTGACTGCAGGGGCCCGCTGTTCATCCCCAGCAGAGGATGAACACCCCTTGCTACTTAAATTAAAGAGGGGCCTGCTATTCTCTCCCTCCTTCTGAGGGCAAAATACCCCTCTGCTAGATAGGAGGCTGCATTAAGTATCTCACTAACATTGTCTTTTCTCTTTTGCAGGAATGGAACAAGGATGGTTTTGGGGGTGTTCTTCTTCAGGCAATAATACCTCTCATTATGTTTGGGGGGTTAATGTTTAAGCTCTTGTATGGTCAATTAATTTGGGAGCAATAACCGCCATAAGGAACCATACCGCCAAAGATAAATTGTGTTCAGTAAACTCAAGTAACTTGCCAAAGTGGTCCTGTCTGAAATCGAGCGCTGCATTAGTTAAGTCAGGCCACGGAGGCATAGGCTTTGACCAGTTGATGCGGTCAGCTGTCAAATAGCTCCACTCACTACCATTCTCCAATTAGACACGGGACATATATACATGGCTCTACTGCTCGGTAAGTATGCTCAAATGGCTCGCAACCATCTCTCCCTCCCCATTATAAGCATAAACATATTACTGTGCACCTTCTGATTGTCATCCTTTTGTTTCAGATCACTAAGTCTTTCAAGTCCCGGTTGGCATTGACCTCACTGAGGTCAACTGAGAGACAATCATCCTCAAAACCAAACTACAGGATAGACGTCCCACTGCCACATCTACATGGTTACCACTGTTTGCTTTTAAAGACATTGCACTAGTTCACGCTTACATATAATTAGCTGAGGTATGGTATGGATATTTGGAGTGCTGTCCGGGGAAGGGCTCCGAGCTCGGGAATGGCCAGAACCTAGAGTACCCCCCTTCCCCGTCTATTCATAAAGTGAACTCATTACATTACATTTACATTACATTACATTTATTCATTTAGCTGACGCTTTTATCCATAGCGACTTACAATTGCTTTATATGTCAGAGGTCGCACGCCTCTGGAGCAACTAGGGGTTAAGTGTCTTGCTCAGGGACACACCGGTGTCTTACAGTGGATTCGAACCCGGGTCTCTCACACAAAAGGCATGTGTCTTATCCACTGCGCCAACACCACCCCAACTCAAAGTGAGGAGATGGGGTGGAGGAGGGATGCTGATAAACTGTTAATGGATAGAGGTAAGTCAGCGATATTTATACTATGGGATTGATTACTTGATTATGATCCATCTGTGTCGATTAGGCTAAGTATCTGACGCACTCCTCCCGAATCTTGTTAATAAAAACATAATTTCACTAGTTCACGCTTACATATAATTAGCTAAGGTATGGTATGCATATATGGCCGAACCTAGAGTACCCCCCAAAAAGCAAATGAACAAGAGGACAGCCGCCAGTTTAAAGAACACCCCCCCAAAAATAGCATAGAGTACTAGCGGGGGCAGAATTTTTGAGAAGTCGTCTCGTTGGCAGGCCGGAAGGGCCTACGTACTCCGGTGGGAGCGACTTAGGTGTTGGAAGGGTGGGTCCTACTGGCTGCAGGTAGTGAACTACTGGTTGTGGGCGCCCGGTCAGTAGGGCTCGAGCAGATGCTCAACGGGAGCTTGTGGTGTTGGAACGGTGAGCCCTATCGGCCGATGAGGAGGAGCAGCGTGGTTGTGGTGCCCGACCGGGAGGACCCGAGTTGCCTCGACCGGAATAGGTCACGGTGTCGGCGTATGGGCCCTACTGGCTGATAGCCCCTGCTATTCAGTGGGCGAAGGGCCTAAGGCTGACCGAGAGGGCCCATGAAGCCCCAGACTGGAGATTTGAGACTCAGGATGACGGACGTCTGGGTCCTCTTGGTTTGGCAGATAAAAAGCTTTGGGCTGGCCGACAAGGAGGACTCTGGCGACATCCGAAGGGAGATCTCGACTCACGGCATCGGATGGATGAGACTCTGGCTTGGCCGGCAAGTATAGAAACTGACCGGGAGAACTCTTGCCAGACGTCTGAAGGGAGCGCATGGATCAGACGGGTTAGCCTCGCCAGACAGGGAGAGTGGAAAGGAAAACCCGACTGGGAGGACTCTCGCAGCATCCGATGTGGCATCATACCCAGAACATCGAACGGGTAAGCGCATTGCGAATAATGCGCATTGCGAAATTTAAGTGCCCGAGCAGAGAAAGAAGTTCACATTTAGAACAGCTTGGGCTGTCGAGGAGGGTGGAGGAGACAAGGATTATTCTATCGATCTTCTCCTTTGGCAGGGAGAACTGAAATTTAGCCGAATCGAGGTTGATGCCGAGGAACTCGATGGATGTGGCGGGACCCATGGTTTTTTCCTGAGCGATGGGAATCTCGAGCTCTGAAAAAACTTTTGGGACTGTGAGGATATGGGCGGCTGGGATTGCCTTAGGTGGTGAAATGACCAGAAAGTCATCTAAGAGATGGATAATATATGGAATTGCATAATTGTTGGAAAGGATCCAGCAAACGGCTTCGGATAGCATATCAAAAATTTTGGGGCTGCTTTTGCATCCGAAGGTTAACCGGTTGGCGAAATAGTATTTCTCGAGCTATCGGATCCTGAACAGGTGCCAAAATTCCAGATGGATAGGCATCACTTTGAAGGCAGAAGTGATGTCTATTTTTGCAAGCCAGGGTCCTTGGCCCGTGATTTTAATCAGTTCGACAGCCTGATCTATGTCTTGGTATTTGAGCGAAAATTTGTCGAGAGGTATCAAACTATTGATGCTCTGGACTGTGGATTTATGTGGGGATGACAGATCTACTGTTAAGCATTTCTTACCTGAAAATTTTCTAGTAGCCACTCCGATTGGGCTGACTCTGAACGTTTTGAAGGTGCCTGACTCGACTTCTTTTTTGATAAGGTTAATTACTATGTCGGGCTCTGCGAGGGCGGATTGGAGATTATGGTAGACCGTGTTTTGGGAAAGCTCGCATACAACGCCGGGGTTAAAACCGTGTCTGAGGCCAGACAGGAGATAATTTGTAAATTCTTTGTCGGGATGATGTGCTAGTTTGATGGTCATGCAAAAGATATTCACAGGAGTTGATAGGTAATTTTTAGATTTTTTATTCACGGCTTTAGACACGAGGCAAACTGAGCATGTGTGAGCACTGCCACAAAATTTGCAGGTGTGTAGGTAGCGGCTGTGCTGTCTGGTGCATCTCCCGCTGTTGAAAGCGTTGCATAGCTGCCTGTTTTCTGCTTCTGGTTGGGCTGGACGCGAGTTTCCTGAAGTAGCTGATCTTGGGACGTAGCTGGTGGATTTTGCCGGGGGAGTATCAGAGTATTTGGGTGCATCGGGATTTATTTGTGGGCCGTTTATGGTGGAGTGAGCCACTGACTTGCAGACTGCTCCTACAGCCTAGAAAAACGCGGCTGTGCAAGTCTGTGTCGAGGGCTCCCCAATAAGGGCACTGGTTCCACTGAGCGATTTGGATTGCACAGCGGAAAAAAGCTTGTGGTATGTATAAAAGTTGCCCCCTCCATAGGACAACGCGAGCTCGGCTTATACAAACAAATAGCCGTTGAGCTCGGGGAACTTGGGGAGGTTCAGAGGCGATGGAGTTTGATGGGGGGGCATTGGTGTAGCCGTGAAGAGTGAATAGGGGGATTTCGCTTGGAGGAGGGTGGTGACGGCGACTGGGGGCGGGGCTGTGTTTGGCAGCGATTGCGGCCAATCGCTTGCTTGAGCTGCGGGCCCGGAGTTGAAAGGAGCGGGCGGCGGGGCTGTGTTTGGTGGCCAGTATTGCCAGGCATTTTCTTGGGCCGCGGGCCCGAAACTGGGATGAGCGAGAGGTGGGGCTGTGTTAGGCGGCCAGTTCAGCCAAACGTTAGCTTGAGCCGCAGGCTCGGAGCTGGGAGGAGCGGGAGGTGGGGCAGTATGAGACAGCCAGTTCGACCAAGCACTAGCTTGAGCCTCGGGCCCAAAGCTGGAAAAAGCGAGAGGTGGCGCTGTATTTGGCAACCAGTTCGGCCAAGCGCTTGCCTGGGCTGCGAGGTCTGGATTAAAAGTTCCATGCGATGGGGCTGAGATGGGTGGAGGAGGCAGCCAGGAGCCTCCTTGAGCTACAGTCCCCTGTGCTGTTGGGATGGAAGCCGCGGTGGGAGGCTGGGCACCAGCCGACATCGCGGGCACCCCGGTGGTAGGATTCGGGGAACGGCCCAGGCTTGCTGATGGCCTGTTGCTGCGGCTTGATAGCCGCTGGGAGCATCATACCGCGCCCACGGGTTGGAGCCTGGGGCTCGATTTGGTTGCCACGCCGGGTAGGGGTGGCCTTAGAGCCGGCTAGCTGCGGTGATGGGGCCGGAGAAGAACTGGATGTGTCTTCGGACGAGGAATCTCTGTTTTGGGACATGGTGCTATTCATGCGGACCAAAATGCTGATAAACCGTCAATGGATAGAGATAAGTCAGCGATATTCATACTATGGGATTAATTACTTGATTATGGTCCACCTGTGTCAATTAGGCTAAGTATCTGACGCGCTCCTCCCGAATCTTGTTAATAAAAACATAATTTATTAAGTGTCTTAATAGTCATGTATTTCCAAGCTGATGGTTCCGGGGGGTTAATGTTTAAGCTCTTGTATGTTCAATTAATTTGGGAGCAAGAACCCCTATAAGGAACCACACAGAAAAAGATAAACTGTGTTCAAAAACTAAAGTAACTTTCCAAAGTGGTCCTGTGTGAAATATGTGTATGTTCAAACTTGGCACATTATTGTATGAAAAGCAGCATTGACATTCTACCTTAATTCTCCTTTTGTGTTTCATAGAATCAATAAATTGACATAGGTCTGGAACAGATGAAGTTAAATAGATGAGAATGTTTTTTTTTTATGAATTATCTCTTCAACCAGCTCTGAAAATGAATGTGTGTTGTGTATGTCTGCAGTCTTTCACTCTGTCCAGAAAGCCCACCATCCATTACACCAGTTATGACCAACGAAAGAGAGCCAATGCAGCCTTCCTCATCTGTGCCTATGCGGTGAGTCCAGCTTTGTTTTTATGACCTTAGATGACAATTGTGTTGATTTTAACCCTCATGTTCTAGGGTTTGAGAGACATCAGACAACAGGAACAAACTGATTATGAATAAGAAAAAACTAATAGGTCCCAGTTAACCTTTTGATTTAGAGTCTCAGAGAAATTTCTATTCATGACATCTTGCTTTAGTATGCAGGTAATCTACTTGAAAGAACTCCAGAGGAGGTGTACCGGGCCCTGATCTTTGGAACCAATGTGTCATACCTGCCCTGTCTGACACAAACTTATAATATATATAAATATTTAAATAAATAAATATTATTGAACATGCTTTAATGTTTTTTTATCTATATAGAGATGCTGCTTTTGGGAACTGCACATAATGATTTAACCATATTAGACTGTTTACAATGAATCTGCAAGGTACGTGCGTTAAAGAAGCATTTTTCTTAAAAGCACCATTCATTTTAACTATTAATCTATATAGTTAATATCTAGGAAGGTTAAAGATTGTGACATTCTTGAACTATTTTTGTATCAAAGCTGGACAGTGTAGATGAATAACTCACTTTATACCCAGGTCATAAACTTTTAGTCCAGTTATCTGTTATTTCAGTCTAACACGGGAGAAAGAATTGGCACAGGCACTATCAAATGGATTACATAAAGGACCTACCACACAATGTGATAACTGAAGAACAGGAAGCTCAATACAAAGGAGGTAGTTTGTGTGGGTGGAGTATTTCTGGAAAGTTTTCTGGCAGGAAAGAAAAGCACTTAAAAGGCAGTGAGATATTACTCAGCTTGGATGGCTTCCCTTACGAAAAAGAAGTTTATTCAAGTGTGCTATTAGTATACTTCTTTTAAACTAAAAATAGGAAAGTATGCTTTTAGTTTACTTTTTATGTACTTCTCAGAAATGGGCTTTATGTACTCCTCATAAATATACTTAAAATGACACTTAAGTATACTTGACTGACTTATAAAAATTCTAAGTATATTTGAGCTATACTCCTACAATCTGTTTTCATTGTTATATAGCAGAGGGCGCTAGTACACATCTTCTGCAAAGAATTTCCAAAAAAACACAAGTGAAGAAAAAAAGAAACAACAGATACTATCACATGTAACTCGATCATCTGAAACCGCATCAAAACAGTAAAGTTATGGAATAAAATGTTGACTGACGAAGAGATAATAAATACAGTCAAGCTTTAGGGTGTGGATCGATTTTTATTATGATTCTGGATCCAATGCATAGTTTTTTTTTCAGCTTTTTGTTCAAAACGTTATTTCTTTATTTTTTATTAAACACATTAAAGTGTTTAAAATAATAATGCATAAAGCTAGAATAAAATGTTTTTGTTTACAAGCAGATACCCTGTTCTTTCTTTGGATGTTTAGATATTTATGTAACAAAATATGTACAAATGAAAACCTAAATAGGGACATAGTAGTATACTTAAATCAATGAGTATACTTGCAGTATAAAACTACTAAATTAGTAGTTTACTGATTACATTTACATTTAATCATTTAGCAGAATCTTTTATCCAAAGCGACTTACAAATGAGCAGTGTTGGGAAGGTTACTTTGGAAATGTAATAGGTTACAGATTACAAGTTACCCTGTTTAAAATGTAATAGTAGTGTAACTTTTTCAATTACTTTATTAAAGTAATGTAACTAATTACTTTTGAGTACTTTTTGATTACTTTTCTAAATTTGTGAAAATTAAAGAATAATAAATAAAAGCATATACATCAACTTAAATACAGTTATCTAATAAGCATGTGACGTATTCTGTGTAATGAACTCCTGAAACATTGGTGTTTTTTTGAAACTGCTGTCTCTGTATATGATGATAGTTTTCTCAAAATAAGTAAAATGCACATTAAGTGACACAAAGCAGTTCTAGAAATTGTGTTTATGTGCTCGTGTACTCCTATATTGAGATGGCAGAGGTTGAAAACACTGCGAGCTTCAGTAGGCCTATGTATAGTAAATGAAACCATGTCTTTGCCATTAATTTACAGGAGGGGCGGACTGGGAAAAAAATTCAGAATGGAAAATTCAAACTCATACAAACAAATTCATTGACAAAACTATTTTTTTGTGTGGACCTGACATAAAAAAGGTTTAAATCTTTAATTTGGGGACATGCAAAATAATTAAAAGTTATCTCCTGAACTGCACCTTCACTTCCATTTTTCTCTTCAGTCTTTTTATTTTGCCCTGTTATCCATCTCTCTCATGAATTTAATACTTAAGATTGAACAAAACTATACTTTACAATACAATACTCTACAATGCTAAAATATCTTTATAGAAAAAATCCTAATACTGTACAGGAGTCATGTTTTTCCCTTACAAAAATTACCATGCTTTTATTAGCCTATATAAAAGTAAAATAACCTTGTTTTATTTTTTTGTTTTTTTTTGCAAATGGATAAATAAATACATTTGTAAAATAATTTTACATTTTTGGTTATCACAGTTAAACAATAGTAAACATTTTCTCTGGATTTATAGTTAAATATTAAAATGTTAATTTTCGTAAGGGTTGTGTTGTTGTCTGTCGTAGCTCCCCCTAAACCTATTAAAAAAATACGGAATTATTTTCAGCTAAATTAGCTACTACTGTAACATCACAACAGATAATAATGATGTCCTTTATATAGTATTTTGAGTGATGACTGATGAGCAACGTGCTGCTGCTTGATTAAATAAAAAAAAAAAACAAAGACAAAAAGGCATCTTTACAGATGAAACTGACCTGAAACCCTGAACAGGAGTTCTGCTTCTCTGCTCCAGCTGTGCGCTTCCATAGTCTCTCTCTCTCTCTCTCTCTCTCTCTCTCTCTCTCTCTCTCTCTCTCTCGCATTGATTACTCTAAGTCTAATCCAAACCGTTTGGCAGAGGTGCGGAGAGCGCGCGAGTCATGACTAACAATTCATGATTTATCAGAGATTTAATTATCAAATGGCGGATTCGCAAATGATCGCTTTAGTACATTCGGCAGGCAATTATACAATAATGATATTAAATAGTGGGGCAAAATCGGCTGCCAGGCCACCGGGAATTGTCCCGGTTCTCCCGGTGTCCATGCAGTCCGCGCCTGATTTCCACAGACACGCAGAACGTGCAGGAGTCATATATTGCATTTTTGGGGCTTTATATTAACAGACACTAGTCGATGTCATGTTTGATTCAAGTGTACTGACCTACTTTTGATTTAGTCATCCAAAATGTGGGATATTCCGTCCGCGTTAGGCATTTTGTTTTTATGACTGGATTCTATGAACCAGACTGTATTTCCGCATCCCGGAAATGATTAGGGCGGTATGTCTCAGAATAGTCAGTGCAATTTGGGAAAGAAATCAGTTAAATCTGTATGTGGATGTGTGTAAATATTCAAATGTAATCCCCTTTGTAATCGTAAAAAATTTCATAAGTAACTGTAATTTAATTACTCATTTTTTCTTAGTAACTGTAACTAATTACAGTTACAATAATGTTGTAATTAAATTACGTAACGCCGTTACATGTAACTAGTTACTCCCCAACACTGCAAATGAGAACAATAGAAGCAGTCAGGTCAACAAGAGAACAACTACAGTATACAAGTGCCATGACAAGTCTCAATGAGTCTAGTGTAGAACACATAGCCAGGTGTTTTTTTTTTTTTTTTTAATAAATGAAAAGACAAGAAAAGGAAAAGTGCTAGGGTTAGTTGGTTAAGTGCAGGCGAAAAAGATGAGTCTTTAGATGTTTCTTGAAAATGAGTAAAGACTCAGCTGTACGAATTGAGATTCGTACAGAGCGCAAACTTCTGGAGGGCACATAAGATTTAACCAGTGAGTTTAGGTAAGTTGGTGCCGTGCCAGTGGTCGTCTTGTAGGCAAGCATCAGTACCTTGAATTTGATGCGAGCAGCTACTGGTATCCAGTGTAACCTGATGAGGAGAGGAGTAACGTGAGTTTTTCCGGCTCATTGAAGACAACCCTCGCTGCTGCATTCTGGATCAACTGCAGAGGCTTGACAGTACATGCAGGATGGCCCGCCAGGAGAGCATTACAATAGTCCAGTCTGGAGAGAACAAGAGCTTGGACAAGAAGTTGGGTTGCTTGCTCTGACAGGAAGGGTCTAATCTTCCTAATGTTGAATAAGGCAAACCTGCAGGACCGGGTCGTTGTAGCAATGTGGTCTGTGAAGCTTAACTGATGATCCATCACAACTCCTAGGTTTCTGGCTGTCCTCGAAGGAGTTATGGTTGACGAACCCAGCTGTATAGAGAAGTTGTGATGAAGCAATGGGTTAGCTGGAATAATCAGGAGTTCGGTCTTCGTAAGGTTAAGCTGAAGGTGATGGCCATTCATCCAGCTAGAAATGTCACTCAGACAGGCTGAAATGCGAGCAGCTACCGTCGAGTCATCTGGCTTGAATGAGAAGTAGAGTTGGGTGTCATCAGCTTAGCAGTGATAAGAAAAGCCATGCTTCTGAATGACAGATCCTAATGATGTCAAGTAGATGGAGAAGAGAAGTGGTCCAAGTACTGAGCCTTGAGGAACCCCAGCAGCAAGGTGGTATGACTTTGAAACATCACCCCTCCAAGACACACTGAAGGATCTGTCAGAGAGGTAGGACTTAACCCACAGGAGTGCAGTTCCAGAGATGCCCATCTTTCTTGAGCAGTGGGCTTACCCGAGCCTGCTTGAATGCTGAGGGAAATGTTCCAGAGTGAAGAGAGGAGTTGATAATGTAAGTAAGCGAAGGTATGACTAAAGAAGAGATCGCTTGAAGGAGGTGAGTAGGGATCGGATCAAGTGGACAAGTAGTAGGATGATTGGACAGGAGAAGTTTGGAGACGTCCATCTCTGAGAGTAGGGAGAAGGAGGAGAAAGAGTGTGCGTCGGTCATTGTGCTTGAGCTTGAGATTGTCCTCAGTCTGCGGTGTGGAGAATTGGTGGAGGAGGTGGTGGCGGCGGATTAAGAAGAGAAGAGAAAGTCTTGAAGAGTGTCCAAGTGTCACAACAGTTGTTAATTTTGTTCACAACAGTTGTTAATTTTGTTGTGGTAGTAGGATGTTTTAGCCATGAAGACATTTGCAGAGAAGGAAGAGAGGAGAGACTGATACACACTGAGGTCAGTAGAGTTTCTTGATTTCTGCCATTTCCTCTCTGCAGCCCTGAATTTAGAGCGATGTTCACGGAGAACCTCAGACAGCCAGGGGGCAGATGGGGCGGTGCGTGCTGGTCTAGACAACAGTGGGCAAAAGTTATTTAAACAAGATGATAAAGTGGAGCAAAGAGTGTCCGTAGCGCTGTTCGTGTCCAGAGCAGAAAACTGAGAGAGTGCAGGAAGTGAGGATGAAACCACAGAAGATAGGCGAGATGGAGAGAGTGAGCGTAGGTTCCGTTGAAAGGTGACCTGCGTTGGAGTGTGAGGAACTTCAGGAGTAAGTGCTAGGTTAGCAGTAATGAGGAAGTGGTCTGAGGTGTGCAGTGGAGCAACTGAAGAGTTGTCCACAGAGCAACAACGCGTGTAGATGAGGTCCAGTTGGTTGCCTGATTTGTGAGTCGCTGTAGTAGACACTAGCTTGAGATCAAATGAGGTGAGCAGAGTTTTGAAGTCAGCAGCCTGGGGCTTATCTAGGTGGATGTTGAAGTCACCAAGCAGTACCAGAGGAGTACCATCTTCAGGAAAGTTAGATAGCAGCACATCCAACTCCTCCAAGAAGTTTCCCAATTGACCTGGGGGACGATAAAGGACCACAAAGTGGATTTTAACAGGGTGGGTTACAGTAATGGCATGTGATTCAAATGAACCAGTACCTGTAGGTGATGGCTGAAGATCAAATTTCCATTCTGCAGTATCTTCAGGTTTGATCCAAGTCTCTGTCAGTGCCATGAGGTTGAGACCGGAATGAGTAGCAATAGAAGAAATGAAGTCTGCTTTGTTAACTGCAGACTGGCAGTTCCAGAGACCAACTGGAATAGAGAGCGTAGAAGTAGAGGTCAGAGGGACAGGCCGTAGGTTTGTCAGACAGGCCTTCCTGCGACGTACATAGCGTGCTCTCCGAGTTTTAGTAGTGATAGTAGAGATCTGAAAGCACATAATGACTACAAGTTTAAGAGATATTTGAGAACAAGGTATTCAAAAAGTAAAGAAAGAGGAGAAAAGCAATACTCAAGTGCCCTGTCAGTGTCCTTGCTCTGTGGAGTTGCGCAGGTAGAGTCGATTGTCTTTACACTCGTTGGTCTTCACACGAAGAGGGCTCACACGAGGGCTGCCGGGACCGCTGCCGCGGTGAAACCTAACGCTTTTGTATTTCCACTTGTTATCCACTCCATGCTCCAGAAGTAAACTTTTCCTACTTTCACAATGTTACAGATGTTGTGTGACCTGAAGAAGAAGATTTATGAAGATTGGTGCTTCACAGATGCCGGGTTTGAACATCACGACTTGTTCTTTGTAGAGGGCACCATGTCTAGTGGTCTCCTCACAAGATGCTTTCTGCACATCTGTGTGAGCAACAAGGGTGCGATAGCTGTCCACTGCAAGAGGACCACTGCTTTTCCCCCCATCTCAATAAGGTGCACTATTACATTCAAAATGGAGTAGAGACATTGTATGAACCTGCAATTTTTGTAAAGTGTAATGCAGGAGCCAGAATTTCTTTTGCTATATATATATATATATATATATATATATATATATATATTAGTGCATGGCAACGATTCAAATTTTTAATCACATTATTGTCTGCGATTAATAGCATTGTTATGCACAAAACTAATAATGCAGTAGTGTATTGTTCACATTTTTTTATTTAAAAGTTCTGCTATATGAACAAAAGTGTAATAACATTTGGTTTGCAAACACTTTTGTGCTTTTTATAGCAGTGTTCCTTTTACATAGTAGCAGTTAAAATATTTATTGTAGCCTAAATTTCAACTTATAATATTAATGTAAATAAATGAAATATAAAAAGTTTGGCACTGCCAGGACATTAACGTTTTTATAGAAAATATTTCATAGTTTGTTATAGATAAACAAGTTATGGCCAGAGTCCAGAGCCTCGATCATAACATTATAATAGGCACCTTCCTATTAGAGACCTGCACAATCGCGGGACCCATCTCAGGAGATTGTGGCGCAGGACAACACTTGATGGGCGGGTAGAGACTCGTGTGTGCGGGGTGCGGGAGAGTAATTAGGGTGTGCTCACACTAGGCAATCTTAACCCCCAAAGCCTGGTTCGTTTGACTAGTGTGATCATTCCGATTAGTAGTCCCTGGCTCAGATTGAAGAGGTGGGCAAGCGGTGCAGTTATATATAGATCAGTGAGTGTGAAAATTAACCGCAACGGAGTGCAGATCTTCTGATACGTGCTGCATGATTGCACAAAGATTTATGAGCGGCAAAAGCGATAGATCTGTAAAGCAATATATTATGAGAGGGATGTACTACTGTGTCCCATACGACTCAGAATAATAAACCAAAAAGTAAAAAAATTTTTTTTTAAATTTTCATGCTTCCCTTGCTCTCTTGTCTTCATGCTATTGGTTCCTCTTGGTTATTATGTCATGTTCTGATTGGTTGTCTTAGTCATGTGTCTTGTTTCCCATTGGTTTGTTCTCATCATGTGACCTGTATTGTTTGTTATAAGTAGTCATGTTTTTGCCATTGTGCCTTGTCGTGTATTACCTGCTGTTGGTGAGTCTAGTCTGTTTTAGTCAAGTGTGTTTAAGTCAAGTCTGTTCATACCTCGTCAAGTCTTTTTGTTTGGATTATGTTTGGATTTCGGATTGCACCTTGTAAATAAACTGCACTTGGGTTCATCTACACTCACCTTCAGTGGACTACCCATTAAAAGCCCAAATAATTTGATCAGGAGCATCCCCTCCTATGAACCACGATGTGTCTGTATGTGTATTCAGAGCCAGTGAGCAATGGAGATTTATAATAATAAAAAACTGTGTTAACTTGCCCAGCCCAAATATATATATTTATATATATATATATATATATATATATATATATATATATATATATATATATATATATTTCCCCCCTCATTTGAAACTTTTTACAAATCTGAATGAAATGGATTTCATCAGCAAAATTTCATCAGCAATAAATGACTATACCTTATATCTGTAACATATTGGTCATCAGCTGATTTTAGAATTATGATAATTGATTGGTATCAGTCAATATTGGATATTTATTTGTTCATGATTATTATTATCACCTACCACTCAAAGTGCATCTTTAAAAACACTATTTCATTCATATAAGATGTAAGGTGATGGCAGAATTAATTCTTGCATTTAAAGTGACTGATTTCAGTTTTTAGTGGTTTGTTTAAATTAAATTTTTGGCAAATCATTGGCTTATCGGTGCTGACCAGAATTTTAACATCACTGCATCTTTTTTTTTTTTTAAATCAGAGTCTTTTTATAATAATTTTGGTAATACGTACAAAGACTCCCATCCCCACAGAAGTTTTCACTGCATGTTAAAACAAAAATGGTAAAAAATAAATAATAATAACATATAATTTATAACATATAGTACATTTTCATGTACATACACATATAGAGAAAGAAAATGAAACAAGAAAGAAAAGAAAATAATTATAACAATAATTAATTAATTTATTAACTAAAATAATAGTAATGGCTAAAATAGTTTAGAGCAGGGGTGCCCAACCCTGCTCCTGGCGATCGACTGTCCTGCAAAGTTTGGCTCCAACCCTAATCAAACACACCTGTCTTTAATTTTTAAGTGAGCCCGAAGACCTTAATTAGTTGCTTCAGGTGTGTTTGATTAGGATTGCTTTGCAGGACAGTTGATCGCCAGGAGCAGGGTTGGGCACCCCTGGTTTAGAGAATAAATAACAGAGAATAATTAAAGAAATTGGTCCAGACACCATTGAATTGGGTTCCCTATCTGTCAGTCAATACAAGTTATGTCATGATGACATTAAGGATCTAACTTGAGAGCCCAAATATCTTTATAAGAGAAAAATGCCAATGAGAATTGATTAGTGGATTTAGCATGCTGAGCCACTCCCCGTGCACACGGGTATATAAAGCGACAGCATGTATCTAATCATTTGTTTTTTGCTTCAGAGCCGAGCAATAGATGGTATCCAACTTACTAAAAAGCCATTTCATCTTTATGTGTGAGATGCTGTTCCTGGTCGGTATTACAGTGCGTTACAGTGGTGTCCCTGTCAGCAGCGATTCCCCTGGGCGCATCGATTAAAAGAGCAGTTTCCTCTAAAAGAGCAAATCATGGACGATTCTCGTCTTTTTCAAGATGGCATTACATCAGTGTCCTTGTGGATGTGGTCGTTTCCTGATGTCTGTCAATGGCCACGATCGCTTTCCTCAGTGTCTGGACCTTTAGCCCACTAAAGCGGTGCTCGTGGATGAGTTATGCATCTACTGTGGGTGTATGACCATGGCATTGCTGCAAACGCATCTCTCTTTCCTCAAGGGGAGTGAAGCAGACTCCTCTGTCACTATCCATCCCGGTTTCTCTGCCAAGACCGCCGGTTAGTGCTCTGGGAGATTTGAGGGTTAAATTTAGAGCTTCTTCGCCAGGCCACACCCCATGGACCTCTAACTTCTACTACAGCGTATGTCCTGTGTGGCTGACGAGGGATTCTGCTGGGCCATCTCACCGCAGTCCCAGCGTGTCATTCGGTGTGCCTCCGAAGGATCAGATGACGATCGCAGCATTGAGGGATGGGCTATCAGCCTCTAAGGATGAAGATTTTGGTGGAGCTGCCCCCCCTCAATTGTATTTGTTACTGCCGAGTTGGACATAGCCATGCTTGCCCAGGGACCCGTGAACATTGGGCTGGAGGTTACTACATTGCCCAGCCCTGAGCGCATGTGGCTGGATGATTGGTTTCTCAGCGTGGAGCACGACTTTTCTTCCCAGAGGTGCCTGAAGAGGTGATGAAGTCATAGACGGCCCATTTTATGGTCAGAAGTAGCTCGTTTCCCTCTTTTGACCTGAGGTTGATGTAGGAGCTGTGCATGGTGACTGACTTCCCCCTTTGGGTGACGAAAGTCACAGCTTGGCCACTCAGGAAGGTCATGTCTACTCTGGTGGTCCAGGATCACTCTAGCTCAATCTGGCTGAGATCAGAGATGTACAGAACATCTTGCCCCAACTTGATCCTCCAGCTGTTATGTCCTGGTCTCTCAGCCTGCTCATCACTATGGGCACCCTTCTGTGTCTTCCACACCGACTCCGCCCACCGCTGAGACATTGTCGTAGCCGGCGCATTGCACCCCATGCAGGAGAGTGGCACCCCTAGTGTCACACTCAGCCTCTAAGTCCTCCAAGAAGACGATGAAGCAGCCCTGACATGGGCAACCCAGAGATGTGTGTTACTGCTCTTCAGAAAGTAGTGAGGACAGTGCCTTCCCCTGGAGGAGAGCCGGGTAGATAATCCTTTGTTTCCTTTTCTTTTTGTTCCGCCACTGGTTCAGTGGCCAGCAAAACACACATTTTCAAAGAAAGAGCCATTTGCTTTTCCTCCAGTTTGCAAGGCTCATAGGTTGACAGTGAGCAACGCACTGCTTCATCACCCTCACCTACGATGTCCCCATCTCCAGTGGCCAAGAGATCATGGTTCCGAGATGCATCTCTCCACGTATCTCTGGCCAGTCCCTCCAGGGATACAGGAAGATTTTCTGTCATGACTCTGAACACAATGACTTTTGGGCCACCCAGCACAACTCAGAATCACTGCACTATTGCAGGTATGTAGACTGTCCCTTTGGCGCAACTTAACAGAGTTTGGGAGTAAGGCTTGCGCTGCTCAACTCGTCCTGCTGGCTCATTCGGACGGTTCAACTCTGCTACATAATTCAATTTTCCAGACAAGCTTCAAAGTTCAACGGGGTTTTCAAGACTTCGGTGGCAGTCGAAAACACCACTGTCTTGGGCTAGGAGATTGCTGTCTTATTGGCGAAGGATGCAATTGAGCCGTTCCCTCCAGCCAAGATGAGAAAGGGGTTTTACAGCCCTTACTTCATCATACCCAAGAAAAGCTGTGGCCTTTGACCTATCTTGGATCTACGAGTCTTGAATTGGGCTCTCCTCTGTGCAGAGAATCTTGTATCTCGGTGTGGAGTATGAGGGCACATCTTACCAACGAATGTGCCCAATCTGTGCTGAACTGCCTGTGCTGAACTGTACACTCTACGCAAGTGTGCATTTTCCTCAATGAGCCTGCTCGCACGAACTCATGCTTTTTGCGAAAGCCCCTCCCTGGCACAGCCCCCTGAGGAAGGGACCTCCACGTGTGGCTCATGGAAGGGACAAGGGAGACCTAAGTGGTCTGCCACCAGCAGTGGTAGACACTATAACTCAGGCTAGAGCTCCCATACGAGGTGAGTCTAAGAAGTGGAGTCTGTTCACAAATTGATGTTTTTCTCACTGAGAAGACCCCCTGAGATGCTCAATTAGGGTCATGCTTTCTTACCTGCAAGAAAGGTATGAATGTAGGCTGTCAACCTCCACCTTGAAAGTGTATGTTGCTGCTATTACAGCACATCACGATGCAGTGGACAGCCGGTCCACTGCATGAACCGAGATGATCCATGTTACATATCCATGTCAAGACTGGCTTCCAAGCAACATAGATTTTACAGCAATGACCTTTTACTGAAAAAGGCTTTTTTTTCGGGCTGAAGGTCCAGACACTTAGGATAGCAATCGCGGCCATTGAAAGACGTCAAAAATAGTTCATGAAGTCTCCAATCCATTGAGTAAAAATTGGTGGATATCTATCTTTCTGTTTCATTAGTAAAAGTCTTTATAAAAGGGTGAAAAAGGCTACCACAATTTCAGCACTGCTGTTTAAACTAGTGCCATATTCTGGCTTTCCAAATATAGCTGTTATGGGAGAGGGTTTGATTGGTGTCTTGAGTAGGTCTGTAAGTTTTGAGCATGACCAAAACATATGTGAAAAACTGACTTGTTCTGTTCTGCACCAATCACATATTGTATATACTTTTGATGTAAATTTGGCCAGTTTCACCTTAGACCACTGTAATTTCTTAACAGTTTTGAACTGAATGAGAGTGTGACACATACAAATTGAAGAGTAATGCATCCTATCTAAAGCATCTTGCCAAAACTTCTCTGATATTTACACTTTTGGATCATTGGTGCCAGAACTGTTAGTTGCTGTACTTCCTTCCCTAGGTAGGCATATTGACGTAATCTTCTAGCCATCTAAGTGTGCAAGTTTGTGTAATTTTCACAATGTGCTGTATGTCACTTTGTATTTTCATCACACTGCACCAAAAAAAAAAAAAAAAAAATCACATTTTAATGTTTTTTCATATATATTTTGACGAACCTCACCAAAGAAATGTCTACTCCATAGCCTGCTCACTAGCGCCCGAAACATCAGTGCATACCTATTTATTTTAGTTTTGTTCATAGATTTCGAGGATGATGGTAAGTCATGCAACCTGTCCATGATGGATCTTATTTATCTGCTTTGAAGGGAAGCATTCAAATGATTCTCATTAAAATATATATTTTTTTAAATATAATTTTTAATTATTTGGATTTTAAAACATTATATTATTATTTTCTGTTCAAAGCTGTCCTTGGCAGTACAGGCACTCTGATAGGCTGCTACCTGATGAAGCATTATCTCTTCACAACACCTGAGGCCATTGCCTGGATGTGAATCTGCAGACCAGGCTCCATCATTGCACCACAGCAGCACTTTCTTGAATAGTAGTAAGTCCAAACCTTCAAAGTCAAAAAGTCTACAGACAGACTTAGGCACATAATGACAAAAAATTGTTTAGAGGTTCTGTTTAGAAGAACTAAGTTTCTCTCAAGGAAGCAGCACAGTATGTGGGTGCAAGGTGATCTCCATCGGTCTGAGCAGAAGCAACAGCAGCTGAGGCAAAGCCGACAACAGGAGAGAAACATGGCCCATCTCATCTCCAGCATGGACGATACCAAGTGTGGATGAGGTGAGATCTCTGAGAAACTGAATCTACCAATCACATCTGAGTGTACAATAAAGTAAGACTGCTATTGACACTGTGATTTGTAACACTACAGAATGAGTTCATTTTATATATATATATATATATATATATGTATATATATATATATATATATATATATATATGTATATATATATATATGTATATATATATAATTTATTTATTTATGGGTAGTTATATATTTTAATTCCATGCTGACTTAGATTTACAAAAATATTGCATCATAAAATTAATTTCTATTTGTAGTCAAGTACCCAATAAAGTACCCATAAACAATTCTTTCAGTAAATAAAATCACTTTGTATAGGGGGACTAAATTTTGCACAACAGTGGCAGTGACCTGTACCAAATGCCACGCTATCACTTAAAAGCATCGCAGTTTTGAAAATCATTAATTTTATTGAGGTACTGAACTGAAAAGAAAGCTTCCTTTATTCCATGAGGACATTTCCGAAGGGAAACTCCTAAACAAATAATTACCTATTAATAAACTGCTCTGCTATTTGTCTTCTTTTTTTCTTGTTTGGCAGTGGAATAAGCTCAGCTCCAGGCACCATTTCCCCTTCCAAGTCTTTCAAAACTCCTCTCTTCCTCCCGTCTTTCCACAGCACCACGAAATGCTTGGATTGCACGTAAATCTACACATTCCCGCAGGTTTCATGATTATAATTTAGTTTCAATTTATATGAATTTGAAGTGTGACAAGATAAGATATTGTAACACAAAATGCTGAAATACGTCAAACATATACATACTCCAAGACAATCATGTACCGAGTAAAAAAAAGTAAGCCTAATAAACTGGAAGAATTTATATACAGAAGGTCTGACCAAGATCTTCTGTGCTCTAAGTCACTCACAAATCTTTTGACAGTTCAATAATCTCTATTTGCTTTTCACAAAATATTGGTTGTTTTGATGCCTTTTGCAAGTCTATGCCTTTTTTTTTTTTACTTTTCATCTTCAGAAACATTTTTCTTTCTCACCATATTTCATGAGAACTGTGACTTGCTTAGTAATTTGGAACAACCTCTTTAAGTAGGGTTTCCATTTGCCAAAGAAGACCTGGAAAACTATTGACCAAACCTGTCTGAGATTGATACCAGTTAGCTGAAATGATGAAATGTGAAAAACCACACAAACAAAAATCTGACTCATCATTCTATTGACATATCAATGCATAATAATTTGTAACACAGTGTATGTATATATATATATATATATATATATATATATATATACAGTACAGACCAAAAGTTTGGACACAGCTTCTCATTCAAAGAGTTTTCTTTATTTCATTTTCATTATATTTTCATATATTTGATTCACACTGAAGGCATCAAAACTATGAATTAACAAATGTGGAATTATATATATGGAATTATATACATAAAAAAGTGTGAAACAACTGAAAATATGTCATATTGTAGGTTCTTCAAAGTAGCCACCTTTTGCTTTGATTACTGCTTTGCACACTCTTGGCATTCTCTTGATGAGCTTCAAGAGGTAGTCACCTGAAATGGTCTTCCAACAGTCTTGAAGGAGTTCCCCGAGAGATGCTTAGCACTTGTTGGCCCTTTTGCCTTCTGTCTGCGGTCCAGCTCACCCCTAAACCATCTCGATTGGGTTCAGGTCCGGTGACTGTGGAGGTCAGGTCATCTGGCGCAGCACCCCATCACTCTCCTTCTTGGTCAAATAGCCCTTGATGCCTTCAGTGTGACTCTACAATTTTCATAGTCATGAAAATAAGCCATTTACGCTGCGGCTGCCCAGGGAGTAGTTGGCAGTTCGGTGCCTTGCTCAAGGACACCTCAGTCATGGTATTGTCGACCTGAGACTTGAACCCACAACCTTAGTCAAACTCTATAACCACTTGGAACACGACATCAACCTGTAGTAAAATCATGTATGGTGGCTTCATCCCGCCTCTCACTCAAAGTTGGTAAAGTTGAAGTCGGAATACCTATTATCCGACAGCATCACTTTTGGATCCTCTCTAACTCCTCAGAGAGACCTTTAGGTAGACTACCTCATAGTGGACTACCATGCTCAAGAACTGGCTGTATAGAAGTCAATACTTGCACCTGCTTTTTTAACAACACAAAGACTAAATTCTAGGGCGCACAATCAAAATCATGTATTTAATGTGGTCATCCCATGACAAATCAGAGGATATTTGAACTCCAAGCAGTTTAAAGGTGGAAACTTTTCTAATAACATGTCCTGAAAAAACAGGAGAGGAAGGGGAGGGAATGTTGTCATGTCTCTTGGCACTAATTATCATGTCAACAGACTTACAGTAGGCGATGTTTCCACTAGTGCGTTTTCATTTTAAAAAGCATAATTTTTGCTATGGTTATGCCTGTCGTTTACATTACCCTAGGGTTTTTGACCCTCGAAAATGGAGACCTTCGTAACGCTGCAGACCCTGTTTAGACTGTAAACTCTGGGGTTCCATTTCAGTGTAAACAGACCAAACGGAGACTTTGAAAACAATGGCATGGCTGCCCACATCTTTGTCAGACAGAGAAGTGTGGCTTAGATAATTCCACACAGACGCAAAGTGCCTAGCCAGAATATCACACTCATGTTGCACCATGTTTTGATGTGAGACACCACATCACTCTTGTCTCCTTCCATCTCTGTTAATGTCTTCACAGTCTTAAATTATTGTTTAGGCTTGGTGCGTCACAGTTCCTCCATCTCATGCTGTTAATATTGTATCTTTGCATTCTTGATTTTTTTGGCAATGATTGATTTTAATTTCCTATAAGAGGTTTTATTGCCAGAACAAAATTAATGCTTTCTATCTTTTATCAGATCCTTAATTTGTACAGTCATCCGAGGCATATCATTGTTTGTGATGGAGACTTTCTTCAACGGAACTGTTTTATCCAAGATAGACCTGATAGTGGGGGTAAATGCACCAACCTTATCCTCAGGGTCCGTAGCTTCATGAATGTGAGAAAAATCTGTAATATTCACGAGAAGGCCCAATTGCCTGAATTTCCCAGGGGTATGTTTTCTACAAAAAATATGCTTGTGGTGGGCCAGTTTCCTGCATTAAGCAAAGTAGACTGATGGTCAAAAGAGCCAAGTGAAGGCAAATGCTCCGGTGACTGATACATGGAGGAAATACTGGGAAAATTTGAGTCTAGATGACTGGCCTTTCTTGTAGCTCCAGCCACAATTGGTTTCAGACTTCAAGTCAAGTTGAGCTTTATTGTCATTCCAATACATGTATGGAACAGTAGAACGAAAGGTAATGCCATACAGGACCACGTTGCTACATTAATACAGGCGCATCTTAAAAAATTATAATATCATGGAAAAGTTCTTTATTTTTTGTAATTTAATAAAAAAAATTAAAAAAGCAAACTATATTCACTGCACACAAACTGAAATATGTCAAAAGTTTTCTGTTTTAATTCAGATGGTTATGACTTACAGCTTAAGAAAATAAAAAACGTCTCGGTTACGTCTGTAACCTTGGTTCCCCGAGAAGGGAACGAGACGATGCGTCGATAACGCCTTGGGAACGCATACTGCGTGAGTGCGTCTGAAGCATCCATGTCAACTAGTCCAATGTTGAGAGTGAGCGTCAGGAGTGACGTCACAACCAGGAATTAATAAAAACCCCAACCGGAGCAACCTGTGTTAGCTTCGACAGTGCCGAAGCAAGTTGATCACAGGAACGAAGGAAGTATGGCAGGGAGACGCATCGTCTCGTTCCCTTCTTGGGGAACCAAGGTTACAGACGTAACCGAGATGTTCTCCATTGAGGGAGAGACGATGCGTCGATAACGCCTTGGGAACGAGAATACCCAAACCGCCATAATTACAAATACCTGAGTGTCAGCCAGAAAGAACTAACACCTCAAGAATTAAAAAACCTGAGACCCGGGAGTAGCGTCCAGGTCTAGGCTATAAAACCTGATGAATGTGAGTGGCGAGGACCAGCCTGCCGCATCACAGACATCCTGAAGAGAGGCCCCAGATGATAAGGCTCTAGAAGCCGCCATACTCCTAGTAGAATGAGCTCTGACCCCCAAAGGGCACGGTAGGTCAGAAGACTCATAGGCAAGATGGATAGCCCCAACTATCCACTTACTAAGTGTCCGTTTAGTGGCAGGAAGACCTAGCTTAGGTGACCCGAAACAAACAAACAGCTGATCAGATTTCCGAAAAGAAGAAGTACAATGAACATAAGTGTCCAATGCTCGCACCGGGCACAAGAGGTTAGACTTTTCCTGGTCCGATGATGCAAACGGGGGAGGACAGAAAGCCTGCAGAACAATAGGTCTCGGAACAAAGGTCGGTACCTTAGGGACGTATCCCTGCTTAGGGTAGAGAAATGCTTTGACCATCCCAGGTGCAAATTTAAGGCAGGTGGGAGTAACCGAGAGAGCCTGAAGGTCTCCGACTCTTTTAAGGGACGAAATAGCAAGAAGAAAACGAGAGATAAGAGGGTCTCGACCCAGAGATGCACCACCCACCGGGGCATGGAAAGCCGAAATGGCCGCCACGTAAACCTTTAAGGTGGATGGACATAGACCAGAAGTGAAGTGGTCTTGTAAAAACTCAAGAACTGAGCCAACAGAGCAGTGGACGGGGTCACACTGATGTTGGTAATACCAACAAGAAAAAACATTCCATTTGAGTCTATAAAGTTTCCTCGTAGCTGGAGCTCTGGAGCTAAGAATGGTCTCCACAACCTCAGTTGAGAGACCACTCTCTATGAGTTGCACCCCCTCAGAGGCCACACCCAAAGCTTCCAAATCTCTGGCCGGGGGTAAAATATAGTGCCCCCGGCCTGAGATAGAAGGTCTTTCCTGATCGGGATCTCCAAGGGAGGACTGTCGAGGAGATGGATCAGGTCCGCAAACCAGATTCGACTCGGCCAGTGTGGAGCTACGAGAAGTAGACTTACTCCGTCCTGGCGGACTCTCTCCAGAACTCCTGGGAGCAGAGCAACAGGGAAAAAGACGTCTGTACCATAGCGTCCAACCCCAGGGGGGCTGGATGAGTAAGGGAGAACCATAGTGGACAGTGGGTCATGTACTGAGACGCAAACAGATCCACTTCTGCTTGGCCATAAAATTCCCATATGAGCTCCACCACCTCGGGGTGAAGCCTCCATTCCCCTGGCCTCAGCACCTGCCTCGACAGGGTGTCTGCTCCAATATTCTGAGTCCCTGGTATATACACTGCCACAGGAGGATCTGGTGTGCTAATTTACAGAGTGGGCGCGAGCGCAGACCCCCTGACGGTTGATGTAAGAGACCACCGATGTATTGTCTGTGCGGACTAGCACATGATGGTCCCTCAGGTCTGGCAGGAAGTGCCTCAAAGCTTTGAAGACAGCCATCATCTCCAGGCAGTTGATGTGCCAGGAGTGATGATGGCTCTCCCACAGACCTTGAGCTGAGCGGCCTTCCATTACCACTCCCCAGCCGGTAAGGGAAGCATCTGTCGAGATAGTAACCCGATGACAAAGAGCTCCCAATACCGGACACTGGGAATGGAACCAGTGTTCTCTCCATATGACCAAGACGCGGAGACACCGCTACGTGATCTTGATCGTACAAAGTGGGTTTCCACTTGGGGAGAACCCTCTGGTCCTGAGCCACCACTGTAAAGGTATCATGCCCAGCAGGCCAAAGGGGATCACATTGGACACTGCTGACATGAGACACAACAATCTCTCGAACTGTTTCACAGTGCGTGACTGGCCTAGCTTTAGCTCTGATGTGGCTGTGAGGATATTGGCTATACGAATGGGCGAAAGAGCGGCTCGCATCGTGACCGAATCCCATACCGCCCCAAGAAAAGTGGTCCTCTGTAATGGAGATAGCACACTCTTCTTGGTATTGAGCCTCAAACCCAACTTCTGCATATGAGCGAGGACGACATCTCGATGCCGAACCGCCAACTGTTCTGATTCCACTAAAATCAACCAGTCGTCCAAGTAATTTAGAATACGTATGCCCTGCAGCCTGAGCCGGACCAGAGCTGCATCTACGCACTTCGTGAATGTGCGGGGTGAGAGAGCTAGACCGAAGGAAAGTACCCGATACTGGTATTCTTTGCCCCCGAAAGAAAACCTTAGGAACTTCCTGTGCAGAGGAGGATGGAGATATGGAAGTACACATCTTTTAGGTCTATCGTGACGAACCAGTCCTCGGATCTGATTTGAGTCACGATCTGTTTGAGTGTCAGCATCTTGAATTTTAATTTATGAACTGTACGATTCAACAGACAAAGATCTTAAATGGGACGCAGCCCTCCATCCTTTTTTGGAACAATGAAATAACGGCTGTAAAAACCCGATGCCCTGTCGGTAGGATACACCTTCTCTATAGCATTCTTTGCTAAAAGAGATTTTACTTCTTGCTCCATGACCAGAGCCTGCTCGGGATGCACTACTGTGAGCACACTCTTTACATTGTAGCGTGGGGGACGAGAACCGAACTGGATTCTGTAACCTTTCTCTACTATCTGCAGGACCCATTGAGATATATTCGGCAGACTTTTCCATTCTATCAGACATTCTACTAAGGGAATTCTACCTCTCGAGGCTGGCCTCTGGTGTAATTTGAACAGCTAGTTCGGGGACCTGAAGCCGAAGTGCAGGAACCACACGAGCTAACTGCTCTTGAACCCCCCTCAGAGGGAGCGAGCCTGATGCAGCGTCTGGGAGACACAGCGCCAGAGACCCACTGGAGACCGCTGTGCCCCGAGGCACCAAGGGTGGCGGGGTTGGCAGAATGGCCCTGTGAGAGCACCGAGACTATACTGAGGTGTACACCGCACCTTCTCGGTTGAGGCTGCCCTCACAGGTCTGACCCATTTGGTGTCAGGATCTTTTCTTCTGAGCCGAAGCTTTCTTAGCGAGAAGAACGGTCCTCAGATCCGGCTTCTGCTTCAATTGCTTTGGCTGTGAGTGCTGGCTCGGTCCCCGTGATTTTTGAGGAGGAGCGCGAGACGCAACACTCTCTTTTTGAAACACACGATATGAGGAGCATGACGGCTGGGGCTGCCTTGCACGCCCAGCAGCCTCAGGAGGATTAGATCGGCGAGGGAGAAAACTTTTAAAGCTTCTTTTTTAGCCCGACGAAGTTCACGAATTTCGTCACGGCTGACTCCCTCATTGGTATCTACATCCTCCAGCAGCTCAGACTGATAAGCCTGAAGCAAATCCATCGAGTGAAGGCAAGCTCCAGCCTGACCTGCTGCTGTGTAAGCTTTACCCACTAAATTAGATGTTATCTTTAACGGCTTCGTGGGCAAAGTCGGGTTCTTAATAGATGATGCTGAACCAGGGGAAAGATAGCTCGCGAGCGTCTGTTCCGCCCGGGGCATCGCTTTATTACCATATTCTTTCAGTCCTCTTATATCAGAATAAATGCGCACTTGAGGGCTGAAAAGACGTGACAAATATGGCTTATTCCGCGGGGCGGGCTTCCGACACCGGAGATCGAGCTATGGATCTCCCAGGTAAGGGAGGAGAAAGAACCCTCGGACCCGTCTCCAACCCCGCTGAGAGATCCATTTGTGAACCCTAGGAATGCATTCCCCGTTCTGCCTCGGCAGAAGCGGGTCTTGCACCCTGAGGAGCGCGAGGCTCGCCGCTCTTCTCATCAAAGAGTGACAAGCGGGAGCGGGAGTGGAGCATGCGAAGCGAAAGCTTCTCACAATGCTGGCAATCAGTCTCCTCGAAGGCTGATACTGCATGCTCCACTCCCAAACAAACTACACAAAGCTCGTGTGTATCCCCACCCGTTAAATAATGCAGGCAGGGAGAAACACACTGTTTGAAAAGTTGTTTCACCATGATATAAACTTGTACAAGACAACAGTAAATATGACAGACAGGTTTGACACAGATCGCTTGCTGAGGCACAGAAAGCTAACACCGGTTGCTCCGGTTGGGGTTTTTATCAATTCCTGGTCGTGACGTCACTCCTGACGCTCACTCTCGCCATTGGACTAGTTGACATGGATGCTTCAGACGCACTCACACAGTATGCGTTGCCAAGGCGTTATCGACGCATCGTCTCTCCCTCGATGGGGAATGCAGTATCTCATAAAATGTGAATATTTTCTCAAAGATCAATCATAAAAAGATTCAAGATTCAAGATTTAATTTGTTACCTACAAGTTATATTACATACAACAAGCAGTGAAATGTAGTTCGGGCATACTCTTTTTAGACTGTGCAAAAATAAGAAAATTAATTACAAATGATGAAATATAAAAAAATTATAATAAGAAGAAAAAATAAGATACAAATACACAATGCATTAAACTACTACATAGATGACATGTAGAGATGTTACACAGAAACTGCTACACATGCATGTGCAGAGATGTAATCAACGTGCAGTGAGGATAAGCTGCATAGCTAGGTTATTTAAAAAAAGTGCAGTTTGCAGAGAGTTATTGGGTAAGCCTTCACTACCAGAGTCTCTAAAGTGCAGTATGTTTAATGTTGATGTTTAGTAGTCTGATAGCGTGGGGGAAGAAACTCCTTCTGTGTCTCTCCGTTTTTGCCATCAGACTGCAGAAGTGTCTGCCTACCTGTAGCAGATAAAACAATGGTAAGAACAACTGACTGCGCAAGGGACTCGTTAAAGATGGATATAAACAATCCAGCCAGCTGAGTGGCGCATGGTCTCAATACACGACCAGAAATCCCGTCTGGACCAGCCACTTTCCTGATGTTCACACACTTCAGAGCTCAACAAACCTCATCATCCAATACAGTGATTTTGCACGAATCACTGACGCAGCTGTTCTTTTTATCTGTGCACATCGGCAGACTGTTGCTTCAAAACATGCATGAAAGGTTTTCAACTCACTGGCATGAAGGCGTTCAGCCTGTGGCACTGCTGAGGCATTACTGAAGCCCAGGTTGCTTTGATAGCGACCTTGGAAGTGGTGATAACCTCTTGGAAGTAGTTAAAAAAAAATGAACTGGTTTTGGCACTGTGGGCAGGTGCTAATGTCCTGCTGGAAAAGGAAATCAGCATCTCCATAAAGCTTGTCAGCAGATAAAAGCATAAAGTGCTCCAAAATCTCTGGGTAGATTGCTGCATTGACTTGAAAAAACACATAGACCAACACCAGCAGACCTCAAGGCACCCAAATAATCTCTGACTTCAGAAACCTCACACTGGACTATGGATTCTGTGCCTCTCCAGTCTTCCTCCAGACTCCAATCTTGATTTCCAAATGAAATGCTAAATTTATTTTAATCTTAAAAGAGGACTTTGGACAATTGAGCAGCAGTCGAGTTCTATTTCACCTTACCCAGGGTGAAATGCTTCTGATGTTTTTTTTGTTTTTGTTTTCTTGTTTTTCTGGTTCAGTAGTGGCTTGGTTATAGGGAATGTCACAGCTGTAGCCCTTTTCCTGAAAACATCTGAGTGTGGTGACTCTTGAAGCACTGACTCTGGCTTCAGTCCACTCCTTGTGAAGCTCTCTCAAGTTCTTGAATCAGTTTTTCCTGACAATCTTCCCAAGGCTGTGGTCATCCCTGTTGCTTGTGCACCATTTCCTACCACACTTTTTCCTTCCAGTCAACTTTCTTTGAATATATTTTGATACAGCACCCTTCCAGCAATGACCTTCTGTGGCTTACCCTCCTTGTGGAGGGTGTTGATGATAGTCTTCTGGAAAACTGTAAAGTCATTAGTCTTTCTCATAATTGTGGTTGCATGCAGAGGTGTCAAGTAACGAAGTACAAATACTTCGTTACATTACTTAAGTAGAAATTTGGGGTATCTATACTTTACTTGAGTAATTATTTTTTAGCCGACTTTTTACTTCTACTCCTTACATTTTCACGCAAGTATCTGTACTTTCTACTCCTTACATTTTAAAAATAGCTTCGTTACTGCTATTTCATTTCGGCTTGTTTTCATTCCGGCTTGTCATCATTCAAAAAAAAAAAAAAAAAACTGAATAAGAGGAAGCAGATTTCGGTGCCTTTTAAATGCCTGAGCGGGGCTGTAGCATTTAGCTCCATAAACTGTATACAAATTTGTGATCGCCTCAGAGTCAGTCCCTTTAAGTTTGATATGAAACCGGCGTCAGACCGGTCTCCTCTCCGTCTTTCAGCGCGCTCTTCAATCCGCAGACCGCGGCGGAGCAGCGCGAGCGGAAACAAACACAGAGGACACAAGGTATGTGTTTATCGAAAGATTGTTAGAATATCCGTATCTGTGCAGTTCTTTGTCATAAATACAGTTTACAAAAGGTCACGAGGGAGCAGTCGGTTTCTCATCTTCTGTAAAGTTTTCGCTGCGTTCACCGCTCATCACTAAACAGCTGTTTCCTCCAGCAAAAATCTAGCCCTTAACACATATGAACGAACACTTACACTTATTTAAATATACTTAATTTAATCGTACGTACTTTATACATACACCAGCTACTGTGCAAAAGTCTTGGGCACGTTAGTATTTTCACTAAAGAATGGTGTTTGGCCAGTTATTTATATACTTTGCTGTTTCAGTATAAAATATCTGTTTAAATTTCCAAACATTCATTTCGCCGTTGTCAGACTGCTTGTGCATTCAAAATCGCACTAGATTATTAATAAAATTAATGACAAACTGATATTTCCTACTGACACACTACAGCATATATATAAATAACTGGCTTAAAACCCTTTTTTGGGGTGAAAATACTAATGTGCCTTAGACTTTTGCACAGTACTCTACTTTACAAACGACTGTTGCTACTTTATAAAGAATGAGCATACAGTCATTCACAGAATGGATTAAAGACAGTGACAGACAGCACTCATTTTAACTAAATATCAGAGTGAGTGACAGAGATACAGTCGAAACATTATGTGTGGTTTTTGTATTAAGTAATGACCCAGATTATGAAATACATTTATTAGCCTTAGATTAAGCATAACTTGGGAAATAAGAGCATCCAAAGTGAAAGCTATGTATTTATTTTAAATATTCTTTAATGTTATCCATAGTTTTTTTGTGGGTCTTTTTTTTAAAGTATCGGTTCAGGCACCGTTTAGGCGCCGGTACCGTTTTAAAAGTATCGAAATGGCACTGGATTATTTCTCACTGGCTCATAGACCAAATGGGTGCTTTCTCTTCGTCCTCCACAAATTAAGCTACTGTAGGTAGTTCGGTAGCGAGACGTTTTAATAAATTATCGTTTGCGATTGACGACGCGATTGACAATGTTGTGATAAGTAGGCTATACCAACTTTGTAACTCGTTACCCCCCCCCCCCCACACACACACAGACTGGACATAGCAAATACAGGAAGCTATCAATCAAGAAGGTATCAGGATTATGAGTTATTTTTTCATTTTTAGTTTTTGATTAATCACTTGGATTAATCATTTATTTTGACAGCACTATAATCTTTCTTGTATATAGACAACCATACAAGGCTAATTGTTTTTTAGCCTCCACCAATGTTCTTGTCCATTGCCCTCGCAGATTCCTGCAGCTAAACTTGGATGTACATTTACATTCCATTAAAGCTTATTGATGACATGCCTCTGAAGTTTGACTTTTTGCACCATAACAATACTTATAGGCAACTATAGGGTGACCATATGAGCCATTTTTCCCAGGACACGTCCTTACCAGGATTTTTATATTGCCTAAAATATCCAGATTTTGGCTGTTTGTGCTTTGCAGATCGATCATTGTATGGCATTCATAAGTGTCATACAATGATTGGTGCGCAGCGACGCTTCAAGTTGAATGAACGAACAAACACCTAACATGTACGTGTATTTGCATTACTCTGATGTTCTCTGTAGATCTCACCTTATCACACGCCACGATTGGTTGATTATGTAACATACCTGCATGTTATTGGTCAAACTACTTTGGATGTTTTAGGCAATATAGAAATTCTGGCAAGGACGCGTCCTGGGAAAATGGCTCATATGGTCACCCTAGGCAACTAGTCATCATATTTCTAGTTCTTTAATGTATTTGCATTGTACTAAAGTACGTTCATTTTCAATGGGCATATATGCGGCTGAAACAGGTAGCCTAGTGCATCCCAAATTTTTCAACATGAACATTTTAATATAACATTATAGTCATTATGGCCTATGGCTTTTAGAATAATGTTTTTTTGAGGAGGTGGGGTAGTGCACAATAGGCCCCTGTGGTGCGGCCTAAGCTTTTGTTCTAAATGGCATTTTTTTCCCTTACATTACTTTTACTTTTATACTTTAAGTAGTTTTTTAAACCAGTACTTTTACACTTTTACTTGAGTAAAAAGCTTGAGTTGATACTTCAACTTCTACAAAAGTCTTTTTAAACCCTAGTATCTATACTTCTACTTAAGTAATGAATGTCAATACTTTTGACACCACTGGTTGCATGTTCTAAACTAGCCCAAGAGGTACCCAGTATTCATACTCAAAATGAATCAAACTAATCAAGCTAAAAACGGCATATTCAAATTTTTTGAAATACTACATTTTTTATTTTCCTAAGCTGTAAGCCATAAGCTGTAAAACTCTTGAAACATTTCAGGCTGTGTGCAATGAATCAAAAAAAAAAAGAAAAAAGAAAATTTGCTTTAAAAAAATGTTTATTACAAAAAGTCATTTTCCATGATATTCTGATTTTTTTCAGATGCAACTGTACAGACATACAACAAACAATTAAAAAGAGTATAAACCTATGCCCAACTAACCTCCTGACAGATTTTTACTATATATATATATATATATATATATATATATATATATATATATATATATATATATATATATATATATATATATATATATATATATATGGTTTACCTATACATAAATTAAAAAATACTAACTATACAAATTCTTCACATAAATACTGTACCTATACACATCTAATCTACTGTATAAATATATTATAGTGGTGGAAAGAGTACTAAGAAATTGTACTTAAAGGGTTAGTTCACCCAAAAATGAAAATTATATCATTAATGACTCACCCTCATGTCGTTCCAAACCTGTAAGACCTCCGTTCATCTTCGGAACACAGTTTAAGATATTTTAGATTTAGTCCGAGAGCTTTCTGTCCCTCCATTGAAAATGTATGTACGGTATACTGTCCATGTCCAGAAAGGTAATAAAAACATCATCAAAGTAGTCCATGTACAGGGGCAGTTAGAATTTGTTGAAGCATCGAAAATACATTTTGTGAGCGCATTCACAACGCTGCAGTGTAGTGATGTCCTGTTCGGGAACGAATCTTTCCATTTAACCGGTTCTTCTTGAACCAGTTCACCAAATCGAACTGAATCGTTTGAAACGGTTCACATCGTTTAAGCATTAATCCACAAATGACTTAAGCTGTTAACTTTTTTAACTTGGCTGAAACTCCCTCTGAGTTAAAACAAACCAATATCCCGGAGTAATTCATTTACTCAAACAGTACACTGACTGAACTGCTGTGAAGAGAGAACTCAAGATGAACACCGAGCTGAGCCAGATAACGAACAAAATATTGACTCGTTCTCGAGTCAAGAACCAGTTGCATCGGTTTTCAGATTCGTATTTAATGGTCTTGGTCTTGTCATGGACTGCATGCATTTTGACTCGGTATTGACAGGGACTGGAACATATTAGGAATCAGACCTTTTAACGAGTCCACTCGAGTCCCAATAAAAATATTTCATGATTACGCTATTACTGTATGTTAATATTTCTTTAAATTGATATATGATTGTAGGGCCCTGTGATTTCCGTGATGCAGAAAACGCAGACGGAATCGCCGAATCCAGTCATAAAAACTGAATTTACAGTTTAACGCAGAATGTCACAGAATTTGTCCAATTTTTAATGAATTAATCAAAAGTAGGTCATTGCACTTACATCAAATCACGATATGGACTAGGCTAGTACCTGTAAATATTAAGCCAGAAAAGTCTATTTAAATATGAATCCTGCATGTTCTACGTGTCTGTATTAATGAATGGCGCAGAAGCGTGGCTTCGTTTATTACACACACTGAAGTGCGCGTGATGCTTGAGGTGATTTCAGCTTCTGTCGTCTCACTTAATGAGGACCTGAACACACGAGGATCTCCAAAACTGCACTGAGAGTCACTTCATGAGCATTTGACCGTTGATTTCAGTAAAACTAGCGTCACATCACATACACAGAACTGTAAAGTTATTCACGGTATTTGACAGAAATGTATTACTATTGTCCAGCAGAATGTACATAGCCTACTACTACTACTAATATGTACAAACATTATTTTTAAGGAATAACCACACAACATTTTTCCATGTTTTATTTTTAATAGTAAATCCCCTCTTTACCAAAAAATAAAATTTGCTTAATTTTCAATAAGCGAAAGAAAAATTTAATTAATGTTTTATGTCTTCATTTGATAATCAGAAAAATGTAAATAGCCTACACAACAGAATTCTGAGGGGGAAAAATAAGGCTATTTTAAGAAAAAAAAAAAAGTAAGTTGTTTTATGCATTTAAATCATTAGACACGCTAAAACACAGAATTAGGTAACAATAAAACATATGGTGAAGAAAAAATAAAACCTTCCATAGGGCCCTTAACATGTAATTTTTGTTAAACTTTCAATAAATTGTTGTGAAAATATATGTGTTGTGATTTTAATTAATTAGACATGCTTTTTGATTAATACAATTAAATTTAACCATTAAAAAAGAGCTTAGAAAAATGTAAACATAAAAAAAATGTAATCCAGAAAAATGTAAATGAAAAAAACGGAATTTGGGAAAAATAAAATGGATTTCATAGGGCCCAATGATTGAAACGTTCAATGATTGGTGATTTTCTTGTAACATGAGGTGTTAGCGTAACGTTAGTGTAGAGGCAGCAGGACTCAGGTCAGGTTGTCTCATGAACTTAACACATTAACTTTTCAAAAGGTCTGTTACATCATCTATTATTCAGTTTGCATATAAGAGCCACAAAGAGTTTGTGTGCAGTAAGACTCTAAAAAAGAAACATTCTGTGATATGTGGCCTTTTTACCCTTAACTGATAATATGCGTTAAACCTAGTCTTCGTGACTTGAACAGTTTAAAATCACATTAAAAAGTATAGTTTGTAATAATAACAAAGGTGAACTCCAGGAACATTTTCAGTAGGACAAAAAAAGAAAGAAAAACATATTACACCATACCTAGGTTTGGGAATCCAAAAGCTATTCCAATTCTGGAACAGGATGCTTAAGGTAAGGAATTGTCTAGTTGTTAAAAAATGTACATTTTGATTCCTCTTATTGATTCCTGTGTGCTCATTTTGATATGGCTTTAAACTATTCAAGCACAAGAAGTCCTGTGCTCTGTTTTCTGTACTGCACACATAAAGGCATGGCCATCATTTCAGAAATGAGGGGGACAGAAATGTAAAAAAAATATTTTGATATTATGATAGATATTTTGACTTGTCTTATTGCCAGGCTTTATTTTTCTTTATGTCTTTTAATTGGCTAAGAAATCAAATACACTGCTAAGGATAACCAATCATTTGTATTTTAGATTATTATTTTTTTGACAATTTTAGGCTTATACAAACACATAATAAGGCAAAATAGTTTCAATATTCTTGTAAATGTTAAGTCAATTAGCACTTCATTATTCATATGATATATATTTAATACCTGGAAATGACCTGAAAGTACCACATTTTTTTTATCTATTTTTTTTTAGATGTAGCCATAGCTGGATGTCTTTGTCCAAATTAGTAAATCCTGTTTGTCATAAGTTATTATGGGCTGTTTTGGACTTTTGCCAAGTCTGCAGTTTTCCCACGGAATTGGGCTACTTTATCATTGTTGCCGTGGGTTAAAGTGACCCGATAATGTGATATTTAGGCTAGTCCGGAGTGCGAATTTTATCAGTGGTAAATTTGCCAAAAATGTGTATTTTACCCCCTGGAACGTGATATTTAATGGGAAGCCCCCCTCACGATGCAATTGGGCTAGTTTGAGTAGCAATTGTGCACTCCATCAGCGCTCCTTTATCTATTTTTTTTTTTCTTACTTTTGGTAAAAAAGAAATTTAAATTAAGTAAAAGTGCCACAATTTAATTATACCCAAGAAAGTAGTTTTTTTTTTAAATGTCATCAATTACTGTAACATAGTATTTGTAATTATTCCACCTCTAATATATTATATATAAATGTTTGCTGATACAAACTAAAAAACAAAATACAAACTATAACAATGCATTGTACATGTGCAAAGAGAAACATTGTAAGTCAAGCAGCTGGCTGGGGAACAGTGCAAGATAATTTGTAGTGCATGAGCATGTAAACATATACATATTACTGAGTCTTTTTTGGGATTATGTACACACAGCAGTGTGTGTGAGAAAAAGTGTCTAGTGCACATAGAGGAGAGTGTGTTACTACAGGTGGTTTATACAGCCCCACTCAACTGTGTGTAGCACACTTCAAATTGCACAAATAAAAAATAAATAAATAAATAAAAAGAGAGAGACTTACACTTATTTTTATCACCCAGAATGAAAATTGTGGCCTGCTGGTAGTTACATTCAATATATCTGAGCAGGGCACCTATCCAAATACTGTGTATTGGGCTATTACTGAAAAACGCAGTGGAAAATAGAGCACAGCAGCAATAATACAACTTAAACCTTGAGGAAGATGACTGGGACATAACCAGACCTACAAAGCTTCATGTTCATGCTCTTCTAGCTGAGTCAGTCAAATTTTTTTCATGGTGTTACAGATTAAGGCAACTCCACCCCCCACACCAACCCCCCACCACCCTCGCAATCCCGCTGATGTATTGTATATCCAGGAAACATTACAACTGAATCTGGAATACCAGCATTTAACCAGGTCTCTGAAATGGCAATAAACTGCTGAGTCCTTATTCACTGCCGCAGTGTGTAGCTCATCACATCGGTGGCATAAAGAGAGCACATTGGAAAGGAGAAAACCAGGCATAGATGGTATTGATTTGTGTTGATTTATCTTGATACGAATTAAGTTCTTAGGATGGTAGCAATAGTCAGATACAAATGGTCTCTGCTCAGTCAACTGTCTTTTAGTATCCACTGCAGTTCCACAAGAAGTAGGGGGATTTCCAGCAATTGTACCTATTGAACGAATGTCATTTCTCCCAGCTTTCTTAGAATCTTTCTTACAGTCATAGAATCACATTTAGCTGCAGTATGTTCTTAACTTTAGAAGCCAAAGGAGATGCACATCTTAGACTTCTTAAAACATGGAAATCAATCAAATGTCCAGGTTGTGCCATTGTAAGTAATTGAGGGAAACAATTACTTGATAATTTCCTCAGCGATAGTTTACTATCATCCACCCAGCTTTAGAAGAGTAGGCTGAATTACCAAGAATCCATCCAAAATCTCCCAGAAATAAATCCATCCTGTCCTGACCACCAGTTTAGCCATGTAATCATACAAATAAATGATCTGTCCTTGAATTTCTAAACTATATTAACTTAAAATAGTTTAAAAAGCTAAAAAAATAAGCAGATTGCCTAGCTGCTCAAAAAGCGCCACCTAGAGGTAATTTAATTTCTGCTGGCCAAGAGGTCATTTTACTATTTAAAAGTAATTTAGCTATTTTAACCAATAAAGTACTCATGCACTCTCTGAGAAACGGTCTTCAATGCACTCTCAAACAGCTTATGACTCTAGAGTGTCCGATTGAGTTACTAAATATTTGATTAAAATAATTACCTTATTGTCCAGCTATTCCATTTTATTTATCCATGGCACATGCATTTTATATGTAGCCTAAGTAATGTTCTTCAGTGACTTGTTTGCATTATTTTATATTATAATTTATATTATAATAGTTTTTTTGGTAACATTTTTTAAAGTCTCATTTGCTATTGCATTAATTAACATTAACCAACAGACAGCAATTTCTTGTTGTTGTTATTATTATTATTATTATTATCAAGTTAAAAGTGAAATGCCATGAACGCTACCCCCACAGCAAACAGAACCAAACCATGGCACCAAAACTGTGATATAAACTGTACTGTGGCATTGGTATCTCATTACACAAACATTACAAACCCAGACTTTGTTAACCCTGCTTTATGCACCCTGCACAGCTTCAGTCCCCATTTAGCCCATTCCCTCAGCAACCTTTACGATGACAACAACTTCATTGATGATGAGAAGCACACCTCCTTCCTTCACACCTCCATCAGGATTCAGCTTTGGGTACACCTCTGCTGACCCTGACTTCCTCCCTCACATGTAAACTTCAATCAAGAGGCCAAAGCCAACCTTAACAGCCTTACTGGAGCTAATACCGTTAGCGCTAATTGTACAGTCAGGCCTATGAACAGAACCAGCTGTAGTCTGTTCTCCGGTGGTCAGCCAAACTCTCGTAGAGGTCCGTTGCGTGGTGGACTAAGCAGATTTTTAGGGTGGTACCTCAGCAGATCCATTTCAGCGAGTGCCCTTATGAAAAATAAGTTTATTAAAGTGTGCTTACTAGTATATTTCTTTTAAACTAAAAATAGAAAAGTACGCTTTTAGTGTACTTTTTATGTTCTTCTCAGAAATTGGCTTTATGTACTTCTCAGAAATATACTTAAATTGAAATTTAAGTACTTAGAAAAAGTCTAAATATATTTGAACTATACTTGTGCTCCTAGAATCCATGTTTTCGTTGTTATACGGCAGAGGGCGCTAGTACACATCTTCTGAAAAGAATTTCTAAGAAAACATAAGTAAAGAAGAAAAAGAAACAACAGATACGAACACATGTAATCTAAAATGATCATCTGACATGAAACCGCATCAAAACTATAACCTTATGGAATAAAATGTTGACAAATAAAGAGGTAATAATTACATTCAAGCATTGGGGTGTTGATCGACTACTAACCTATGCTTTAATTATCATTCTGAATCCAATTCATAATCTATTTTCAGCTTTTTGTTCAAAATGTTACTTCTTTCTTTCATTCTTTGTTTCTTTCTTTCTTTCTTTTTATGAAACTTACCAACATTAAAGTGTTTAAAAAAAGAATGTATGAAGCTAGAATAAAATGTTTTTGTTTACAAGCAGATACCCTGTTCTTTCTTTGGATGTTTTGTAAGTTCAGATATTCATATAACAAAATTTATACAAATTAAAACCTAAATAGGGACATAGTAGTATACATAAAGTATGATGTAAAGTTCACTTAAAGAAAACGAATGAGTATACTTGCAGTATAAAACTAGTAGTTTACTGAGACTATACTTCAAAGTGTACAAAGTATGTAATTATTAAACATAGGTTTACTGACAAAGTTCACTTTTAGTATAATTGCAGTACAAACTACAAACATAGAGGTAAACTAGTTGTGTATTCAAAGTTTACTACTGTTTTACATAAAGGATACTTAAAAGTATACTTTTATATACTAGAAAGTGGGCCAATTTAGTCCCAAGGAGTATTGAAACAGTACACTTACAAGTACTAGAACACACTACACTGTAAAAAAAAAATCATTGCTAATATTGAAAAATTCAAGGCAACACATTGCATTCACATTTTTATGTTTTCCCAACGATTAGCAATGTAATTATCCCAATTACAATAACGTTGTTGTCCTTACTAATATTATTTAGTTCTGATAAGGGACAGCGCTTTAGCCATGTGATTACCCCAACAACAATAATGTTGTTGTCCTTACTAATATTACTTAGTTCTGTTGATGAACAGCACTTTAAATTCCTCGTTCTACCAATGAATATATGTTTGCTCAGTCAATAGCCTCGTTCACAGCACTAGAAAATGTTTATCAAGAATATATTGATTCTCTTTCCACTATACTGGAAACTCACTTATTTTCCTTTGGCCTACATATTTTTTTTTAATTCACAAACTAAAATAAATCCATAACAAACAATGTCATACATTTCAAGTATTTTATTTCACTGTGACCAAGGGTGTATTGTACTGATTAAAAACAAAAAAATAGGTGGCATTGTGCAATTAAACCTCTTCAAAATAATATTAATGAAAAATAAACACAGAAAGGCCACATAAATGTTTTCAATTAAGATAAATGTCACAGTAGACACTGTCACAGTGTTCTGGCACTCAGAACATAGCCCTAACAGCCGTAATTCACAGTAGCTGAACATGAAAACGTGTTGGGAGTAAATGTTACCATTGTAACCAACATACAAGAACTATAAATGCATGTCAAATGACATACCATATAACTCCAAAATGAAACCACAGAAAGGATACCAATTTAAGAGGTTTACAATCCAGAACTTCTGGGGCTCAGAAACATGGGCCTATACAGGTCAAATTGCAATTAAAATGTGAAAAGTGTAAATATGCAATCAACACAACCACCATAAATGAAAAACTATTAATACACATAAAATTTGACATCAAATACGTCCACAAAAACCTGAAATTTACACAGAATTACTGTTTGGGCAATGCGAAAAGTTCAAAAACATTTTGGTTAAAAGAGCCCATCCAGCATTACGTTAGAGCATCATGATACAAAATAAAATATGGTGTTTTTTTAGGCTGTGTGCATATGATTGTGTGTTTAATGTAAATGTTTGTCTGTGATGATCTTATGCATGTATTATGATGGTTATTGAGCAACTGTAACCAATCCTCTTGGGATGTGTGGAAGTTTGAACATTTGGTTAGAAGAGTCCATCAGCATTAGAGTTGCCAAGGAGCAAAACAGAAGAGAAGGCCAAGGCAGGAGAGATCTGGGATATTGTATGTTACTGTAAGCACCATACACCAAAAAAACAAAACAAAAAACTTGAAAGATATCCTAACGATATCCTTAAGAATGCCATAAGTGTCTCTTGCATTTGTGCAAAAAAACAAAACATTGAAATCAACCACACATGAAGGTGCAAACTATTTTTAACATGAGCTACTCAATAAGAACAGTACATTCATATTACTATTGGCCTATACAGAAATTGCCCTTGGCCCCATTTTCCAGTATTTCACAATGCTAGTTTGTTCTTAAGCGATCGGACACGCTTTGTGCATTTAGGTCCCATTTCCATAAAGACGCTCTGTAGAGTATCAAAAGTGTACTTGAGATGTTTTGGGTAGGAAATGTTGAGGGCGTATAAAAGGCCAAAAAGGTATGCCACAGCAGTGGGAGTATCAGCGATGTCCTATACAACTACAGATTCCTCCACAATCAATGAAATGTTTTGCACCTTTGAAGAGGAGGTTTCCACAGCACAGTCCTCGAGGACATAAAGCACCCCCACAGCCACTCCCTTTATGGCCACATCATCTGGATCAGTTTCCTATAATAGAGATGTCAAAACATTAAAAGGTGATTTTCAACACACAACACAAAACACACACATCATCTTCATCTTGTAATTGTAATGGGGCAGCCGTGGCCTGCTGGCTAGGGGTTCGGGCTTGTAATCGAAGGCTTGCAGGTTCGATTCACTGTGTGCTCTGTGTGTTCACTAGTAGCTGAGGCAATCTTCTTCCATCCCATCTTTCTATGTTACTTTTTTCTCCATGTATTTCTGGAATGATGAGTGTTATTATTAATCACAACATTCACATTTGAATGTATAATTAGATTGATGGTGAACAGATGCACCTTTGCGATGATTTCTTGAAAGATGTGACCTTAAAGCTCCTTGAGTTTTGAAGACACACACACAGTTGGGGTGAACACACGGCCAATGGTTTGGTCTTCTGTGGTTAAGCTGATGATGTCTGATGAGACGGTCTTGGTCTGCGGAATAATCGCAAAACTTGCAATGCATGTGGTGCCAATTCTCTCACCTGAAACATATAATTATGACATTCAAAGACTTAATATTACATAATACAAAATATTACATAGGACCCACACAATGCAAAAAAACTGCTTAGGTTACATCAAGCCGGAGGCTATATTGTTCATTCAAGGAAATAATTAAAATGCCAGTTTACTTTAGCTAAATAAAGTGTGTTTCCATAGCATTTTTTACAAGTAAATAATGTGATTTTAGTTCCATAAAAGTATATATACCATAACCAAAATGTAAGGCCATTAATCATGTTTTAAGGTGTAAATCAGATTAAGAGTAAAACCACTAATAGAATATTACAATGACAAGTTAGCTGAAAAAATATCTTCACTAGCCATATAACATAGGTTACTCCGAACAAAATAGCTGGATGCTGGGCTAACTGTTACCAAAGATCCTTGATTTCGTGCTAGTTAGCTAACTTAGTCTAGTACTATGATTTCTAAACCACCTCTGCTGTTAGCATCTAGCTGCAAGTTAGACAATATGTTCTAGTTCTTGATAGACAGGCATGACTACCTCATCAAGTTTAGCTCATCAACTTAGAATGTGGTACAATTAACTTACACGAAATGTATTGAAACAATAGGCTACAATATATTTCTGGCCACATAGGTATAATATCTGAACACCACACTTTAATGGTGGAATTCTACACCGAAAAAAAAAATTAGTGGGATTTTAAGTTAGGTTGTTAGTATTACAACGATGACAGTGCAATTCAAACTAGCACATCTTCTGACGAAATATTTTCGATTAAATGCTTTTTTTGAAAATCATCCAATTCTTCTAAATCATTCCACAACTAAAGTGTAGTTTCAAAACGTAATTTAATACTTACTTTTACGCCGTCAATCCCGATAGTCCTAACTGGATAACTTGCAGATGAGAGAAAGACAACTTCGAGGGAGAGGAAAGCCCGCGTTGAGATCCATGTTGAAACCCCGGATGTCAGACAACATGCGCATGCGCTTTTCGCATTCTAATTGGCTGTTGTGCTTAATACGTTTTCTATGTTCAGTTTATTCTCAAAAACATGTTTACACATCATTGATATGCAAAACATTGGTCTAACATGGTTTTCTGCATACATTTATATTAATACACATTTTCCTGTCTGGAATACTAAAAATATCAACTCTACTGAATAAAACACCGTTTTATTTTTTACAGTGTACTAGATATTTGTATACTTGCTACATAAAGTATACTTAAAAATATACTTGAACTTTACTTAAGTATACGTACATAATAATGTAAACTTGAAGTATACTACTTTTTGGTAAGGGTGGCCAACGCTTGATTTTCACTGACTACTGCAGTTTTACCAATTTTCCTTCACTTTAGTTCATTTTGAACGAATCTTTAATGTGACTCGGGAAGAATGAGTCATCTGGGAGAGTGATTCATTCAGTTGCGCATGCGCAAAATTATATAGGTTCTGTACTGGAATTAGTCTAGTTCACCTGTTTCAGTCAATGAAGCCTGAGCTGGAAAGAGAATTGATTAGTTCATCTCATGAGACTTTCGTGTTTTTGAGTCTTTCCTTAATCATGTGACAGACCCATAAGTGTAACCAATGGATACTTAAGTATACTTAGTAAAATTAATTTGAAGTATACTACTTTTTCGTAAGGGTAGGCCTGCTTTCACAGACAGCACTTAGATTAAGCCAGGATTACTTTAGTTTTTTTTTTAAATGTGCTTTGAAAAAAAAACATCACTGGTGTGCATATTAATACAAATCAATGGCACTGACATATTTTAAGATATATGAGTGCAAGTTGCTTTCAGTTAAAACAGCTCAAACATTCATTTTAGAACTAGGCTTAAACCTTGTCAGAGAAACCAAGCACTAATGTGTTAAAAATCAGTTCAAGTTTTAAAAGCTATTTAGTGTATTCCATTATTAAGTATAATTTGATCACATCCTTTCATATTAATGTATTAATATCATCCTCTCAAAAAAAAACAATAATAATAATAATCAGACTCTGGGCTTAAAAAGCCAAACTCTGGGCTATATAATTCTGATGGATTATTTACAAATTTATTCAGTAGTTAATTGGCTTTTTTTCAACATCCAAAATGGAACGTATCTGCTGACATTTGTTCGACTAATTTTATATGAAGCAGCTCTGTCTCTCTCTCTTTTTTTTTTTAAAGTCACAATTCTAACAGATGCAGTTGTGTGACAGTATGGGTGTGTTTGAAAGAAATATGCATGTATGATCACATGATATTGATTCAATTATGTTTAGGAATATGATTGTACAGAAATCATGATTTGTAAAACATTTTGTACAGATAGTTGTAATTTTAACTGGAATATACTTTAGATGCATTAAACCACTGTCATTACACAGATCTCTTCATGTTTAAAGACTGTGACTGACTGATTTGTGCTGTACAAAAAGATACACTCAAAACAGTAAATCAATGCTAAATATTCAAGAACCATTTAGTTATATGCACAATTTGGAATATATGAGGAAATGTGAGCAGGTGTGGCTTGGAGTCTGATAAGTGAGTTGAATGGATAATGAATGGATAATTTGGAGAAACAGAAAGTTAAAAGGAACAGGCGGGATGGTTGATCAGTATCTTGGTCATAAAAGAGCTGTGGTGGGAATATTCAGCACCATTATCGTGCTGTTTCTGAATTTGCATGCTGAATTAGTGAAACACAACAAAAACAAAATGTGTGGAGTGAAATGCATCACTTTTATGCTGTGGATTTATATTCACAGTGTAATAACTGGTAAGATGACATCACACCTTGATTTGTTTATTCAATTTTAACCTTCCACATTTCATTATTTTGACAGTACACATTTTTTTCCACAGGAGAAAACAATTCAAAAATGGTATTAACTCCATTACAGCGAGTGATTCATGTTGGTGAGGATTTGGAGATTACCTGTCGAGTGACTGATTGTCCGGTTAATGTGACCTTCATGTGGACATCTGCAGGGGACCAATTTCTTAGAGCAGAAATTAAAAATGAGCATACTGTTTCCCAACTACTGATCAGGAACATTTCTGTAACACACAGTGAAACTGTCGTGTGCACAACTAAATGTGATGGAAGACCCCTACAGCAAACTTCAAATATAAAGATCTTCTGTAAGTAATGTTATATATATATATATATATATATATATATATACAACCTATTCCAGTTTTGCTAGTAATTTACAACTAGCAGTTTTATTCTTGTACAAAACTATTTTACTTTTGTTTTGTGATGACATTAAAGGGATACTTCAGAAATGAAGCTTCTCTCATCCCTAATGACGTTGCAGATATGTACCTCTTTTTCTCTCTCTCTTTTTTTTATCTTTTTCTGTGGAACACAAACAGATTTTTACAAAGATAATCTATGTCTGTGATTTCATAAGGGAAGTCTTTAGAGAGTTGTGAGGGAGAGCGCGAGACGCAGCCTCTGTGTTGCCAGATCCAGCTATTATAAGCATTTTTTGACATGTATTTTCCTCTTAATTTGACACTTTAGAAAATTAATAAAATAGGAAGTTGCAGTTTTGGGTCAGCAATATATTTATCTTATGTAATTTCCAAAAGATTTTAAATCATTTTGGTTTATTTTGTTTATTTCGGGCCAGTCATACCATTACTGAGGTGCCCTTGAGTAAGGCTCCGAACCTAGACAAAGTTATCAGCTACATAATGGTTATAAATAAAAACTACAACAGCAATATATATGGTTGCATGAATAATAAACAGCTGATAAAATTATCCACCCCAAAAATATAGTAAAATATACTAAATTTGATGCAATATATAGGGTATGATTTAAAAATGAAACAGAACAGAAAACATCTTTCACAAACATCTACAAAGTACATTTCTGTCTCTTTTAAAGTGCTAATAGTGTATATAATTAGTTGTATTTATAGAGGTTATTATAGCATAATTCTATAATAAGGGGGCTATTACAGAAAGGCAGCGACTATTTGCACTAACTGAAAATAGCATATTTTCTTAGCGATAGATGCTATTTACACTAAGTGCAAATAGCAGCTTTTTTTTGTCATATGATATTCACACTAAGTGCAAATAGCAGCATTTTTTAGTCATATGATATTCACACTAAGTGCACAATGGCACAATGCTTCGCGATCCGCTCTAAACAGCTGAAAGCCTGGCAGATGGACCGCGCTGTCCGGTATGGCGTCATTCAGCCAGGTTTCCATGAAACACAGAGCAGAAGAGTGTGAGAAATCCTTATTTGTCAGAGAGAGCAGAATGATTGGTTGCGGATGAATTAGCTCGATTCGAGAGCCAAAACAAACGACGTGAAAAATGTCTTCATGCTAAAAGAAGAGTGGCTTGATTAATTTTTAGCTTACAGATCTCAGTTTAAATGCTTCAGCTTGTTTTCTATTCTATTCTATTCTCTTCTATACTATTTTCTCAGTTAAAATACTTTAGTATTTACTATTCTATTTTCTCAGTGTAAATGCTTAAGTTATATTATATTATATTATATTATATTATATTATATTATATTATATTATATTATATTATATTATAGGCCTTAATAATTGACTTCAAGCAAGGAATTCATGAGAAATATCTGATACATTTTTTCAAATATTATATTATACTTCACAAAATTATCAACGCAAGACTTTTGTTTCTGCCCCCATATTTCATGAGCTGAACTCAAAGATCTAAGACTTTTTCTATGTACACAAAAAGCTTATTTCTCTCAAATATTGTTCACCAATCAGTCTAAATCTGTGTTAGTGAGCACTTCTCCTTTCCCAACATAATCCATCCACCTCACAGGTGTGGCATATCAAAATGCTGAGTAGACAGCATGATTATTGCACAGGTGTGCCTTAGGCTGGCCACAATAAAAGGCACCTCAAAATGTGCAGTTTTATCACACAGCACAATGCCACAGATGTAGCAAATTTTGAGGGAGCGTGCAATTGGCATGCTGACTGCATGGATGTCCACCAGAGCTGTTGCCCATGAATTTAGTGTTAATTTCTCTACCAAAAATGTAGTGTAGAAACTTCAAACTGACAACTCCACCTCCTTATTTAGGGCAGTAGGAGCCCTCCACAAGTCACAACACTTGATTTTAGGCAGTAAAAATAGTTTGTCAAATATAATACAATACCCGATACTTTTATTTTTGGTACTTGCCAATACCGATTTATTTATTTATTTGTTTTTTTTTTGCATTTGTACATTTTTTAAATATTGGGTAGAGAAACCAAAAGAGTATGTATAATGTTAGCATGTTAGCTTCATTTATTAAGTAGATATAGTCAAACCAAAATTTATTCAAAACACACCTTTAACTTTACACATTATCACAGTTTCATCTCTAAAGTTTAGAAGATGGTAATAAAATATCACAAGAACAAATTCATCTTGATAATGTTAGATAACTGTGATAGAAAGGTATGTAATGGATTACAACTAACCAAAAAAAAAAAAAAAAAATTCAGACAGCTGTTAGTATGACAATATTTACACATCTATCAATAGTTAGTCGGGCAACCCTTAGCCTTAATGACTGCCTGCTGTCTCCTGGCCATGCTGTCATCCAGGTTCAGAATTTTTGGGGTATAATGTGTCACAGTTTACTTTATTTTGCTAACTTTACTTATAAAGATTAACTATAGTGTCCTTGTTACAAACACGCCAGGTTCCACCTCCACTCATTCACAACGCACACCCTCACCTGAATACTAAGCACTTCCACCTGACCCTCATCACCATCCAATCACATCGGCACTATAAATACCACACACACGCACTCAGTCAGCGTCCGGTCTCGTTCGCGACAAGGTCTTACCTGTATGCTAACTCTAAGGACTAACTCTACCTCTACTTACCTCTCTCCAGCGATTCCCCGAAGATCCAAGCCTCCACCGTGCATGTGTGTGGTACACCTCCCTCCTCTGACGTCTTCACCTTGCTACTACGGATCCATTCATCACTGCCATTCATCACTCTACCCAGCACTACCCGCTCCTCTGCTTGTGCCTTAATAAACTGTCTTTCTGTTATTCCTCAGCCTTCTGTGGTATTCTGTAACAGAAGTCCGGACCAACACCACTTGGCACAAGCATGAGCCTCACGGACCCCTTTCAAGACCTGGTCGATGCACTACGTAGGACACTCACTACTTGACCTGCATCCCCAACACCAGCGAGCACTTCCGCCAATGACACCAGCACTTCCTCACTTTCCGTACATGCCAGTCCCATGGCCCATATGTTCTTCAGTTTAGGACTCTAGCACCCTCCAGTGGATGGAACGAACAGGCCTTGCTGACTACCTACCGTCAGGGATTGAAACCTCGAGTGCGGTTGCATCTCGCTGCATACGAGGACACCATCTGACTTGAACAGTTCATCCAGCTTTCCATCCGCTTCGCCACCTGTATGCAGTCGTGCTTAGAAGAGCACCAGGGCCAGGCGTTTTCCACCTCGCCACTCTGCTGACCAGAAGCCGTCAGCTCCCCAGAACCTGTCAGGCTTACAACCCTGTATCGATTATCGGGCTCTCAACAACATAACCGTCAAATTCCGATACCCACTTTCCCCCCTATGAGTACTGTGTGATGCCGTATGGACTTGTTAATGCCCCCTCCGTCTTCCAGGATTTTATTCATGAGGTGCTCCGGGAGTTCCTCCATAAGTTCGTCCTCGTCTACATTGATGATATCCTCATATACTCCCGGAGCCTAGCGGAACATCGTCGCCACATTGCGGAGGTCCTGCAACGCCTGAGGGCCTTTCAGCTCTACCTCAAGGCCGAGAAATGCTCCTTCCATCAGCCCTCAGTGCAGTTCCTTGGTTACAACATCAACAGCAGTGGCATCCGGATGGACTAGGGGAAGGTGAATGCTGTAAGAAATTGGCCCACTCCTAACCACCATCAAAGAACTCCAACGATTCTTTGGTTTTGCCAATTTCTACAGACGATTCACCCAAAACTACAGTACCATCACCAGCCCTCTCACTAGTCTCCTCCGAAATAAACCGAAATCACTCTCTTGGACTCCATCCACCACAGAGGCCTTCAACGCCCTCAAAGAGGCATTTACAACCGCTCCCCTCCTGGTCCATCCTGACCCCGACCGACCCTTCGTCATTGAAGTCGACGCCTCTACTACTGGAGTAGGAGCGGTCTTATCTCAACAGCAGGGTTATCCCAGTCACCTCGACCTATGCGCCTTCTTCTCCCGGAAGCTCAACCCGGTGGAGGTAAATTATGACATCGGCAACCGTGAGCTGTGGGCCATCAAGTTGGCCTTGGAAGAATGGAGGCATTGGCTGGAGGGAGCCAAACACCTCCTTTCTGGTTCTCACGGATCAGAAAAATCTGGAGTATCTTCAAGTTGCCAAGAGGTTAAAATCCGAGACAAGCCCGCTGGGCATTATTCTTCACCTGCTTCCACTTTACCATCTAGTATCTCCCAGGGGTAAAGAACGTGAAGGCTGACGCCCTGTCCCGGTGTCACGCCCCCGAAGAAAATCTCGAGGAACCCGAAACGATTCTCCCAGAGAAGGTCATCATCAGCCCCATTACCTGGTCTGCCGAGACCCTTCCTCCGACCGATCCTGCTACCAACACCCCGCCGGGTTGCCCACCGGGACACCAGTACATCCCCAGGACACAGCGCACTCCACTCATTCACTCCACTCACACATCTCTTGGCACTGGTCACCCGGGGGTCAATGAAACCCTCTCGTTGCTTAGGGAACGCTTCTGGTGGCCCAACATGGCCTCGGATGTCAGAAGGTATGTGAACGGATGTACATACTGCGCCATCTCCAAGAGCCCACGCCATCTTCCATCAGGCAAGCTCCATCCTCTGCCCGTCCCTAATCGCCCGTGGTCAACCCTAGGGGTGGATTTTATTACTGATCTCCCTCCTTCAGATAATAATATCTGCATTCTTGTCATAGTGGATAGATTTTCTAAATCTGTCGTCTTCTCCCCCTGAAAGGTCTGCCCACGGCCATGGAAACAGCATGGAGTTATTATTTAACCATGTCTTCAGGTACTTCGGCATCCCAGAAGATATCGTCTCAGATAGAGGTCCTCAGTTCATCTCCCGGGTATGGAAGGCTTTCCATTCACTCCTAGGTGTGGCCATCAGTCTGTCCTCCGGATACCATCCCCAGTCAAACGGGCAGACGGAGAGGAACTGTACCTTCCTCTGTACCTTCTGTCACGGCCGCCAGAACTCCTGGAACCAGTTCCTAGGGTGGGCCGAGTACGCAAAGAACTCCCTGCGACAACCTACCACCGGACTCACTCCATTCCAGTGCGTACTCAGCTACCAACCTCCACTTTTCCCCTGGTCAGGTGAACCCTCGGATGTCCCCGCCATCGACTACTGGTTCCGGGAGAGTGAGAGGGTCTGGGACGCGGCCCACCAACAACTCCAGCAGGTGTAGATCAACAGGTGACCTTCGCCGATCCGAGGCCCCAACTTACGAACCCGGTCAGAAGGTCTGGCTGTCCACCCGGGACATCCGCCTGCGCCTGCCCTGCCACAAGCTATGTCCCAGATCCATTGGCCCATTCACCATCCTTCAGCAGATCAATCCGGTCACTTACAAACTGCAATTACCTCCTGATTACCGGATTCACCCCACTTTCCATGTGTCTCTCCTGAAACCTCACCATCCCTCTGTCTCTCCCTCCACAGAACCTGGCAAAGCCGAAGCCCCCCCCCCTCCACTCCTCCTAGAAGACGGTGCTGCCTATGAAGTAAGAGACATCCTGGACTCCCGGTGGCATGGTGGACAACTTGAATATCTAGTGGACTGGGAAGGATATGGTCCAGAGGAACGTTTATGGGTCCCAAACAACGACATCCTGGATCCGAACTTACTAAACACCTTCCACTCCAATCATCCTAACCGACCAGCTCCCAGAGGAAAAGGACGTCCACCATGTCATCGGGGTCCTCGGCCCTCAGGAGTGGGCCGTGGGGAGGGGGGTATTGTTACAAACACGCCAGGTTACACCTCCACTAATTTACAACGCACGGCCTCACCTGAATACCAAGCACTTCCACCTGACCCTCATCACCATCCAATCACATCGGCACTATAAATACCACACACACGCACTCAGTCAGCATCCGGTCTAGTTCGCGACAAGGTCTTACCTGTATGCTAACTCTAAGGACTAACTCTACCTCTACTTACCTCTCTCCAGCGAGTCCCCGAAGATCCAAGCCTCCTCCATGTGTGTGTGTGGTACACCTCCCTCCTCTGACGTCTTCGCCTTGCTACTACGGATCCATTCATCACTGCCATTCATCACTCTACCCAGCACTACCCGCTCCTCTGCTTGTGCCTTAATAAACTGTCTTTCTGTTATTCCTCAGCCTCCTGTGGTATTCTGTAACAGTCCTACACCCACTAGTAAAAAAACATATAATTTTTTTAAAAAAAATCTGGCATCTGAATAATTTTTGGTTTAACTGTTTATCCTTTGGTTATTTTCACACTTATGCCCATTAAAATGTATTTTACAAGTTTTTGTGACTTTCTTTGTTATTTATTTTTTTAATCTGTAGCAGTAGTAGTAGCCCTTTATTGTCACTAGTCACAAGTACCAGCAAAATTAGCCATCAACCTGTCCTTATATACATACATACAATATGACAAGGGGGTAGACAGGACAGAAAGACAGGGAATTGAGGAAGAAATACAGCATAACATTAGTGAGGAGAAAAAAACAACACCCAGACTATGCTCCTTTGCGAGTACAGTGTGAGAACAGGAAAAACACCTCAGCAACAGAAGCACATAATCAATACAAACACACGACTTTGCAACGGTGGATGGAAATTGGGGGTAGAGGCAATCCAGCGCAGGCAAGCAGCCATCTGGTCCATTCGACATTACGACATTATAATCTGTAATTTAAAAGCATTAGAGCTGCTCCATTGCAGCGACTTAATACTGTAATGACGCGCTTTGCTGTAATAATGAAGGGAACCACTCGTTATAAATCGTTGATATTTTTCACAAATAGAAGTCACGTTTTTTGTTTTTATCTGAAACGTGCTGCGATTTATATTCCAAAAGCCACTCATATAATTCAGAAACTCTCAAGCAAGCAAAACACGCGCAACGCATGCATGTATTTGTTCTGTTGCAGAATGAGAGGGAAAGGAGTAACATACTGCAGAGCGCATTACACACAAGCTGCTAGATTCACTTTCGCCAGAAAGTCATGTATGCCCAAGGTTGAAAAAAAATTATGTTTATAGTAAATGCCCCTATAAAGTTTTAATCCATATGATTATGGATTATGGAGCGAGCACTCTCTCTCTCTCTCTCTCTCTCTCTCTCTCTCTCTCTCTCTCTCTCTCTCTCTCTCTCTCTCTCTCTCTCTATCTCTATCTCTCTCTCTCCCCCTCCCTACCATTAAGTAAGTTGTGCATTGTTTTACTTGTTTTTGACATATCCGACCGAATTACAAACTTTCCAGTGATGAAATGTATGTTCACTCGACAAGCTCGCGCATGTCAACCGATGCACGCTCAATCCACTCAGCGTGCTTTATCAGCTCACGCACGTCAGCTATACAAGTGTTAATACTGAATGTTTAACATTATATTCATTGCATAGATATCCTACATAGACAACCTTAATAATAACTCCATACTGCTGTCTGTTGTTATGAAATGCCTAAATTAGTCTAACTGGCAATAAAATAAATGCAACAATTTGTAATTTATTTGTAGATGTTAGCCAGCTAGCTAGTTAGTTAGTCTAATTAGCATACCCATACCTTTCATTTCAATTATCTGCATACAGTAGAAAATTACTTAAATTTAATTAGCCTATTTCATTTTATGAAAGCTAGATTATAGTCACGGTCTTTTTCAAAAGATATTTAGACACTTTTTGGTGAATTAAAAGCAAGCAGTAAAGTAACTGAAATTAAAACAACCCTACAGAAGCTCACATTTGTTTTAAAGAAAATTCCACGGTGTCAGTGTTGCCAGTTAAAATGTTATAAAAAGGCTAGTTCAAAATACTACATAAACCACATGGGCTAATACACAGTTGTTAACTTGTAATTTTTACCTCTAGATTGTTTTTTTTTCTGCTCTTCTTCTTTGTGTCGCTTCCTGCCTTGTGCAGAAACTGGGCCGGAATGGCCATTTTCAGCCCTGGAGTTTCATACCTTAGACCAGCCCACTTTGTTTTCGTTTTTTTGTATTTTCCTTTTCAGTGCCACTTTTTATCCATTTTCTTTGATCCATTATTTTTTGTTCGCATAGCTCCAACAACTCACTATCAAAAAGCGGACGGTGAAAGGTGCAGTTAGCGTGAGTCCCGCTCGCTGTGAGGCGGGAGCAGCCAACATAGGATTCCGCTTGGTCTTAAAACGTTTCCCAAATGGCTAGTTCACAAATAAAACAATGATTTGCACAAAAAGAATGATTCATTATCAATTGAGAATTTGTTATTGATATGGTCTAGTGAAAAAAACAATATGGGCTGCGAGAAAATATTAAATAAAAAGAGTGGGGCTGCTATGAGTGCAAGCAGATAGCATCCATATTTCAATCCAGTGGCATGACAACACCGCCCTCGCGGACAAAAATACAGACCGTCCCAAAGGGAATCCTTCGGTGCTCCCGATCGGCCAATCCAGGCCTGTTTAGAAATTATTTTAATAGAATATAAATGGCAAAACTATTTTAACTGCGTGCATCATGCCTAATTAATGCATTATGAGGATGTATTATAATTAAGTCATGATGCAGAAAGTGCTTAAATTAGTCCAACATGACATGTTGTTAAATCTTAAGAATTTTCGTTTTTGTCTATTTATTTTATTCTAACATGATTTTAATCAGTTTGATGATCGATCAGTACTAAAATTATGTGAACTAAAATTATAAACATTTTCATGAGGCGCCCCCCAGTCATTTTGCGCTCTAGTAAATGTTGCTTATGCCACAGGCCGGCCCTTGGCCCTGTACAAAGCCACTACAGACTTCAACACGCAACAAGATGAGAGCATTTCTGCACACACTGTCAGAAACAGTCTCAGGGAAGCTCATCTGCACGCTCGTTGTCCTTATTGGGGTCTCGACCTGAATTCAGTTTCTCACTGTAACTAAATTGAGTGGGCAAATGCTCACATACGTTGGCGTCTGGCACTTTGGAGAGGTATTCTCTTCACGGATGAATCCTAGTTTTCACTGTACAGGGCAAATGGCAGACAGCGTGTATGGCGTTGTGTTTTTGAGCAGTTTGCTGATGTCAAAGTTGTGGAACGAATGGCCCATGGTGGCGGTGGGGTTATGGTATGGGCAGGCGTATGTTATGAACAACAAACACAGGAGCATTTTATTGATGGCATTTTAAATCCACAGAGATACTGTGATGAGATCCTGAGGCCCATTGTTGTGCCATTCATCCACAACCAACAGCTCATGTTGCAGCATGATAATGCACGGCCCCATGTTGCAAGGATCTATACACATTTCCTAAATAAATAAAAAAGTAAAAGTCATTAAATTTGCAGAGTAATCCATGGTAATCCATAATTGGAATTGGTGCTCTGCATTTAACCCATCCAAGTGCACACACTCCCGGAGCAGTGGCCAGCTATATATCCAGCACCTCTATGCAAAGGAGATGTTGCAAATGGTGGTCACACCAGATACTGACTGGTTTTTGGACCCCCCAGTACAGTAAAACTGCACATTTCAAAGTAGCCTTTTATTGTGGCTAGCCTAAGGCACACATGTGCAATAATCATGCTGTCTAATCAGCATCTTTATATGCCCCACTTGTAAGGTGGATGGATTAACCCAACAAAGAAGAAGTTCTCACTAACACAGATTTAGACAGATTTGTGGAAAATATTTGAGAGAAATTGGCCTTTTGTGTACACAGAAAAGTCTTAGTCTTAGAGTTCAGCTCATGAAAAATGAAGTGTTGTGTTTATAATTTTGAAAGTGCTGAGCAAAGATTAAAAATTTTAATCACAATGAATTGCATTGTTATGCACAAAACTAATAATGCATTCAAAAGTAATGTATTGTGAACTCTTTTCATTTAAAAGTCGGCCTACTGGTATATGAACAAAAGTGTGATAACATTTGGTTTGTAAATGCATTAAACAAATAAGGTGCTTTCTACAGCAGTGTTCCTTTTACATAGCTCAGTTAAACTATTCATTTTAGCCTAAATCTCAACTTCTAACATTAATGTAATTAAATTAAATATAAAACAAGACATTTGTCACTGTCAGGAAAATTAAGTTTTCATAGAAAATATTTTATATTTTGTTATAGAAAAACAAGTTACGCTCAGAGTCCAGTGCCTCGATCATAACATTATACCAGGCATCTTCCTATTGAGACCTGCATGATCGCAGGACCCATCGCAGCAGAGTGTGGCGCTGAACAACATTTGATGGGCGGGTAGAGACTCGTGTGTGCTCGATGCGGGAGAATAATTATGGTGTGATCACACTAGACAATCTTAACCTTCAAAGCCTGGTTTGTTTGACAAGTGTGATAGCTCCATTTAACAGTCCCTGGCTCGGTTGGAAGAGGTGGCCAAGAGTGTGGTTCAGTTTATATAGATCTGTGAGTGTGAACGCTAACCACACAGGAGTGCAGATCGGCAAAAACGATAGATCTGTAAAGCAATATATTGTGATAGGGACGTGTGTTACTGCGTTCCATACAACTCAAAATAATAAATCACAAAGTTAACAAAACGATACACTTCACTGTGTTGAGCAAGAACGCTTCTCGGTTGTCTTCACATGCTATCGGAAACGTCCTATTTCCAACGAATAAAGTCACGATTACGAGCTTGTTGGACAGTGGTTTGTGAATGTTGATGCTTAGCCTAAATAATTTGATTGGGAGCACTCCTCCTGTGACCCATGATTTGTCTGTATGTGTATTCAGAGCCAGCGAGCAATGGACTTTCATAATAATAAAAAAACTGCGTTAACGTGGTAAAATAATTGTTGGCGATAATAACATATTAACTTAGCCATCCCTATATATTATATTATAATATTATAAAGAATTGAACTGTTCTGCATGATTTTTAATAGAATTCCTTAAGATTAGAATTCCTGTTAAACTAAAATGTGCATCATTTAGTTACATCAAGGGTCAAATATAAATAGCTAACTGAAGTTAAAAGTTACACAATTTTGTGTGTGTGCACTGTACAGGTCTGGTGTGGAAAATATTTTTGCTCAGGTGCTAGAAATTTCCACCCAGTGCAGAACCATTTTGCATAGCAAGAAAAAAAAATATAGGGAACATTGGTGGTTGGATCCCTCAAACTTAACACTTAAATGATATGACAACAGATGTGTAATACAAACAAAAGGTTACAGTTCTCTGTGCAAGATTCACAACACGCTTACATTATGTTTCACAACATGCTTTTTTTAAGTAATGGTTGGAAGTTTAGGTAAAAGTTTTAAATCTTAAAATCTTATTTTCTCTTACACCTAACATTTTTCTTCAGAAAACATTGATTCATCTAGGGTAGTGTGGATACCCTTCTTTTCTTTTCGTGTTCTTTACTGTTTTGCATGGTTTTTGAAGCATCAATTTTGATTGCATTTTTTTGTATCCATTTAAAGCTGATTGTCTCTGTAGTGATAAAAATGTTATTAGTAGGAATTGACAGAAAATTTATAGAAAATTGTGTTTCAATGGTTATTATATTTCATTATTTTTATATTATTATTATTATTTATATTCCATGATATAAATAGAGTATTTTTTATTGTGTAAATGATTGAGATATTGTTGTGATAAAGTGTGTTTTCTGCAGCATTTCCAGAAGATCCCGTACTGCCCAAAATCGAGAGTCTCATTGCAAACCAAGAAAAGAAGCTCATCTGCACAGTCCACAACATTTACCCTTTGGAAATGTTTCACATTGAGTGGTTTCGTGGAGATAAATCCCTCCAAAAGGAAGAACTTTATTCAAAAAATTCAGACCATGTTCAGAATTATTCCTCTGTGTTCAATTACACACCTTCTGTCGATGATCTAGGCAAGAATATTAGTTGTAAGGCAACCCTGAATCTCAATGATTGGAACAAAACAACAACTGCTGAATGTAAGTCATTATTAAAGGAACATCCCAGGTTCAGTACAAGTTAAAGGTATAGTTTACCCAAAAACAGGGTGGCCATATGCACCGTTCATACGGGACACATCCTGGCAAGGATTTTGAAAGTGAAAGTTGTGACATTTGCCAAGTATAGTTACCAATACTCAGAATTGGTGCTCTGCATTTAACCCATCCAAGTGCACACACACAGCAGTGAACACACACCCGGAGCACTGGGCAGTTATAGATCCAGCGCCCGGGGAGCAACATGGAGTTCAGTGCCTTGCTCAAGGGCACTTCAGCCATGGGTATTGAGGCTGGAAGAGAGCGCTGTTCATTAACTCCCTCCCACCTACCTACAACTCCTGCCAGCACCGAGACTCAAACCAGCGACCTTCTGGTAACTAGTCATGCTCTCTAACCATTAGGCCACAGCTGCCCCATTTTAATATTGCCTAAAACACCCAAAGCAGTTTTACCAATAACATGCAGGTATTATACATAATCGACCAATCATGGTGCTGCTCGTGAGAAGATGAGATCTACAAGGAACAATGTACGATTTGTTCTTTCGTTTGACTTGAAGCACCGCTGCAAACTGATTAAAAAAAGATACCAAATTAGGAAAGTAAAAGGAGCCATCTGATCTGCTCTCTATATCTCTCATGAATGTCACACAGTGATTGACCTGCACAGTGCAAATAACCAAAACCTGGATATTTTGGGCAATATTAAAATTCTGGCCATGACGTGTCCTGTATAATTGACGCATATGACCACCCTACCAAAAAATGTAAATACTATCATCATTTATTCACTTTCAAGTTGTTCCAAACCTGTATGAGTTTCTTTATTTTGCTGAACACAAAAGAAGATATTTTGAAGAATGAAAATAATCAAACAATTGCCAGTAGCCACTGACTGGAAAAACATACTATGGAAGTCAATGACTACAATCAACCTGCGAATTAGTAATTTATGACTTTATGAATAGAATTTTTATTTTTAGATGAACTATCCCTTTAAGCTCAAACAAAAGCATTTATGACATAATGTTGACACAAAAATAATTTACTTATGCCTCATTTATAAAAATAAAGATCACAGTGAGGTACTTACGGTGGAAGTGAATTTGGCAATTTTTTGCCTTCTTTTAAAACTTGTGTAGTATTGCAGCTGTTAAGTTTCTCTAATTTTTAGAGTCGTTTTAGGCATTACGTTGTCATATCAGATAAGTTTTAATATTGTCTATAACTTTACACAGAAAAGTAAATAATTTTTCACACTTAACACACATATTGATTACGTCTTGTATTGTTGAAACATTGAGTATTTTAATGCCTCATACACTTCGACCTCAGTATGACCCAGACTAATTTTTAGAAATTATTTTTTTGTGGTAATCAACATTATGCCACAAGTACTGTCGATTGAGCTTAAATAGTATTGACCCCAGAATATTCCTTTAGCAAGTTTACATAGAATTAAATCACTTTTCATGTATCATCAATGAAAACTCTACATTTCTTTCCCAGATGGTCCAGGGACTGTGACAGTTTCCAGCAATAATACCATGGTAAAGCTTGGCGATCATTTGGAGATAACATGTCATGCAGACGGAAACCCCAAGCCAACAATCTTGTGGTGGAAACTAGGGGTGACTGAGCCTGAACAGCAGAGCCAGAACCACAAGCTCATAATAAGTAATGCTTCCTGGTCTCAGGCAGGTTGGTATCGGTGTAATGCAAGCAATAACGTGGGAAGCCAGCAAATGAGTGTAAACGTCATTGTTGTAGGTGGGTAAATTAAAAGGATGAAATTAGCTGTCTTGTCTTACCATTTTAAACCTGGTCATGATCTTTAAGCTTCGTTTAAATGCAGGTCCTCCAAACACCCCCAAAATCCAGTTAAGCCATGGAGGAGAGCTGAAAGAAGGAGAGAACTTAAGCATATTCTGTTCTTCAGACGGCAGGCCAGCAGAACTGAAACTGTACAGACAGTCCCAGACCGCAGCGACGGGAGTTAGGAATGAATCAGCTGTGCTTTTAAACTTTTCATCAATCCAGATAACAGATGCAGGGATTTACATCTGTGAAGCAAAAAATGACTTTGGCACTGAGAGTAGCACAATGAACATTACAGTCAAGGGTGAGTTTATAACATTCTGGAGGAATTTTAATTGAATGGGAAGTCAGTTTGCATTTGTTTTATATTAGTATTATTTATAGACGATCAGTTTTTATTAATATTATGATTAGCTTTAATCACAGTTTTCATTTTAATTTTACTTATTTTTATTAGCATTTGGTTTTATTTAAATATGACCATGTTGGTTTAATTGTGTGTGTGCTGTACAGGTCTGGTACAAAGAATGTTTTTGCTCAAGTAGGTGAAATGTCCAACCAATAGAGACCAGTTTTGCTCATCAAGAAAAAAATTATTAGAACATTGATTGGCAGTGTGAAAATGAAGATAGCAGTAACTGATACTTGCTGAGATCAGCTGAATTTTTTTATTTGGTTCATTTTCTCTCTGCTGTCCTGAGTTTAGTCCGATGCTCACGAAGGACATCAGTCAACCAGTAGTTGGAGGGAGAAGCATGTGCTGGTCTGAAGGAAATAGGACAGATACTGTCTAGACAGCAAGTTAGGGTAGAAAACAGCATATCTGTGGCACAATTCACATCTAATTTTGAGAAGTGTGTGGGGGTGGGAAGAGAGGATGATACCACAGAGGAAAGTTGAGGAGGAGAAAGAGACTTTAGGTTTTATCTAAACGGAGAGGGGTTGGTGGGCCAGAAGGTGGTATATGTCAATTAAATTTGAAAAAGAAATCATCTGAGATAAGGGTTTGACCAAGATGTTATCTGTCATACAATTGCGTGTAAAGATGGGTTTGAGCTGGTTACATGATTTATGGGTACCTGTGGTGGAAAGAGTCTATGAGAGAGTGGAAGTCAGCAACATCTGGCTTCTCAGGGTGTATGGTCATGTGACCAAAAAGTACTAGAAGCCCGCCATCCTCAGAGAATGAGGATGGCAGCATATCCAGTTCTTCTAGAAAGCTGCCCAGCTGACCTGAAGGGGTTTAAAAAACTATAATGTAGATTTTTACAGGGAGTGTGACTGTAACGTCAGGAAATTGTTAAACTTGTAAGAGCATGTGAGGCATTTCCAGCTCTTGGAAATGAGGAGACCAATACTCCCACCTCTCCCAAACTGACAGAGAAAGTGGATGAAAGAGAAGTTGTTTGGAAAGAGCAGCAGGGGTTGCTGTGTCTTCAGGTTTAATCCAGATCTCAGTTAAGCCCAATAGACTAGAGCTGACTGAGTAACAAATGCTGGAATAAAGTCAGCTTTGTTGACAGCTGACTGACAATTCTAGAGGCCCATAGAAAAAGAAAGGGGTGCAATGGAAGGAAATGTGGATACCACACAGGTTGGCATGATTGAGCCGTCATCTGCGTATTACGAATGTTTCAGTTGAGAGATAAAACGAATATAATGGAAGCACATGAATGTGGTGGAGAGAGGAAAGGAAGTAGAATGAGGAAAAGGAAGTTTTGTGTACTATGTTTGGTACAGTATATACAACCTCGGTCTTCACACGAGGGCTGATGCTTCCGCTGATGCCTCTGTGCCAGCGCACTGACTCCTCTTAAATACACAGCTTAACCCACTTGAGTGAATACAGCTTTTGACACCTTTCTAATTAGGAGAGCAAAGCCTATATAGCATGTAAATCTTTTGAAATCGAAACTTTGCGGTACAGCCCTTGGGAGATTCACACCTCGGAGCTGTGTAAAGTGTGGAAGAAAAAGATGCACATCCAACCGAGAGAACTGCAGCCTTATGAGGATTGTCAAGAAAAATCAATTCAAGAATTTGAGTGAACTTCAAAGGGAATGGAGTGAGGCTGGGGTCAAGGCATACAGACGTGTCTGGGAATTTGGCTGTTGTCGTATTCCTCTTGTTAAGCCACTCCTGAATCACAGACAACGTCAGAGGTGTCTTACCTGGGCTAAGAAGAAGAACTGGACTTGCCCAGTGGTCCAAAGTCCTCTTTTCAGATGAGAGCAAGTTTTGTATTTCATTTGGAAAACAAGGTCCTAGAGTCTGGAGGAAGAGTGGAAAAGCTCATAGCCCAAGTTGCTTGAAGTCCAGTGTTAAGTTTCCACGGTCTGTGATGATTTGGGGTGCAATAACATCTGCTGGTGTTGGTCCACTGTGTTTTTAGAACACCAAAGTCACTGCACCTGTTTACCAAGAAATTTTTGAGCACTTCATGCTTCCTTCTGCTGACCAGCTTTTTGAAGATGCTGATTTCATTTTCCAGCAGGATTTGGCACCTGCCCACACTACCAAAAGCACCAAAAGTTGGTTAAATGAACATGGTATTGGTGTGCTGGACTGGCCAGCAAACTCACCAGACCTATGGGGTATTGTCAAGAGGAAAATGAGGAACAAGACACCAAAAAATGCAAATGAGGTGAAGGCCACTGTCAAAGAAACCTGGGCTTTCATATTACTTCAGCAGTGCCACAAACTGATCACCTTCCTGCCACGCCGAATTGAGGCAGTAACTAAAGCAAAATGAGCCCCTACCAAGTATTAAGTACATGTACAGTAAATTAAAATTTTCCAACAATTCACTAAAAATGGTTAATAATCGCCGGATATGTTAGGAAGGGCTGGAGACCAAGTGTTGTCATCTTCTTCAAGACTGGATTAAAGCTTTCTCTTGGTAGTTGTGGCTAGACTAAAGTCGGGAAAAAAATCCTTTCAAGATCACTGAACTGTCTTGCCATCTTAGTACACTGAAGATGAGAGTATGCGGCCGATCTGAGTTTTTCCTTTCGTCATACACATGATGTGCCTGGTCAATCTCGATGTCTCGGCCTTTTGGTGAAGGGATCCCTCCGCTCCTTCTGGCAACCCCACCAGTTGTATGTTATTTCTCCTGCTCCTATCTTCAATGTCTGTCATTTTTTCGGTGAGTTGTTCCAGCTGATTTCTTAAGTTTATGACTGCTTTAACGGAATCAACCCGGTCCCGTCTCTGCTTTGCTGTGTTGGCTAGCTTTTCAACTTCTACTTTTAGCTCGTTTACAGAATCGTTGGTTGTTTGTATATCCAAATGTAGATCATGGAGTTTAGGAGACAGTACAGAGTCTTGCTTCTATTACAGTTGAAGCCCCAACCGAATGGAGTGTACTTGGTTGCTCTTTGAGTGCTAGCTTGATACTGTTAGCTGTAGCAGCGTCCAGATCCTCTCTGGAGATAGTGGAATCTTTGAATATTTTCTTTATGTGCGATTGTTCAATCTCTCTTTTACGAACGTCCTTGACTGCTTGAGTACTCATAGTGGGCTAGGTAAAAAGTGATTCAGAATTTACTGACAGGATATATAAAATTTCTGACAAAGTGAGTAGAGCGAAGGACTATGCGTGCATTGCTGCTGAAGGGTCACGTGATCTCAATTATAATTATAATTGTTTGTAGTAAGAGTATTGCTCTCAAATGGAATTGTTATATTTTGTGTTGTGTTTTCTTGACATGATCCTTTACTCTTTTAATCCAGCACAGCATAGCATCTCAAGAAATCCAGACCTGCCTGTCGCTATTCTGCCGGCTGTGGGGTCAGTGTCGCTGTTGACCGCTGCTGGACTGCTGATCCGACACTGCAGAAAGCAAGCCAGGAGCAACATCAGTACAATCCTCTAAACAGATGAAGAGCACATTAACAAAATGAAGTGCTTTTCTGCTGAAAGGAACATTCACCTTGACATTATGTATATTAAGCCTACTGACCGGTCAGTCAAAAGCTGCATTTTCTGTATTTAGTAATTTTGTGGCTAACAGTGTTATTTTCTTATAAAATTAATACTTGATAGATCATCTTAAAACACAGTGTACATGCAGTTGCACAAATGGTCAAAAGTTTCTAAGTTTCTGCATCTATTTGATTAAAAATATGGTAAAAACAGCACTAATGTTTTGGTAATAATGAACAATAATGAATTGGTGCTCAAAAACTTTTTCTTCTTCTTCTCATTATTAACATTTTCAAAAGTTTGGGACATATATATATCACTAAATTCATACTATTTATTTTCAAATCAGATAAAATCAGAATTTTGTCAGAGATGAAAGGAAACTCATTTCAAATTCTGATCCATGCAGACTTTTCCTTTTCCTTTTCCTCCAAAAACATTGAAACAATAGTTTTGGGTTAACTTAAACTGTTAATTGTTTCAGGCATTGTCCATTCTTTTCCTGTTTCTGTTATCGGTCTATCAAGCAAACAATTTCTTCAGGATGTCCCATTCCTGATCCAGCACTGTACTGTAGGTGTTAAAATGTATTGCTGCCTGCAGTTTAATGCAGAGTGCATATCGTGCTTCAAAACAACAAATGCCATTAAAGAAGGTCTTGATTAAAATTGCTACAGTGAAAATATTACAAGCATTGACAATCCCAACATGCTAAAATTGGACTGGCTACATGAATAGAGTAGAAAAGAAAATGTTTTCTAATGTTTGTCCTTGTTATTTTGTCTATAATGGTTGTAGAATTAGAATTAAGTATCTCACATCCTGAGAAATCTCTCGTGTGCCTTCCTGAGATGGACATGGTCTTGTTTTTGAAGTCATTTTTTTTTACCCCTCTTTTTTATACGTGCGAAGGAAGAGCTACAAAAGGAAAAAAATAAACACATCTGATATTAATGTTATGTGTGCTTCAAAGCAAAATTGCGTTGCTCTGCCTCTACCCTTATCAAAAAGGGATGGAAATGACTTTAAAACAAGATTAAACTAAAAGTCATGATCACAGACCATCTCAGGAAGGCACATTTGCACACATTTTAGGTTTTGTAGTTTGCAAAGCTTAAATTAAAACATCATGAATTTCTCATTGTTGGGCAAGATGTCCCACCAACAATGTAGTTTTTAAGTGGAACTTCATCAGAACAGAGTTTGAAGGGAAAAGGAATAAGAAAATTCTGTAAACTGTGGGGTGGATCCAGTTTGGATTGTCTAAACATGTTTTCAGATATTTATGTTACTAGGCACTTTGTGACAGCTAATCATTTCCTTTGTAGCACATACCGTGTTCCTCCAGGGGATACAAGAATAATATACATTGTTTGTGTTCTCCTTCTGAACGCATCAAATCAAAAGTGAAAGTGATTTTATCAAACAGGTCCATTATGTGAAGGCTTTTAAAAGAAGTATAAATGGTTTCACCAAGACTGTTTTGCTGTTGCTTTGATCCCTTGTCAATATAAGATGAGAAGTTCAATAGGATAGGATGTTCTTATAACTGGATTCAGCTTTGTTTTCAGGAAATGTATCTTGGCATATTATATTTTGGTTTATTTTGCAATAATCAAAATGTGTGAATAACACTGGTTTTTATTCTTTTATGTAATTTCATAATTTCTCCTTGCAGCCACTGCTAAATAAATGATTTTATATTGCAGATGGAAAGTTTTAAGTGATATTCTTTAGAATTTTTCATTTTGATTACTTTCATGAAACAGTTGTGGTACTGTGTTGGGTCGCTTCTTGGTAAATCCAATGAAAATCTGGATCTTGAAGTCAAACCAGTGTGTTAAAAAGAACAAAACAAAACATTTAAATGGCTGGTTACCACAAAATTATACTATCATGCTATTTTATTCAGAATGCTTCATAAGTAAATATCAAAACAAATAAAAAAAAAATAAAAAAACAAAAGTAACTATAATGTAGATGGTATGCTGAAGTTTTGCAGATTTTTTAAATCACAGTTTAACTGTTAATTATGATGCTGTAGTATTCTGAATTATATTTTATTAAAAGTAAATTATTTCTATAATTATTTAATAATAATAATAAATACTATGATTCAAAACAATAGAGCTTAATAATTAACTGAACTGAAATAAATAAATAAATAATGCCTTTCATCTTCATTATACTATATTGGTAAAGGCACTAATATTGTACTGTACTGGTGAAGGCACGAAATTGCATCCTCCATCTACTGGACATATGTGAGCAATACAAGACAAATAATAGCAAAGCAATATAAGTATATATATACAGTATATTGATACCAAATGAGATATTGGCTCATCTTTTTTAAACTAATACCATCTCAAAATTTACACATCTCATTCAAAACCCTTTTGTCTCTCTCTTTCTTTATATATATCAGAGAGAGAGAGAGAGAGAGAGAGAGAGAATTTTTATTTATTGAACAAAAAAAGATTAGTCACAATAACACATTAATCATTTTTCACAAATTTAAACCATTTTTAAACCATTTCAATAACAGAACACAAAACTCCTCTATGACACCATATTCTTTCAAAAAAAAAATTTAAAAATAGCTGTAAACACCCTTTCAACATTATAATCAATTCTTTGCTCAATTTGATCTCTTGTGCTAATGTAAATGGCCATTTTGGCTTTACCCAAAATAAAATTAAGCAACTGACACACATTCTTTCGTTTCAGAAACATATTTGAAACCCAAAATAAAAGTTTGCACAGAAAACTTCTCATTAAAACAAATAAAAAGATTTAGCAAACCATCAAATAAAGGCTTTATTCTTGAACAATACAAAAAGAAAAACAGTCTCTCTCTGAAAACAAAAAGGACATTCATTGCTAACTGGATTTCTGGATTTAAAACAGAAATAAAAACATTAACAGAAATTATGCCATGCAGAATTCGCCACTGTAGATCTCCAGCTCTTTTAGTTAACGTTGGCTTGTACAGTGCTCTCCACTCTGGTCTAACATTATTACTCATCTTAAAAACACCAACTCTTTCATGTAACAAAAAATTTATTTTTTTTTGTTAAAAGATTTTACACAAGCTTTATAAAATGTTTTCCCATTACGTTCATACAACTCCATTTCCGTCACCTTTTCAGATTCCAAAAAAAAAAAAAAAAACTTGTACAAATACCTACATTTTGTGAAGTAATAAAATTTGGAAACTGGTCCTTCTCATTGGGGATAAATTCCCCTTCACTGTAACCTTGAAGCATTTTAATTCTTCTGTCGTAAAAGCAGATTGTAATTTCTGTAGTACTTGTCTAACAATTCGAATGGATTTCACTTCTAAAAGATCGGCTACATCCCCAGCTTTTCCAAGACTTGGGCCAGCCACTTTGACTAAAGGTCCAATTGTTATAATCTTGGATTTATTGAATGCTGCAGACATTGTCCCACTTGCACCCAAAATGTCCAAATGTGATCCATAGATCAGGGGTTAGTTCAACAGCCAGAATAAAGATAATGTAGAACCAGTTCTTTTCACTTGAAAGAGGCCCCATACTTTAAAAAGATTCCTATAAAACTCCGGCGTCCTGGATGTGTTGATTTTTTTGGGATCAAACAAGAACAAAAACATTCCAAACATAGTCCCTCAGGAAAAATGATACTGGGTTTGTTTATTCATTAAACAAATGATATTATCACATTTCCACAAATTAATATCTCGTGGCCACGACAAAACTAAACCAAAAAGACCCGAGTTTCATTTTTTTATCTTAAAATGACAGTCATTTATTAATTTATGCCAGGAGTTATGTAAAAGAAAAACAATGTTGAGATCATTTTGAAACTTGCGTCGTAGACCTTTTTAACGATGTAAGTGAATTGCATTATTTTACATTAAAACTAGCAGTGAACTCTGAACTAATGTGAACAAAGAATGCTTCTATGCACTGGCGTCCTCCCACAGGTTAAGAGATTTAAAAAAAAAAAAACACTGTTAATACACTTGCAGTGAACCAAATGAAACAATACACTTTTTAATGTTATAAAAGTGTGCACATTGAGAGAAATTAACAGCAGATGTTCACGTCAACAACTTCTTTAACTTGAGTAAACACTGCTAATACACATATATATTTGTTAATAAATTAAATAAAACGAAAACATGCTTGTTTTAATGCTATTGAATAAAAAGAAACGATCTACTCGCAAGCCCCTGCTCAACATGACAGTACCCGGATCAATGAGCTGCGTCTCGGGGCGATGATGTCACTTCCAGGGAGGCATGTTGTACACGCCCCCATCCCTTGGCTCCACCCCCACGGCAAAACAGTGTTTTGTTTGCAAAACTAAATTTTTTTCTCCCAAAACTTTATTTTCTTTGCCAGTTCTTTATTTTTATTTGTAAAAAGCTAATTTATTTTCCTCAATACTTTAATTTTAGTTTGCAAAACTTTATTTTCTTTTGCAAAACTTTATTTTTTTGCGTATATATACAGCATTATATTGACTCCATAGGTCTGATATCAGAGGACCGGTCTCAGAAAATAAAGAATGTATAACACTTTTTTGAGCTTTGTTTTTTGTAGACTAAAGAAGAATTTTGACAGCACAAAACTTTAATAGATTTAATTATATCTTTTGTGACAAGTGTACTGTTGACATAGTTGCTTGATTGGGTTGGACAGTGTTATTCCTGCTTCCTGCTTGCCTTGCTGCTGGTTTGTGATCGTAGTTACGTGTAGCTTTGTTTTTTTGTAGAATCTTTATCTTACTATCACTCTATGTTGTTTAAAGTGATAAAATATAACTTAATTCCCACCATATTTCTGATATTATCTATCAATTTATTCTGATTAATTTGGTCGTTCACTTTTATTTTAAATCCACGAGTGCAGTGCACCTGCATCACGTTAGCACACATTAGATTGTCATTAGAGTTTCCATTTATGCCTATCGCTGTTTTCTTTTCTCCTCTCTTCTCTCGTGCTACTCTCTCTCTGTCCAGTTTTTCACAAGTTCATCAAACAACTGTGGTAAGAATCTTTCATCAAGCACGGTGAGTAATGGCTTCTCCTGCTATTGTTGTTTGCACTGCTTGTCACATGTATAGTTTATCTATCTCTGTCGGTGATGAGGGATTCACATGTGATAAATGCAGGGAAAAAGTTTTCAGATTTCAGATTTCAGAATTAGAGACACGCATCCAAACTTTAATTGAGGACAGTAAGAATGTGAGGGGTCTAGATATGGCTTTGGATGCGTCTAGCTCAGGGCGTCCTGTACATTGTTCGTTTCCGGTAACAGCGCCATCGCAGCATGGCAACTGGGTGACAGTGAGGCAGCATAGTCGTGGGTCAAAACACCGCTCTTCTGTTCCGATCAAAACATTAAACAGTTTCTCCCCACTCAGTGATGCACCCACTGAGAAACCTGATGAAAGTGCTCTAGCTAATGGCGATTCTATTGTAGGGAACGTAAATATAGAGACACCAACCAGCATAGTCCAATGTTTACCGGGAGCCAGAGCGCCTGACATCTTGGCAAATTTAAAAGTGCTGGCTAATGCTAAACGTAAATACATTAAGATGTTATTCATTGTTATGTTCTTCATAACAATGTGGCGAGATCACATTGTTATGAATGGCGAGTGGCGAGATCACTAATGTTATTTTTAGTGATCTCGCCAGTCAGAGATCACTAAAAATAACATTAAAGAGGTGTGGGAACTTGCAAGCATTATGTCAGACACTATAATATGCTCTGGTCCCCTCCGTGCTTACCATGGTGATTAGATGCATAGCAGATTGTCATCACTCAATGGCTGGATGTCTAAGTGGGGCCCGCAGAATTACATAGGTTTCATAGACAATTGGACTTTTGGGGCAGACCTGACCTGTTGAAAAGAGTCAGCCAAGGTCAGGAAGCATGCAGACTGGCTAAACCCAACCGTCTGCTAGCCGCCTCACGTCCCAGAAGTCAGTTAATTCTCAGCACATAGAGACTCTTTCACCTAGATACACGCTATAGAGACTGTGAACTAGAAAATACAAAAAACGTCCAAACCAATTTAAGAGTAACAATTTAATTGAGGTTAAACAAATAAAAACAGATACAATATGGATAAACAAATGGCAAATAAATCTTGGATAAACAAATGGCAAATAAATCTTGGCTTGTTGAATATCAGGTCCATTTCTATAAAAGCACTTTTTTTTTAAATAATATAATCACTGATCATAATCTAGATGTGGTCTGTTTGACAGAAACCTGGCTAAAACCTGATGATTACATTATATTAAATGAGTCCACCCTCCAAGATTACTGTTATAATCATGAGCCACGTCCAAAAGGTAAAGGGGGAGTTGTTGGTTCAATTTACAACAATGTTTTCAGGATTTCTCAGAGGGCAGGCTTCAAGTATAACTCATTTGAAGTAATGGTGTTTCATACAACATTATCCAGAGAAACAAATGTTAATGATAAATCCCCGGTGATGTTTGTACTGGCTACTGTATACAGGCCACCAGGGCACCATACATACTTTATTAAAGAGTTTTGTGATTTTACATCCGAGTTAGAGTTGGCTACAGATAAAGTTTTAATTGTTGTTGATTTTGATATCCATGTTGATAATGAAAAAGATGCATTGGGATCAGCATTTATAGACATTCTGAACTCTATTGGGGTTAGAAAACACGTCTCAGGACCTACTCATTGTCAAAATCATACTCTAGATTTAATACTGTTACATAGAATTGATGTTGATGGTGTTGAAATTATGCAGCCAAGTAATGATATCTCAGATCATTATTTAGTTTTGTGCAAACTTCATAAAGGTAAAACTGTCAATTCTACTTCTTGTTACAAGTATGGTAGAACCATCACTTCTACCACAAAAGACTGCTTTGTAAGTAATCTTCCTGATGTATAAGAATTCCTTAGCATATACAAAACCTCAGAACAATTGATGATGTAACAGAAACTATGGAATCTCTCTTTTCTAGCGTTCTAAATACAGTTGCTCCTTTACGCTTAAGGAAGGTTAAGGAAAACAGTTTGACACCATGGTATAATGAGCACACTCGCACCCTAAAGAGAGCAGCCCGGAAAATGGAGCGCAGTTGAGCAAAAACAAAACTAGACGTATTTCGTATCACTTGGCAGGGAAGTAACCTATCCTACAGAAAGGCATTAAAAACTGTTAGATCTGATTACTTTTGGTCTCTTTCAGAAGAAAACAAACATAACCCCAAGTATTTATTAAATACAGTGGCTAAATGAACGAAAAATAAATCATTTTTTTCATTTTCTCCATTGTCACCGATAGAGTTTTGGTTCCTTGCCGCTATCACCTTCATTTACTGCGATATAGTTGACTTGATTGCAAATGATTGCACAGATACTATTTAAACTGAACTGAGATGATGACATCGCTGAATTCAATGATGAACTGCCTTTAACTGTTATACTGCATTATTGTTTTCCTAATTAATGTTGTTCATGTTCATGTTGTTAATGTTTTCAATTGCGTATCTTTTTTTGTTTAAAGCGCTATGTAAATAAAGGTGACTTGATTTGGGTTTTACCAAATACCCCCCTCCCCCATGCTTGTAAAAACTGAAAACTTTCGTTTTAATTCCTAAAAGTTTCCCAAAATAATTTAAACACATCTTTAAAATGTGCATCACTTAATAGATTTGCATTAAAATGTCAGTAAGCACTTTTCAGCTTGATAGAGCTTAAAGTTACTGTACATAGCACCAGACTATGATCAGAAAACCCAACTGGGGTTTTGAAGCAGTTCTTAAAAATACTAAGATGGTATTTAAAGCAATAGAATCTGTCTAATCTTGCTAATGACAACACATTATCACGGGCAAGTGCCCATGTATTCTGTTTTAAATTCCCATTTGAACTCCTCCATACATCACATAAATCATTAGCTTCAATCATCTGAATAAGTCGTCACAAATAAAATACAAGGGTGTGATTCTCAACCTGAGCTTGAATCTTTAGCAATCTACCTTTCACAACCTCTTCCATCTCGATGGAACAGGGAGTAAAACTAACAGCAAATAAAATAGCAACCCCTCCACTAAGGGAAGATTTATGATTTAAAAGGAGAGACCTTTAAACATTTTTTTTCCATTCAACAGCATTTGTTTCATCACTATGTGTTTCCTGTATAAGTAACACATCAAGTTGTTTATAATTCATAGTTTCAAATATCAAAGATCGTTCCATACAATCTCTAGCTCCATTCACATTTAAAAGACACAATGCAATTTGAAAAGAAAAAAAAATAAACTTAGACCATAAAGAAAAAAGCAGCCAATAAGGGCCAAAAATTTGAGCCAATTTACTGCCATTAACTTTTCATCTGGTTTTGTAGTTTTTTCACAATTTTTTTCAGCCTATAAAAGTCTCATGAATTTTCCAAAAAGCGTTTGATATCCGGAAAATAATTTGCAACCTGTACCCCCCTCAGATTTTTTGTCAGTTTTAAAAACTTCTTGATTTACTCAGTATCATAATCTTGACATGTCCATTTATTCTGGGAACAACTAGAAGCACCAGAATCAGAGCAATCACTCTCGCTGTCAATATCATCAACATCCAACTCCTTTTCAATTTCTGTTTTTCTAGTCTGTTTTGATTCTGAAACTGTATCTTTCTTTTTTCTCTTTTTTTTTTTTTTTTTTTTTGAAACTTTGTTTTTATTAAAAGGATATGAGACGGTACAAAGCACATTTGTCAAGTTGTGATTCTACAGTCATGTTTGTTAAAAAAGAAAGAAAGAAAGAAAGAAAGAAAGAGAAAAAAAGAAAAGACAAATATGGCAAATATTTTCAAGGACATTACTTGTTTTGTCTCTATGCCCTTTTTTTTTTTTTTTTTTTTTTTAAGAAAAAGAAATAAAATGAACAGAAACAAAATATAACCTAAAATATGACTATTAAGGTTAGTAATACTCTTGTATAGTTTTGCTATTATTCCTAAAAAAAAAGTTCAACTAATGAATTGTGATGGGGAACACTTTGTTTAATATTCTGATTATAATAATTCCGTATTTATAAATAGCGATAAAAGTCCTCTGTCCCCAGGTTAAATTTGTGTTGCAGTGTGTCAAAGCTATCTAATTGATTATCATTTACAATTAGGAAAAATACTTTTATACCTTTATTTATCCAAGTCTTATATCTGGAGTCAGTGCTGTTTGGTATGAAGTTTTGATCATATGCCGGCCAACTCAGAATTTTAATATCATTTTTCAAATTATATGTTTTCAACAGCTCTTTCCAAACTGTAAGTACAGATTCTACCCATCTATACCCCAAGTTGTCAATTGATTCCAGTCGTTTCATGTCTGCCAGTATGGCCTGTAAGGGGACATCCGAGAGCATATTGCATTCTATATCCTTCCATTTAGCATAGAGTAGTGTACAAACTTGAGCTGAAATGAAGTAGTTTTTAAGACAAGGGAGACCCCATCCTCCTTTCTCTTTTGACAACTGCATTGTTTTATAACGAATACGAGGTTTCTTTCCTTGCCAAATGAATCTGGAAATTGCTTTGTCCCATTCAGCAAATGAGTGATTTGGGATGTAAACTAGAAGAGTTTGGAATAAGTAAAGAAACCTGGGCAAAACGTTCATCTTTATGGTTTCAATCCTTGCTGTTAGACTAAGATATGGGATGAGATTCCACTTTTCAAGATCTTTTTTCACATTTGAGTAAAGATGGTTATAATTCTTCTCCAGAGTTTTTGATAAATCTTTGTGGAGGGTTACGCCTGAGTCTGCATGCCATTTAAATGGATATTTCTTCTTAAAGTGATTAGGGGGTTGCCAATAAGAGAGGGTTTCAGTTTTTCCAATATTTAATTTGTAACCAGACATTGGGCCCATAATATCAAGAAAGTGCATCAGTTCCGGTACTGATATTTCAGGTTTGGTCAAAAATAAAATTATATAATTTGCATAGCACGCAATTTTATGCTCTACTTTGTTAATCGTGATACCACTGATCTTTTTTGACTGTCTAATATGTTGGGCCAACGGCTCCAAGTACAGAGCAAAGAGCAGAGGGGACCAGGCACAGCCCTGCCTCACTCCTCTTTCCAATGTCAGTGGGTCTGTTAGATATCCATTTATCCTTATTCTCGACGTTGGGTAGTCATAAAGAGCCTTGATGTTATTTATTACCAAATCACTTATTTGAAATTTTTTCAACACTTTAAATAAATAAAACCAACTAACTGAATCGAAAGCCTTTTCGGCGTCTAAACTAATTAACATTGCTTTCTCTTTGTATTTTTGTATATGATTCATTAAATGTAGGGATCGTTTTATATTGTCCTGAGTTTGTCGGTTGTTTATAAAGCCTGTTTGTTCATTATTTATGAGATTTGGCAGAATATTTTCCATTCTTTTAGACATTAATGAGGTGTAAATACGGTAATCTACATTGAGGACTGAAATAGGCCTATATGACCCACATTCAAGTTTATCCTTTCCTTCTTTAGGTATTAATGATATGATAGCTTCTTTCCAGCTTGGAGGAATCCGAGTTTTTTAAGTGCCCAATTAAATGTGGTTAAAAGTAGGGGGGTGAGCTCCTGTCTAAAAGCTTTATACTACTCTGTGTTAAAGCCATCACTACCCGGTGACTTGTTGTTTTTTAGCCTCTTAATTGCATTTTGTATTTCTACTGTGGTTATTTCTGCTCCTAATTTGTTGTTTTGCTCTTCAGTCAGCACGGGAAGATTCAGTGTATCGAGGAAAGAGTCAATTTCACTCTCTTCATCCTGAGTCACTTTAGAAAACAAAATTTTTTGTAAAAAGATTCGAAAGTCGATTGTATTTTATCTTGTTTAATTTCCATTGTATTAGTTTGATTGTCTCGAATTTTGAAAACTGCTCTCTCCGCTTGTTGCTTCCTAAGTTTCCAGGCTAATACTTTAGTAAATTTAGAGCCACTTTCATAGTATCTTTGTTTAGTAAAGAGCATTCTCTTTGTTATATCTTGTATAGTCAGGTCATTGATTTCATTTCTAATTTTTTTTATTTCTTGTAAAATTTGCATATCATTATTTCAAGCATTTCTATCCTCTAGCAATTTTAGATTGTCTTGTAACTCCTGTCATTTTTTCTGCTTTTGTCTCTTTTTTGCAGAGGTTACTGCAATTATTCTACCCCTCAGAACCGCTTTGGCTGCGTCCCAGAGGATAGGCGGAGAAGTTTCCCCATTATCATTTTCTTTGATGTATCTCAAAATATCTTCTGACATTTTCTTTTTAAATTGAGTATCATTAAGAAGGCTAGTATTGAATCTCCAGAGTGTATTTCTTGGTTTTTCACCTAGATCTATTGTCATGTATACCGGTGCGTGGTCACTTAAATCTATTGTACCGATGTCGACTTCAGCAACTTTTGATTTGTCTTTATTAAAAATGAAAAAATTATCTATCCTTGTATATATCAAGTGAGGATTAGAGAAGTGGGTATACTGCCTAGCATTTGGGTACATTTCCCTCCAGATATCTATTAGCCCTATATTCTTTATTAGTTTGCGGAATTTTATAGTTGTTGCCTTATTATTATTACTTTTCTGGTTTGAAACATCCAAGTTAGGCTGGAGATGGAGATTGAAGTCTCCTCCACAGATGAGGGTTCCCTCAGAGTGGTTTACAATCAAGTCCACAATACTAGCATAAAACAAACCATCACTTCCGGGTGGAGCATAAACATTGAGTAACGTATACACATTTCCATTGATAGTACCCTTGACCAATATAACACGCCCCTCTTTATCTTTGTGCTCATAACTCTGTTCAAAAACCAGTTTGCTTGATATTAATATGGCCACGCCTCTTTTATGTTTACCTCTGTATGAAGAAAAGTATATTCTAGTATAACCATATTTAGTCAGCTTTTGGTGTTCTAAATCGTTTAGATGTGTTTCTTGTAAGTAAATAATGTCTACTTTTTCCCTTCTCATCTTTGTTAGTATCTTTGTACGTTTAATTGGATTTAGTATTCCGTTAACATTGAAGGATGCTATTTTTAGCTTTTCAGATGCCATTTACTTGTTTTAAAAAATAATAAACACATTATTTATGCTACCGTACTCTCTGGTTAAACATAACACATTAGAACAATAATAGTATAAGGTGGAAAACTGGATAAGTTGCAACTCTTTGGGTTCCATTGCAAAGGTGTGTAAACAGTCCTTAGTCCTTTACCTGACCAATGTTTTGGCCAAAGTTTGGAGGGAAGTCCTTTTCAGATGGTAGTAAGAAATGGGCCCTCCCCGACAGCTTAGAATAAATGTTCATTGTCCGGACCCTCCAAATAATTACTATAGATAGGGGAAACACGATAACTGAAACCGGACAACCGCGGCAACAACAACAGAAAAAAAAACTTTCACCGTTTTTCTTCAATGTGGAGGTTCTCTTCTAAAAGCCTGGAGCTTGGATATGACCGTAGTTTGTCTGCCGGACGGTCCGCGGAGGTCGTTCTCTCTTCTACCCGAAACATGCCAGGGCTCTGCATCCAGCAGCTCCATCGGGTCCCGTTGGGGAGGCAACACACGCACCGCGAAGCCTCGGTCATGCATATCTTTTGTTGCTTCATGTGCCGTGTGGTAGACACGCGTCTCATCCTCGTAGAAGACACGGAGCTTGAATGGGTACGGGGTCTGAAACCGAATTTTCTTCTCCCTCAGAATCCTTTTCGCTTCGTTGTATTCCTTGCGGCGGTTGAGAATGGCAGTCGGGTAATTGTGGTCGAAGTAGATTCTTTGTGTGTTAACGTAGATTCCCTTCTTTTCCCATGCCTTTCTCAGTATTTCTTCCTTTGTTCGGTATTGCAAAAACTGTGCTACAATTGACCTGGGTTTTTCACCATCTGCGGGTTATGGCGCTAGGGCTCGATGCGCCCTCTCAATGTTGAGTTCAAGGGAGTCTGGAAGGTTTAACTTCTCTCTGAGGAACTTTTCCAGAAAAACACTCACTGAGTTGCCTTGTTCTTCATTTTCCGGTACGTTGAATATCCTTAGATTTCTCCTCCGCGCCCTGGCTTCTTGGTCAATAAGCTTTTGGTCATTTTGGGACTGGGTTTTGAGCACTTTTCTCATGATTAGCTCCATCGTCTCTAGCTTTGCTTCCGTTGCACTAATGCGGTCTTCGGCTTCTTCAATTCTCTGATTTGCGTTGTTGATATCTTCCCTGATGACGTCCAGGTGTTGTTTGTTTTCGTGCCTGAAATCTTGTATTTCTTGCAGAATCATTTCCAAATTGACTTTAGCTTTTTCTTTAGCTTTTGGTCTCCCGACGTCATCTTTAGCATTAGCATAGCTGTCGTGGCTTTGTATGTCATCTTCGGTGTCTGTTTTCTCTGGAGCATTTTTTCTACTTCTCTCTCGCGTTTCCATCTTGCCTGCCTTTTCAATCAGGTCTTATTGTTGGTAGTTGGTTTTAATACCCGGCAGGTAACGTTTTTAAAATCTTATCGGAGGAGCACGTTTCCTAAGCTGCCATCGAGGTCGAGACCGGAACCTCTTTTTTCTCTTTAAAGGTGTTTTAAAAACAGCATGATCCATATCCATCAATTAAATTCTCGCTTAAATTGACACTCTCTGAGGGGGATGTTTTGTCTGGCACTACACTGACATGTGAAAAATCCATGTTGTCATCAGCCTTGGACTCAATCTTAATGATGACAGGGAAAATTAAATATTTCTCTCCATTATTTTCTACTATAGCCTGATTCTCAGCTTTTATATGTGAATAAGGTACTGTATCAGTTAAGCTACTATTGGATGGCCTGGGTTCCGCTTTGATTGGGTCAGGAACATTATCTGTTGTTCCTTCATTCCCAGCTCACACCCCATTTTTATTTAAGGCATCCTGCACATTTGTACCATTTTTGTCTGGACAAACACGCACAAGATGCCCTGTTTTACCACAGCCAAAGCACTTTAATCACATCAGTGCTTACAAAGATAGTGTAATCAAAGTCCTCAACTCTAAGTTTCAGATTCAGGTTAACATATAAATAAATCTCCTGAAGGATACTACATGTTTAATCAAGTCTGACTTATATTCAAAAGTGATTTTTTTTCTCATAGGAGTGACTATCTTTCCAAACCGTGACAGTTCTTTAGTAAAACTTTAGTCTTTAATAAACGGTGGAACATTAGACAACATAACTTTTTTATCAGGGGTAGAAAGGGGAACCACAGGTAAAAAAAAAATGCTAATTACTACTCCCTTTTCCACCACTTTGTTTCCTTTCTCAACAGAATTCAAAAACAAAACAATAGCATTATTCATTGTAGATGCGGATAAAATACATCCATGGCCAGCGACATCACTAACGGCCAGAATGCACTCCTCCACATTCACCACAGCCACCACCTTCACTCCGTGGCACTGGTGAGAGACTCCAAACTACTGCTTGTGTTTTGGGCTGCCATGCTTCCCAGTGATCGATGCACTGGTTGGCAATAGTGGTCGACCGATATGTGTTTTTTGACAGCCGATGCCAATATCTTGGAAAGATTTTGTAAAAATTATTATTATTAATATTTAAAAAATTTGAAATCATTTGACAGTGGATTAAAAAATAAATGTGTAAAAGAAACATGCTTATACTTTAGATAACAGCATTTTTCACAAATAAATAAATATTTTATAAAAATATAATTAAAAAGAAAGTAAACACTGTAACCAACAGGGCACTCTGTATTCTGGGAAGTTTGTATGCACTGGGAATCATATTTTTAAAAAAAAACTCAGGGTAACCCTCATTTTACATACAGCACACAGTAAAAAAGGCATAAATATGACAGTGGGAAAATGCATAAAGCGCAGCATAATTTGAAATCACAAGTTTAAAGTTTAAAGCATTCAAGTTACAGGGACTGACCATCACGCAGTGATCATGCTGGATAAAAATGTACACTTCACAAGATCTCACAGCTGGATTGGACTAAGAATGTTCATTAGTCATTCAAAGATTTGTTTAAATTATATAAATGCGTATTTGTTTAATGCTGACGGCAAATGACAAAGTATTCAAATGTTTGTGTTTCTATTAATAATAGGCCTAATAAAAGCAATCGTTATAATACTTTCTATATATATTAATTCCTTTGTTTAACCGTTCTATCTGATTATTAGACAGACTTCTATCCATGTTAGACAGAACTGTTAAGACGATGACAAACAAGAGAGAGAGTGTGAGCACAGTGCATGCATGTCAAAATAATCCCGCCTCGAACACATCGGCCAAGCAGAAAAACTTAACGGCCGATGCCGATATTTGAAAAATGCAGATATATTGGCTTTGGCAATATATCGGTCGACCACTAGTTGGCAATGGCCAAAAACCCATCAAGGAAAACTTATTACACCAATCGATACACCACAGATATCAAACCCCTTTAAAAAAAGTATAAGAAAAAGAAAAAAAGAGAGAGAGCAACTGTCTATTGCATGACTCAGGCACACTGAATATCTTAAAGTGAACACTGGCCAAATAATTTCCGTGAAGTGGTTAGTTAAAAATATTCATTCCTGCAGAGTGTGCTACTGAGTGAAGAGGATTTTCTTCAATTGATTACACCTTGAATTGTTTTTGTAATGCATTAAGACAGCGTAGGGGTGGGTGATATGGCAAAAATCTTATATCACGTTATGGGGCATTTTATATGACGATAACGATATATATCTTGATTTAGATATTTTTTCTTTTAATAAGGTTTTTTATGATATTAAGATTTGATACCATATAATTTTCATAATCCTTGTCACCAATGTCAATATCAAACTAATACAAGAAAAAAATATATATAAATACATATATAAAAATAAAAAAACTCAAGCTCACTGGCGATACATAAACAGTCAGTGATGAAATAAGAACAAGAAACTAATTACAAGCACTAGGACAAAAAACTACAATAAATAATAAATACATTGTGTAAATGAATTAGTCTTCACTGTGTAAGTTATATCCATCTGTGTATATATATATATATATATATATATATATATATATGATCCAGAAGTGCAGGTGTTTTAAAACAAGATTAAAGTCGTAATATTACAAGAATAAAGTTGAAATATTACGAGAATAAATAAAGTCTAAATACTTTGAGAACAAATTCGAAATATTACGAGAATAAAGTCATAATACTACAAGAATAAAGTCAAAATATTACAAGAATAAAGTCAAAATACTATGAGAATGAATTCAAAATGTTTCGAGGATATAAATGGAAGAAATTAAAGTTCTTGAGAGTATAGCCTTTATTATGCATCCCTGATTGAGAGCACCAGGAGAAGTTGCAGGCCACCGGAATTTATTTGAATATTGTTGTGTCCGAGTGGCTGCATCATCGGGCTGATTTTGGGCTGATTTCCCCCCTTCCGACAATCCTAGCTATGTCCCGATTATCTTGATGGTTCTACAGATTATTTTATCAGATTTTCCCTTGGTGTGAGGTGTGTTAAGAGTGTCCGAACCTGATCTGATATCAAGAATATGATATTTATTAACAAAATGAACAGGAACAACTTTTTATCTTAACATCAGCTCACACACCCAATCGACATTCCTTCAGGGGGCGTATTTTTTAATACGCTACAATTATATGTGGGATCAGTAGCAGAAATCATACCATGTGTCATACTCGGGGGCAGTGTGCTTGGAAATAATATTTCATATCTTCCATTGCATTCAATATTTGTAGTGTGCCAGCCACCCAAAAGCAATAATATTCGTGCTTTTGATAGACCTACTTTTAATGTCTCAGCTTTCAAAATCAGTTTTATAGCAAAACACAAATTATGTGTCTTACAATAATGTTTTTCAAGCTCTCTAATGATCAGATTGCTATATTCATGTGAAACAATTAATTTAATTAAACTGTTTTCTCTGTGAAAATTCCAAATATGTGAAAATTTATTCTCATAATATTTTGACTTTATTCTCGAAACATTTTGACTTTATTCAGATGGTAGTAAGAAATGGGCCCTCCCCGACAGCTTAGAATAAATGTTCATTGTCCGGACCCTCCAAATAATTACTATAGATAGGGGAAACACGATAACTGAAACCGGACAACCGCGGCAACAACAACAGAAAAAAAAAACTTTCACCGTTTTTCTTCAATGTGGAGGTTCTCTTCTAAAAGCCTGGAGCTTGGATATGACCGTAGTTTGTCTGCCGGACGGTCCGCGGAGGTCGTTCTCTCTTCTACCCGAAACATGCCAGGGCTCTGCATCCAGCAGCTCCATCGGGTCCCGTTGGGGAGGCAACACACGCACCGCGAAGCCTCGGTCATGCATATCTTTTGTTGCTTCATGTGCCGTGTGGTAGACACGCGTCTCATCCTCGTAGAAGACACGGAGCTTGAATGGGTACGGGGTCTGAAACCGAATTTTCTTCTCCCTCAGAATCCTTTTCGCTTCGTTGTATTCCTTGCGGCGGTTGAGAATGGCAGTCGGGTAATTGTGGTCGAAGTAGATTCTTTGTGTGTTAACGTAGATTCCCTTCTTTTCCCATGCCTTTCTCAGTATTTCTTCCTTTGTTCGGTATTGCAAAAACTGTGCTACAATTGACCTGGGTTTTTCACCATCTGCGGGTTATGGCGCTAGGGCTCGATGCGCCCTCTCAATGTTGAGTTCAAGGGAGTCTGGAAGGTTTAACTTCTCTCTGAGGAACTTTTCCAGAAAAACACTCACTGAGTTGCCTTGTTCTTCATTTTCCGGTACGTTGAATATCCTTAGATTTCTCCTCCGCGCCCTGGCTTCTTGGTCAATAAGCTTTTGGTCATTTTGGGACTGGGTTTTGAGCACTTTTCTCATGATTAGCTCCATCGTCTCTAGCTTTGCTTCCGTTGCACTAATGCGGTCTTCGGCTTCTTCAATTCTCTGATTTGCGTTGTTGATATCTTCCCTGATGACGTCCAGGTGTTGTTTGTTTTCGTGCCTGAAATCTTGTATTTCTTGCAGAATCATTTCCAAATTGACTTTAGCTTTTTCTTTAGCTTTTGGTCTCCCGACGTCATCTTTAGCATTAGCATAGCTGTCGTGGCTTTGTATGTCATCTTCGGTGTCTGTTTTCTCTGGAGCATTTTTTCTACTTCTCTCTCGCGTTTCCATCTTGCCTGCCTTTTCAATCAGGTCTTATTGTTGGTAGTTGGTTTTAATACCCGGCAGGTAACGTTTTTAAAATCTTATCGGAGGAGCACGTTTCCTAAGCTGCCATCGAGGTCGAGACCGGAACCTCTTTTTTCTCTTTAAAGGTGTTTTAAAAACAGCATGATCCATATCCATCATTAAATTCTCGCTTAAATTGACACTCTCTGAGGGGGATGTTTTGTCTGGCACTACACTGACATGTGAAAAATCCATGTTGTCATCAGCCTTGGACTCAATCTTAATGATGACAGGGAAAATTAAATATTTCTCTCCATTATTTTCTACTATAGCCTGATTCTCAGCTTTTATATGTGAATAAGGTACTGTATCAGTTAAGCTACTATTGGATGGCCTGGGTTCCGCTTTGATTGGGTCAGGAACATTATCTGTTGTTCCTTCATTCCCAGTGATCGATGCACTGGTTGGCAATAGTGGTCGACCGATATGTGTTTTTTGACAGCCGATGCCGATATCTTGGAAAGATTTTGTAAAAATTATTATTATTAATATTTAAAAAATTTGAAATCATTTGACAGTGGATTAAAAAATAAATGTGTAAAAGAAACATGCTTATACTTTAGATAACAGCATTTTTCACAAATAAATAAATATTTTATAAAAATATAATTAAAAAGAAAGTAAACACTGTAACCAACAGGGCACTCTGTATTCTGGGAAGTTTGTATGCACTGGGAATCATATTTTTTTTTAAAAACTCAGGGTAACCCTCATTTTACATACAGCACACAGTAAAAAAGGCATAAATATGACAGTGGGAAAATGCATAAAGCGCAGCATAATTTGAAATCACGAGTTTAAAGTTTAAAGCATTCAAGTTACAGGGACTGACCATCACGCAGTGATCATGCTGGATAAAAATGTACACTTCACAAGATCTCACAGCTGGATTGGACTAAGAATGTTCATTAGTCATTCAAAGATTTGTTTAAATTATATAAATGCGTATTTGTTTAATGCTGACGGCAAATGACAAAGTATTCAAATGTTTGTGTTTCTATTAATAATTGTTAAGCCCCTCCTGAAAAAGAGCAATCTTGATAACACCATTTTGAGCAATTTTAGACCAATATCTAATCTTCCTTTTATAGGTAAAATTATAGAAAAGGTCGTTTTTAATCAGCTGAACAAATACTTAAACTCAAATGGATACCTGGACAATTTTCAATCTGGTTTTCGACCGCATCACAGCACAGAGACAGCACTCATTAAGATAATAAATGATATTCACTTAAATTGTGACTCTGGCAAAATATCGGTGCTGGTATTGCTAGATCTCAGTGCTGCGTTTGACACTGTCGATCATAACATACTACTAGAGAGACTGGAAAACTGGGTCGGGCTTTCTGGGATGGTACTCAAATGGTTCAGGTCATACTTAGAAGGGAGAGGTTATTATGTGAGTCTATGTGAGAGCATAAGTCTAAGTGGACGTCCATGACATGCGGAGTCCCACAAGGGTCAATTCTTGCACCGCTCTTGTTTAGCCTGTATATGCTTCCACTAAGTCAAATAATGAGAAAGAACCAAATTGCCTATCACAGCTATGCTGATGATACCCAGATTTACCTAGCCTTATCTCCAAATGACTACAGCCCCATTGACTCCCTCTGCCAATGCATTGATGAAATTAATAGTTGGATGTGCCAGAACTTTCTTCAGTTAAACAAGGAAAAAACTGAAGTCATTGCATTTGGAAACAAAGATGAAGTGTTCAAGGTGAATGCATACCTTAACTCTAGGGGTCAAACAACTAAAAATCAAGTCAGGAATCTTGGTGTGATTCTGGAGACAGACCTTAGTTTCAATAGTCATGTCAAAGCAGTAACTAAATCAGCATACTATAATTTAAAAAACATTGCAAGAATTAGATCTTTTGTTTCCAGCCAAGACTTGGAGAAACTTGTTCATGCCTTCATCACCAGCAGGGTGAACTATTGTAATGGGCTCCTCACCGGCCTTCCCAAAAAGACCATTAGACAGCTGCAGCTCATCCAGAACGCTGCTGCCAGGATTCTGACTAGAACCAGAAAATCTGAGCATATCACACCAGTCCTCAGGTCCTTACACTGACTTCCAGTTACATTTAGGATTGATTTTAAAGTACTTTTACTCGTATATAAGTCACTAAATGACCTAGGACCGAAATATATTGCAGATATGCTCACTGAATATAAACCTAACAGAGCACTCAGATCATTAGGATCGAGTCAGTTAGAAATACCAAGGGTTCACACAAAACAAGGGGAGTCCTCCTTTAGTTACTATGCCGCCCGCAGTTGGAATCAGCTTCCAGAAGAGATCAGATGTGCTAAAACACTAGTCACATTTAAATCTAGACTTAAAACTCATCTGTTTAGCTGTGCATTTATTGAATGAGCCCTGTGCAATGTCCGAACTGATTGTAATATATATATTCACTGTTTTTTTTTTTTTTTTTTATTTTATGGAAAATCATTTTCTAACTGTTTTAAATTCATTTGAAATAAGTACAGTTTTAATAATTTTAAAAGTTTTAAAATTGCTTGTTTTATTCTTGTTATTATTTTTCTTCATTACTATTTTACTTTCTTTTATGTAAAGCACTTTGCATTACCATTGTGTACGAAATGTGCTATATAAATAAACTTGCCTTGCCTTGCCTTTACTGTAGATGTATTCATTCAAAAATAGCCATATTAAAAAGCTACAATTTGAGACCAGAAATGCAGTAACTGTAAGAGTAAATAATAATTATAATAATGATGATGATAATAATAATGACTATGCACCCGTTTGTAAGGAAGCGTGTAAATGAATTTATCTATTCAATGCTGTCACGTCATGTGACAAAAGAACGAACGATAGGTTAAAGACTTTTATACAGTCCTATTATTATTATTATTATTATTATTAAACACAAACATTAAAACATTATGGCAGTATACACTTAAAATCATAAATAAAATATGATTGCCAGGGTAACGGTCTCCAGTCTATGGTCAAAACTTAAGGGTCTGTCACGTGATTAAGGAATGACTCAAAAACCCAAAAGTCTCAAGAGATGAACTAATCAATTCTCTTTCCGGCTCAGACTGCTTTGGTTAACTTAAACCTGAAGACTTGTCAGACAAGAGGTGAGGTGAGCTTATCATAGACTGAAGACCCAGGTAAACAATTAATTCATCTTTTCTGTAGTATAGTTTTGTATTATTTGTAGTGTGATCAATGCTTGTGTAACTACTATTAGTACTAGTAGACGTTAGGGAAGTAACACAAAATTTTTATTATATTTGTTGAAATGAACGAAATGACTTGAAAAAAGATTTGTTCATTTTGCTGAACGAGACTCAAAGGTCAGAGTCAGTAAAATGATCTGAACTTCCCATCAGTAATGAAAACGTATTGCCATAAACAATTGTCACGGGAGGAACACAAGACAGACACAGTGGGCGTGGCGTCAGGCCTCGGAGAGGCTTTTATTAACAGAAATCAAATGAAACAAGGGATAAAAGGTGGCCAAAGGGGAAGAGTGTCCAAAGCAACAGGGAATCTGGTGTCCTCGTCGTGCTGCGGGGTTCGTGTGGGTCGGGCAGTGTTCGTGGAGGAAGGGTCCAGGTAAGGGGCGGAGTCCGGCGGCCGCACGCGCTCCCCTCCTCGGTCCGGGGCGCGAGGGGCGGCGGCTTCCTCTAGCGGCCGCATCTCTCTCGTTGGCCGCGGCGCTGGTAGGGGATGGACGGCCCAGCATCCTGGCCCGTCGGCCGTGCAAACAGGTGCAGTTCCAATCCGGATCGCGGGTCCGGCAGCTCACATCACCAGTGGTGCGGGAGTCCCTCACCGCACCCTTCCTGGACCCACGAGGACACCAGTGTGCATGCACGGGGAAGAGACCGGTCTCCCGAGGAGAGGCGCGTTGGGCTTTTAAACAGCGGCGGGGATGAGGCTCCATTTCCTTCAGGTGTGCCCCATCACACGCCGCCAGCCCTGACTCTTCCAGCGCCCCTCCTCTCACACACCCACTCCAGTCGGGAGCCTGGTGAAGGGCGGCGATTTAGGACGGGGTGCCGGTGACAATTAGGGAGGAGGCAGCTGACTCGTCACACAATGTATTTTGCAGCACCATGAAATAAATGATAGCGCACAATATGAATCGATAGACTTTTAATTTCGTCCATCCAATTTACATTGTCATTGATGCAAAAAACTACTTTCAATCCAGGTCAGGCGGTGAGGTGGTATTTTAGCATGCAAATTTATTCAAAGAATATAGGAAATGAGAATACAACTCATAACTTGCAAACAGATTAGTAAGTATTAAAATCAGCTTCAAATATAGAAAATGCAAATCCAAAATTAATATCGTTTTAAAAGCAATCCATATATGATGAATTTTGCTCATCTAAAATTAATACAGATGATTATAATATTCAAAAGTAATCAAAATGTTAAAATAATAATACAAAGTATATAAGAATACCTGTATATCAAAAGTCAAAACAATACAAGTCAAGGTATCTGATTTGAATAAACCTGTAAGAAGTTCAAAGTATTCAAGTGAGCCCGAAACAAAAGGTAAAGTAAAGATGAGAAAGTTCAGTCAAGTAGAGACTGAAAATGGGAGGGTATCTGCACCTCTTTATGTAGTCCCTTCAAAACAAAGAGTCTTGTGATCGAAAATGAAGTCTTGTCTCAAATAGATATGAAGTATTGGTCATATGTCTCCTATCTATCCAAAATATCAGATAAGCCTTGCAGTTCAGTTTCACTTCCACATTTGGGAAGGTCAGACTGCCTTATGATTGTCAATATCTATAATTTTGGCTTTAAAGAGAATAGGCTCAGTTGAATACAGAGTTACAAATACATCCAGAGAATGTGTCTCTAATTAAAAACCCAGACATAGCAGACTCATTAATATCTCAAAATACAGACATTGTGGAACAAACTGAGAGCTGCTGCATGCCTTATCTGTCTCTGTCCCTTATATGGCTACAGAGGTCTTTTAAGGCCTCTGGAACAAATTGTTTTGTGTGCCTTTGAGCACGTAGCAAATTTATACGTGGCAGAGATCGGAATTTCGATGCATCAGTTTTGCACCAGTCATATTGCCCAGCCCTCTGAGGTTTTCAACTCAACTGGGGGAAAGGACTAGAGTTAAAAACCGTTGTATTAATGGTCTCCAGAAGAGCACATGAGACACACACCACCATATGTTTACAGTTCCCAGCAGCTGCACTGCGCTGTCCTGTCCTATACAGCTGTCCAATGGACGAAACATTCCCATTCTGGGTTTAGGTGAGAACAAGCTCATTCATGAGGTGTTTTGGATGAGATGTGTACATTTTGAGATGGTATTTGTTCAAAAAAGATGATCCAATATCTCATAATTGAGACTGTACCTGTCTGTCTCTCAAATGTGCCGACATCATATCCTGCTATGAGATCATGATACTGGAGTAGCAGAGTGGCACGTTCCCATAGATGTGTGTCAGCTTGTTGAGGCACATGCCCCTGTTGACTACCTTGTCCAGATTACACGTTTATGGGCTTCACGACATGAACACCCCAGAGGGCTGCTTGAGTCTGGACACCTGTGAGAGTTAACGTGTCACAACAAAGTTCATGACAATGTCATCACAGTTTTGCGTTTGGTCCACTAGAGCGTGCACTTCACCCGGCTGCTCTTGGAACAGCTGCAGGAAGCGCCGATGGAGGCATTGTGAGCAATAATGAACATATGTGCAGTTTTATCATATTCGCCAAATTCAGACCATTTCCTTTAATATATATATATACAGTCGTGGCCAAAAGTTTTGAGAATTACATAAATATTAGTTTTCAAAAAGTTTGCTGCTAAACTGGTTTTAGATCTTTGTTTCAGTTGTTTCTGTGATGTACTGAAATATAATTACAAGCACTTCATACGTTTCAAAGGCTTTTATCGACAATTACATAACATTTATGCAAAGAGTCAGTATTTGCAGTGTTGGCCCTTCTTTTTCAGGACCTCTGCAATTCGACTGGGCATGCTTTCAATCAACTTCTGGGCCAAATCCTGACTGATAGCAACCCATTCTTTCATAATCACTTCTTGGAGTTTGTCAGAATTAGTGGGTTTTTGTTTGTCCACCTGCCTCTTGAGGATTGACCACAAGTTCTCAATGGGATTAAGATCTGGGGAGTTTCCGGGCCATGGACTCAAAATTTCAACATTCTGGTCCCCAACCCACTTAGTTATCACTTTTACCTTATGGCACGGTGCTCCATCATGCTGGAAAATGCATTGTTCTTCACCAAACTGTTGTTGGTTTGTTGGAAGAAGTTGCTGTTGGAGGGTGTTTTAGTACCATTCTTTATTCATGGCTGTGTTTTTGGGCAGAATTGTGAGTGAGCCCACTCCCTTGGATGAGAAGCAACCCCACACATGAATGGTGTCAGGATGCTTTACTGTTGGCATGACACAGGACTGATGGTAGCGCTCACCTTTTCTTCTCCGGACAAGCCTTTTTCCAGATGCCCCAAAAATCGGAAAGGGGCTTCATCGGAGAATATGACTTTGCCCCAGTCCTCAGCAGTCCATTCACTATACTTTCTGCAGAAGATCAATCTGTCCCTGATGTTTTTTTTGGAGAGAAGTGGCTTCTTTGCTGCCCTTCTTGACACCAGGCCATCTTCCAAAAGTCTTGGCCTCACTGTGCTTGTAGATGTGCTCACACCTGCCTGCTGCCATTCCTGAGCAAGCTCTGCACTGGTGGCACTCCGATCCCACAGCTGAATCCTCTTTAGGAGACGATCCTGGCGCTTGCTGGACTTTCTTGGACGCCCTGAAGCCTTCTTTACAAGAATTGAACCTCTTTCCTTGAAGTTCTTGATGATCCTATAAATTGTTGATTTAGGTGCAATCTTAGTAGCCACAATATCCTTGCCTGTGAAGCCATTTTTATGCACGCAATGATGGCTGCACGCCTTTCTTTGCAGGTCACCATGGTTAACAATGGAAGAACAATGATTTCAAGCATCACCCTCCTTTTAACATGTCAAGTCTGCCATTCTAACCCAATCAGCTTGACAGACCAGTCTGGATCCTGAAGCTCAAAGCTGCCATAGCTGTACACACCAGATGCTGTGGTCACTTGCTTCCATGGAACAAAACAAAATCTGATCTGCAAATTGCTAGAGCACAAATAAAAATAAAAAGAGAGAGAGAGAATTTAGGGTATGAGTCTCTGAAGAGAGAATCTGAAACCCCATTTTTAAGCTCAAGTAAAGCACAGATGAAGTTTCCTATAACATTCCATTACAGAAATTACATTACCTTCCAGACAGAAATTGGAAGGCTGATATCAGGAACACTGATCAACGTGTCATCATCTAGCATCAAAACAGCTGTCCATGTGAAAGACAGTGACGGTCAGTACAGTCTCACAGACAACACCACAGTCGTAATAAAATAGGATGATCGTGACATAAAGAGAGTTTACCCAAACATTACAATTCTTTATATTTTTTTCGTAAAATTTAACCTCATGTCATTCCAAACCCCATGACTTTCTTTCTTCTCTTTCTTCAATTTCTCAGTGTTTTTTGTTTTTCTATGCAGTGATAAAGTCAATGGTTCTCAAAACAACATGACTACCAACATTTTTTTAAATGTCTTCTATGTTCTGCTGAAGAATGAAAGTTATTTATGTTTGGAATAACAGAAGATATGGCGAATAAATGATGACAGAATTTTTCAAGTGAACTACCCCTTCAGAAGATCTCTGTCTTCATTTTCTCACTTATTTTGTTTCAAACCCATATGAAAAATCTAATTAGATTTTATCTATTCATTTATTATAAAACACTGCACATTAAACTGCAATGCATACTGTACATGCCAAGACTTATTCTATTATTCTATGATGAGGATGTGTTTATTTTATTTTTTATTTTGATGTATTAATTAAATATATCTTTTTTTTTTTAAATGTTTTTTTTTTTACATTTTTAGTTACACATTCAGTCCAGGATACAATTATAGTTACATATTATAGTGTGTACTCTTATATGTCATTGGCCCTTAATACAAAAAAAAAGCACCTGGGATAAGAAAGTCAGTCATATGTTTTTGGAAAATGTTTGGGTCATCTGGCAAACCACCTCTCACTCATGTGAGAATCATACACCTACCATCAGCCTTGATCTCAGTGTGCGGCTGCAGGCGATCCTCTGTTCTTTGAAGATGACGGGTACAGGGTTGTGGGCTAAGGGCGTCCCACATTTTCTTGGGAGGTGACTTGTTAGAGTTGTTCGACACTATAATGCATACATCTAGTGGGACGTGTGCTCACAGCCCAGAACCGTGGAGCTCAACTGCAATTTTTCTGAAAAAAGTAGAATTTTTAGACCCGCCCTTGGAGCCCGTTTTCTTCACAGATGAGAGCAGAATCTCACTGAGCACATGTGACAGACGTGAAAAAGTCTGGAGATGCTGTGGATGGTCGCATCAGACTTCCATGTGCTAGCCGATGACACCCTTACTGCTGTTAGGGATGAAAACCTCAAAGCCACTGTCAGAACTTATGCTGGTGCTGTGGGCACTGGGTTACTCCTGGTGCATGACAATGCCGGCCTCGTGTGGCCAGAGTGTGTAGGCAGTTTCTGAATGACAAAGACTTTGATCCCATTGACTGTCCCTCATGTTCCCCAGACCTAAATCCAGTTGAGAACCTCTGTGATGTTTTGGGATAATGATCTCCAGCCTTGTGCTCGTCAACATTCTCACCTGAGTTAACAAGACGATTACTGAAATGATCTCAGCAGGTCCTTTAATGACAGCAATGAAATGCAGTGGAAAGGTTTTTTGGGGATTAAGTTAATTTTCATGGCAAAGAAGGACTATGCAATTCATCTGATCACTCTTCATAACATTCTGGAGTATATGCAAATTGCTATTATAAAAACTTAAGCAGCAACTTTTCCAATTTCCAATATTTATTTAATTCTCAAAACTTTTGGCCACGACTGTATATATGGGATAGAGCAATGTGCATGTGCGATTTCACAGAATAAATAAAATCATGTAGTTTTGTAATAACGTAAAAGTTAACAGACATAATTTTTCTTTCAGATGAAATTTTCACTATTCCTTCAAAAATGCTTTCCACATTGACCATAATGGCATTTACATGATTATCAATATCTGGATTCATTGGCTGAATTTATTAAAAGGGGGAAGCATTATTATTAAAGTTAGATAAATCATACAATTTCTCTGCAACCATCTCTTTGCAGGTTCTATTTTCAAAAGTTCCAGATGCATGAAAGTAATACAGTTCTGTATTGAGCAAACACACCAAAAAAAAAAAATGTGCTAACATATGCATGTTAATAGTTTACTTTAATTATTGCGTGACTTAGTATCTTAAACAGGGCTGCTGCAGGCCAAATGGGTGCCCTAAGCAAGATTGTACGGAAGTTCTAAGCAGCTATGCATTATAATTTTTTTCCTTCTTGTTTTCTCATTATAGCGACTTATTTTTCTTGTTATCTCGACATAATGAAAGTTTGTTTTCTAGTTATAATGACATGACAGTTTTACTGTTGCTATAGTAACGAACTCAACTTTGACAGGCATCTGACGGACAACCATGCAGGCGCTCTTACTGTAGCATATATTTCAGCAAATTTTGCTTCGCCTAGGTAACAACATCTACAATACTGTACATAAATAAAGTCTGATCAATCACTGTTGATTTTTCCAGAGACAGTACACCAAATGTTTTGTTTTTGTAATTAACATTTCAAAACAACACCGCAGACACAGGCAAACACAGTGCCTTCAGAAGGATGCAGAACTATTCTAAGATCTTTTAGAGCTGCTTGGATTAAACTCACTTTTAATTTTCCCTTTATTTGAAATAAAATTATATATAATTTGTAATTTTTATTAGTCATTATATGCTGTGACAGATATATCATGTGCGTTACAAGCTTCTGTTTGAAAAGATCAATCATGTGCAGTGTATGTGTGTGTGCAGAAAAAAACGTTTATATCATTATAGAACAAAACTGAATTAAATTAGCCTATGCCCTTTACATATACATCACATTTCTCATCAATATGGTTAACAATAAAGATAAGTAAAAGCACATCACAAATAGCCTACATCATTAAATCCCGTCCTACTGTAGATAAACAGAACATCTCCGCTTATTAACTACTGAACCTTTTTCCAAAAAACGTGTTCTGTATCATAAAATAACTGCTTATCAAAACCAAGGTTGACATCACTGTATTCTGTTTGCACCTATATCTTTATTTGTGCTTCTTTTAGGCACATGATTAGGTAGTTAATAAGTGGAGATGTTCTGTTTATCTACAGTAGGACAGGATTTAACGATGTAGGCTATTTGTGATGTGCTTCTTTTCCTTATAATTAATCTTTATTGTTAAACATATTGATGAGAAATGTGATGTATATGTAAAATCCATAGGCTAATTTAATTCAGTTTTGTTCTATAATGTTGTAATCGTTTTTTTCTGCACACACACACATACACTGCACATGAACGAGAAAATTAAGTCGTTATAACGAGAAAACAAGAAGGAAAAAAATTATAATTCATGGCCGCTTAGAACTTCCGTAGTCAAGGCAGTAGAGGCGGTGCAACTATAATGACGTCTATAATCCCGCCCACTCTAAAGCGGTGGAAACGCAAACCAAACCGTACCATGGCATGCAGTGGAAAAGTGCTATCACTAAACCATGTCCACAGAAGTAAACTAATAATAAAAGTAAATAGTATAGATGTTTGTACCAGGCCAAGCTATTGTCTAAGCTGCTATAATTTATTGAATACTTTTTTTTTCAATTTGTACTTTATCATGATTGAAGCCATTAATAGTTTCTCTTTGAGATCATCCTTTCGAAAGCGCACTCAATGTTGTGCTGTTCAGGTCACTGCTTGGGTTCAGCTTGGATGATTCAGACATGGCAGCGCTCGCTGAGTTTGCTGCATGATGGAAGCTGTTTTTATACAGTCTATGGATGGGAGACATGACATGTGAGCTGGGACCCAACTCATGTGGAATGAATGACCAGATCCAAGAAAAGCACCTGGTCAGGTGAGCTTGGAAACAACTAGAAGCTCAATGGCTCTAGTTTTCGATCTAAAAAATTATCCAGAATGGTATCATGTCTGAACGTAATTATGTACGGGATATTAGCAGGTTTTCGGATTTCGCAGGTATTTGGATTCACATTAACAACAGAAGACCTGGACTGAAAGTGAATTCAAAGTTATCCACCACTTGTCACACGAAAACTGGTATTAAGTCTTGTTGAATGACTGTTATTTGTGGAATGGTCTAAATATTAACCATGGAAAGATTTCAGTTATGTGACCGACTGGAAGACCTGGGAGGCAAAACATCCATAGAACTGCAGCACAAATCTATACATTTTCCATCCGTTTCACAGCCGCAAATATTTAGATCACCTCTCAAAAGAATATAACAAATGTACGTGAACAAAATGCAAGTTTTGGCCATTTGCAATCCATAATAAGCACCCGCTGCAATATTTCAATCATTAAACAGTGCGACGAACATTATAAAACCACTGTGCCTAAATAAATTTAAAACCGTCATTTTAAAAGATCAAATTCAGTAATCTCTATATTAAATGATGCATATTTTACATAGGCAAGAAGGTGAGGTTCTGGGTTCATATGCTTGCCTGTACAAAATATACATCATCAATAAGGTGTTTCCTGAATTTCACACTATATCTGCATTTTACCACATTACTACTTAATGCAAACTGTGTAAAAATAACTGGCAGTCAGTTGGGTGTTTCTATGAGTGTGTGACATCACATGAAAAGAGAGCAAAGGGACAAAGTTTTGTGTACAAATTAACTGCTAGTCAGGACACTTCTTGTCCTTAAACACTTAAGGACGAGGGACAAGCATACTAGTAACAAAACCACAGGTAAACAATCAAGTTGATACTGAAAGGTTATAAGTTATGCCATGTTCTCGTTTCCCATACTGATTGTCTATTATGCCGAAATGGGTCAAACTGTTGGTGCGGTTCTTTAGCAACGTTTATATCTCACACACCCATGTAATGCTCTGGGTTTGAGGTTCTCAGAAACCGCACTGTTGGGACTAAAATAAATCTTAAAACATGGAGCCAGCACACATCTTTAAAGCAGTGTTACCAATATTGTTTATTCCATCCCTCTCATTTCGAATCCTTGTTGTACACAAGTTACATTTTCTTCTCAATATCACAGGTTTCTGTTAAATTAGATTTTTTTTTTTAAATCTTGCCCTCTAACATTCAGTTTCACCTTCCTCTCTCATTTTAAACAAACAAAAAAGCAGATTGTATTATACAAAAATGCAAACCAATTTTCACACAGTGAATTCTTTTACAAAGTCATAAAATGGCGTAATAATGGCTACATCCACATTGGAGTAAGATGGTTCTAAACATTCCTTAATGGAGTATAATATACATTTATATATAAAACCTTTCCTTGTTGAAATTGAGCCTGTACCTTAATTTAAGAGATTTTACAAGACAACTTGGAAGTAATCATAAAAAAGCTATTACATTTCCCAAAAAGTTAGGAATAAAACAAAACGAAAAAAAAAAAAGACAGCCATTCAAATGAGTTAATGACATTCCAAATGAGTTAATTTGCATTTCATTTAAATGGAATTCAACAGATCTGCTCAAAACAGACACAATCCAGTCATAGAGTTATGAATATCATCCATTAGAAACAAAGAAAATCACATTATCCTGCAATGTCTCACTTGAGGAAAAATAACCTCATGCACAAAACTGTAAATGAGCCTTACTTGTTTCCCATAAGTCGCTATGTGTGGATGGTTGATACTAATTTGTAAAACAAACGAAAAATATCCACGCAGAAGTAATTAGCTCAGTGAGATCACTGATCATTACAGGAGAAAAAAAAAAAACGTTCTGCTGCACCCAAGCAAATGTCAAATATTAAATACAAGATAGCACATTCCCATACAACCCAAAGATTCAAATAAAAGCAGCATCCCTTAAGAATGCTAACATAAGTACAGCTTTGAGCACTGTGTGAAAGCCAAACAAAAAAATCTCAGCACACAGAGCGCTGGCTAAACGTTTGCCTGTTGAAGCAGCGATTAGCATTGCAAAACTGAACGCTCGTCATGCTAGCCCTTGCGCCTAACAAGAGCCAAAAAAATCTGATGTTAGCGATGGCGGCGGGAGTATGTCAACTCACAAAAGTTTGGATAACTGCAGGAAGGAGGAAAATGATCTATTTCAGACTCCCAACAGAAATCATATAAAAAGCCTTATGCTTAGCCACGTTCACGTGCCTCGATCGATGAGACGTCAAGATAAGCCGCTGGATTGAAACGTATCCTGCTCAATTTAAACCAGTCTGCAATCGTTTTCTTTTCCCGTTTGAATATAAAAGGGAACTCACTGAGCACATTATAGCCTCCTGGTGTGATGCTCCTCAATTAAGAAATATGTTTAACTAATTTTGAAACTTGATCATTGAGCATAATTGCTAATTGGATGGGTGAGGTGGCATAGAACTGAGAAATATCTAGAAAGATCATGCCCAGGTCATATAATTATTATGGGAGGAAATAATGAAATTTCCATAAAAATGTCAAAGTAGTATTTATATTGCATTGACATTTTCTTGAAAAAGTATAGTTTTTCTTTTTTTGTCAGTGTAAATTAATACAAAAAAATGCTAGTAAGTCTAGTATTGGTATATAACATTTACACAGATTTTACTAAAAATGTGTCACTTTTTTGTGTAAAGCATACAATATAATATATTGAAGTAATGATAATGAGATAGGAATTCATGAACATTTGGGGGAGAAAGATATGCTTTAACATTATATTCCTTGCTGACCTGGACATGATTTTATGAATTTCACTTTAATTCTTGGGCTACAAAGCAGTCTTAAACAACAGGAGAATATGAGAAGCTCTAAATCCAGGCAGAGGCCAGATTCACCGGAAGGGAAGTGAGAAGCTCAGCTAAATCATGAGCTACACAGCACATCACATATTAGGCAAAGCCTTAACTACTTCACGGGATCTTCATCAACAGCATGAAATAAAAACACTACAAGAATTCAATTTCCATGTCGAGGAGGAGGTAATTTTTCTCAGTGAGTGTGATGGACATCACATGATAGTAAGGTTGACGTCATCTCTGTTTGTCGGCACAGCTCGATTTCAATCTCAGCGACATCTCGAAAAGGCTGCATTTGCTCTTTGACAAGCAAGAACATCAGATAATGACCGTGACTACAAGTCATTGTAATAAGAGAAATCAACTATATCACCACGGCTATAACACAAAAAGCACAAAAGATTACATGTTAAGACTGAGGTTGCACCCAAAATTGGAGCTGTATATCATAGTCGGTCTCAAGAGACTAGAACAAAATGTCACACGTGAAGAATGTCATCACTATAGGAAGACTTCAGACTTCAAATAATCTTGTTCTCTTCATTTATTGGGCATCGAGTATGTTGTGTAAAAACACTTAAGTCAAAGCAGGCTGATGGAGGATAAACTCAACAGGCCTTGATTCGTGAGTTGCGTTTCTGCAGAAATTCATAATCATCTCTGAAGAATTGGTTCCAAACTAATTTTGAGTTTATACAAAAGAAACCCAAGACATTAAATAGCTCATCTATAATGAACATCTGTCTGGATTGTATTTTTTTCCCCAGTCAAATCTGTAATGTGATCATTTAGCGCTATGGGGCCTGGCGCTGTCGAAACTACTGCCCTGGTGTACTTCTACGCAGCGGCTTAGTGGCGAGACTCGAATATGCAAACTCGACCAGGAGAGACAAATATGCAACTTCACAGAAGTTAGGGAAAACTGATGAAATAATTTCCTAATAGGCTGTAATTTAACGAAATGACTGTGGCGCTGGGAGAAACAAAACTCACCCCGACCACAGAGCTCTGAAGAACACAAGGGGAAAAAGTCTTGCACCTCTTCTACTAAAAAGCACACACTCATGGAAAACATGTAAAAAAGTGCTCATTTTTCAAGACATTGTTTGCATTCTATAAAACGGAATGCTTAAGACACGTGTAACCACACATTTACAAATTCCTTAACAGTTACAGAGCCAAACCAGAAATTAAACAAAACCTGACAACTGATTATATATATATATATATATATATATATATATATATATATATATATATAGAGATCTTCCCCTTGTGTCATCCAGAGCCCAATCGAACTGCTTCACAGCGATACACTGCCACGATCGTGTGTCATGTGGGGAGACCTGTGTTAACAGTCCATAAAAATGGATTCATAAAAGGTTCTCCATGCTACTTTAAAACCTGGTGAGTCAGATCATATTCAAGGCTGCAGAGATCCAGGGAGTTGAACATTTCCACTGAGCCCTGACAGCACAATCAGCAACTAGCCCCGATGCTAGAAATATTGCTTCGATTCTCGTTTTGATTCCACAGGTTTCCACCTGTCTGTGCTAGCTTTGGGTTGACTGTTCGTTCTTGATATAGAGGGAAAACAACAAAGTAAGCATTATTCAGATACCCTGGTTTCCAGGCGATGAGAAGTCATTAAAACAAAAAGCTCATTCACAGAACAAAAAGAAAGAAAATTTATATCACGGCAGATACTGCTCATTTTTCTAAATAAAACAGAAGTTTGTGTCGGTGCATACATGTAGCAGCATGCAGGTGTGTGTGTGTGTGTGTGTGTGTGTGTGTTCCTCATATCAGCTCAGTCTGAATATTAAAAACACATCTTGTGTCTCTTGAAACTGGTTTGAATTAGTCAAGAGATTAATTTCAAAGCCCTCTGAGAAGGAATATTGACCTCTGGAGAGGTTGTCTCTGTGTGTGTGTGTGTGTGTGTGTGTGTGTGTGTGTCTGTACTCTTAAGAGCAAGAGTGAACACCACCATTCTTCTGAAGGTCTGAGCTACTTGCTACTTGGTCAGCGGAGCAGAGGGTGAGAGAAGATGTCTTATTGGTGAGCGAGAGCATAGATCCACCCATGCTACTGGCTGGCTTCATGCCACTGGATCCATTAGACACCTCACTGATGGAGAGAAACGAGAACATTCAGAGTGAGGAGTGTATTTTGTGGAAACATTATTCAAACAGGGCACCATGAAAACTGTTTTAGGTCTTTGCTGATGGTAGCCTGAGGAAATGGACTGCTGAGCCTAACAAGTCACAGTGTAATAGTGAACAGATGTGGAACAGAGATCTAGGTTCAATCTAGGGCTGCATTTTGATTACTTAATCAAATGTTCTCAATTTTGAGAAACATTTTAGGTCTACATAATAACTACATTATAAGTTTACTTATAATTAATTTTAAAATGTAAATGTTATTTTAAGTATACAGGCTAATAACGAATATATTAACCATTATTAGAAAGACTATTTGGGAGATAAATTTAATTAAAATCAGGCTTCAGTTCAGCTTACTAAATTTAACTATTTATTTATTTATTTTTTATTCAGCTAATTTAGCTAACTAAAAGTGAATTAATCAACAGCTCTTAAGAATTCAATTCACATTTAAGTTTACCTGAATGTACTTAAGTTTATTTTACTTTCAGAGTCTGCGTTTATGTAGACAAACTTTGATACAAAATGCATTACAAATAAAAGTAGTGTAATACCGGCTGTGCAAAATGTTCCCATATGAAAAATAGATGTACAACAGTACAAAAATAATATACCAGAAAAAAAATACAAATAAAATTTGAACAGTACTCAACAGGAATTAGTCCTTTAAGGTGATGTTAAGTCTAATTAGATATCTGCCAGTTCTTTAGAGGAAATTATTATTTTTGGGGGGGAGGGGGTTGGGGGTTGAACTTTTGCTTATGTGAGAGGGGAGTGAAATAATAAAAAAAATAATTTAATTGGCATTTTTTTTCTGTCTTTTCAAACCTTCTATCTCAATATATTTGAGTTGGCGTGTGTGTTTTGTGTTTCCTGTGATGTCATTTCTGGTAAGGGAGCATAGTAAGTATTAGTGCGCCATAGTTTTTGCAGTGCATTGTAGGATTTTTTATGGAGTGTACATTCCAGTTAACTGGAAGGATTTCACGAATGAGAGCCCTTAAATTGGCCGACTCCCTGATAACTGCACTCTCTGTTTCTAGTCAGTCTGAAGACCTAGGAAGGCTGGTTCAGGTGTGTTTAATCAGGGTTGGAACTAAACTCTCCAGAACAGGGGCCCTCCAGGAGCAGGTTTGGACACCCCTGGTATAGTGCATGTTTATAGAGAAAAACTATGGAAAAGTAGCTTAATAAAATGCAAAACCGTGTTGTGTGTGAACAGCCACTTTCCCCACTCACCCCAATGCTAGAGAGAGTTCCTCCAGCTGGGCTTTATGGTCACTCTGCCCATTCTCAACAGCCTTCAGCTTGTATTCATGGGCCACCTGGTTCTCCTTCAACCATAGGAACATGTTCAATTAGTCATATGAAAATATATGAACACTTGTACAAAAAAATATCCTCACATGGAAAATAAATGGCTATCGGTGACAGTTTGACTCACCATGGCGATTTCACGGGTTCTCTTTTTGATCTCCAGCTCTACGTGATCAAGCTCCAGGCTGAGCTGCTCACTAGACACAGCATCACCTGAAGACCACTTCACTCCAGCCACAGGCTGAGATGCCAGCGCACACACCTGTGTGTGCACGCGAGAGGTTTGTTAATATTACTATACTATAAGACTATATAAATAAGAATACATGAATATAAGGCTGTACGTTGTGAGTCATGAATTTGGATGGAGATTTCATACACACCTCCATGCTGCGGGTCTGCTGACAGATCTGCTGGTTGACTTGCTGGAGCTCAATCTTGAGCTGCTCGCGGTCATGGGCAGACACTGGCAGACTGGCAGAAACACGGAAAAAACATTAAATGATAAACTAAATAAAAGAAAATAAAAACTATTATGGGGTATTTTAATTCAATTATACTATAATTGAAAATATCTAGTATTGCCATGATGCATCTTTTCTTGTTCTTCTCTGCAAATGTAAAAGGCAAAGTTCAGTACCACTCGCTGAAGTGTCCCTGAGAGTTGATGCTCTGATGCTGAGGGTACGACGCTCCTCCCCATCCACTGTGGTTTCCATATGGATAGTCTGCTGGAGGACAAAATGATGTTTCCATAACTCTTGAACAACGAAAGTCTAAAAGTACAGTTATTTTAGTGAAATATCTGCAAAATTCTGTGGGCAAAATTGTGATTTTTGCATTTCAGATTCTACGTGTGACAATCTTTGGCTGAAAATTCCTTAACAAATGGATTCCTTTTGAAGTGACTAGATTTTGCCCATGACATTTGCAGAACACCTGTAAATATGACTGCACCTTAAATCAATAGCGCACAATTTAATTAAATCTTCAAAAAATCTTTAATTGAACCTGAATCAAATTATGATCTCTACTGATCATTCTTGAAGACTGGCAGAACACTCCTGCTTTACAGATAGGGTTGGGAAATGAGAAGTGTTTTTTGTATACAAATTTGTGAGATGGAGAGACCTTGAAATTGTCTACCATCACTGTTTTCCCTATTGATGGTGGTGCAAATGTTTTGATTTATTTGTTCTCTTTTTAATCTTATTAATTGTATTTTATTTAAATTCTTGTTTCTAAATGATGTATATAATAAGACTATAAAAGGCAATCTTTTCTTTTCTTATTTTTTTGGGCAGAGTGGGAAACAAGATTTAAGCCGCCACTAGAAGTTGAAGGTGGACGGATAAAGAGCTTGGACAAGATTGTAGTGCTGTGTAGCATGTGAAACTCCAGCCTAGATGTTGTAGAGGGGAGTTGGTACTGTTTTTAGTAATTGCAGTTCTAGTTTTAGACTGTTTTATTACAATCTTTGTTTTAGGCTCTTATACCTATTTATTTGCACATTTTGCATACCTGCTCAAAATAAACAGCCCTTTGGACCCCAACTTTGCTATTTATCCTCCTTGTGACTGCTTGGGTCATTATCACACAAATTACCTTTTATTTTTATTTAAATATATTGTGCTCTTTTTCTGTTAACAGTGCTTGAACAAGCGTTATGTTAGCATTATGGTATACTATTATACTTATTGTGATGTTTTGAATTAGATTTTATTTTAATGTCCAATTAAAAAGCTAAAGTTTTAGAATGTTTTTTAAGATGTTTAATTAGGATTCATGATTTTTTTTATTTATGTATTTCAGTCATTCCAGTATTCATGAGTTTTTGTTTATTAGTTTGAATTCATTTAGTTTTAGTTATTTCAGTTATTTAGTTTACTTCAACTTATGAGAACCATTGCCTTGGGTAGATGAAATATGGCTGTAGTTTTATTTATGGTTTTAGTTAAGGATAATATCCCTGGTTTGGCTTTTGCACTTTTACCCAGGGGGGCAGGGTTTCATATTTTATTGAATCATCCCTGGGCGCCGCTATAGCGGACCCCCACCTGCTGTTAGCATCCCATTGACTCCCATTCATTTTGGCATCACTTTGACAGCGAACAACTTTACATCTGAGGCGTTTAAAGACTCAATTTGTCCATTCATTATTTCTAAAGAAACACGAAAATGTATAAAAGCCCCCATTACCTTGAATCTTACGTTGTGGCCCCGTAGAAGCAGTTTTTGTAAAAAAAAAAAATAGGCTAACGATTGCGTCATAACCTGCGACTCTTTGTCACACAGTAGAAAATTACTGTATGGACAGGAGGAGAAGCTCGCAGGCCATCTTTTACTGTCTATGAGGCTATCGGGGGGACGTGGAGGCATGAAGTCAAAGGAGAAGCCCATAGAGAGTCCATAAAAGCAACGGGACAAAATTATTCAACAACGTCTGCAAGATTCGGTGGGTGATTCAGATTTCTCTTGGCACAGCTATTAGAAGACTTTTTTTAATAGAATACAATTGTCAGACAGGTTGCTCACGTGACATCTACGTCATCAAGCTCAGTTTGAGTCTGCGCAGTACGCTTGACCCCCAGGAAGTGTGTGCTTCTAATTGACTTCACTTGTCTCCGTTGAATCCAATGAGGTCGCTGTGTCCATTTCTATTACTGTCTATGCTTTTACCGAGTCAGGCTATACTAAAATACTCAAATAGAATTTAATCAAAAAATTGTGAGGAGATTTTTAAATGAATCGCTTAAAACAAATCACAAAAGTACTAAAGGTACTAAGAATTGTTAATGGACCCTTTCAGGCAAGCTCCTATCCCTATGTACGACTAAGTATTAGGTATTATAAAGATGTCCAGTCACCTGTCGTGGTCATGTGTTGGGAGCCCGAGGCCTGTGAGGATGCTATGGCCTGTACAGGCCCAGTGGTCTGGTAACCCGTTTTAGAGGTACGTGAAATGGCCCCAAAAGGAGACACTGTGGGCAGAGGACCAAAGGGAATGATGGGATCATCGTCTTTGGCTTCTGCAGAGCGCCGCTGGGTGTCCAGTGGTGGTTCACGGAGAACTTTCCCCTCTGCATTCTGTTGTAGGACAGTAAAGGAAGGAAACGACAAATAAAAGCCCTATTATGGATAGTCTTATTTGATGAATGAAAACACAAAGCATGAGGTAGATCACTTGCCATCATCTCCACAGCACTACTGACATCTTTTGGTTTAGCATCCTTGGAGCCAATGTATGATCCTATGGTGTCACATGACCAGGGGGAATACTGCCCAGTGTAGTCCGGCTCTCGACTTCCAAAGGCTTTAGAGCCATCCTCCAAATACTGCATGCAGACATTCAGAATTCAAAAATGGAAAAGAGCAATGTTAAGCACTATATTCATGATCCATGAAGGACAGCAGGATGTTATTCAGGACTCACCTCCTGAGGGTAGTCGTTGGGGTGTGTGGGGAGAGTCGGGGAGGCAGCGAAGGGGGGAGGAGAGATGACTTTTCTCTCCTCTAGCTGGACAAGCAGCTCTTTGCGCCTGCGATGCAAGTCATCCAGACTGGGCTGAGAGCGGCTGTAAGGGTCCTGCTGGGGGAGAACATATTAATCAGATTGGGAGATTTACACTGATTAACTGACTTGAACTGGTTGAAGTGTAAAGTAAGGGGCCGTTCACATATCGCGCTTAAAAACTCATGGAAAATGCTAGGTCCGCCGCTTTCTCCTTTCCAAAGCGCTCAGGCAGTTGCGCTCCTGAGGCGTCTGCCGTTACTAAGCAACCATGACCCGCTCTCTCCATGAAGACGCAGAAATTTCAGCAAATGATAAATGGATTTGCAGCACTAAAAATCGCTTGCAGTAGCTCTGCTACTAAATTTATTTAAAAATGGCAATCCATTTACAGCTATGATCAGCTGTTCCTTCATCTTGGCTGAGCTTTCAACGTTGTTACGGTATGCGCTTGCGGCATTCTGAAAAGTTGAGATGTTTTAACTCGATGCGGTGCGGACGCGCCTGGAAAAAACATGCGCATCGCACCGCGTGCGTGTTGCTTCCATTAAGAGTGCGCATACCGTACCATACCATAAACTTGACTGGTGGAAGTTTTTCATGCACAGTGGGTAGACGCGACTAATCGATTATGACATTTGTCTTATTTTCATTATTGTTGTTGCAGCCTGATTTTAAAGCATTTACCAATCCTAGTAATTTCATTAAATGTTAATGTCAGCATTTACTTAATCCATCACTAGAATTAAAATGTAAATCTGCTAACATTATTCAAAGCACCTGAGCGCTCAAACACATCCGTACATCATATAATAATGATAATACATTACTATATTTTTTTCTTTGAAGCTAAAATAAAAGCTATCAAGAACAACTTCAAGTTATATTTTTTGCATGAATTATATTCAAGTCAATGTATTGGAAAAATAGCAATAAATGTTATACTAAACATGATATTAAAATCAAGTTCATTAAATAAAACAAAAACATTAAATATAGGCATGCATATCAAGCAAGGGGAACTACTGTGTATCATGCAAAAACCTCAAGAAGGACAAAACTCACTCCTATGTGGGACCTCATTTGGCTGGGGTGCGGTCCAGGAGGATAGTACCCCTCCGATGCGTATCTGTCCCTGGATGACGCTTCCTGGTGGTGGTACAGAGAACCTGCAGCCCCTGCTGAAGGTGGAGGCATAGCGGCCGGTGGAACATCCAGAGGAACCGGGCTCATCCTAACCAAGTCGTCTCTGGGTTGGGCAAACTGAGGTGGGGGTACGGGATAGTGTCCATGTCTGCGACTATAATGGGATGCTGGTGCATATGTGTGGGCTGAGAAAGGGGGACCAGAGTGGTGGCTTGGATATTGGCGATCTGGGACGTAACCTGGGTAGGGCTCTGGGTAAGGTGGCACTGCAGACTCACCGGGGGGAGGCGGATTACGGATATAGCGAGGAGGGACATACTGTGGAGGTTGGTATGGGTAGGGGTTGCCTGTAAGAACACAAAGACTATGAGCATTATGACAATTAAACTAATATTCAGTAAAAAAAAAAAATTGGTGTAATATACATTTTGATTGAATAAATGGCTGACAAAACATTGATTTAGATGGTCATGGCTATTTGCATGCCGTCAAGAGTTTTTTTTTAAATTACTTTCACACTGCAAAGAAAACGGACCAAATAATAAGATATGCACTTGCACGGTCACATGCTCAGTTACCTACGTCTTCAATGACCTAAACAGGAGTAAATTATTAAGCAAATCTCTAAATGAATATCCATTATTCTTTATGTACATTTTAATGCTTCGGTGCCTGAATTAACTTTTCAGATTTTGGCATTTTATTGTTTTATCGGTTAATACAAATAATAAATCTGCAATTAAATTGAAAATAAATCAAATAGACCAAATTCCCTCAACAAAAATCTACAGCTATTCAGTAAAACCAAGCTAAGACAAACATCAACTGATATATTCAAGTTAATTATTTAGTATACACAATCTTATATCTTCAAGTTTACGAATAAGACTAGCTCATTTAAATCGGTTGGTGGGCAATACCCAGCATTCATCTTTTACTCCCAGTTAGGACACAGTATTAGATGGCATTAAAGAGCTCCAAGAACCTTGAGAGCAGAAGACTTTCATAACCAGAAAACATGCATATGAGCAAATCCAATCACCTGTTGGGTACTGAGCATCATACTGAGATCCTGAGGGAGGAGGTCTGCCGGGCTCTGGATAGAAAAGCTCTGGCTGCTGTTGTGAATACATTTGTGGCGCACCTCTGGCCATGATTGGCACCTGCTTGGGCATGGGTAAGTGCTCCGCCCTGGGGTGAGGCACAGGGTGGGGAGTCAGGGCCAAGCTAGATTTATCCAAACTTAAGAGAGACAAGAGGCAGAAATGAGTCTTTTAAAGCCAAACCTTTTAAGCACTTCTCACTCTTGCTGTTCCTCTTGCAGTCAAACCAATTCAGATACTGTAAAAGCAGGGAACTAGAAGTCAAACTGAGAAGCAACGGCTTACGTGTCGGGTGGTGACCCAGGAGCACTCAGGCTAGTGGCATCCATCTTGGGCTTGAGTAAGAGGTCATATGTGGAGGGGTCTGTGCCTCTGGAGATGAGCTGGGAAAGAGGGGCCCCGTTGGTAAGTGTAGAAGCCTTTCGCCCAGGCTCCAATGGGACCACCTCCTCAGGCAGCAGGCCAGGGGTGCAGGGCACTCGTGCAGCAAGGCGTTTGTTCATTTTACGGTGCCTGCAGAAGCGAACAGGAAATGAGATTCTGAATCGTAAGCAAGTTTTTGGTTTAACACTAACCAGATATGCAAGATGTTCCAAGGGCACTCACTTTTCCAGCTCCTCCTGAGAATGGGCGAAGGTGCAGCTAGCTCCTCTGGGACAGCCTCCTTTCTGTTTCATGTCTCTGCACATGTATGTCTTGTATTTGCTGTGCTGTGGAGTTTGCTGTGTGTCGGCACCCTTTTTGCTGTGGTTCTGGATGAAGTCCACTAGTCCATGCACCACCGTCTTTACCGCCACAAGCCCCTTCTCCAGCTGCTCCCAGGTAGGAGGAGGAGCATCTGAATAAAGATGTACCGAACAGGTACAGATGTTACTAATACACTCTAGGGGTGGGTGGCATGACCTTAAACTTAAATTTACAGTAGGAGTAATTTCATACCAAAGTATTTATTTTCACAGTATATATCAGACACCCTAAATACGGCACAGGTATATCCTACATTTTCATATTAGTGTTATTGTATTATTAGTTACAAAATTTAATGTTTTCGAAAGATGTCTCTTATGCTCACCAAAGCTGAATTCTATATAATTCTATATACAGTAAAAACACTGATATTGTGTAATATTGCCATAAAACACTTCCACTGTAAAATGTTTTGACAATTTTACTGTAAAATAGGGGCAGTAGTGGCCTAATGGTTAGAGTCAGACTTGTAACCCGAAGGTCACGGGTTCGAGTCTCAGTGCTGGCAGGAACTGTAAGTGGGAATGGTCCATGTTCAATACCCATAACTGAGGTGCCCTTGAGAAAGGCACCAGAACCCCCAATTGCTCCCCGGGTACCGCAGCGAATGGCTGCCCACTGCTACCAACTGGGTGAGTGTTCACGATGGGTGTGTTCACCTCTCACTTGGATGGGTAAAATACAGAGAACAAATTCGGAGTATGGGTTACCTTTCTTGTTCATCACGGCACTCACTTTTTACTTTTCAATAAATGTCATTTAATCCTCTGATTGCAAAGCTGAATTTTCAACAGCAATTTCTCCAAATTATTCATTTAGAAATCATAAAATTAATTAATAAAAAAAATAAGAACAGTATTTTTTTTTAATGTAAACATAAATTGTGACCTGTGCTGGCAAAATGAGTCACAATCAGGGATGGGCAATATATGAAAAAAAAATTATATCTCGATATTGTCATTTGTTTTTCATGTTATTCGATATATATCTCGAAATGTTTGCATTTAAATAATACAAATAAAATAGGGGAAATAATTTTTTTTTTTCACAAGTTTTTAACTAAGAACACAAGTCTGTCTATGGTCTCTAGTTTAAGAGAAGCTCTGTGGCATGAAAATATGTTCCCACTGCCAATAAAAACACTTTCAGATGGGGAGCTATTTGCTGTAGCACATAGATATTTCTTATATATATATTAGTGCTGTGTTCAAAATAACGATACGACGATGTATCGTCACAAAGATTTGACAATACAAATATCAATACAGCTGGCCCTTTATCGATATTGTAGCACGTGCACAGCAGCGGATAGTGCTTAATTTTAATACAAGAACACAGTTTAAAATTTAGTAGAAAAGTGCAAAGTTTCTAAATGAATAGAGCTTAATATATAGGAATCAACAAGGTTTAATCTGACGGCAAAGGTACAAAACCAGGGTTGCCTTATATAAAGAGATGTTATCCCTGAAACATTGCACAATACGGAAATATCTGTTAAGTGTGTTACTTATCTTTGTCAATCTGGCAACCCTGTGTACGCGCTCTCTTTTCACAATAAACACGCTTGCTTTCTGAAAACACCTGTTAGCTTGCAGTTTAGCGATCTCCACTTCAATATTCTATTCTCAGCACATTGTAATTCATCAAGAGTTTATTTACATAGAGAGAGAGAGAGAGAGAGAGAGAGAGAGAGAGAGAAAGAGAGAGGCTGTGCACATATGAATGACCTCAGTTTTGTTGCATTTCTTTATTAAGAGTGAAGCTGTGGCTTTCAAACAATGATGTTACCAGCTCCTTGTTGAGAAAGATAAAGTAGCTCTTGAGCGATTAAGCTTTTTATGGTTTATAAAAATTTGCGGGGGCAGTGTAAAAAAGTTTGTTGCTGAATCTCTGATTGCACACAAAGCGTGATCTGTGTGAGTGACTGAGTGCGTGTGTGCGTAAGATACAGAAGACAGTGCATTAGTTTAGAACTCTTCTTTTTATTTTATTTGTAAATAGTAGAGAGTGCATTAATTTGTGCAATGACAACCTACCATCAATGTTAAGATGATTTTTTAACATATTAATAGGAGTACATTACAATATAAATTTGAGTAAATTATTAAATTTATGGGCTTAAAAACAAAATGCAAACAATCAGAATGTTGTACCTGGTGGGGAGTGCCCAATGTAAACATTAAACATATGCCTTTACCTATATTGTACCGTGGTACAGTTATGGAGGCCCCTCATATTGCAGAGGTCAACTGCTTATAGTTAGCACTGGCCCTAAAGTATGCAGTGTTTCAAAAACAGCCGTTTTACTAAATTCTACTGAGGTAAAATTCAGTGCAGTCCTGTATCGTGCTACGTATCTTATCGTGGCCTCTGTATCATGATACGTATCGCATTGTGACTTTGCTGGTGATACACAGCCCTAATATCTATCTATCTATCTTTTTTTTATACCGAAGACTTATACACTCTGTCTATATTATGAAAAATGTTAAAACAAAAAAATTCACACAACAGCAATTTAGTTCATTTTAGTATTTAGTGCATTTATACAGCAACCACAGTCGCGAACAATACGTTCGAGATCTCATGACAGAACACAGACCGGCTGAATGATGCTTTCATTTAGATCGCTAAACTCCAGTTTGTTTCCTCAATAAGGAACTAGTGTTTGCTTGCACACGGTTGCCAGATTGCTTAAAATAAGCAAACCACCAGGAAATTTTTTTTTATCTATGGAACAACAAAACTCTGATTCTAGGATTTGAACTCTTGATATCTGGCAACCGCACTCACGAGAGTTCATAGAGGAGTGAAGAGCAGTCCTAGTCACAATGAGCACATTTTCAAAAATGAGTTATTGCTATTAACATCAAAATGATGTATCATTTGTTGGAATCAGAAAAAAATTAATAAATGACAGCGCAACAATTGTTTAATATCGATAGAGACAGCAAAATCAATTTTGAGAAAAGGTCTGAAGGTTCCAAAACAATTTCACCATAACATAACATCTCTAGCAATACCACCAAATTCGGTGGTATTGCAAATAGAAAAATATATGTACAACAATTTTTTCCCCTCCAAGATACCTCAATGCACCACACGGGGTGTTTTAACCAATCATCGAAAGTCGTTATTGCGACTAGAGGTGTGAATCTTCACTAGCCTCAGAATTCAATTACGATTCAGAAGGTAATGAATCGACTATAAACAATTCATTTTACAATATTTTACATCTAAACAGAATCATTCAAGTAAGAAAAACAAATAATCAAATGTAAAATTCACTGCATTGTCTTCAGTGTATTCATTACAAATAAAGCAGTACAATCAAGAGCACTAGTGTAATATATAGATCTAATATAATGTTGCACATCAGTTGATTTTCACTAACGGTTAACCAAAAGTTCACTTAAGAATCGTTTGTTTACGTGAATATTTGCCATTAATACTGTAATTCTGTGTGTATATGTATATCAAGATTTAGCGCTGACATTTTTCCCTTGTTTTGCCTGTAGCTCGTAATTAGCCTGTGTGTATTCAGAGTCATTTTGTCAGCATTGTCACAAATGTTTTTACTGTCATTACATATTCCGTCATATCACTAAGCTTTAATTCGGTTTCTCATATGCACAGTCAACATCTTAGGTTTGTCTGTCTTAGCAAACCTGGACTGGGGTCGATGTTAGCGAGTAACTCGAGGTGAGGTCTCAGCCGGTTGAGATTGGCAGGGTCACCCGTCCTCTGCAGTGCGATGGTCAGCTCCTGCACACTCTGAGCAAACGATGCTGGGGTCTGCAGCTAAAAAGACAAATAATATTCCCTTTATCCATTATTCTGAGACATAATACCATTTATGCCATTTGAAAGAGTGCATGAAATTCTCATGCTGTGCAAACAGATGGCAGTTTTTACCTTGTCAATGATGGACTGCATGTGAGACTTATGAGACTGGTCTCCATACAGCAGAGAAGACCACTGATCGGGCGCGATGCGGAGCCCTCCCTCCATTGCGATTTGAACAATCTGAGAGTCGTGTTCCCGCCTAAGTGCCTCATACGTGCGGAATTCTTCTTTCAACTGCATTAGCGATGAATCCTCATCTCGCTTAGTCACCTACAACACAGAAGAGATTCAACTGAAACCTCAGAGCTACAGCTGATAATGTTATTGCGAATAAGCTGTTGAGGTGATTAAAAAGGTAATTTGCACATTAAAAGAATTAATCCCAACAGATCTGAATATGAATTAGAAAACATTTATCATAAAAAAAAAAACTCTCATAAGATGCTTGTGAAAACCTCAGATGAGATCAAGTGCACAATAAAGGGTACCTACCTTAAAGCAGGAGGCACGATAGAGGAGCTGAACTACATGTCCAATACTGGTTTTGGAGGCCTGAGGAAATCTTGGTTCCAGTCTCTGGACCACAAAGAGGACCAGAACCTTCCTGGAAAGAGCGGATCCGTCTTCCAAAGCCAACAGCACCAGCTTTAGTGCCTCCTCCTGCATGGCTGTAGATTAAAAAAGCCAACATATAAGACACCAGAACTTCCGCAAGACGATGATCTTTCATGTTGGTGTGAACAGGCTAAGTGTTATATTACCAGGCCCCAGGAACTGGCAGCCTCTGGCTCTGACAGCAGCCCATAGGTTGGAAGAGAGCTGCTGGGGGTTTTGGTGTTGCAGAATGAGCTCAGTAACAGTTCTTTCACCCAGAGAACGGGCCGCCCGCATTGCCCTGACCCGTCCTTCCTCTTCCACCAGCTGACAGTGCACCAGAGTCACCAGCTTCCTCTGCATGGGGCGGCTCAGCATGCTCTGAGCAGCATTACTCAACCCCACTCCTAGATAAAGCCAAAAATATATAAAAAAAAAAATCACTTGCCCATTCCCATCATACTGGCTTAAAATTGGCATGAGAAGAAAATTCACCCTATTTTTTTAATGCATCCAATTAAACTTACAGTGAACAATAATTCAAAGCAGGTAATTAAAATAAATATTTTTTTAAAAAGATTCTGAGCCCATTTTTTTTTTTATTGGCATGACTCAATCTTCTGGTGAAATCACAGACTTCTCTCTGGTGACATGTTGTATTTCTACAACTATTTAGTCCACTGAAACGCCACCACTTTCTTCCTATTCACCGAAGGATAGAACAAAAATCACATCCCTACCTTTTTTTTTTTCATTTTGGATAACCTGTGTCACTCAGATGTGCATCACAATACCGAAGAAAAGTTCTGTCGCAAACTTTCATAACATCACAACTATGATACTCGAAGTAGAGATCAACGGAAAATCAGTTTACCAGTTTTCCCGATATACAAGTACTGTTCCATTATCGGATATAGATTTGATAATATCGGATTTACGATATCTTGTGGGCACTTTGAGAATTGCACGCAAGACCGACGTATAGGCATTACGGCACTGCATCTTAAATAGAAACGAGTCAACACGGCGTTTACACAGTTAAAGTAACTTGATTTGTTATAGCTTTATTTAACATATCAGCCAATAATGCACAAATAAGTTGCATTACATAATTGATATGTCGTTTAAGCTTGCCATTGAGAAACAAAATGTAAAGAGTTAAATAAGACAGACTTAAATAAGTGCGTGATAAAAACAGTGCTCTGTAAGCAGGCATTTCATAATCTAGACAGAGAAAAATTACTATATCTCTGATAAAATGCCAGTTGAGATTGGAAAAAAAAAAGTTATATAGACCTCACTGTGGTTTATTAACGTTCGGTTTAAGACACCCAACTTATTTTTAGATTATATAAAGGAATGACCATAAAAGTTTTTTTTTCTTTTAAAATGTAAAATTATTGATGTGTCTGTTGATTCCCCTTTCCGGTTTTGTTTGTTAAAATTGATTTGTTTTTGTTGAATTAAATACAGACATGTCAGTTACCTCGTGCACTGCTGAGGGGTTTGAGGTAGAGGGCCAGCTCCTCAACACACTGCCGTGCTTCATCATAATGCTTGGTGTCCTCTGGACACGTAATGAACACCACAGTTTGCTGTTTGGGCACCTGAGAGAAAAAGACAACTTAAATGAAGCACACAGTGATCTGAAAAACTGTGGTTATGCTTAGGGCTGTGCTGGTGAGTGCAACAACCGCACCACCACAGTGGCAGGATACCACTGGTGATGGTATGAAATAAATAAATAATAATAGTGGTTAGGGCTGTCACTTTTGAGAATAATCAAATTCAAAAATGAAAAATGAGACTCCAGCAAAAAATTTTCTGAGACTACGTCTAGACCCCCACCCCCCAAATATAAAAAAAATATTTACCAACAGTATTGAAGGCTTCTACAAACTATTTAGTCATAAACATACCACTGCATAGTTTTTTCAATTATAAAACACTAGACAGAAACTTAGACATCATAGAAGTGATTTATTTGAGCACTAGAAAAATACAATAAGAATAATTTGAGTAAGAAAAATAAGAATAATAAGAACAATAAAAAAAGATTTAACTTTGTTTGCCAATTACAAAACATCCTGAGATTGATAGAAATGCAGTATTTTCAATGGATTACGATGCAAATAAGTGCTGATGTGCTGATGGCCACTTATACAGATGGTAATAACACAAATGTGCCATAAATTAAATAATCCACTCTCTCTATTCATATAGACGCGTTCACTTTGATAGCCGTGATCATACAGTAATAGTGAGCTGATTTGGGCTGATTTGCACTCAAACAGATGGTAATCATGCAGATACATTCACATTCAACATAAAACACACTCTCACATATATAAAAACTGTTGAAAAATAAAACAAACAAAGAAAAAAGCGATCGCTATAAGTTCCGCCTCCATCAGCTGACAAGTGCGTCAGAGCACATCACGAGGCAGCGCCAAAATTCTAATAAACTATCTTTCGCCTACTTTTCATTCATTCTTTTTTCCGGTGGATCGCCTCATTCTGTTTGTGACACTGTACGCTGCAAAACCATGCCGTTTTTTTACTACCAAGATGCAGTTTCTGACCGTGAGTTATTCCATAACGGACGCAAACAGTTCTGTCGCTGAAGAACTGAAACGTAAACAAAGGAATAATGATCCATATTACAACGTTATTGCTTCGTTGCACTAAACGTGCTTCATGAGATGTCGTTCAGTGGACCCTTACCTTCCTAACTAAACCGGGATTTACAGCTGTGGATGTGTTTATGACTCGTTATTACGACAGATCTGGTATGTACTGCGTTTCTAATCTTCATGTTTTTTATGTGTACTGTTTACACAAATGTAGCAAATATAGTCTTTATAAGCTTTCCATTGAAAAACAGCGATCTGTCGTCGATGCTTGAGGCTTAGATCTTTATAATGATACATAGTTTGTCAAGATTAAATTTGTCCCGTTTCATTTAATCTATTCATAAACACTGACACGTGCGAGTTGAGAAGCTTTCAGGACGAGGGCGTCGGGGTGCAGGCTAACAAGTTAACAGTGAGTCATAAACAGGACTATCTGGATTATTATATTTTTTTACTTAATGTTTGAAACAGCAGGTTATCCGCTTAGAATATCAATTTATATGAAGTGCCACTATGCATATCCCACAACATTAGGCTAAATGAAAAAAAAAAAACAGAACAGGCACAAACAATAACGTGATAACCTAAACAGCAACAGGAGTAAGGCATATAGACTAGACTAATTCACTTCTTAATATTGTTTGCAAGAAACACCAGTCTATCAACTTGATCTGGATTAAGTGCGGCTCTCTTTTTATTTACAATGTTCCCCGCGGTGGAGAACACACGTTCGGAGCGCACAGACGTGCCTTCCTGGCTACTAGCTCTTATTTGCTCGATTTGGTCATGGGCCTACGCTACAATACGTCTAGAGTTCCCTCTACTGGATAAGATGGCAAGGAATAAAATAAACAACAAACGGTCTAATCATAGACTGTAAAAAATGCACAACACATGGCATTTTATAAACCGGATAATTTATTTATAGTTCGATTACGGATATTTCACGTCAAGTTTGAATGCATATTCGAATATCGAATAAAAAGTGACAGCCCTAATAGTGGTTGCACACAAGTTAAGTACAAAGCTTTGTTTACAAAAGAAATAACAGTTTAGCAACTTGATTTAGCAAATATAGAAACATTTGGATTTGTGCTGACTGAAGGGTACACAAGCCCATAAATGTTCAAGGATGACATTGTTTACATTTTAATGCACTTTGCACAAATAATACTGTGTGTAAGTGAAAATCCACAGATGTGCATTACACAATTTGAATGGACACAGTAGAGGCAAAAAACCACCCAATGTTATTTTGCCAACGGTCTTTAGAGCTAGAATTCTGCATGCTATATATCAGATAAGGAGATTAAGTAGTTTGGAAGGACTGCCGTATTTTCCAGACAATAAGTCACAATTTTTTTCATAGTTTGGCTGGTCCCGCGACTTATAGTCAGGTGCGACTTATTTATCAAAATTAATTTGACATGAACCAAGAGAAAACATGACCGTCTACAGCCGCGAGAGGGCGCTCTATGCTGCTCAGTGCTCCTGTAGTCTACACTGAAGACATAGAGCGCCCTCTCGCTGCTGTAGACGGTAATGTTTTCTCTTGGTACTTGGTTCTAAATCAATGCGACTTATAGTCCAGTGCGATTTATATGTTTTTCCCTCGTCATGACGTAGTTTTGGACTGATGCGACTTATACTTAGGTGCAACTTATAGACCGAAAAATACGGTACATATTTTTTTTATCCCTCTGATAAAAATGAAGCTGCAAGTTTGATTACTTACTTACCTATCATTGTAGCTTTTTAATATGCTATTGAAGCCATCTGATTTCTAAATATAATTTTGATAACATTGACAACAAGTTTCTGTGCTCCTGAATGTTTCTGTGTGCACGCAAATGCAATCTATATAAATGAGTGGTGTGTGTTCACGTGCTTTAATGCAGCACATTATTATAGAATGGTGTAGTGTTGGGCAATATGGTCATTTTTCAAATCGTCATATCGTCAGCCCGTGAGATCGATGATACACGATATTATCGTGCATGGGGGGAGCAAGAGAGACTTTTTGTTCCTGTAATAGCATAACTATTTGGGGTCTTAAACCGCCAGGTGCGCGAGAAAGAGCATATGGAATCATCAATCATCTAAAAATATACTTTCTTTTCTTTTAAACGCCATAACAGCTTCTAAGGCTATATTCATGGCGAGAATAAAATGCAACTAATCAAAGGAAGACTAGAAAAGATGTTTAAAATGTATTTCTTCTTGAAATCTTAGAACCATGTTCGGACTCACTTGATTAAAAACTTTTTCAAAAGTATCAACAGAATAAAAAAGGTTTCTCAACAGGGGCAGATGTAATGCAATCTAGAAGGATATGTTTAATGGACAATGATTTCTGACAAGATGAACATTTTGGAGGATTTTCTCCTGAGAGTAAAATGTATGTGTAATTTATGAATGTCCTATTCTGCATCTTGTATAGATGACTTGATTCCAACGATTCTCAAAACAGAGATTATGTTTTTTTCCTCACATCAGGATTTAATGCAACTTATTATTTAGACATTGATCCCATTCTGATTGCCATTTATTTCTGATGTATTCATTTATCATTTGTTTTAAGTCTGTAAAAGGTATAGAACATTTTACTAATTCTGTAGATAGCGCTTCTTTTGCTGCACTGTCCACTTTCTCATTGCCAGTAATTCCTGAGTGTCCAGGTATCCAGCAAAAGAAGATGTTAAAAGCCTTTGATATGAGCATTGATAATTTAACAAAGATCTTGACTACTGTTGGATGATCAGTTTTCATACTTTCCAGTGACTCCAGGCATGATTTTAAGTCAGTCATAATTAAGAATTTCTTCTGTGAAGACGTTTCAATAAATTTTAATGCCAACAATAAAGCATTTGCTACTGCTGTGAAGATTGAACTTTGATCTGGAATACATATACCTTGATGTACTTCATTCGTTGCAAAAGCTGCCGCTACCTGGTTTCCAATTTTGGATCCATCTGTGTATATTAGAGTATGCTGGGGATAAATAGCTCTTATTTCTACAAATTGTAGCTGATAATCATTTGAATGTGTTTCCGATTTTTTATTCTTTGATAAATCCAACAAAATAAAGGGGTTTTTTTTGGCAAGGAATGAATTTTGCAGGAGGAATTTTTCAGAAGTACGTTTGTTCCAAGAGTGATCCAAAAATCCATCGAATATTTAGCCCCCGGATGGGGGACGTATCAGATATGAACAGATAAAATATACTTTCAAACATACTGATAAACTAACGTTAAATATAAAAATATTGTATTTAAAACAGCTAGTTCATATATAGTCGGACGCAACTGTCATATCGTGCGTCCTGTGACAAATTTGTTGCATCTGCGCACGGAAGTTATCAGATTAAATGTTCTGCAATATCAGTCAACGGTGGAAATCAATAGTAGCTTTCATTTAAAGTGCATCAGTTTAACACTAATATAGGACATAAACGAACACGTTAAATATAAAGTATTCAAAACAGGTAAGTTCATATATTTAGAATAAAGTTCAATGAACTGATGCATCAATCAAACAGCGCTCGGGACCACGCGCCTCATGATGAGCCCAACACACTGCCACAGAAACCAGAATGAGATGCATTCTAACATAACTGTGGCATTAAACTTAGAGTTAGTGAGGGTCGTTTAAAATATTGCACATATATAGGCCGTTCAGATTAGACTTGTTAAAGTGCAATGAAATACCTTGTATTTTCAGACGATGTACATCTGTTTGTGGACGGACGTTCACCGGCTACAGGCTCTAATCCTTATTTGCGCACGCAGTGTGTGTGTGTGTGTGTGTGCGCGCATGAGCATGTATGAAATGCGATGCTTAAGTGAAAAAGCTGGGCAGTTTGATAGCAGAATTATAATAGGCCGCCGAATTATAATAGGTCGATCAATAAAAATAAAATGTAAAATGTAATAGCCTACATTAATAGGAGAATGAGCCTAATATCGTCTTGACAATCGACAGAGACATCTGCTATCGTCGATATCTCTGACTTTTGTCGATACACGATACTATCGTCTATCGGCACAACCCTAGAATGGTGATCACACTGACAGAACCCAACCCAAAACAGACAATGGTTGGCCCTTTACCACTAGGTGGTAATGAACTGCCACCATCACAGCCCTAGTAATGCTACTCTGCTCCTCACCTGACCCCCAACCAGCTGTAGCAGGGCAGAGTTGACAGGCAGCTGCTCGATGTCAGTGTTGATGGCCGTCTGGTCAAAGGGACAAGCTTTGCGGTGTAGCTTGTTGAGGCACATCTTGCAAACGGTGTGGCCACAACCCAAACTGATGGGCCGACGCACTGTTTCCTCGAATGTCTGGGTGCATATGGGGCACAGTAAAAACTCTGTCCATTGTGGAGCTTGTACAGGCATCGTAGCAAGGTTGTTCTACATGTAAACAAGCGTAGGGGGGTTTCTCTTGGGTGTGCGTGCAGGTGTATGTGTGATAGGGTGGGTCATTTAACAAAAAGGGAATAATAGATGAAAAAAAGAAAGATAGATTCCACTGGAATCAAAACATCTTCTGAACACAGGAGTTCTTAAATAAGTTCACACGTCCCGGTTGATCATCACATGGTGTGAAACCCGAAACCTGGAACAAAAGAGATGCAGTTGAGGATTAATCTGACAAATATGCAAATTAGGAAACTAACTATCTAGCCTATCTTTAGTGGTGGGTTCACATGATGCACATTATTAACAAACACAATTACACAGTAAAATACAGGAGCCAACTGGAAATAGATCAAGCACGTCTGGCAGCTGTTGCTACCCAAACAAACAAACAGAAAACTAACAAAAACAGTACAGTTGAAACATTTATTGTAAGAACAAATGGTTTAAACCCTACTGAGGCAGGGGCAAAACTATTTGGAGATTAAGGGCTATAAAAACGATTTTTAATTTGTTTTGTTTTTCTGGCTTTTGACAATATTTTCTGATTTATAGAGTGATAAGATTATTCAAAATCCTTTCTTCAAAATCCTTAAACTGTAAAGAAAATTAGACAAGAATTTGGAACTATGCTTTATCCAGGGTAATCTATAATAATTCGTATATATTTAATTAAATAATAATTAAGAATATTTGAACACTTGGGAAAGCCTGTAAAATTAAACAGCTTTCTGTGGTTTAAAAATATGGTGGTATTTATTAGTTAATCTTTACTCTGGGTAACGTTACCTGTGGTGTAAACTGTCTGCTTAATGTTACGTTCCCCACAGTTTACTCGTCTGTCAATAAACTCAACTTCATATAGTTCAAGCCATTCTGAATGTATAAGCATTGCATAACCTCATATGTACATGTTTGATAGCAACATGTTAAAATTAACACCATTTACCCGACGAAAATAAACCAAACTGTTAAAGATTTACACTGTTCTCCACAGTCCATCTCTATTAGCTATCGAGCTAACACAATGCTCACTGGCTCCTGTCTCCATCTAGACTGAATACGCTAATTGCAAACACAGTTTATATTTCTTACAATGATTGTGAGTGAAGACAATAAGTTAAACAGTCTCTAAAAGGTGTTTGTTGTACATTTTCTAATGTGTGACATTAAATGAACGCAAGGCACAGTATATAGGGCGAAATATGCAATCTTGCGGGATATCGGTTTAGGCTACGTTAAACCACAAGAGATCCCGCGATTATGTAAACGGCGACATCTGAATTTGACCGTACCACTCGATTGTTATCCACACACTGTCAAACCAATGTAGCGGTAACATGACATGTGGGAAGAATAGATGCAAATCCAGAATCACGTGGATTACTGTAAATAGTTGTATTTGTACGCGAAGGCCCGTGTAAACACAGCTTTCAGTTCAGCTAACGTTACCTCAGCTGATAAACTACACTGGCTAATTTACCCAATTGCTATTCATTTCAATCGAATACACGGCTGAAACCCAAATTACTGACAAATACAACACCAAAAACTGCACATGGCACGAACTACCCAACAATTAACCCCGAAACCTGACTGTAAACGCGAAAAATAGCAGAAGCCAAAGCTACACAAGGCTAGCCGGGCGGCTAAATGCTGCAAACCAGCTATCAGATTAGCCGTTAGCAGCAGTGTGCGGTCCACACCCAGAAACGAACACATAATGCACGCAAAAATGCTCTATTCTGCAAGCCACACACGCACAATAACAAATGCACACTCACACACGCATTCTTACTGTGTCTCGGCTATCTTCATCTCTTCTTAAGAAAATGCATGATTATTTCCTCGGTCGCCATGTCGACCGTTATAACGGGTTGCCGAAGTAGTTCGGGAGTTCATCCAGCAGCGGCGATGCTCGAGCTAGAGAAGAAGCGGTTGAGTACCGTGCGCCTCCTCCGGTGGAGGAGCGCTAACGTTACATCTGTGCTCTTGGAGATGCAGCAATGGAAACTCATTTCTGCCACTAAGGAAAACGTTTTGGTAAATTATTATGTAAATTATTATGACGTAAAGCCAAAATTCTGACATAAAAAGACAAAAAATTATGATATGTTCAGGTCTCGCCTTGAGGGGGGTGGAGAGGGGGATGGCATCCCTCTGGTGGAAAAAAAAATACAAAAAGCACCCCGCCCCCAACCATCGCCTTTTGATTAGTAATTTTGTAGTGTATTATGTAAACTTATTGTGCAAATTATGTTACAATTATACGATAATTCACACAAACTATATAACGGAGATTGGCCGATCAGAACTCTGTAACTTACTGTAACAAGCTGCGCACAAGCTGAAGCAAGTTTCCGTTATTTTTCACGCAAAATGGTTCAAGCCCAACTTTTGATGTCCTTTTTAAAAGAAGACAACAGAAAGTATGATTATTTCCTTGATTAGAATTTAAAGACATTCCCTGACATAATGGCATTATGCTGTATGTGTGTGAGGGACTGAGAAACAGCTGACATTATCGAGTTGAGTTGAATTCACCGACTCAAAAACACGACTTTGGTTGGTATTCTGTCCCTATCCGTTAAAAGTTGAAAGTGAACTAATCCTTTAATATTGGATTGTAAAATATTTGGAAAATAATTGTACATATAATGTGACAAGTAATATCATTATTTTTCACTTTTATGTTAAATTTACATTACAAATTACAGAATCAAAATTCTGATCTTTAACAAACTGTCTAAAATGTTCTGTGCTTTTAAGCATTAAGCAGTAAAGTTGATTTGATAGGATTTGATAGTACAATCCTTTAGAATAATCGTCACTTTGTTGACATCTTGAGTGGGGAGTAGGGGTCATCACTTCATTGGGGTCATCAGGTGGGCCCCCTTCTTCCTTGGTGTTTCGTTGATAGGCCCATGACACCTCCAAAGGACTCAACAGCGACACCTAGCAGCCCAGGTGCACTCCTCTCTGCTTTTTTGACCAGATAATGGTCATTGGTACAGTACATGGAAGATCTAAAAGGCCATCCATAGGAGAGGATGGGGGATGGATCCAAAAGCATTGGCCAAGTCCAGGAATAAGATATGCAGATCTCTTCCTACCGTTTTTGCAGTTTGGATTTGATGGCATATCATACTAGTACTGTATGTTTTAAACATCCCGAGAAGTCTGGTATACCAGCTTTCTGTATCGACATATCAATCAAATTGTTGTTCTCTATCAGGCATGTTGTCATCATTTGAGCAATATTGCTAAAGAAGATCTTTCCTTCAACATTCAAGAGATTGATTTGTTGAAACGGCTGATGTTCAAGGCATCCTTTTTCTTTTGGGATTAGCACTCCCCCTGCTCTTCGGCTCGTTCTTGGGATGGTTTGCCTTTTCCAAGCCACTTTCATTTGCCTCTACATTAATTCTTGTAAAGCTGGTATGGAGCTCCGTTTGGTCAGAGTGCTGATGCTGCCCTTGCCTTTGTCACAGTTTTCTCAACCTCACTTCACCTTGGAGGGCTGTCATCCAATTGATGTTCTGGCTGAGGAATGGTTGGGATGTCTGGTGGTATCACCCTCTGCTCATGTCTCTGGCTGTCTATGTGGGTTGCTTTCAGGTAGTCCTCCAGTTCTTTCTTTAAAACTTTAAGTGACCCACTCTTTTCCTTTGTAAAGACAGCTTTCACAAAATGTTAATATTATAGTAAATATTAATTTAAATAATAAATATTAAAATATAGTACACAGAATAATACTTTTAATTTAACAGATTATTGTTTTGGGTGGCATATGTAATATTGCATACAATTGGGGTAAGAAGGAGTGCAAAAGTGAGTTGAAAATACTTGATCTATCACATATGACCTTTACATACTGAGTGCACTTTTTAAATAACATTTCTGTGAATTGTACTAACAAAAAAATTAAAGTTTGTATTTATTTTCCATTTCTGTGGGGATTAACAGACCAATCATGAATATTGAGTGAGTGCTCATAGGTTAGAGATGGAATCTACCAGCAGTGGATGTGCAGTGAATGGTGACGTTGACAGCTGAATGAAGAGAAGCATCAGGGGAGTTATTTCTCATATCAGTAACATTTGTAGTCTGCCACTGAATGATTTTTCTTCTTGGGTCAGTGATTTACTTAACTGAACCTGTGAACTGTAACAGACCCAAATGGGTCATCAGTGAAAGGAAGGTAAGATATTGTATAATATTAAATAATACCATGTAATAATGTAATGACAGATTTTACATTTTTATATATATATATATATATATATATATATATATATATATATATATAAAATGCCTTTTCATGAATCTGTATTCCTTTTAGAATGTTTGTTGTGGATAATCTAACACTAGGAAAGTATTGGTATTATGCAAACTCTTAAATAGTTTGTTCTGCATAAGAGGGATTCAGGAATATTTAATCTACTAACACCAGATCCCTAAACAGTGGCTATGCAAAAACCTCCACTTCATCTTGTTTAAATTTGTGTCTGGCATTTTGTTCTTTGAAGTTTCCCTTCATTGCAAAATGGATGAAGAGACAGAGGATCTCTCTGGGACAAAACCACTACCAGATGACTTTCAAACTGGACCTTCCACTGATCTATTGAAATCCAAAGCATCGTTCTTCTCATGTTCCCCTGCCCCTGGTTCAGCTGTTTCTGCCCTGCAATCTAAAGTCAAAGCAGTGTCCCAGAGAAAGTTAAATGGGACGGAGAGAGATGATCTATTACCTGAGGGTTTCACAGAAGAATCAGTGAAGAAAAACCGAGACGATGATGTATTTTTGTCAAACAGAATACACCGACCAGAGCAATAAATCAAGCACTGGGGACAAAGAAGTGCTGGAACCCAACTCTGGGTTGCAATTTAACATCTGACAGGAAACGTCCTACAGACATGTTGCAGATGAGCAAGCACTCTAAAAAATATGTCTTCCAGATGTAAACATGCACATCAGATAAGATGTACATGTGCTATCAGGGCAGTATTGTTCTCCAGTCAAGAAATCTAGAGAGAAATAAGAAATAAAAACATCTAAAAACTTTTGGGTTTAAAAAAATATATTAAAAAATACTAAAATAAAATTAAATATAAAATAAAAAAGTGTTTAAGCCTTTTAAATAACTGTAATAATTTTGCTATGTACATTTATTATTATTATCACATTCACTGTAAAAGCCTAATGTCAGTCCAGCATACTGTGCTCAATATTACAATAACACTGAGTGGAAACCTAATCAATAGCAACGATATAAACTTGAAAATGGATATATGTTCTTGATGAAATGTTCTTCTCTGTCATCATTTACTAAAAAAATAAAAAATAAGTAAGCACAACATTTTTGTAAATTTTGTAAATAAGCACACACAGAAGAAAGAAAGTCATACTGGTCTGACGACATGAGGGTAAGTAAATTATGAGAGAATTGACATTTTTGGGTGAATTACCTTGACCGACTATGCTGCCATTGACACTAAACTTTACACAGACAGCAAACCGGTATCTGACACAGTGTGATCCGTTTAGCAATTGTAGTATGCTTAGTAAATATTTTACAGATGAAGAAAATATGAATACTGTGGTCAGTTTACACATGATAGAAATATTAAGAGCAGTATCACAATCGATCAAAAGCATAATTTAAAAGATGTCACTTTCTCCATCTGCTCCATACAACTTTTTGAATACACATTGAGCCATTGTCAACCTATATGGGGGCAAATTGTAAAATTTTAAAAGCTTTCTTTTATTGTTTTTTAACATGTAGACAATAAAACTATCAAACTATATTAGACATTAAATGATAAAACAAAACATTTGATGAAACAAGTTAATTTGAATTTGACAACAAAAACAAAAAAAAAAAAAATTCTACTGTGTACTATAAAATGGGGTGCATTACTTTTGCTTTGTGCCATGATTTAGTCATTCCTTTGGTTGTAAGTATATATTATTCTTTACAGTCTTTTCTCTGAAATGAGTGTGCCAAACTCAAACCTCCCCAGTCAGTGTCTTCACTTCTCTCACTGATATACTATAGTACAGCATGCTTCTGCACATGCAGGTACTATGACGGACCTGAGAGCACCTGGAAAACTTCTGTTCGGACTGTTACTGTTAGAGAGATGGATTGGCTTTATTCATGCACTCACTGACCTGGAGCCTGTTCTGGATGAGACATCTCTACTCAAGCCCAAAGTAGTCATTGCGGTTTTGGCCCGTAACAGTGAATAGTTATTTACTGGGATGTATTGAGACGCTGGGCTATCCCAAGGACTGCATCTCTATCTGGTAGCTGTTTTTTGTGTCATATTGGATTTTGTGTCATAGATTGACATTGCCATGAACTTTGATGGATGTATTTTTATATCTACACACATTTGAAAGTGCGTGATTACATGATTCTAATGTCTTATTGCTGAAAATTACCATAGAGTGATAGTACTATTATCACACAGTCTGAGATATATAATACACATTAGTGGTTTTGCATCTGACTGCACATTGATGTGAGATCTGGGCTTTTAATTACATCTTAGTCTGAAATATCTGGGAAATCTTGAAAAGGAAATATGACAGTGAAGTGAAAGAATGTGTGAATGGGGAATGAGGAGAAATGAAGGAAAAAGTGCATGGAGTTGCCACTCCAGTTAATGGCAAAAATGTGAACAATGATTATATTTTGTTATGTAGTTTATTTTTATAATAATTTCTGTAATTTCTTTATTTTACTTATCATTATTGATAATGATAAATCTATTAATACAATTACTATTCTAAAATATAATAATCAAATGTATCATTTAGCTGACAAGGTCTAATTGAACAATTATTTTGGACATTTACTACCAAAAGTTTGGAGACAATAAGATTTTATATTTTATATAGGCAGAGGTAATGAGCAACAGGTGAAAAAAATCAGGCATGAAGTTTCCGGGCAATGGGTGATGGGAAATGCAGTCCAGGATAGAGTGGCAAAAGTGTGGGATAAGGGCACTCCAGCTGGTAATCATGACAATAAGACCTGGGGCCTGTACCATGATGGTAGCTGAACAAATTCAGAGTTACAGGATTAGTTTTGAGTTGACAAAACCAAACATCTCCAATCTGGCTTTGTTGGTACCATGATGCTGTTCTGCAACTTTCTTTGTAAACTCAGGCTTTGATCATCCTGTTTGTGGAGCACGTGCACATGAATGTGTGACAGCACTGGTGAACAGCCAATCACGAGCCTTGCAACACAAAGCAAGTTTGATTTACTTCTCGCGAGAGACCCAGCGAGATTCAAAACTAAAGGTTAAAGGTTTTGCTAAAGGTTAAGAGATTGAAGAATGTGAAAAAATTTAATTTTCATATGAAAAATGAAGGAGGACAAATAAAATAAATAATCTTGCTCTATCAGTGCAGTTGTTAACTTAGTTTATACATTTGAAAATATATAGTGATAGAGAACTTGTAAGGTCGGATTTTTTATTTTTTAAATAGTGCAGTTTTTTAATAGTGTAGTATCATTTGATACTACAACTTATTTATATTACATGATCTGTATACATTAATATTTATTTAAAATAAAAAAATTATAATAACTTCTGTTAAACAAAAATTGTTTGTGTGTAAAAGATATAATAATAATATGAATCACAATAATTATATAAATCATAAAATGATCATAAAGTAATTATCATTAAAGCCAGACTACTAATTTTTTTTTTTTTTTTTTTTTTTTGCATTAGTGACCTTTAATTTGGAGCAAGATAAACTGGAGTGACTTTGTGTCAGACATGTGTCACTCCTCTCACATCTGATTGGTCCAGCTTCAGTTTGAGATCACTAACCCAGAACATACAGTAACCTGACTCGGAGCAGGTTAGCCGTGGAGTGTAAGTTACTATGGCAATGAATGCCTCTAAAAGCCAAGCCACTTACATTGTACCTAAAACCCAGGATTGGTGCAAACTAACCTGAAATTTACTTGGCTAGCCAGCTAATCTAGCTTCATGGTACAGGCCCCTGGTTTCAAAAACAGGGATAAGACTAAACCAGGATTAGGCCATAGTTCAATTAGGACATTTCAGTATTTTTTTATAAATTTACATTACTGAGACAAAAACAAAGGCACTGATATATTTCAAGATCAGTCAGTCCAGCTAAAACAGCTCAGACTTAAATTTTAGTCTGGGACTAGGCTTAAGCCTTGACTGTGAAACCAGGGGTAAGCGTTTTTACAGTTACTTTTGATCAATTTAATACATCCTTGCTAAATAAAACTATTTTTTTTAAAAATCGTACTAACCTCAAACTTTTGAATGGTAGTATATACTGTCATAAATCTTTTCTTTTGGCAAGATGATGATGTTGAAAAGTAAAATGGGCTAATTCCAGCCCTAACATGGACTTTTTCTTTGTCAGGGACGCTACCAACCACAATATTGATAACACCACTACAATGCTGCATAAATGGCTGTCTGGAGTGGAGCATTTGTATCATTCAGTGCAGCTGCAGACTGTGGAGGAGGAAGAGAGGTGAAAACACACATAACATTACATTTCAAAGCTCTATATGTTAATATCCATTCTCTTAGAACTCACTATCCTCTCTACCATGAGTAACATAAAACTTTTAATGATATATAGAATTGCTATATATTAACCTTAAGGGAATCTTCATATGTGTCTTTGTAAAGCATTCAGTTTGTCGTTCCAATATATCAACCCATTCTCACTCCAAAGGCGTCAAAAACGAGACACCCCTCGCTGTATGTACGTCACGTATGTACGTCACGTATGTGTTTACCGCGCATGCGCTTGTAATTTGCATTGCGTGATGACGTTAGTTGTTTTTGCGTCGTGCGTGCATTAAAACGATGCGCATACTTAACAGAAAACTCTAATAAAATGTTAAAGTATTAAAGAACATTAAGGTGTAAAAAAGACGGGAAAAACAACCATGTTTCATCTGAGGTAATTATACGGAATTAAAGTTTATTCTGTAATATCTGTGTAGTATCTTACTTACAATATATTAACATTCTGTTGCACTTTACTTCACTGTGTATATTGTAATATTACACTTTAATGGCACCTTATATTTCTTTTTGAGCTAGTCAAAATTACAACAGATAATGTACAGTCGTCGGCTCTAATAGTGCAGATGGACATGACTCCCGGAACTCAGGTTGTATTGTTCAGACAATGCACTCCAGTTCACGACACCTAATTTACATAAAAGAACAAACAATACTAAAGCTATATTAAATCATTTTTAAGAAAGGCAGAAGAGCCCTACAAGGAAAACATTTTAAATTTATTTTTAAATATATTATATGGCGTTAGAAAAAGTGTTATTTGCTTTGTCTGTAAACTACCTAAGAGATTTAATTTATAACCAGCATTAACATCAACTAAATTAATAAAGTTTGTCAATTCAAAATTTAGGTTGGCCTGGCTTGAGAAAGCATGGCAAGTTTTTTTCAATTTGAAAATTTTACATTTGAGGGCTATACAGTCTGTCAGAGAAAGAAAAACAGATAATTACAGTACTCTAGCCACATGAAGTGGGTCTCTTCTCTGAATTTCTTCTCACTGACAATGTCCCCAAAAAGTCATATTAAGACATATGAAGGTCAGTTTAAGAGGTAACACTTTACAATAAGGTGTCATTGGTAAACACTAGTTAATGTATTAATTAACATGAACTAACAATGAACAATAAATGTGTTACAGTATCTATTAGTCTTTGATAATGTTAATGAAAAAGGATTACAAATATGATACTTTTTTTGCAATGCTTGCAACCATCAATGGCATTACTTATATTAATAAGGTCTTTCTGCTCTATTTTAAGACATCTTTAATGGTTCATTTTAGGCGAAATAAGACTTTGAAAGACCAGCATTCGAATACTATATCATAAAACATGTCATAAATGTTGAAATTGCACACATTTGCAATGACACTCTCTATGATTATGACCAAAGCATTCTTACAATTAAAAGCAATTTAAACGCAATTTTTTAAGAAAACAAAAGTAATATTTCATAGAAAACTTTGAACTTTTCATGACCTGATGACTGTGGTTCCCAATCCTGGTCCTGGAGAACCCCAACACTGCATGGTTTTGGTGTCTCTCTTATCTATGTTTACAGAGATTTTTAATATCTAATTATTAATATCAATATTTCACATACTGTACATTGTAAAGCTTTCCGTGACATCTTGTGAGATCTCGGCAAAACGTCTGACGATTTATTCCAAAACATGATGCATGATGGGACACTATACACTAAGCGTTGTATAGCGCTCCGGAGCAGTATTGGAGAGGTTTAGTGTGTATTAAGGACGCTGCGCTTTGGCGGGAACAGTCTTGAGCACACACAGTCATGTACACACACTCTCAAGTGGCCAAGACTGCAAGTGTGGGTATCTGGACTGGGTCAAAGTCTTAAAAATGAACCCTAAACACAGTCGCACATCACAGTCTTAATAATTCAGTTTAACACTTGTATGATATTGTACAAGCCCCAGGACTGTCTCATCTGACACTATCAAAAGAATTCATATGACTATAGCTTGCTATTAATTACTTGCTTTCAATAATGGATGCATTTAACATTTAATTATACAGCATCTTTACAGAGGCTGCTTTTAATTATCAATATTGACGGCAAATGTTTCCCACTGAAAGCAATGAAGGTCGTAGTGCGTCGATATTGCAATGCCGAGAGGCACATTTGACATCATGAAAGTGACGCTAGAGGCGCTTGACCATGCTTCGGTTTTTGACGCCTTTGGAGTGAGAATTTGTATAGTCATTATGTGGATGAACCGGGTGCTAAGCACTGGACGGAGTTTCGGTTCTCCCATGTGATGAAGCTGAGGCAGGCTGCACTCACAACAGCCAGAGCACAGTGGGCAGACTAGCTTACCTTCTGTACTGATCTTAGATCAGCTTCCTATGACTGTTACAACTGGCTGTGCTGTCTTGTCATATCTACCATATTTAAATATGTAGAGTTATTTTGCATGGTCCCTTTAACAGTTCTATGATTTTAATGATAATATGGTGTAACAACCACTAAAATCTGTGCCTAGACTAAAATGTATATGATTATGTAAATACATTAATATTTACATTTAGTAATTTAGCAGGAGAATACAAAGCAACTTACAAATGAGGACAATCTAAGCAATCAAAATCAACAAGAGAGCAATGATTTGCAAGTGCTATAACAAGTCTCAGTTAGCTTAATGCAATACACGCAGTAACCATTTATTAAAAATAAAAAAATAAAATGATTCCATTGCATAAGTATTCATTCCCTAATCTGGGACAATTGAAATTTAGCTCAGGAGCATTCATAATGGTTATAATTGTAACTGCACTTCAAGTGAAGTTCACCTGTGGCAAATTCAATTGAATGGGCATGATTTGGAAAGGCACACACAACTTAATAAAAGATCTAACAGCTGATAATGCATATCAGAACAAAAACCAAGCACTGAGCTCAAAAGAACTGCATGTAGAGCTCAGAAAGAGGTTTGTGTCAAGCCACAGATCGGGGGAAGAGTTCAGAAAAAAAACTCAAACTCAATCCTCTCTTCAGTAAAGACACATGAAAACACACTTGGAATTTACAAAAAAAAAAAGCACCTAAAGGACCCTCAGTCTCTGAGAAACAAGACTATCTGCTCTGGGGAACCTCAGTTTTAAGCATCATGTTTGAAGGAAACCAGCTCTGCTTATCACCTGCAGAGTAGCATCCCAAAAGCAAAGTGTGCTGGTAGCAGCCTCATGCTGTGGGCTGTTTTTAAAGAATGAGGGACAGTGCAGCAAGATGTAGAAATAGCCTTAATGAAAACCCAGTCCAGAGCATTCAGAAGCTCAGACTGGGCAGAAGGTTCACCTTCCAACAGGACAACGACCCTAAACACACAGCAAGAGTGGCTTATAGTGAATGTGAATGTTCTTGAGTGACCCAGCTAGAGCCTGAGCTTGAACCCAGTCAAATAATTCTGAAGAAACCCTAAAATGTGCATCGTACCCCATCCAACCTGAAAGAGCCATAAAGGTGAATAGATGAGGAGAAGGACGGCAGATAATTGCCAAATGCTGATGTGCCAAACTTGTCGCATCATACCCAAAAATACTTAAGGCTGTTAAGGTTACTCAGCTAAGTATTTAGTTTGAATACTTATGCAATGAATGTACTTACTTATTTCAGGTGTTTTTTTATACATTTACAAAGTTGTGACAATTCTGGTTTTGCTTTGTCATTATGGTGAATGGAGTGTAGATTGATGTGGAAAAAAGTAATTTAAAGCAGTTTATCATAAGAGCAAGTGCAGCCCTCACCTTTTACCCTGTGCACCATTACTATCTTTGGGCCTTGGATGATATCATGGCTTTTGCATTTTCTTCAAGACAAGCAGGTAATAATTACATTATATTTGTTTCTTACATTACAGTTTTACTCACAGCAATATATTACTGTACTGTTCTCTAATGTAAGTAAGCCTAATGAAAGAGGAACCTGTAGGTTTTAGATTTGCTTGAATGTTTTTTAGTTGCTTTTCAGTTTTATAATGACAACTTTTTAGATGTTGCATTATTCTCTTTTCAGGTGTGCAGATGTCCATATGTAACAAAGAGCATTATGGGTACCTGGTTTGAATACAAAGCAGACTCTTGAGCAGGGGCGGGTCTACGTGGTGGAAATTCGATTGGCCACCCAGGTGCCCCCCCTATCAGATGTCTTGTGATTGGTTTATTTTATGGCCAATCACTTTATAGACTACTGAAGCTCGCGATTCAAAGAAGTAGCCTACAGCGTCGTCAGAGAAACAACGCTCGTCGCGATCTTGGACTTTTACTTTATCAAGTGTGGGAAGTCGAGAAACTAGTGATAGGAATTCGGATCATTATACCGACTCGGACTTTTGAGTCGCGTTCAGCAAAATGAACGAATCCTTTTTCGAGTCATTTCGTTCATTTTAGCTAAATGTAATTAAAATGTTACGTGTTACTTCCCCAACACATCTAGTACTTACGCAAACATTGATCACACTACAAACAATACAAATCTAAAATGCTATAAGATACAGAAAATATTAATTCATTCTTTTCCTGGGTCTTCAGTGTGTGATTAACTCACCTCACCTCTTGTCTGATAAGTCTTAATCACGTGACAGATCCATGCGCTATTTCTGACATTCTGACACTGTGTTTTTGTTACTGTTTCTTGAGGATCTGTGGTGTGTTATTATTTTATAAATAAATAAAACCTTATTATAAATAAAATATTGATTAATTTGTCTTTTTGACTGTCTAACAGTAAATAAACACTATGCTATATAATAATATAATAATTATTATATAATAAGTATTTATAGCCTAGTTTAATTTTTAATCCAATTTTGAGTTTGCTGGTATAATAATTGCTTTTCTTGGCAGACTTGACAAATTGGTCTAATAAATGTATACGATGCTTGCTCAAAAAGGACATAATGAAATAAATTAAAAGCAAATAACATTTTGAATCCTAAACAAGTAACACTACAGTTCTATAGTCTAATCTGAAGGGTGAACTCAAAAAGACATAAATCATACAACAAGGTCATTTTTGAAGATTAGAATCCACTGTAAAAAAAAAAAAAAAATCAAAATATCAAAGTGATGTCGCCGTTCAAGAACGACACATTACAAGACACCAAACAAAGAGCTGATAGGTAACCTTTATGTATGGTTTAATATGTTTGTATGGTTTTCTTAGATCAATGTTTTTACCCCATCAGGCTCTGCTCGCGTTGGTCGTGGTTGATTTCAATCGAGTGTTCAGTCAACGTTCAAACAATAAACAGTCATGGTGATTTGCATATTTTGTATCAGTTTATTTTGTGACAGTGACCTCATAGCAAGATTGCACCAAATGACAATATGCACAGAATGTTCCATAATAATAATTGTCTGGTGACACGTTACTTGTTAATGCATGAGAGTAAGTCAGTTAGATAGTCAGTTAAATTGTCAGGCCTAACTAGGTCATTTACAAGTGAAATGACGTGGATGCATTCTGTGCATTTCATTCACAATTTGAAATATTTTTTTTTTGAGATTGAGAATAACAGACACACATTAGTGTTTCCTTTGAAGGCAGGGAAGAGAGCAATGCCAAGCCATGAAAAGAAGTAAAGATATAGGGAGTTTCTTTCAAATAAAAAAATAAAAAATTTAACTTAATGGATATTTATACTGGGATGACAAAAAACAAAATTAATCAAAAATGTGCTTTATTACCGCATTTGTTTACTGTAAGTAACTTTATTCAAGTTAAAAAAATAATAAAATCAATAGGATTTACGTATATAGAATTTCGCTTTTTTTTTTTTTTGGTCAATGGCGGCCACCCCATTTGGAAGCAGTGCCCCAGCATGCCCCCCCCCCCCACCCCACCCCACTGAAAATGCTCTAGACACGCCCACTATGAGTAGAGCTGACACAGATTTTTCAGGGACTTTCTGGTGATGTTAAATACAGTAGTAGTGCTATATTTGTGAGTGAATAAACTGTGAAGCAGAGGTGTGGGGCATCTATTCACCACTTTCTGTTCTACCTACCACAAACACTTCACTGTATGCCTTTCTATAGAGTTTCACAGGAAAAAGAGAATTTTCTCTCCTTTGTGACATAAGTCACACATCCCCCCTTGTTCTTTCTGACCCTGTCATTAGATTAGCTTGACTTTGTTTTGAAATCTTCCTGTTAAAAGAATATAGTGTAAAGTTCATTCCCAATCCAAAAGATAATTTACTGAACTAACAATACAATTAGTAATCAAATCATCATAAACCTTGAGCTGTTTCCACTGTGTTTAGCATATTCTTCTCAAGAATTCCAACAGACAAACTCAAAATGATTTAAGTTTATTTTTCACAAAAGATACCTGATTGTTTCAACCTGATCCTTACAGTTTGTGGCAACATTTTAGCACAGACTGATTTGTGGTTCTATCAAAATGTGACACATTTTCCCCTAGTTATTTAAGGATGTGGCAGTTAAAAACCACCACAGTGGACCTAATAGCAACCAGTGTGTGACCAGAACCAGTGAAAGCGTTCAGATGGGAAGTAAATAATTGATTAACCATGTAAATAACTGGACCGTCAGTTAAAATTCGTACATTTTTTAATTTAATGCCTTTGAATCATCATTCAAAATATATTATCCAGTCAACACCAATTTCTTCACAACTTTCTTTAAATAATTCACACACCAATCATTAATTCCTTTAATTACAATGACCCTCTTTCTACAAGTCAATGTTGCCTTGTGGTTAAAAGACAATCTTAAATTTATCTTTCTCAGTTGACTTCAAAATGGAAATTTCACAGTATCTGCACATTGTTTCCAAACCCTAAGACACCATGGCATTCAATCAGGTATAGATATTTACAACTAAATGTAGCATATTGCAAAAAGTTGTGTGTCAATGCAATACTCTTATCTTCCCATTTTTAAGATTTATTTGATTAATCTAAAGCGTTGAGAAGATCGCAGATATAGTTTGCTGCGCTCACTGGAGTTACTGGGTATAGACGTCACCCTCACCGATGCGGAAGATGGCAAGTATGATACACAATGTCAAAGTTTAACCTATTGTCCTTAAACTGTCCTTCTCTATATAAAGTACATATCTCTATTATCTCACATGCCACAGTCAAATATGACTCCTTCCTGTTTCTTCTCTCTATTAGAGCCCTGAATTCAACTCAGCTAAGAGCTTTGGGAATTGAGATGCTCCCTGGTAATAAAGATCCTTACTTCGATCGTGTGCTAACTATGTGTGAAAGGTTATTGCAACTTTTTATCTCACAATTCAGACTTTTTTTCTCACAATTGCAAGTAATAGGCCTATTCACAATTGCGAGATATAAACTAACAATTCTGACTTTTTTTTTTTTGCAATTGCAAGTTTATATCTCGCAATTCTGTCTTTTTTTCTCTCGCAATTCTGACTTTTTTAACAATTGCGTGTTATAAAGTCAGAATCATAAATGTCAGAATTGCAAGTAAAAAAAGACGCCCAGACTTCCCTCTCCATAGACACATCCTCCAGCTCTTCCGGGGGGATACCGAGGCGTTCCCAGGCCAGCTGAGAGACACAGTCCCTCCAGTGTGTCCTCGGTCTTTCCCCGGGGCCTCCCGGTGGGATGTGCCCAGAACACCTTCTCAGGAAGGCGTCCAGAGGGCATCCGGAACAGATGCCCGAGCCACCTCACCTCAGAAGTTCAAGTATCTTGGGGTCTTGTTCACGAGTGAGGGAAGGATGGAGCGGGAGATTGACAGGCGGATAGGTGCAGCTTCTGCAGTGATGCGGTCGATGTACCTGTCTGTCGTGGTGAAGAAGGCATGAGCTCTCCACCAACCTGAAGTGGACATGCCACCCTTTTCCAACTGAGAACCATGGCCTCGACTTGGAGATAATGATTCTCATGCCAGCCGCTTCACACTCAGCTGCAAACCGTCCCAGAGCATGCTAAAGTTCCTAGCCCGATGAATCCAACATGACAACATCATCTGCAAAAAGCAGAAACGAAATCAAGTGGTCCCCAAACCGGACACCCTCCGGCCCCTGGCTGCACCTAGAAATCCTGTCCATAAAAGTAATGAACAGGACCGGTGATAAAGGGCAGCCCTGCCGGAGTCCAACATGCACCGGGAACAAGTCTGACTTACAGCCGGCAATGCAAAACAAGATCCTGCTCCAGTCATACAGGAACCGGACAGCCCTTAACAGAGGGCCCTGTACCCCATACTCCCGGAGCACCCCCCAAAAGGAGGCCATGAGGGACACGGTCGAATGCCTTCTCCAGATCCATTAAACACATGTGGACTTGTTGGGCAAACTCCCATGAACCCTCCACCACCCTGGTGAGGGTATAAAGCTATCCTTCCATTAAAGTCAATGCCACCAAAACATTACTGCTTCAAAAAGTTCATAAGGAATAAAAGTATTCTAATTCATCGGTTTAATCGAAGACTTCAGTAGAGACACAATTGCATTATTTGATAAACACATTTAATTCAGGCTTTTATACACTTATAAACACTGATCAATGAACATACATAGAGCACATCAAATAAGGTAAACAGAAGCTCAACTGTACTTGCTTGACAATTTTATTATTATTGTATTGAATGTGCTCTATATGGCAAAGGTTTGGAGAAATTATGTATATATATTTTTTATGTTTTTGAAAGGTGGTTATAATGCTTACAGGCTGCATTTATTTATCCCATTAAAACATTAATATTGTGACATATTTGTAAATTTTAAAATAACCTCTATTTTAATATTTAATAATTTTAATATAAGACTGGTAGGGTACATATGTGTGTTCATCAATGTTTGTTAATCATAGAAAGTGGTCATGTCTCCTCAGAAAACCTGGATTACAACGTGATGCATTTTCATTGAGATATATTTTATCACATTTATGAAGAGTTGCACATACAATAATGACTTTAAAAAAAGGATTTTTCATTTAACTAACTCTGGTATTCCTTCTGTAGGGACAAATACATGTCTCATTTTAAAAGGAGAGACTTGAAGACTTCTCTATACAAGCCCTTCTGTTCTTTCCCACACACACTGGGGAACCAGGGTATTTCAGCGACACCGAGACCTCCACCATCTGGGATGAAGAGACTGTGGCCACTAACTGGGACTGCTATCACATTCATGGAGACCACAGTTGTGGTGCTAAGAGCCCATCGCCCATCTCTAAGAGCAGCCCGAGAAACAAACTTTGATTAAGCTCTTACAGAATTAATTAAGAACATGTCAAACATCTTAAAAAAAGGAAATCAGATGACAGCTCAAGGAAACAACCATAGATGTAGAGTCAGTCTGTAATTTGTGAATGATAGTAACACAGCTAAGCATCTGTACCAATTATTAGCACACTTATGTAAGCTGTGAGGAACACTGAACATGTACAAGAAGACCAGATACAATACAAAATACATATGAAAGTGGTGATTTTGTTTCCACATTTTGATCAAGGATGGTAAAATAGATGCTATAGTTAAGTGAAAACTACTCTCAAAATGATGGATTTATTGAATGTGCTTCTTTTTTCCTAAACCAAATTTAACACGGAGAGGAGTTTGTTTACATGCAGTGTGGTTGAAAATCTGGATCAAATGCTGCTATTATTATAGGAATGTTACAACAAACCAAACACTAAGAAATTCTAAGCAATTTTTTTTATTTATATATTATTTACTTATTTTAATGTATAAAATACAGGTGCATCTCAATAAATTAGAATGTCATGGAAAAGTTCATTTATTTCAGTAATTCAACTCAAATTTTGAAACTCGTGTATTAAATCAATTCACTGCACACAGACTGAAGTAGTTTAAGTCTTTGGTTCTATTAATTGTCATGATTTTGGCTCACATTTAACAAAAACGTCTCAAGGTTACGAATGTAACCCTGGTTACTTAAAGGAACGAGACGCTGTGTCACGAGACGCTGTGAGTTACGTTAAGTCCGTATAATGTATAATCCGTATAATCTCGTTATCATTAATGTATGGCTGTCCATAACTGATAGATTTCGGTAAACTCCACGCTGTCAGGTTACGTTACGACCGCTTCGCAAACAATATACATTCGCTTAAATATTATTACAAAGATAGTCATTTTTCTGTCATGTTAATGCTACTTAAAAATAATAGATTATAGATATATTTAGGAAGAGTTGCGCGTCTCACACTAGCTGCACGAGCACACACAGTAAGAGAAAGAGAGAGACACAGAGAGACAGAGAGAGAGAGAGAGAGAGAGAGAGAGAGAGAGAGTAGCGTAGCCTACTCTGTATCCATGAAGATGATGACATGACACTGTCAGATGTAATGAGACATCAATAGTTTAGCAATCAACTATGAAAATTTATAATTGAATGTAGCAATATAGCCTAGAAACTATTAAGGTAACTTATTTGTGTAATTATGTTTTCTCTTGACTGTATAGTTAATTTGTATGTACATTCATTCATACAAACCTATGTAATATTTAAGTGATAATTTATTTTTTCTCCCTTTTCCATTCTCAGATATTAAACCATATACTATTTTTTTTAACCTTAGTTTTAATCCATTAACATAATGTTTGTCTTCTCTCTTTTGAGTATTGATTGCCATCTAGTCCTGATTGCAGAGTTAAGCTCCAGTCTCAATCCTGTATTGCTGAAGTAGCTGATCGAGGTCTTCAGGATCACCACACACTTCAGACAGGTGTGTGGACAGACTGGAGATAAACTTTGCAGAGTTGAGCTCCAGTCTCAATCCTGTACTGCTGAAGCAGCTGATCGAGGTCTTCAGGATCACCACACTTCAGACAGGTGTGTGGACAGACCGGAGATAAACTCTGCAGGATGCTGGTCCTCCAGGACATCACTGTTGTAAGTGATCAACCTAGCAGTCATCCTGCGTCACTTCTCAATGGTGTCAAAATAAAAATACATTTTAATTTGTATTGATATATGCAATATTTCACTGATATTCATTGATGTTTCCTCTTTTTCTCCATTTAGTTTGTGTCAGATGCAGATAAAGAGTCACTAGGAACAGGTCACTGCATCTTTTGTCATGTAAGTACACTTCAATTTATTTAAAGCTGCATATTCATAAAGTAAAAGTCATTAGTTAATTTTTAAAGCGCTCATTTTTCCAAAAATGAAAGGTCTGTCATTTACCGTATTTTCCGGACTATAAGTCGCACTTTTTTTCATAGTTTGACTGGTCCTGCGACTTATAGTCAGGTGCGACTTATTTATCAAAATTAATTTGGCATGAACCAAGAGAAATGAACTAAGACAAATAATATAGGAGTGGTTGGATTTGATCATGCACGTTAAAATATTTAAAGCTTCTTTTTCAGATTTGTATTTACAGCATTATCTTAATAGGCTGAATGTAAACTTATTGGGTGAACACCGGTAGTTTTGTGTGAAATCAGACATTTGAGCATTTATAGCCAAAATGGCATGATCATAACAGCCGTGAATATTCAACTGTTAGATTGGTGGTCAAATCGGGCTCCTCCTATCGAATCATTGAATCGTCGACTATTCAGGGTCACCCCAGTAATATCGCATTGTTTTGCCAGAATATAATTCAACCTTGTGTTAAAACAATTTTTAATTATGTACTCAATAATGCCTTCTGTTGTTGAAGTGGGAAAAAAATTAACATAACACATGCATATTGGATATGGATATGTATGTGAGTCAACGTCTTCAGAACTAAAATTTGAAAATGTTGTAAATGAATTATTTTAGTCTTTCATTGAGTTTTCCCTTAATCTCACTCTCAATCTCAATCAACCACTGGTCTCTCATTGTCTCATTTAGTCATTCATACTCTGTCACTCTCTGTGTATCTCTGCTATCAGTAAAGCATACATTTATTTATTATTAACATTAAAAAATGTTCCACAAAAAATATATATATAAGTGCCCTGGGAGACTTCCTGAGGAGAAACTTTGATTTTGTTTATGTTTATATATATACATATAAAATGTATATTTACATTTTAATTGTTGTTTTCTTTCTCAGGTAGATGCTGGAATAAAAAGCAGCCAGGCTACAGCATCTAAAATGAAGACTTCTATTAAAGTGGCTCTGTAACATAAGAGACTTGGGACGGTGGAAGGAGCATAAGATCAGAGATCAGGCAGAGCTCTACTGGTGCCCCTTAGGGGATTGATTCATCTATAATTATCTATAATATCTACCTAATGTGCTAATGAAGTTATAATTGGTCATTATTCTGTTTTATAAATCTATTCAATATATTCTAGTGTTCAAAAGTTTGGGGTCAGAAAGTTTTTTTTTTTTTTAAGATATTACTAAGTATTACTAACAGTAAAAACGTTTACATTGTTGGACAAAAATCCTATAAAAAAAAAAAAAATGCTGCTCTTTTAAAACCTAAAAAGATATTACTGTTTCCAAAAATGAAGCCGCACAACTGTTTTTTTTAGGAAAAAAAAAAAAAAAAAAAAAGTTTATTGAGCACCAAAACAGAATATTTTAATAATTTATTTTGGATTGTATGACACAGAAGACGAGTAATGGCTGCTGAAAATTAAACATCATAGTAAAACAATATTTTTTTAACGGTTATTTAAAATTGTAATGTTTCATAATTTTACTGCTTTAACTGTATTTCTTATCAAATAAATGTAGTTTTGGTGAGCATAAGAGACTTGTTTTAAAAACATTTACAAATCTTACCTATCCTAAACTTTTGAACAGTGTTTTTCTGCATTTATTACATGGCCGTGAATAAATCAAAGTATTTGAAATTTATGACTCTTTAATTTATTACTTCTACTTTCATCTTATAATTATTCTGCATGTGATTTAATAGTAATATTGCAGCATTCTGCAGGTAAAAAGTTTTATTTATTAAGGCCACAAAGGCCCTACACAGGTTTATGTCCACATTTCCCTCCAAAGTGTGGGCATACTGTGAGGACTGCTGGGGCCCTAGGTCCATATTTTCAGCTAGGACGCTACTTTGGATGAATAGAGGGCATACTTTTGGCCCATAGTATTCCCACACTCTCCCCGCTGTGCCCACACCCAGCCCACAGTGTACCCTCACTCTCTCCACTGTGCCCACACTGCACCCTCACTCTCCCCACTGTGCTCACACCCTGCCCACACCCAACCCACAATGTCCCCACACTCTCCCCACTGTGCCCACACCCAGCCTACACTGTGCCCACTCCCAGCCCACACTGTCCCCACACTCTCCCCACTGTGCCCACACTCTCCCCACTGTCTCCACACTCTCCCCACTGTGCCCACTCCCAGCCCACACTGTCCCCACACTCTCCCCACTGTGCCCACACCCAGCCCACACTTTACCCACACTCTCCCCATTGTGCACTCACTCAGCCCACACTGTCCCTGCACTCTCCCCACTGTGCCCACACTCTCCCCACTGTGCCCACTCCCAGCCCACACTGTCCCCACACTCTCCCCACTGTGCCTGCACCCAGCCCACACTTTACCCACACTCTCCCCACTGTGCCTGCACCCAGCCCACACTCTCCCCACTGTGCCCACACCCAGCCCACACTGTACCCACACTCTTCCCACTGTGCCCACACCTATCCCACACTGTGTACATACCTGTGGTCATGTTATGGGCACACAATTGGTCCTATTGGGGGCCCACTCAGATTTGTGTGGGCCAGCCCACACTCAACCCACACTTTTGGGCTGTCCCACTCGAGCCCCACACGTGCCCCGCATTTGGCGCCGGTATTGGGGCCCACAGTGGGCTGCCGACACGGGCAAGATTTTTTTGCCCACAGTGGGCCCACGTGGGCCCCAAAGGGGCATGTTTTCTGGGAAGAAGCTGAAGCCAGCTGCGTGGCAAGTGCATTTATAGCTTCCTGGTCGCTACGTCACCCCGCCCGTGACGTCACATCCCTTCCATTGGAAAGATTGCACACGATACTCAGAGTCGGTCTCGTCAGGGACGTTCCCCAAAGCGTTTGACACCGCTCGAGTTCCTGAAAAGGAACCCAACAATTCACCATCTCAACAAATTAGAATACTTCATAAGACCAATAAAAAAAAAAAAAAAGGTACTCAATACTTGGTAGGGGCTCATTTTGCTTAAATTACTGCCTCAATTCAGTGTGACATGGAGGTGATCAGTTTGTGGCACTGCTGAGGTGGTCTGGAAGCCAAGGTTTATTTGACAGTGGTCTTCAGCTCATCTGCATTTTTTGGTCTCTTGTTTCTCATTTTCCTCTTGACAATACCCCATAGATTCTCAATGGGGTTCAGGTCTGGTTTGAGTTTGCTGGCCAGTCAAGCACACCAACACCATGGTCATTTAACCAACTTTTGGTGCTTTTGGCAGTGTGGGCAGGTGCCAAATCCTGCTGGAAAATGAAATCAGCATCTTCAAAAAGCTGGTCAGCAGAAGGAAGCATGAACTGCTCCAAGATTTCTTGGTAAATGGGTGCAGTGACTTTGGTTTTCAAAATACACAATGGACCAACGCCAGCAGATGACATTGCACCCCAAATCATCACAGACTGTGGAAACTTAACACTGGACTTCAAGCAACTTCTCCACCCTTCCTCCAGACTCTAGGACCTTGGTTTCCTAATGAAATACAAAACTCGCTCTCATCTAAAAAGAGGACTTTGGACCACTGGGCAACAGTCCAGTTCTTCTCCTTAGCCCAGGTAAGATGCCTCTGACGTTGTCTATGGTTCAGCAAATTGACATGTCTGTGTGTGGTGGCTCTTGATGCCTTGAATCCAGCCTCAATCCATTCCTTGTGAAGTTCACTCAAATTCTTTAATTGTTTTTGCTTGACAATCCTCATAAGGCTGCTGTTCTCTCGGTTGGTTGTGCATCTTTTTTTTCTCCACACTTTTTCCTTCCATTCAACTTTGTTTACATGCTTGGATATCGGACTCTGTGAACAGCCAGCTTATTTGGCAAAGAATGTTTGTGGCTTACCACATTTTGTTAAATGTGAGCCAAAGTCCTCACAATTAAAAGAACCAAAGACTTAAACTACTTCATGCTATGTGCATTGCATTGATTTAATACACGAGTTTCACAATTTGAGTTGAATTACTGAAATAAATTAACTTTTCCAAGACAATCAAATGTATTGAGATGCACCTATATGTGTAAAATGGCAATAACAAAGTGTTGTATTAAATTAGAATGTAGAATTTCAATCAATTGGGTCATAAAGACTAAATGCATATTATAGAAGAATTAGAAAAATGGTTTGGATGAAAAACATGATGCGTCACAAAATGATGTATGAAATACACAGCTTGATCAAATTTAATGACTTGTTTAGTGGGCAGTATGTACTTGAGATTTGATATGATGACCTAAAGAAAACTATTACAATCACATAATAATATCTAAGTATTCTCCTATAAAATGAATAAACAACCAAACACAAAATAATTCTTAATCCATTTATTTATTTATTTAAAAGCACTGGAAGGTTTTTTGTTGGAGGCAAACAATGAATCAAATCAAATTATTAGTCAAGTCTCATTCCATAAAATAAGTACAAAAAAATAATAATAATATTTTAAAGCCCACCAAAACTAAAGCATGTAATAAATAAAAAATAAAATCGCAGAATAATGCAAAACAGGAGCAAATGAAAAGAATGCTTAACATTAGGTCATTATCATGGACAGAGGTTTTCAGCATTATGTGTTCTCACCTGAGGAGATACATGGAAGTTTCTGTAGTTTGACAAAACCCATAGGTACACTGTTATGAGACATGTCTGTAGACCGAGATCTCAGGAGATCTCAGTAGACATCCTTTAGTGTGATCACTACACAATCAGTACATAATCATTTTAGTGTGTCAAAACTGATGGATCTAGATTGTACGCCAAGCAACAAAGCAATTCTCAATATAAAGTCATCACTCTATATATTCTCAATCTAGCATCGTGATTAAAAGCAGCCGTGCTCACACACACACAATCTTAGTTCACTTAAGTTTGACCCGCAGAGATCAGATACCTTGAACACAGCAAATGATGCAGCTTTTTTCCCAAAGGAACTATAGAATATGCATTTTCTACACAATACGATTGCTAAGCTATCCTAAACTACCTAGAAAGCTATGTTTTGCATACTATATAGACATCTACAATACGTAAACCAATACAAAGCATAAGAAACTAGAATTTCCAGTACATCAAACCAAATACAAAAAATAATAACTGAAAAGTCCACAAAACACACAAACAGTAGTGAGTGAAAAAAAGAAGAAGACTTGATCCAGTGGTTTGTGAGAGTACTAGTTGCAAATGTGTCATGTATAATGGGAGAGATATCAAATGCAAAGTTGAATCAGGACTGCTAAAAGAGGGCATTGTGAAGGAAAAAAAGATGGAATCACAAAGGTCGAGAATCACACACAAAGCCCACCGCAGCCTAACACAGTGTCCCACTGATCGCTCAACAGATCCAGAGACGACTCACTACAGGAAGACGACAAAAAAAAAAAAAAAATTCCCAGCCAAACATAAAACATTTAATTAGCTACAGAACAAACAGTCTTATATACTATTCTGGTTCGGTTTATGTGGTTGAGATCTTATCAGTTGTCATCACGCTTTAGGCTACTGCCAGCAGTTACTTAAAGCACTGAATATTGCATGATTCGAAAATGGTACAATGAACCATTAAAAATAGCTGTAGTTTTGATACCAGACGAACTGCGATCAGATATTTCGTATCAGTTGCACTCCAAATGTCAAGCAAAACACAAACAAAAAGTGAAAAGTTCACAAAAATCAAGTCCATTTTCCTCACACTGGTTTAAGCACTCAGACAAAGGTGCACATTTAGACGAATGTATTGATTTATTGTGATAGGTCTTTATCCCCTTCCACAGTGTTCGTTTAGTTGAGCACTATGCAGTAGCATGTATACAGTGAAACCCATCACACTAGCAGGCGACTAGCATCGTTAACAATATCAGTAAGACAAAAGTGCAATATTGCATGTGTATTTCTTTAGTTGAGAAGAACGACGCCTGACAGCGTACCTGTAGAACATATCAGACCGTAAACAATGGTGCAAAACAAGTTAAAGGATTTTAAGGCTTTGAGTTTCCTGATGTGTTTTTTTGTTCTCTGAGATAGTTGTAAGAGGTCCGCAGGCGGCACATATGAACGCGATGCGCAAACATTCGCACACAAGCAGCACTATTCTATTCAAGCGTATACTGTCACCCCTAACATAAGGTGTATTATTATCTAGTAGTTCATATTATAACATCTTTACCATTCAAGCTGCAAGCATAGATATTTATCTACACGTATCCACATTACTATTAAACACATTGCTACATGTATCAACATGTCAACATTACATGAACAAACAAAAGAGTTCCTCCAAGCAGAAAATAATAAATGCATGGTCTAATAATATTAATTAAGAAAATACTACTACTAATGGAAAACAAAAGGTAAATTAAGATGACAATAACTTAATTTCGGTAGGGAAAGCTATGTGGAAACTGGCATTAGAGGCAGTGCTTCTACCTAGAAGGAACTCGCTGGCTGTTTTGATATGATCGTTGTTTGGGTTCAAAGAGTTTCAAGAATCATATTCATTTAAGAATGAATTTTACATCACGACTTAAAAGGTTTAGCAAAGCCAACGAGGTTTAAGAATGCACTGAACGTGACAAATTCATGAGTAACACACAAATACTTTGTGATAGTTATGAAAAAGTATCTGGTTATTGCTTTCTACAGCATGTGTGGACAAGCAAACCCAGAGAGGGTTTGCCATTCTGGCTGCACAAAAAAAGACATGAAAAAGGTTGTGTGAAGATTGATGGAACGACTGTAAAAAGACAAAGAACGAGTAAACTTTCCCTTAAACTGTGACGCATTCTTTCGGAGATTCTAAAACATGGCTAACAAGTGATACAACAAGATGGCCAATGGAAAACATTGTGCTACCACTGATGGCCATTTTGTTTGCATGCAAAAATCTATTCCACCCAACCGAAGCAATTTAAGACCAATGTTGCGTTCGGCATCACTTGTCGGCCATGTGATAATTTAATCACGCAACTCAGGAATGTGCTTTAGCGTTTGAGTCTCCTTCGCCCGTTTTGGTCGTCACTGGTTGGGCGAAGGGGTTTAGAGGAAGACATGGTGAAGTTCTTCATTTTTGGCCTGTGGAAGTGAAGACTGAGCTTAAAGGGTTTCCCAGCATGCACGGCGATCAAGTCAAGCTGTGGTGGCAGACAGAGGTGGTCCCGGTGAGGAGGCGTCTGAGGACGAAGTGGCGGCGGTGGTGGACTGGGTCGAGGCGGATCCCTGAGCCGAACCTTTGCGGTTGATCATGAAGGGGTGGAAGTTGGGGTGCCGGCGGGCGTGTTTGATGAGGTGGTCGCTGCGCATGAAACGCTTGTCACAGAGTGGGCACAGGAAGCGTTTCTCGCCAGTGTGGGTACGCAGGTGTCGAGCCAACTCGTCAGAACGGGCAAACTTCTTTTCGCAGTCGGGCCAGGTGCACGGAAAGGGCCTCTCACCTAGACAGAAAACATGAACAATCCACAACACATTAGAGAAGATTTTGTATGATATACACAAGCGTACTACAAAAGTCGTCAATGGCTGATGAACCTCAGACAACTTTACTAGTTTTCCGTAGAGTACTTACTACTGTACAAATATATCATTAGCATAGTAGCTATTACACAATTGCTTTGTAAGTTAACAAGCACTAATGTTTTTCAATGTACTAGAATGTATACCACTTATGGCGCTTTTCCATTACCAGTACCAGCTCGACTCGGCTCGACTCGCCTCGGCTCGCTTTTCGCTCCGCTTTCCATTGCAGATAGTACCTCCACAATAGTACCTGGTTGTCATAGCGACACTGCAGGAAACTGCCGTGACGTAATCTTCTACGCGACACACACCCGCAACCAAACAAAGGAAAGTCTGCACCTCCACGTTTGACCACGGCGTATTCTTCCGAGTTGCCATAATATGTAATGGATTGGATATATCACGCAATCTCTGGCCAAACTTTTTAAAAATGGCGGGGTTATTCTGGATACTATCTGGATACTATTGTTGGCGCGTGTAATGATGACGCAGTGAATAGTGACGATTCTCTCTGACCAATCAGCAGTCTGCTGTGTTTTCACGTCACATTATAGTATCGCCTCAGCTCGCTTGGAACCTCGCCGGAGGTGGTACGAAAAAAAGTACCTGGAAGCTAGTACAGGTACAACTTTTACACAGTGGAAAACCAAACAGAGCCGAGTCGAGGCGAGCCGAGGCGAGCTGGTACTGTGTAGTGGAAAAGCGTCATTAGTGTTGTCACCAATATATCTGCTCATAGACTTTGCCTTCAAACACTCCAGTGTGTATTTGTGAAAGCGCTCGGTATAGAGCCTGAAGCGATGATCATTGTAGCCAATCACAGACATATCTGTTGAGCGCGTGAACACAATGGCCAATCAGAGGTATTTAAGAATCCGCTCAAAGCTCAAAATGCTAGTGGGAATTGCTGTTATTGTCACAATTTTTGACAACACTAATACCACTGTTCTGGTACACGCAGACTTCTCTTTTCTGTTCACACTGTAAAAAAAACCTGATGAATGGGGGGTGGGGGCTATTAGACTCTGATGTTGGATGACAAAATTATTTTATACATTTCAGAAACTGGACAGTACATAGTGCTTAGTATATCATTTGGGACACAACTTTTGTGTTCCGAGCTCTGTTCCAATTGACAAGGCCACTACGAAGTGTTCATGCTCCCTGAGCACTGGATATCTTTTGAAGTCCGCTTTACTTGACAAAAAATGTGTAATTAGAACACATTTCAGTGCCATCACACACAGGCGAAACATGAGTTGCGCATATAAGATGTGTTTGAGGTATGACAACATGTACTTCCGTAATAAACACAAATTACCGTAAATTAATGTAATAAGTGTAAATGTATTAATTTAATCTAAATAAATGGCCATATTTAGTGCTGTCAAACGATTAATCGCATCCAACATAAACGTTTTTGTTTACATGATTAATCACGATTAATCATTTGACAGCACTGTTCAACAGTCTGTTGCCATGTTTAATATGAAAATTTAGTTGTTAGTCCTCCACAGAAGTGACTTAAACTGCAATTCATCAACTGGCCGCTAGAGGCTGGCTCCAAAAGGGAGTCAATCCCACAGACTCCCCATGTTAAAGGAGTCATGACCCACAATTTGCACTTTTCCACGAGAATCAATGTATGTTATGATTGCCTAACGATTATACACTGGCCGGGAAGCCGATATTTAAAAGTGAAGCGTTTGTTTACCTCAGGGTTTGTAAAATAGCCCACGTGCACGCGCACTCAAATACGAGATTTTGATTTCTTCCCCGTCTTGACGTCAAGACGGGCAGGATATACCATATATGGACACAGCAGCAGGAAACTCGCCCTTCCCCTCTCCCCCTCATATTCAGTCGAGAAAGACGCTGGAACTAGTGCACACGTGAGTTGCTCTGTGGTTGACTGCCAGAATCAACATGTAAATGTGTTTTCTCTACCAAGAACGGACCTACCTATCAGAGACCAGTGGATTAAATTCATTTTTAATGAAGCGGTTCCTTCAACCCTTCCCACTGGCTTATCATTACGTGTTTGTGCTAAACACATTGTACGCTGAAATCCTTCACAAATTTGGGGCAAATATCAGGCGAAGTTGGCATCGAAGCTCGGGAGAAGCGCCATTCCAACAAAATTGCATGCAATTGAAACTGTAAGACTGTGTTTTTTATTGCTCTACTGTGTGTAACAAACAGCATCTAACTGCTAATGCGGCTATTGTATGCTATTGCGTCTGTCACTAGACAAATAAACGAAAGACTCGTGGTGAAGTAATTATTTATGTTCCCTGTAAACTGACTGCAAAAACGGACTTTTGACTGCATTATAATGATTTCTTAATTCAGAATATGATCACGATTGCGTAGGTTGATGTGTTCGAGGAATTTGCCAGTTAATAGTAACATTTAAAGCCCCTTAAGTGAACGAAATGACTCGAAAAAAGATTTGTTCATTTTGATGAACGAGCTTGAACAAGAGAGTCTGGCGTTGCCAGATTGGGTGTTTTTTCGCTATATATAAAGGCCGGTTTACGGTGTGTTTTAGGTGTGTTTTCGCCTAGAAGGCTTTATAGAAATCTGGCATCCTACTGAACGAAGTTAAACTGAGAGAGAGCGTGGCGTTCACAGACACCAGAATGAACGACTTCACAGTAACGTTCATCAGGCAGTAATGCGGTATGTTCAGTTCATGTTCGCCCAAAATATGAACGAGTTCATGAACTATCGTTCAATGAACGCATTCAGGCACAACACTGGCAGGAGTATTAGCTTCGAGGTATGGGGAATGGCTGCTAACGTACTTTGCAAAAAACAAATGACTGAGATCATCATGAATTCGGTTATTGTTTATTTATTGCCTAACGCTTATATATGAGGCGCCGTCTAGTTTGTGTGTGTGTGCTGTGCTCGTCTTATATTTGTGTGTGTGTGCTGTGCTCGTGTCTCATATGAGTAACGCTATGTGCGTGAGTTCATATACATGTATGTGTGACCACTTAGTATATATGCAAGCGTGTTTCATATGTGTGCGTGAATGAAGTTTGATTTAAGCCCTAAACGGCGCCTCATACTTATACACTGGCCGGGAAGCCGGTCGCGTTCATTCACAACTTGCGCCATGATGTCAGTTTGTAATGATATGCTAAAGCATTACCTGCGTTGTCAACCCCCCCCCTTCCTGCAACCAATCAACGCGCCCCTCATTTGCATTATTATAATGACCGTCCACGACAGCCAAAATATCGCATCAGATCTCGCGAGACAATAATGCCTACAGAAATAAGGGGCTGAGGAGCTCTGTGTTTATTTTTTTTCCACTTTTCTTTTTTAGAAGGGCCTGAAAGACTATAATACAGCAGTAGGTATCCAAGGTAATACGAGGGTATGACTCCTTTAAAATACCCAATTTTACAGCAGGAAAAAAAAATGTTTACAGCCTGATACAAAAAGTGGTTTTGGTCTATATAGCTAATTTTTTATACCTAACCCTTCATGACAACTGTGAAGGAGGTGAATTTTTTTTTATAACTCATGGTTTAGATTATATTAAGCCTTAAAGTTCTGCATAATTAAGGGCGTGGCAACTTGAGTGACGGGTGGATTGCCGCTGCAGTCACCACTGTCGCGTCGTTTCAGCAACCAGTCCCACCCACCTCCCAGCCCATTTTCAATCATCCGAGAGTGACGCACGGTTGACGCGCTACCAAGATGGCAACGCCGGCTCCGCCCACTTTAGGCTTCAAAAATGTTCTTCAGAAACCTACAGGTGTCGTCACGTACATGTTTTCTTACAGTCTATGGTTGTTAATGGTCCTTACTTTTTTGTTTATGGTCTTTACTTTTTATTTCTAGCTTCACAATTCCCACCCACAATTTTTTTTTTAGTAATACAAAAAATTATAGTTATAAGTCATACCTATCATATTCCATAAATTGCTTTCCCCAATTTTTGATCATGAAATTGTACAGTAATTGTTGATTTTATTTAAGGGGTACGGTAAGGGTTGGTCATCGGTTTTATAGCTATAATTACCATGCACTAGGTCTTTGACTTTATAATTTATTGTATGTTTCATTAACAGCCATTGTTCTGTACTTTAGAGAATTCAAAAGCAATAGAATTTGGCCTTACAAACATTTTACACATAAAACATAAAATGTACTTGAAAAGACTGAAAGACAATGACATCCACGCTTTTTTCTTTGAAGGGAGACATATCTTGTATTAATATGCATAACCTGTAGAGATGTGGCTTGTTATACTGTGAGACGCAGACAGTACCAGTACTCTTCAGACTGGAATCTCACTTAAGATGGCAGAACAAGTCCTCATCACAGGGCTCTTATGGTTGAAAGGAATGCACCTCTAGTGTTTCATTGGTGTACTAGCCTTTAATCTGTACTGTACTAGAAGACTTATTCTGTGAGTGTAAGAACTACTGCACTAATGTTTATCACTGTAGTTGCCAGTGTACTAGCATATCATTAGTACACTGTACTAAAGATTTCTTAGCGTAGTGTACTACTTATAACTGTACTACAACCCTTACGAAAATTAACCAAGGTTTTACTACTAATAAAAAAACCATGGTTATAGCTGACTCATTCTAACCACAAATTTTGCTACACTAACAATATAGTTTAATAGCATTTGTAGTCCAACTATGGTTTTACTAAGTTTCAATATGCCAAAAAAAAGTTTATTTTCTTAAGGGAATCTTTTGCACCCGTGACCACATTACACTTTAATTCATGAACAAAACCAAATAGTAACAGTCCGTTTGTGAACGGCTCATGAAGGGAGGCCAGGTGCATACTTTAATAGCTCCTTTAGCAAAATAACAGAAAGTGCATTTAAATGGGTTCCTGCGCGCACACGAGCTGTATTCACATGCAAATACGATGAGACTCGTCACTATACTATCCTATACTCGGTCCTCCCTCACGCGCTCCTTCTTTTGTTCATAAACTTTCTTTGTTGGGAGGCCACAGTTGGGAGTTTTCCCACTCTTTTGTTAAACTAACGAGTAGTGAATTGCATTACTATCCAGGAATTCACTTTTAATATCTCAATTCAGAGGCGCTAATTGGAATTGACAGGAGCCCCTGACAACAGTCAACAAACAAACGACCAATAATTAAAAGTTACTCTCTAATAAAACACAGCCGACGGTTAAAATTCTCCATTATATGCTTATGCAACAAAGATTTTTTTTACAACCAATTTATGCGACATGCAGTTTATAAAACGATAATTAGTATTTATAAATGCGCATATATAGAGGAATTATAGTCGCATATATAAAGTACTTATACTCTATTCATATGTAGAGAGTATTTAAACTGTATTCCGTATGTACAGTTATATTCGAGTATGAATACGAATGATATCTGCAGCATTGGCGACCATCCCTTCCCCGCGCGTGCGCTTCAGCTCACCTGTGTGGGTCCTGATGTGCGCCTTCAGGTGGGATGATTTGCCGTACACCCGGTCACACCCGTCGAAGGTACAGGGGTGACGCTTGGTGGGGGACCGGGGGGCGCCCCCTCCTCCCCAAATCTGCTGAGGGGTGTTATTGTACTGTCCCGGGACAGGGGTGGCAGAGGGGGTCATGGTCGGCGTTGGGGTGGTGGAGTCAGACAACGTGGTGTAGCCGCTCTCTCCGCACGACGAGTTGCTGCTTTCGGAATAGGCCGACATGGGACGAAACTTGCCGTGCAGGTCGGTGAGGATCTCCGCCACCGTCATCATGTTGGCCCCCTCTAACCGGAGCGTCTCCCGCACCTCCCTGTCCTCGCTCGACCCGTCTGGCTCCACGGCAGAAAGGCCCTGAGTAGGGACCTGAGCCGCAGCAGACACCGGGGTGGGTCGATGAAGGACGGGGCCGCTTGATATCGACACCAGACACTCGGCGGCCAGATAATCCGAGTAGGCGAACGACATTTTGTCGCGACTGCGTTTAATGACAAAGAAAAAGTTATGATGGGAGCCTAGCTTCCTGAGTGCGTTCGGTTCTTCTCCAAAGACGTTCAACTCGTTGTTTTGTTCTCATCAGCAGCGGCCTCTGCTTTCTATCTACAGTAAATACACGCAAAACATAAACGATATATAATAAACGATAAAAACAATATCCAAAAATAAGTAAAAAAATAAATACATAATACGCTACCGGCGTGTCTGCATTACAAGCCTCAACGTGGTGTCCTACATTGCCCCTCGTTTCATTGTGTCTGCTGCTAGAACCGGCAAAACCCACGCCACGCCCCCGGCCGCGAGTTTAGTAATCCTACTACGAAGAAGGCTTGGCTCATGAATATTCATTACGTGACGCGCTGTTCCCCTAATCGCCTCGACGGATTGGCTGAAGGCCAGACGAGGGTAAGTAGGCGGTGCTCAGAAGGTGAAAAAAAATAATCACGACGAGCTCATGAATATTAATCAAGACGCGTGACAGGACGGCCCAGGAAGGTTCACGCACCATTTGGGGAACTGACGAGCATTACGGGCGTGGACCAAAGAGAGACCATTTAATAGTATGCCAAATGGATCCGTGGAAAAAAAAATCTAATCGGTGTAACGTAACAGTTTCTTTTGTGGAGTGAAATATTTGACTGGAATAAATAAGATAACAACTCAAATTAATTCTTATCAGTTGGTGACGTCATAGCATGAATGAAGAAATGGAAGGCGGTGTCTTTTTCATTTTGATACTTGTTTATGTTCACAGGAACTTAATCTACAAGACAAGCCGGCTCACATGGATAAACTAATTGTGCTTATTTCGTGGAATTCAATGTTTGGTCTGTGTCATGTTTTTTTAAATTTCATTTTCAGTTTATGTCAAAGATGGGGGCTGGTCAAGACACGCCCCGTTTACGCTGCCCCATTTACACTCATTCATCTTTCATGAAGTTGCGCTTTAATCCTAAAATATAAATCCTCCAATTTTCTGCAGTTTCCTAACAACACAACACACAGTTTCCATAAACTGGTGCGCAATGAACGTCGCAGTAGATTAGACCAAGGTCATCAATACAGGCTCTAAATCGTTCCTCCAAAGACCAGATGAGGTCTGGCGTCGGAGTATTTTACAAAGAGCAACAAGCCATGCATAACTCAGCAAGCGCACGCAGTATACAGTCACTGGAGATAAAGTAGGGCAACCTAAAAGCTCCAACAACAGACGCTGTGAATCATAAATGATGGCGTCCTCCCCGTTTTTTTTTTTTTTTGCCCAACATACTTCTTAAAGGTGCAGTGAAAAAAGGTAGTGCTATGGATAAATGAAAGGAATAATGGAATATATTAGTGGGTCAGTAAATACAGAGGTGGAAAGTAACGAATTACATTTACTCGCGTTACTGTAATTGAGTAGCTTTTTTGTGTACTTCTACTTTTTTAAGTATTTTTTTTAATCTGTAATTTTACTTTTACTTAAGTATATTTTGTTTAAAGTATTGTACTTCGCTACATTTTGAGTAAAAAAAAAAAGTCAGTAAATAATGGGCAGGAGGGCAAACTGGCGCTAAAATCACAAGGAAGATGCAGACGGACAAAACAGGCGTTAGTGGTGCAGACATGCTCTATTATGCTGTGTATGCTGTGCTTGCCTAGGGAGACCAAACTAGCAGTTTATAAAATCTCGACAAGACATCAACCCCACGTAAGCATATAGAGGTGAGCTAAATAATTGCGTCATTGCATTGGTGGTTAAAATGATGCTCTGACATTTTAGCAAGAGGTTTTGCACAAATTAGCCAAAAAGACTGGTGCGGAGTGTGCGATATATATTGTCTGCGATAATATCATAATTGTTGTTTTAATGATGTACGCGCGCATTTAGAGTGTTCTTTCACTGTGTGATTCAGTCTGTTGAAATGCATTTAGAATGAAATCAATCAAAATCATTTAGAATCAAAATCACACAAAGAATGCTGTCTTTTCCTCTAAAAATCATAATCACACACACACACACACACACACACACACACACACACACACACACATATATATATATATATATATATATATATATATATATATATATATAGATCAGTGGGGATTTCTTTAAGACTGCAAGGGAAGCTCAGCTTCCCCTCTAATGTAAAAAAAAAAAAAACCCAACGGTCAAATATGTACTATTGTGTATTATGTATTGTGTTAATCAGCTACATGTCGGCTGACTCGATTTTCTTCTCATACATTCCCGTAGCGTCACAGTGCATTTCCCTGTTGAAGCCGAGCGTCCATTGACTTCGATGGGGCTGCTTTGAACAGTTTTTTTCAGTGCTCCGAAGCTAGACGGTCATTGGATAAATGCTACGATTATGTCCCGCCCACGGACGCTCAGCGTCTCTGGAGGTGAATGAAGACTGGGCTTCCGCGTGATGATTGGAGGATCTGTCGATCTCCTTTTGACTGACAGCGGTCTGCACCATAAGAAGTCGGCGAAGCTGTTTCACGCTCAGTCCCATGATCGCGGATTTCTCAAGTGTATTCGAAAGACAAACTGCGGCAATATTTCTTGATATTTGTAAAATGCAGAACCACCACAAAATTAAATTGGTAACTAAGACAGATTGAAAATGTGCGCGCGCGCACACACACACACACACACACACACACACACACACACACACACACACACACTATAGCCATCTAGTGGTTAAAGTGATTTATTAAAATTTTTAAACTGAATTTCCCCAAAAATTGGCAAAAATCTTACATTAAACCTTATAAAATTATCCATGGTATCCCCATGTATGAAAGTTAGAAATCTGGGTCTTTTATGAAGTGAATTTTACCTGAAATGCTTTTTTCTTTTTTTGTAAAAAAAAAAAAAGCCTATTTAAATAAATATTTATTTATTTATAGAAATGTAAAAGATTTAAATCCTCCAAAAACTGTACAAAGTTTAGTAAAAACATAAATGAACAGAGTAAAATTATATTTGTAAAAAATTTAAATATTTTACTATTACAAAATAAAATGTTATTGTCTGGGGTCAAAAAGACCCCGAGTGTCATTACAAATGAAGACCATCAGAGGGTTATAATGTAGGCCGAAAATGAGCTTCCCCTCTTTGAAAGACCAGCAGCCGCCACTGATATATATATATATATATATATATATTTTTTTTTTTTTTTTTTTTACAACAGGACAGTAAACTAAGAGACTTGCGTTTTAGACACCATATTGCCATTGTTTTTGCTCTATTTCTACAACAAAAATTTATTCCAAACACAGCCACCAAAGCAAAATTTTGCATCTCTGAGCAACATGACAGTGTTTCGTTTCTGAATGAATCAACTGTTTAAATGATTTGGTTCAATCGCAATGACTCACTTATTAACAGTGACTTGCTGACACATACTGGCCATTTTAATTTCACATTTAAAGTATCTTTTGATTTTTTTTTTTTTTATAATTAAGTTTTTTTAATTTCAAATGAGTATTCAACATTTTATGTCTGGCATATCAAAACATTATTCATGCATTTGTAACTGCAGGTTAAATGCATTCTTGTCCTGCACTAAACAGTGTAATACATCTAAATGCCACGTCCGATGAAGCTTTTGCATTTCCTCTGTATTGAAAAGATGAGTTTGTTGATACTGATTTGCCAGATAACAGCCCAAATGTTTTATTATTCTAAATAACTGATTCCTTTAATTAAAAACAACTAGTTTGAGATTAATAGACCTATCCCAGGGGTGTCAAACTCAGTTCCTGGAGGGCCATAGCCCTAACCCTGCTCCAGCACACATATCATGTAGTTTTCAAATAAACCTAAATGATTAGATTAGCTGGATCAGGTGTGTTTAATTAGGGTTATATCTAAACTGTGCAGGACTGTGGCCCTCCAGGAACTGAGTTTGACACCCTTGGTCTGTCCCATTTTTGACTCCCTCCCACTGTTAAAATGTAACTAAGTAATTTTTACTCTGAGTAAATTTTAAATGAGCTACTTTTTACTTTTACTTGAGTGGATTTTTTAGACTGGTACTTTTACTTGTACTTAAGTAAAATTTCATTAATGTAATGGTACTTTTACTTGAGTAGAATATTTTTGTACTCTTTCCACCTCTGAGTAAATATAAAGGCTGCATAGTTACTTCATGTGTGTGTTTTATGTTCGGTAAGACACCATGAATACCACACACATACACGCATGTTGGGTTCACAATATTAAAAACAATTTCAAAACAATATTCTATAAAAAATTTATAACATCTAAAACTTTAATTCTTATGTTGAAATTATTTTGTTTCAGAAAAAAGATACTAATTAAAAATATTACGTTTGCACTCAAGTTGTTAGTTTTATGCCTATGCACCCTTAACTGACCCTTAACTGCACAACTAGCCCAGCAGATGGTGCCAGTAAATTGTACTTCAGAGTGCAGACAGGCCTTTCCTTTCCTCAAATGTCCTCAATGAACTTGTGTCTTATGTATAGACACAATTAAAATTTCTTACTATCGCTCATACTTAGGGATATAATGTAAAAGCTGACATATGAAATATTAGTCAGAAATCGTTATATTTTTTAAATGTTGTTCATTTTATCTTTAGATCATACTCAACAAACTCTTCATGGCTCATATATTGTATGACACAGGACAATATGGAGCTCATACTTGAGTAGGACAATTTTATTCAGAGGCCCTAATTGAGCGAAAATATGAACATTTGAAAGTGATGTGACACTCAGCCAAGTGAACACACACCCAGAGATGTGGGCAGCCATTTATGCTGCAGTGCCCGGGGAGCAGTTGGGGGTTCAGTGCCTTGCTTAAGGGCACCTAAGTTCTGGTATTACCAGCCCAAGACTCGAACCCACAACCTTAGGGTTAGGAGTCAAACTCTCTTACCACTAGGCCACGACTTCCTGAAGTTGCTGATATTTATAGGGCCAAAAAGTAGTAAAACAGACTAAATATGCAGAAAAAAAACAGTAATAAGGACTAAAGATATAAATATCAGTTCCCTATCTGTTGGTCACCACGAGTTATGTCGAATGACATATGGGGTCTCACTTGGGAGGCCAATCATCTCTGAGGACCAAAGTCTTTTTAGGCAAGTCAAGACGCTCGGCCGCCATCTTGGCATCGCCTCCGGGCAGCTATTTCGGACTAACAAGACCAGGCTCCTATCTAAATTAATGGGCAGAGAGTCAGAACTGCACTTTCACTGGTCACCGGGACATAAAAACTGCATGTATAGAAACAGCAGTGAAATATGATAAAAAACGCTGAAAAATATTGATGAATTTGCCCCAAAATAAGGTTTAAAATGCCTTTTTCCCCACATGTTATACTTCTACTACGCATGTGCAAGGGTTCCTCAACTGTGCACATATGTCAGTGGAACCAGACGATAGGCTTAAATGTTTCCCGGCTTGACTGTTAAAAGCAGATGATTTGGTTTCCAGCGAGAGGGCGGGACATGTGCATACAACCGCCATCTTTGCCGTTACGCGTTTTCCTTATATATATAATTTTCATTATTTTTCAATTAATGCTGCATTTCAGGTTAAAATAGAGACTAGGCCTTTAAAATAATTTTTTTAAGTGAGATTGGTGCCACCTGGTGGGAGTAGTGAGCAATAATTTGAATATATATTTAGAGATTCTCAAAGACTACTTTTGTTAAGTTTTTTTTTGTTTGTTTGGTTTAAATGGTAATTTGAAGTGCCAGTTTTACTTTATAATACAGTCAAACCTGAGCATTGCGTTAGAAAGAGAACAAATGGAAAGCATTTTGTTACCCGTTGTTTTAATTCTAATTTAATAAAAATGCAATTCATTCTTAAATTCATTCATTCATTCAAAAATACAAACGTTTTACAATCAACATTTTAATTAAATCTGTTTTTTGTACTATTCAATGAACAGTAACTCATCTTCAAAAGGCAACAGCAATTATGAACAAAAAACTAAAATAACAGCAAAAGTATAATAATAACAGTAAATGGAAAATAGAAAAAATAAAAATAAATAAATAAGTGTTTTAAATATATTAACTATATTTACATATTATCTGCATAATTACATACTAACTTTAATTAGTGTTTGTTACACATGTCACAGATCACAACTGAGTGTCTCTTGCAAATTGGATGATTGCACTTTCACATCCCTCGTGTGTGTGTGTGAGAGAGAGTGTGTGTGAGTGTTCAAGAGAGAGACACAGTTTTCTATGTTCTCTGTTACAGTCTTACCAGCCTCACATCCTTCTCTCTCTCTCTCTCTCTCTCTCTCTCTCTCTCTTTGTGTGTGTGTGTGTGTATGTGTTTATACATGTGTTCGAAAGAGAGACGGTGTGTGGCTTTTGCATTTTGGACCCAATGTCTTCGCTTTATTTGATCCATTGATTTAATTTCACATAATCTCAATTTTCTCTGTTACAGTGTCACATTACTCTATGTTATGTGTGTGTGTGTGTGTGTGTGTGTGTGTGTGTGTGTGTGCGTGCGCGCACATGCCTGTGTGTTCAAGAGAGAAACACAGTGTGAGACTTTTGCATTTTGGATCCAATGTCTCCCCATTTTTTTGATTCATTGATTTTATTCCACATATTCTAAATTTTCCCTGTTACAGTCTCATATTTCTCTGTGTGTGTGTGTGTGTGTGTGTGTGTGTGTCTATTTTGCAATCTTGATGGCTTACAGTCTCATGCTTTCATGCTTTCATTGCTGTGTGCTTTTTTTCTTACTTTGTGTTTAAATAATTGATTTTATTTCACACATCTTCCAAAATTAGCTTTTACAGTGACCCACATTCATTTGTGTCTGTGTGTGTGTATGTTAATCTGTGTATAAGTATGTGTGTGTGTGTGTGTTTGTCTGTTTTGCACTCTTGATGTTTTAGCGATTCACCCCTTCACTGCTGTGTACTTTTTTTAAGCATCGTGGCTGATTTGTAGATTGTACGCACAAAAAAATCTCTGTATTTTCGTTTTCAATTTCCTATTCATTTCCTATAGTTGGAACCTGACTGTGACTATGTTTTTTATGACCACTTAGCCTTGTCAAATCCTGTCCCCAATTTTTTTGTGTGTTCATATACCAAGTACCATAAAAGTCACAAAGTTTCGTACCATTCAGATGAAGCTACGATTTTTAATTTTTTAATTTTTATTGTAAAACTTTTCGGTCAGAAGTGACCGAAGAACCCCAGAGGAAAGCGCCAATGAAAATTGGCTTGTGGATTTTGCATGCTGAGCCACTCCTCATGCCTATGGGTATATAAGGTGACAGTGCGCATCCACTCAGAGTAGTTGATGATATACAGGTGCATCTCAATAAATTAGAATGTCATGGAAAAGTTAATTTATTTCAGTAATTCAATTCAAATTGTGAAACTTGTGTATTAAATAAATTCAGTGCACACATAATGAAGTAGTTTAAGTCTTTGGTTCTTTTAATTGTGATGATTTTGGCTCACATTTAACAAAAACCCACCAATCAGATGTTGATTGCAGCATCAGGAAATGGGCTATTGGCCTCTGAGGATGAAGATTCGGCGGGGCTGCCCACCTCGGGTGTTGTCGCCACTGCCGAAACAGACCCAGAGCTATCGGCCATGCTTGCTCGGGCAGCTGTGAGCATCGGGCTGGAGGTGAATTCCCCACCCAGGCCTGAGCACTCACGGCTGGATGATTGATTCCTCGACATAGAGCGCTGCCCACAATCATGTTCTGCTCTAGTTCCTTTCTTCCTGGAGGTGCATGAAGAGGAGACGAAGTCGTGGACAGCCCCTTTCATGGCAAGATGCCGCTCGTCTCCCTCTTCCATCCTCACTACCCTCGATGGTGGGGCAGCCAGGGATTGACATTCCCCAGGTGGAGAGAGTGGTTGCGGTGCACTTGTGCCCACACAATGCCGCCACTTGGAGGAATCATCTGAGTCTCCCATCCAAAGCCTGTAAGTTGTCTGGGGCTCTCGCTGCCAACTCTTACAGTACCACGGGCCAAGCTGCCTCTGCCTTGCATGCCATGGCTATCCTGTGGGTACACCAAGCCAAGTGGCTGAAACAAATGCATGAGGGTAGTACTGAGGTTGGTGAATGCAGGAGCTGTGTACAGCAACTGACCTTTCACACCGAGCAACAAAAGTCTCGTCGTGGTAGGCGATGTCCGCTTTGGTGGTCCAGGAGCGCCATCTCTGGCTTAACTTAGCAGAGATGAAAGAAGTTGACAAAGTTCGCTTTCTTCGTGCTCCCATTTCCCAAGCTGGTCTGTTTGGCAACACTGTTGAGGATTTTGCCCGGCAGTTCAAAAGCAGACTGAGGCCATTTAGCATATCTGGCCCTGGTGTAATCCTCCAGCTGCCACCGTTCTGTCATGGGCCATGCCTTAGCCTGCTCGTTGCCGTGTGCGCCATTGGGCGTCCTTCACTCCAGATCCACCCCGCGCTGAGACCACATCGAGGTGAGCGCATCGAGCCCCACACAGGAGAGTGGCACCCCACATGTCACATCCAGCCTCTAAATCTTCAAAGAGGATGACGAAGCAGCCCTGACACAGCAAAGCAGAGATGTTGGAGACAAAGACAACACCGTAGACAGAGTTCCGCTCTTTCCCCTGGGGGAGGACTGGGTAGAGAATCTTCTTTTGTCTTTTCTTTTTGTTCCAACACTGACTAAAAGAGCAGATTCCATTTCCACTCCAACGCATTGCAAAGCCTGTGTGAAAGATGCACCGCTTTCTCACTCTCACCCATGGTGCCCCTTATCGCTAGTGGCTGAGAGGTCACAGTTCAGAGACGCAACACCTCTCCATGCATCTCTGGCCAGTCTCTCCAGGGACACAGGGTGTTTTGCTGCAATGACTCTGAATGTGATTCCTTCTGGGCTACCAAGCACAACTTCCCATCGCTGCTATGTCGACTGTACCTTTGGTGCCACTCGTACAATGTTTGGGGGCATGGCTTACGCTGCCCAATCCATCCTGTTGGCTCATTTGGACAGATCAACTCAGCAACGCAATTCAGTTCACCAGGTGACCTCCCATGTTCAATGCCATTCTTGAGACTACAGTGGCAGTCCGAGATGCCTCTGTCTTGTGCAAGGAGATTGCTGTCCTGTTGGTGAAGGAAGCAGTCCAGCCAGTCCCTCCAGCCGAGATGAGGAAGGGGTTTTACAGCCCTTGAGGGCACCCTTGCCCCACTATGGGAAGTTGGCATCATGAGCGTCTCGATGACTGGCTCATCATGGCCCGGTCGTGAGAGAAGTTGTGCGATCACAGGGACTTTGGGCTTTGGCACCTCAGTCAGTTGGGGCTTCAGGTCAACCGAGAGAAGGTATGGAGTTACTTGGTGAGTATGACGGCACATCTCACAAACGAACATGCTCAGTCAATGCTGAAGTGCACGAATTCCTTCAGAGGCAGGACAGTGGTACCACTGAAACATTTTCAGAGGCTCCTGGGGCATATGGCATCTGCAGCCACAGTCATGCCACTCAGATTGCTTCATATGAGACCACTTCAGCACTGGTTACACTCCCGAGTCCCGAGCTGGGCATGGCACCACGGTACACATCGTTTCACCATCACACAGATGTGTCACCACCTATTCAGCCCTTGGTCGAACCTTGCTTTTCTACAGGCTGGCGTGCCCTCAGAACAAGTGTCCCGGCATGTCGTTGTCACGGAATGCCTCCAACACGGGCTGGGGCACTACGTACAATGGGGAGGCAGGTTCAGAGTCCTGGACATTACTAGCCCACCCGGACCTGGTCTTTGGAACTCATGCTCCTCGTGACAGCTCTCCCTGGCACATCCCCATGAGACACAACCTCCTCTCTCAGGGACTGGCACAATATGGCTCCTAATGCAGACCTAAGTGACCTACTGCCACCGGTGGTAGACACTATCACTCAGGCTATAGCTTCCTTTAGGAGGCAGTCCTATGCTTTGAAGTGGAGTCTGTTCTTCTCACCGAGAAGACCCCCGGAAATGCCCGGACAGAGTGGTGCTTTCTTTCCTGCAAGAAAGGTTGAGCTTAGGCTGTCACCCTCCACCTTGAAAGTGTATGTTGATGCTATAGCAGCACATCACGATAGCATTTTCTCTTAAGCTCAGAGATGATTGGCCTCCCAAGTTATGTCATTTGACATAACATCTCTGTTCCCTCCATCAGGGAACAAGGGTTATGTACGTAACCAAGACGTTGTGACTATATCTAAAATATCTAACAGTAATATGTCTTAGTAAGATGATATTTAAATGCTTAGTTTTTTTATTATTATTTGTAATGTGGGCGGAAAACATATAACGCAATGCAATACAGTGTTCATTGAGAGATGGAACCTGACTGTTCTTTAAAAACCTGATGTATCATATTTGATACTTCAATCAGTCCAGTAAGTGTTTATCTTCAAATTATATTAATAATATAGAAGTTATTTTTAAAATCAAAGATTTCACTGCAAAAAATTACCATGAATCACAACCTGAAGGTGAACATTTTTACAAAAGGCCTTTTACTTGCTAAAAAATTATAAACTTACAATGGAAGTGAATGACACAACTTTTTGGAGGATTTAAAAGTACAAATGTGATACAAATAATGTTATGAAACAAATTACATTAACAAAGCCCCTAGAAATTTATTGCAAATTCATGAGCATGTTATGAGAAGGCAGAGGCTCAGTTCAAGATGTCCATCGGTATGCTGCAAGATTTTGTTAGCTGGATGGTCCCCTGGTGAGCATCTGTCCTCTGATTGGTGCCTTAGTGTCCAGTGGGTTTTTACAAAGGCTTAACTCAACATCTATCCATTCACTTATGTGCTTATGCTTGGTAATGGTCTCTCCTATGAAGTGCAGGGCATTTCTTTAAATGCAATCACTTATGGCTATGTCTCCAGTCTGTCTAGTGCTCCAAGATCTCTGTCTAATAATGTTCCTCATCTTTTTCAGTGGTAAGTGTTTAATATCATATTCATTAATATCCCCCCTTGATTATTAGGGGAGAATATAGAATTCTAAATATTTTATGAGTAAATGTTTGTTTCGCCACAAAGTTTTGTGTGAGTGTTAGTACTTGTAGTGAATGACTGTTTTTAACTTATTAATGTTTTCTTTGACAAGCTGACTGCCACAAACTGCACAAAGATCAACTTTGCGGGTCTACTTGCCCTGGTAAGAGAATACATGTTAATATTTATTTATTTATTTGCTATTCATCCAATCACCCAAATAGAGGTTTTCTCTAATTTAGCTCACTTCTGGACTCAGCACATATAATTACAGTATATCTGACTTATGTTTACAGCTGTGCAGAAAGGGCAAAGGCACACATATAGATACAGTACAACAATAAACAGTGCTTGGAAAGGTCCTTCATCAGGAGGCAGCCAGTTAGCTTTGGACTGTGTTGTTGACATTGATGTCAGACCAGGATGTCCAGAAATTATATTAAAGGTATGTTATGTTCTATCAGTCATTCTATATATGTAATAATTTTGTCATCCATATTAATATAGCTCTTCTTCCTTTACAATGCAAACATTTTCATAAAAAACATAATATAATTACACAATTGAGACAAAAATTGAGGCATTTGATTCAATTATTATTATTTCTTTTTTTATCTTTGCAATCATGTTTCATTTATTTCATATTTGTTATATTTATTTGCATGTAGCTAAGGAACATACAAATAAAACATAGCTCTTCGAAAAGAGAGAATTCAGTGCTACGCTTGAAGAACATAAGGTAATTAAAGTTTCTTTTTGATGTGCTACACTCCTCTAGCATTTTCTGAGTTTGCATCCAATTAATACAAACTAACTGCATAGTTATGCAATTTTATGTCTGGTTCAAAGTGTGAGAATTAATCATGTAGTGACAAACATTTGAAATAACATAATGCTTCAGTTGATGCCACATCACTAAAATCACTCTATTGCTGCTGTAGAGAGTTAGTCTGTGATGAGTGTTAAGAGGTTGAAGGTCCATCTGGTGTTTTGATTTCTCAGAGAGTCATTGGAGAAGAACACCCTGCGGTTCTGGCTCGAGGGGGGAAAGGTCACAAAGCTCTGCCCACAGGAGGCTGAGCAGGTGTGGACCCTCAACATCAAGAGGTCCATTCTGAGCATGTTCCAGACCTCACACTCGGGACGAGCCAGGGAGACAATCAGAGAGGTGAGAGGGACTGTAACTCACTCAGCATGCTTGTTTGTACAGGCCCACTTTTATACCAAAATCATATGCTCAATTTTGAAATATACTTGAAGCACTGAGTTTGTAAATTTGTAACAAGTTAACATGGTAATTTTAATAAAACAATGCAATAAAATTAAAATTAGGGTCATTTAACAAAAATAAATTAATGCAGCAAGAATGCATTCAGCTGATCAAAAGTGACATTTCTAATGTTACAAAATAATTCTATTTCAAATAAACTTTAATTAAAGAATTCTAAAAATACAAAAAAATTAAAATACAATTCTACAAAAATATTAAGCAGCATAACTATTTTCAGCACTAATAATAATAGTAATGCTTCTCGAGCCCTAAATCTGCATATTAAATTGATTTTCTGAAAGAACTGGAGTGCACAGGAATAAATTACATTTTAAAGTATATTACAATAGAAACCGTTCTTTTCAATTGTACAAATATTTTACAGTATTACTACTGTATTTTTGATCAAATAATGTAGCCTTTGTGAGCATAAGAGACTTTTCACAAACATTAAAAATCAAACTGACACCAGATAATGATTTCTCTACAGACTGATGTGTATGGGACATGTATGAGCTCTTATGAGCAGAGGGGACCATCGCTGGTGAAGAGCCGAAACCTCCAGCAGTGCCTCAGTGACAGAATCGATCAGTTTTGGAAGCACTCTGTTCCCCTGAAGGATGGCATGGTGGGCCCCATTTTTTCTATTGTACACCCAACATTCACACAACTGACCCAATGTAAATTGTCTTCAGTTTGAGTTGCTTTTTATTTTGATTAGACGGTGAGTGCCGGCCTCACATGCATCCAGCTCAATGATGGAACAATGCTGAAGAAGGTCAACTGTACAGAAACAGTGTCACTGGTTCCCCTGCCAGGCCTCTTAGAAGTAACAGAAACTAAAACCATTTCAAGCCTAACTCTCCTGAGAACCCTTGAAGTGATTCCATCAGATTTGGGTAAGACTAAGTTTTTGGTGTTGTCGATCCAGTATGATCATGTCACTCTTTTAATGCTATATTTCTACTTATTTTGAGTATAAATATTTATGTTGACTACATTTTAACAAAATAATTAAATGTTTTACCCAGATACACTTCTCTTGATCCTTTCGTGTATCAAATTTAATAGAATTTTCCAACTGTGAAAAAAGTCTGCAAGTAAATAAAAGCTACATGTGGTTTGGTGATAGTAACATCCAATTCATGAACGAATCATTTTAGCTAACACTTTTGATCATTCATTTCTTGGGAATCTTTCAAACTCCCTCAAACAATAATCTAATTGATTAATTTCACAAATCATCAATCTGAATCTATAATAATGTGCAGTGGATCTCCATTTGGGAATCTAAAGATTATGTCCTTAATATGACAAAGTTTTATTTTTATATTTTATTTTATTTTTTATTTCTGAAATGATGATTAAGTTGGTGTGTAATATCTGAATAGATTATCTGGTGAATGCATACAGACCCAAATCAAAAGAGTCTAGTCTCTATATGGCTCTGTTATTTTATGAAAATAATGAGCAGTATTTTGTTAAAGTAATTTGTGTATTAACCCGCTATGCAAGAATTTTAGATAGCTTTTTGATTCATTTAGATTTATTTGCCGTATTTTTCGGACTATAAGTCGCACCTGAGTATAAGTCGCATCAGTCCAAAACTACGTCATGATGAGGGGAAAAAAACATATATAAGTCGCACTGGACTATAAGTCGCATTTATTTAGAACCAAGAACCAAGAGAAAACATTACTGTCTCCAGCCGCGAGAGGGCGCTCTATGTCTTCAGTGTAGACTACAGGAGCAGTGAGCAGCATAGAGCGCCCTCTCGCGGCTGTAGACGGTAATGTTGTCTCTTGGTTTATTTCTCTCGGTTCATGTCAAATTAATTTTGAATCAAGTCGCACCTGACTATAAGTCGCAGGACCAGCCAAACTATGAAAAGAAGTGTCACTTATAGTCCGGAAAATACGGTAATTTGGTAGCCTCTCTTTACATTTATTTAGATTAAGTGTGAAAACTGGATACTTTATTAATAACTACTCTTTTTATAAAATTACACTAGCATTTAAATGTAAAACTATATAAAACTTATATGTAAAGTGTAATCATCTTCTCTGTCATTTTAGTGCAGAACGCTGGTTACTTGACCAGTATTGTGTTTGAGGCTGAAGGCCAGATCTCAGGCAGACATGGTGGACCATCAGTTCAAGAGGTTTCCAATACAGTGAGGAGGTTGTGTGCTCATCTCGCAAATCAGCAACAGGTCAGGCGCCAGCTCACTGTTTTAAAGTGATTCTTTCATTCAAGATGGTAAGTTTCTCTCACTTCTCTTCATCGCTCTTAGCAATCAGAGCTTCTCCTGAATCTGGTGCTCCAGTTGAGAACCTTGTCGGCCCATCAGTTGAGAGACTTGTGGCATGAGGCCTCCTTCAAATGTCGAGATGACTGGTTGGTCCTTCATCACTTATTGCATACATTGTAAATAGTGTAATGCTGGAAGATGTCTATTGATGATATATGTGTCATATACGTCATGACATGCTGTAATAAACCAAGTTACATATTGCAAAAAAACTAAACAACAGAAAAAAAAAAAAAAATCACCTCATTTATTTCTTCATTGTGACTTTTTTACATTGTAAATGTATGTAAAAATGTATTGTAATTTATGCAATACAGTAATACTGTGACCCATTTTATTTTATTTATTTATTTTAAAGAATTAAATCCAACAGAAATTCAGAAGGGAATGAGAAAAATGACTTTTTATAAAAGCAAATATAATTTTGTATTTTTTATTTTTAATAAGATGGGAGGGAAAAAAATATTTAAATGCTTTTTTGCTCACTTGCAATAGTTTTGCAGTCACCTAAGAAACTTTTGTGACGGAAATTATATAAAGGGGGAGGAAAAACATATTTAGTGCTTTGTGAGTGAACTCAATGTTTCTTGGCGGACTAAAAATGTTTTGCAAGAGAACACAAAACTTTTCAAGGGAATGCAAAGTTTCTCGAGGAGCGCAAATGTTTTTGAGAGAATGCAGAGTTTTGCAGTGGAATGCAATACTTTTGTGAGAGAATCATAAGCATTGACATTTTTATTCAATTCAATTATACAGCAATTACATTTTAATTTTTATTTTCTGATGGTAATGTTGATTTTGGTGTCATGGCAGGCAGCCCCTTCTAGATACTCTGTCAGCCTGTGGAACTGAGGATTGCATCCTTGTCACTACAGACCTCATACTCAACAAAGAAGTGGACCAGGAACAAATCCTACCTCTCCTCAATACTATCAGTTTTGCTTCCCACCCTACTTCATCCATGATTAGCCACCTTAGTGTATGTTTTTGAGTTGTTCAGTGACTAAATTGAAATGAATTATAATCCAAAATTAAAAGTTGACGTGTGACCAAGTTAATATGTGGATTTGTTGGTATTTTCTCCTCCAGGCTTTGCTGCAGATACCTCTTATTCGTCCAAAAGCACTGCTGGTTATGTCTTCACTGGTCCACGGTCTTTGTCAAAAGGAACAGGGTCCATGTAACGAAATCCCTGGAGTCCAACAGTTCGTCCATGTTCTGAATCAGAGTCTTGATGCAGGAAGTGAAGTGGATGATCATTTGCAGATCACAGAGGTACAGTCAGTGCTGGGTAGATTATTACAAAATCATAATCTGTTTGTTACTAATTAAAAATTACATTGTAGTCAGTAATGTAATCAAGATTTATTTTAGGTAATGTATTCTGGACTACATTTGGATTATATTTAGATTTCTTTTGACAACTTGTTTATAGATTTGAATAGGATTTATATATATATTTGTTTATTTGATCAAATAAATGCAGGCTTGATGAGCAGAAGAAACTTCTTCCAAAAACATTAAAAATAGTAATGTTTCCAAACTTTTGGTCTGTAATATATATATATATATATATATATATATATATATATATAAAACAGAGAATAAAATGTATGAGCATTAACCAACATTGAAATGTGTTGTAAAATGATTAATAATTCTAAACCTCAGAGGGACTTCAAGTATTAAATATTTTGATTGACAAAAAGTTTGAGAATACCTGCATCACATAAACTAAAAAATTAAAGTGTCCCTTTTATGCCATTTTTAAGATTCCTAATTTTGTTTTGGGAATCTCCTACGAGAGATCAAAAAACACTTTTGTTTTCTCAAAATAGGTATTATCACCTCATTTTCCAGCGATTCTCAAATGATTATTTTGAAGCAGTTCTAAACCCCTCCTTTCTGTGAGCCTACTCTGCTCTGATTGGTCAGATGGCCCAGTCTGTTGTGATTGGTCTACCGGCGTACAGCCCATGTCAGAAGCCCATTGACACAGTTCTGTATTTTGAACGCTCGGTAGAAATTATAATCATTTAATATTTATCATACTTACAGGTTGTGATTCAGTGGAGCCAGCTGGTCCAAATAAACTGAGTACTGAGCCATCTTTCAAGAGCAAGTGTTCATGAATCCCACACTGATTAGAGAAGACGTTGTCAGTAAAATGACGGGAACATAAAAAAAGATTGGGGCTGCACAGCTGTGGTGCAGTGAGGGGGAAAAAAATAAGATGGCATTGGAAATGAAAATAAAGTGAAGTCAATTCTTTCATTTGGGAGACAATAACTTTATTTATTGTGCACTTTCGGCATTACAACTTTGCAGATTGTTTACATTCACATACAGCTGCATTACACACTGCATGAAAGGCAACATTTGGAATGGCATATAGGTGCACTTAAAAAAAAAAAAGGGGTTAGGGGGAATCAATAAATTATGAATAATTTACAGTCATTGTGTGAATAATTTGTTTTTAAAAGTAACCGTAATCTGATTATAAGCATTTTAAAACATAACATTACATTTTTGGAATCCAAAATGTCACGTTTTCCAGATTCCATGTAATCAGTTATTACCCAGCACTGGGTACAGTCGAAAGATGACAATGACCTCTCAGACTCAGAGAGCGGAGGCATCCTGCAACAACTAAATTAACCAAAGGCTCAATACTAATTAAAACACTAATCATCCCAAAAATCAAAGTTATGGTGCAAAACTAACAGTGGAAGTGAATGGGGACCATTTTTGCTGAGTGTAAACCAGATTTTTGCTTTTTATGTAAACAAAGGACAGACAAGTGAAAATTAAAAACAACATAATGTCACAAATAATTGAGCTTGACTCATACTGAACCTAAAATATGGCATTAAACTGTTCTGTACCTCTTGTGCAGCTGCTGCATGTGTTGAAAGCAGTGGAGAACGCAGGAGCGGCTGCATCAGATCTCCTCCCCAAACTGAGCCGCTGTGTGCAGAATCAGTCTGTGCCTCTGGAGCTTCGGCTGGCAGCTGTACGAGCATTCAGGAGAATCCCATGCCATCATGACGTCAGTATCACCGAAATAACACATTGACATGCATGTATGTGCTGATACGTTTACATTGATGTGATGTCTATAATGGCGTCTTATGTTCTTGCATTATGTTCTTTTTTTATGTTATCAGAGGACAACTCTTGCTCGGGCATTTCAAAGCCAGCAGGAGAACGTGGAGGTCAGAATTGCAGCATATCAGCAGCTCATGCACTGTCCAAACCAGGAGATTTTCACAATAGTGAAAACAGCTTTAAGCATTGAGAAGTCTAGTCAAGGTATTGAGTTATCAAATATTATTTATTATTAAGAACTCAAATGTGCTACATTATTTCAACACTGTCAGAGAAAGTTTGAAATTCAAATGCTTTTGATATGGATAGATAAATATTCAATTGGTAAATTCTGGTAGAATTACCTTTTTTTTGGTGTGTCTCCCAATAAATGGCACATTATTATATATATTATTATATATAAATAAAAAACCAAAACCTGTTTAGTACCAAACCTTAAAATGGGGTTGAGGTTTGAAAGTCATGCAAAAATGTTCATAAAACTATATGGCCTTAAAAACAGCTTAATATAAATATAATGGCACGAAAATGTATATAAAAAGCATAAAGTGCCTGCATTTACGGTGAAACCATTTCACCATTTCCTGAGAATGAACCAAATATGTCCTGCATGGAAGAGGTTGCATATTTTCAGCTCTCATATTTCTAACACTCTTCAGCTGTAAAATGAGACACATTTTTATACAATCTCTATGATATCTCTTTAGTTGGGTCATTTGTTTGGAGTCACCTTTTCAATATCCAGAAAACAGAAGATCCTCTGAAAAAAGACCTGATGGAGTCACTGCCAGACGACATCATAAGTAAAGACTTTGAAGCGGAACCATGGAAATATTCCTCACATATGGACTATACAGTGGACACAGGTACTACACATAATGTAGCAGTAATGCTCTACTTGTAACACTTTGGTTTTCCCTCATTTTTAATGTGTTGATTGTATGTCTGCTTCAGGAGTGGCTGCTGCTAACATCGAGGGAGCTGTAGTTTTCTCCCCTGAATCTTTTGTTCCACGTTATGCTATGGCAAATCTAACAGTTCACGTCCTAGGCAGAGCATTCAATCTTCTGGAGGTGACGATCCAATTTGTTCAACATCTGTTTGTATTTTCCACAAAACTTATCTAACTTGAGACTATTTACTTACTGTTTACTGTACTGTTCCTAGTCTTAATGTTCATCAGTGACAACTATTCCAATGAAAATATAAGTTTGTCTTCATAATCTTTCATCATGATGAAAAACTTGTTTCGTTTTTTCTTTTAATCATTTTTTGAGTACAAAGAGGTGAGGGTTTTCAAACTGTAGCCCAGAAACATGGATATTGCCATGATGGGTCTGCTGAATTTATTTATTTATTTATTTATTTTTTAAATAGTGTTAAAAAGGTAAAATAGAAAATAACTAATACTAATTTAAAAGACCAAATATCTTCAAAGATCCAAATATTATTTAAAAATACATAGTTGCATAATTTAAAGCAATTATATTTTTCACCATATAAATGAAACAAGGAATATACTGTATATATATATATATATATATATATATATATATATATATATAAAATAGCCTTTCCTCATATAATGCCAGTAACCAAAAGTTAAAATCTAGCCTTTTCCTGTATTTAGTTTTTCTCATTGAATATTAAGTCAAAAATATATACCATTACATAAGTTAAATAAGTACCTCTAGTAACTTGTCTAGGCCATGTGACAAATTGGTTAATGTTAGCCAAAAAACAAAACATAAAGCTACTTAGCTATTTTAGTTTTGAAGTAGCATATGTTCAATGAAAGTAATCATTTTAATCGGTTATTTAGATTAGCCTAAGAATGGAAAACCTAGAGCCTGTTCTGAAGAAAATCTTTGAGGAGCATCCTCTTGCATCAGCTGATCACTCCAGACCTAAGGGTCAAACAGACTCTGTGAGGCATGAACAGAAAGGACCGAACAGAGACGAGGATCCAGGAGGCAGTGATGGCTGTCAGGCCACAGGTTTGAGTTCCATCAACACTAAGGTAAGAGTCTTGCAGACTGGGGGTTTGTGTCTCTTATTTGGCTCCACATCAGGCATGACCAATATTTCTGTTTAAGTTCACAGAGCACAGGAAAAGAGATAGTAGATTCCGATGTTGGATGAATGTGAAGATGTTTGGCCACGACCTCACCTTTATGACCTGTGATGATGTCCATGCGTATCAGAGAAAGCTGTCACTTAGTACAGCTGGTGTTGTTGTCAAGTTGTTAAAGGTAAGAAATTCTTTCTCAAGCTTTTACTTAAAGGAGCATGCTGGGTTAAATACTCTGGTCAACATTTAAGCTCAAATTATCACTGTTATCTATGACTTTTGCCTCAGTAAACTCCTAATTTGCTGCTTAGTAAAGGCCCCAATATACTTCAAATGAAATTGAAGAACGAACTGATATGATGTCATTTAGAACAAAATCAGGTGTTTCAAACTGCCGAAATAAACTCAAAACGAACTTTTGAAATTTCGGCAGTTCGAAACAGCTGACCAAAGCAAACTTTCTGAAGGAGTTCGTTTGGCTCATAAACACCTTTGAGTTTCCATTGGTCCGTGGCGGTAACGCAATTGGTGGCTGTGTTCTGAAACTCGATTTGCTTTTTTTTCGGTTCATTTCTTATTAAACAGAGGTCAGGCAGAGAGAACAATATCAACAGTGTCCTGACATTTTCATCCTACGAGTCCTACCAGGGTTTACTGTGCATGCGCACATCAATATTGTGTCCTTTTTCTCATGCCTAACAACAATATTGAATGTGTCTGTATTACTGTAAGGGTAGGTTTAGGGTTGGGGTAGGTGTAGCTGATTGTACTACCCACTGTATTAATGGGAGGTAGCAAAATCTGACAGTGTAGGACAAATCAAAAGAACACCGGCCTAGACACTAGCAACATGAACACACTGAGGAGTCAAATAGCTGAGATGGCACAGATATATCCAAACCCATACAATCGCTTGCGGGGAGACTGATTCAGTGAAAGCGTTTAATTCCAAGAAAGAAATTGCATCGATGCTTGGTGTCGAAGACCCGAATTATGCAAAAAGCGATGCAGAGAAACATCCAAGACAAGTTTTCCAAATGACTATGAGACATTCACACTTCCCATAAATGACTGATTATGGTTCTTTTGTATTGCAAACATGATACTTGACTCTGAACAACTGCTAATCATTATTCTTTTGTCTGTAATATTCTGCCCATTAGTGCCCATCTCACAGATTGCCTATACTTCATAACACTTCAACCATCATTTCATCGTTGTTGTGTTTAGGGGATATGCACAAGCGTTGTGAGTCATGTTTACATTAATCTACACCTGCCTCCAGCGGAAAACGAACTTCAGTTTGAAGTATACTGGGACTTTAATGGTTAGGAAGGTGGCTGTTAAGTTTAAAACATTGTATGGGTCAAAATTATCAAAAAAAAGTTTATGCCAAAAATCATTAGGATATTAAGTAAAGATCATGTTCCATGAAGATATTTTGTAAATATCCTACTGTTAACATATCAAGACTGAATTTTTGATCACTAATGCACTGCTAAGAATTCATTTGGACAACTTTAAAGGTCATTTTCTCAGACAAAACGTGCATTACTCGCCATTGATGTAAACAGAGAGAAGTAGCTCCGGCTACAATGTGCTTCCGCCAGACGCGAGCGCCAAAAGTTACCGACTGCAGCTTTATTGTGATGGGCATTTCGGCTCTTTTTCGTGAGTGAACACACACACACACACACAATGGTGATCATATTTTTATTTTAGATTTGCATTCAGAAATGCAAGCTGCCTTACTTTCGAGGGGCTGATGATCATTCAAATGATTCCAAATGCTGTTGTGCTTCTGACTTATTTTCCTGCTTTTGTGTGTGTGTGTGTGATGGCTCGGCCCCTCCCTCATGCCGTATAATTGGTTGACACCTCGTGTATGATTGACAGTAACAGAATGTGAGGCTGATCAGACAGACGAAATATAATTTTTTTTTGTTCTTTGAATTAGTCAATTATTTTAAATAAAATGCATCCATTATTTCATTATTACATAATGATTTAATTTCTATAGGCTATATTTTTTTAAAATAGAGTCGGCTCTTCAGATATGCGAGCCAGCTCCTGTCGTTCACCTACAAGAGCCGGCTCTTAGAGTCGGCTCATTCGCGAACGACCCATCACTACAGCTTTAATGTAAGTTATTTATTCTTTCTTGTGCGGCCCGGTACCAAATGCCGCATGGACCGGTACCCGGGGGTTGGGGACCGCTGCCTTAAATGATGTTGAATTTGCTTAACTTGTAATAAATCCTGAATAATGTCAGTATGTCTGTAGTATATTTTGTTGTAAATACTGTAATATTTTAAAGTTCCTTCCTTTTCCCAGGGTCAAGAGATTAAAATCAGTCACAGGCCTATCGTTCTGGCAGAGGAACTGGTTTTGCCATCTCTCTCTGGATTACCCATGAGGCTAAGCATCAACATGTCCACTCTGTTCTCCCTCCGAATTAAAGGCATTGCTAACTATAAGAATTGGTCACATTTCTCACTGGCGGGCTATGTCAAACCAAAGTATGTTTCATGAAGTTTGGAAAATGGCAGTGTGCTGTCCGGTTGAAGATATGATGGCCAGTCATCTCCTGTTTGTCCTTTTGCACAGTGCACTGGTTTCTATCTCCGTGAGGGCTGGAGTGGATGGAGCATTTGCTCGTGTGGGATTAGAGTGGGTCACTCAACTCAAAACCTCCACCAGTTTGGATGGAGCTGTATATCTACACCATGGACAGAGCCTGAAGGTGGTTCTCAATACTCCAGAAGATGTCATGGATGTACTGACCTTCAAGTATGAACATTTTGTACATATTGTTTTGAATATAAATATATATATATATATATATATATATATATATATATATATATATATATATTAATGCTGTCAACTCATGATTAATCACAATTAATTGATCTGACATGCATATTTCAACAAAACTGATGTTTATTGAAATTTGAAAAACGTTTGTCCTCAAAACCTCATGTGGTATGACTACAACTCAGAAACAGGATATTATATCATAGAGAATACCCTAACGACTGTTATGGCAAGTTTTTACTTTTTTTATGACAAAACAAGGTTAGTTTGGTTTGTAAAATGTCATTTTGCATTTGGTGCGATTCCCTTAAAACTTGGATCTACTTATGAATTTAAGAACACTTATACATGAAAAAAATAGTTTATTAAAAAAAAAAAAAAGATTAAGATGTGTACACTTACAGTACATGTATTTAATGTGTAACAACATGTTATTACTTACATGATGGTTGCACCACAGAACATTTTAGTGTGATTAAAAAAAAAAAAAAATCATATTCTTAAAGATTTTTCCTTTTCTTAATTGTAGACATTTTATTTGTCACTGACCTATAAACAGTTGTTTTATCGCTTGATCGTCTACCCGAAACAGCTCCAGAATGTACCGTGTGAGTGGGGAAAGTAAAGAGGAGCTCATAGCTTCAAGAAATCTCAAGGAGAAGAACACTTGCACTCCTAAAGCATGTGAGTGTATTTAAAACAACAAAAGTTCTATGTTTCTTAAAATGTTTCTTTGAGGAAAGAAATAAAGGTGTATTTTGCGTATTGACGTGTTTGAATGGTTTTTTTGCAGGGTCTAAGATGGTTGGATGGCAGTTATGCTCTGATGTCATTTATCCTTTGACACTGATGGGAAAAGGCTTCCCACCACTAGACCCGCTTCTTTTTACTCTCAGACTCCAAAAACTAGACAAAGGTCTCAACCAGTACCTCTTGGAGGCAGCCTATACTTTGGTACCCCAGGTAGGGAAGATATCTGACATCTGTCCATTCAAGTTAAGAAGGTCAAAATAAACTCCTCATTAAATTGTTCTCTCTGTGTCTCTTGTCCATCTTTGACAGCGTAATTCCTGGATGCCACTGGAAGCCACTCTGCTTCTCTTTCTTGGCACACCGCAATCCACTATCCCCAGAGATGTGTCCCTGGATGTCAATCTCAGTCCAAAAAGACTTATTCTGAAAATAACACATCCCCTAAAAACCATTCACATTCAAGGTTTCAAAAACACTTCAAAAATGGATTTCCCAATGAATATTTCAAGGCTGATTTCAAACTAGAACACAAAACAACTGTACTTACATAACATTTATTATACAAATTGCTTCTTTGAATGTTTAGGATATTTTCCCATCTTTTTTTATCACAGCACAGCTTGAAGAATTAAACAACCAATATTCAGGCAGAATCGAACTACTGATAGACAACATCCACCATTATTTTATCAAGGTAAGTGAGAAGAACGTTTGCTTTTATTAATTTCAAAGTCTCATTAAAAACTGTTATGCTGATTTATTCATGAATCTTGTCTTAATCAAGAACGTGGTTCATTAAATCTTTCACAATTTTGCCCAAGGGTCTACTGGAGACCATGAATCTTGCTTCAGAGATGAGAGCCCACTTTCATCTTGATGCCAAAGTAGTAGCAGATGGGCATCCATTCTCCCTCTCAGTCAACACCACACATGCTCGCAGCAGGAAGTTCATAATACAGGCCTTGCTTAAAAATGTCTTCAATAAGGACGCATCGATCTCAGGCAAGAATTTGCTAATACATTTTAACAGTTCCATACGTTGTTTTTTTTTCATTCACTTTCGCATTTTTCATTCATTAGGGAATTCAAATGGTTCGTCAATGTAGGGTTCTTAGATGTTAACCAAACCGACTAGCTCTGAGATGATCCACTGCATTACAAACTTTGAATTTGAAGGAATAAAGCATATGATCATCCTACAATGCATTGTAAATGACGTCATTTATTCAGCTGATTGGCTGAGAGCTTTATTTCATCTGTTTGATATTCTAGTGATAGTAGAACTCCAACCATTTCATCGTTTGTATTACTTGCTTGTAGTATTTTTCATAGCGAGTGTTATAGCAGACTGCTAATTACACTTAAATTTTATAAATAATACTGTTTTTTTCTCATGGAATGTAGTTTTAAGAGTTTGTTGGTGAGAATCTCGTTGTTTATAATTCAAATAGTGTTTTGTTAATTAAGATAACATCTATCTAAAAATTTGCTTCAACATTTTCAGATGTTAGCTCTAAGGCATCAGCGGCCATTCAGCGCTGCCTTTGTACTTTTGACCTAAATTGCCTAGCAACTTTTATGATGGCTGTTGTTGTTTATTAAAATATATATATATATATATATATATATATATATATATATATATATATATATATATATATATATATTGTAAATAATTAATATTAGTAATAGTATATAATAGTATATACAAATTATAATAGTATTTTGGATTGTTAAACTGCATGCATGGTGGATTTAGTTACATTATTCCGCCATGAAAGGAACATTCCACTTTTTGTTTTTTTGTTTTTTAAATAGGCTCATTTTCCAACTCCCCTAGTGTTAAATAGTTGAGTTTTACCTTTACCTTTTTTTTCCCTTCAGCTGATCTCCAGGTCTGGCGGTAGCACTTTTAGCTTAGCTTAGCATAGATCATTGAATCTGATTAGACCAAGGTTGCTGGGGACTATTTTCAAGGGCTGCCTAATATAACTGCGCCTGCTGCACCCATGGAACAGCAGTAAAGTTCCTTGATTATTATGCCGGAATGAGAGTATAGTTCCTAGCCAAATCACAACTTTTCATTTTCTGTCATTCTTAGTACACAATGTAACTACAAAATGTCAAGTTTTAAATAGGAAAAATATAAAAACTCTTTGGTCATTTTTGAGCGAGATGCTAATGGTTTAATCAGATTTAATGAGTTATGCTAAGCTAAGCTTAAATTAATATGTAAATATGTGCTGCACGCTTTCCTCTCTGTAACAAAATAAACACAACAAAAATGGAGAAAACAGAGAGCATTTTTATAAAGCATTTGTTCATAGCAACATGGGTTTCCTGTGAAGCTTTCCTGTGAAGTCACGTCTTGTGTATTTACATGGCACTTTATTTGATATAACCACCTTTCTCCTCAACGCGGAAGTAAGCCTATGGGTGAGACTTCCGTTTCATTAGCCGCTATAGGTAAATAACGAGGAGAATAACAACGTGCAGTAACTGTAACGCAAGCAACTGTAAGCAAACTGTTTTGTACAGCTAAAAACAGCTGGACGCAAATGAGACTGGAAGCTACACCCATAGAATTTACAAATGGCGGTGCCCATCAAAAGCTAAATTTAATTTGCTAATTTACATTTGATGATGCTGAGTTAAAAAAAAATCTATATTTCCATCTCATACAGTCCCCCCCCCCCAACAAAATATTGTAATAAAAAAGTATTTTCTAGATTCTTCAAATTGTATTAGTGTTAGCTTCAGTTTGACTAATCAACATAATTAAAAAAAGAAGTTGGAATCACTAATTTGTTTCCTCCAAAAAAAAAAGCATTTCTCATCACTTGAAAATGGAAGTTGTGGTAGATTAAAATATTTCATCTTAAAAGTCAATGTCTATTTAGACAAAGAGAATGGGATTTTTATTTCCAGAACTGTGAAGTCAATTGTAATAAAAAGCAAAATGTTATTTCTCTGGAATTTAATTTACTGTGATGTGATTTGCGGTCATCTCTTTATGTTCTGTTTCACTTCACAGTGCAGCTTGAGAAAAGTCTGGATGATAGCCAGAGACTTTATTCTATAGATGCCGGGTTTCTTTTGCCTAGTGCTGTCAGCATCAGAGCTCTTGGGTTACTGAAGCAAAGGGGCTCAGAGTGGAGCTCTGCTGTGAGGGTCAGGTACGGTGTACAAGGTAAGTGATTTCTACAAACAATGCTACACTTTTAAGACAAAAACAGAACAGACTCTTCATTCACGTATTTATTTTTCAGAGGATTCACAGAACATGCAGGACTGTCACATGACGCAGAAGCTCCACAGCGAGTCTGACCCAGTCCAGACGTACCGTATAACAGCAGCACATGAACTCCACTGTTCCCATTTCATCAACCTAAACCACAAGGTCAAATTTATTGTCTAGCAAATACAACCCGAATTCCGGAAAAGTTGGGACGTTTTTTTTAATTTTAATAAAATGAAAACTAAAGGAATTTCAAATCACATGAGCCAATATTTTATTCACAATAGAACATAGATAACGTAGCAAATGTTTAAACTGAGAAATTTTATACTTTTATCCACTTAATTAGCTCATTTAAAATTTAATGCCTGCTACAGGTCTCAAAAAAGTTGGCACGGGGGCAACAAATGGCTAAAAAAGCAAGCAGTTTTGAAAAGATTCAGCTGGGAGAACATCTAGTGATTAATTAAGTTAATTGATATCAGGTCTTTAACATGATTAGCTATAAAAGCTTTGTCTTAGAGAAGCAGAGTCTCTCAGAAGTAAAGATGGGCAGAGGCTCTCCAATCTGTGAAAGACTGCGTAAAAAAATTGTGGAAAACTTTAAAAACAATGTTCCTCAACATCAAATTGCAAAGGCTTTGCAAATCTCATCATCTACAGTGCATAATATCATCAAAAGATTCAGAGAAACTGGAGAAATCTCTGTGCGTAAGGGACAAGGCCGGAGACCTTTATTGGATGCCCGTGGTCTTCGGGCTCTCAGACGACACTGCATCACTCATCGGCATGATTGTGTCAATGACATTACTAAATGGGCCCAGGAATACTTTCAGAAACCACTGTCGTAAACACAATCCGCCGTGCCATCAGCAGATGCCAACTAAAGCTCTATCATGCAAAAAGGAAGCCATATGTGAACATGGTCCAGAAGCGCCGTCATGTCCTGTGGGCCAAGGCTCATTTAAAATGGACTATTTCAAAGTGGAATAGTGTTTTATGGTCAGACGAGTCCAAATTTGACATTCTTGTTGGAAATCACGGACGCCGTGTCCTCCGGGCTAAAGAGGAGGGAGACCTTCCAGCATGTTATCAGCGTTCAGTTCAAAAGCCAGCATCTCTGATGGTATGGGGGTGCATAAGTGCATACGGTATGGGCAGCTTGCATGTTTTGGAAGGCTCTGTGAATGCTGAAAGGTATATAAAGGTTTTAGAGCAACATATGCTTCCCTCCAAACAACGTCTATTTCAGGGAAGGCCTTGTTTATTTCAGCAGGACAATGCAAAACCACATACTGCAGCTATAACAACAGCATGGCTTCGTCGTAGAAGAGTCCGGGTGCTAACCTGGCCTGCCTGCAGTCCAGATCTTTCACCTATAGAGAACATTTGGCGCATCATTAAACGAAAAATACGTCAAAGACGACCACGAACTCTTCAGCAGCTGGAAATCTATATAAGGCAAGAATGGGACCAAATTCCAACAGCAAAACTCCAGCAACTCATAGCCTCAATGCCCAGACGTCTTCAAACTGTTTTGAAAAGAAAAGGAGATGCTACACCATGGTAAACATGCCCCGTCCCAACTATTTTGAGACCTGTAGCAGAAATCAAAATTGAAATGAGCTCATTTTGTGCATAAATTGTAAACTTTCTCAGTTTAAACATTTGCTATGTTATCTATGTTCTATTGTGAATAAAATATTGGCTCATGTGATTTGAAAGTCGTTTAGTTTTCATTTTATTAAAATTTAAAAAACGTCCCAACTTTTCCGGAATTCGGGTTGTAGATATGTACTCTGGTTTCACAGGTTTAAAAAAGTTTTCTGCAATTAATTCTAGTACTGATTCCCTTTTGGTTTCTTGCAATGCAATGCATATAATACAGTTCAAGATACCAGATATGGCAACCTTCTGATTAGTGGATTGTTCCACCAATAGATTCACCTTAAACATGAACGGAGCCCAATCCACATCCAGTCATCTCTTGATGTGAGCTATGGAAAGCAGTGGAACCAGAGCAGCAACAAACACAGGATCCTCTTCAATCAGTCCCTTAGAAACCAGTCTGAACCCGGGCTCACCAGTTATGCTGTGGAGGTTTTGCTTTACTAAATCATTCCGATTGAATCTCGACTGTGTAAATCTAATGTGTTCTCACATATTGTCAGATGTTTAGGTTGTGCTCTTGATTATGATTATGTCCCATAATAATGTATATTGCCTCTTCCAGCTCAGCCTGCGACTTCTAGACAGAGGACTGAATTACAGAACTCAGCTTCTGCACTCTTATTTCAAGAAGCACAAATCTGAGAGCAGCACTCACCTGAAAATCAACTACAACAATCAGATGCCTCTAGTAGCTGGCCTCCACTGGAAGGACGTGCCAACAAAGAGCTCCCTTCAAAAGTGGGAAGGTGTGTAAGTATATATTCCCTTGATGGTCACCAACAGGAATCATTCTTCCATTTGTGAAGATCTATCAAGATTTTAGAAATCTAAACACTATAATGGTACCATTTCTATTATATGCCAATAGTACAGATTTTTTTATTTGTCATATTGGTCCACATCAGATTTTTAACTATGCATGTTCATTTCCATTTTTTTTTATTTTTTTTTTACATGTGCAGACATCTAAAGTTCACTCAAAGTTAATCTAGTTCATCTAAATACTAATATGGAATAACACTTTTCAATGTAGTATTTAGCAAATCTCAAAATTATTATTCATGTAATAATGTACATTATAATTTTGTAATGCTTAAATTCATTTTGTAGCATTTAAAGTGATTGAAAATAGCTTACAGTGTTTGGTTTATTTAGACCAGTGATTCTCAACCAGGGGGCTGGGTGGTCCAATAGGGGTCCTCAGCAGGCTTCCAAGGGAGGCACAAGGTGACTGAAAAGTATTTTAATTTAATACAATATTATTAATATATTAAAATATAACACAAAATCAACATAAAAACTTAAATCATCTAATTTTTTCCCCTCTCAATAACATATATATATATATATAAAAGAACATACAAACCCAATTCCAAAAACGTTGGGTTACTGTACAAATTGTGAATAAAAAAATAATGCAATGATGTGGAGGTTTCAAATTTCAATATTTTATTCAGAATACAACTTAGATGACATATCAAATGTTTAAACTAAAGAAACCGTATCATTTTAAGGGAAAAATAAGTTGATTTTAAATTTCATGGCATCAACACATCTAAAAAAAAATTGGGACAAGGCCATGTTTACCACTGTGTGGCATCCTCTCTTCTTTTTATAACAGTCTGCAAACGTCTGGGGACTGAGGAGACAAGTTGCTCCATTCAACCCCATACCATCAGAGATGCAGGCTTCTGAACTGAGCGCTGATAACAACTTGTGTTGTCCTTGTCCTCTTTAGTCTGGATGACATGGCCTCACAGTTTTCAAAAAAGAACTTCAAATTTTGATTCATCTAACCACAGAACAGTTTTCCACTTTGCTACAGTCCATTTTAAATGAGCCTTGGCCCAGAGAAAATGCCTGCGCTTCTGGATCATGTTTAGATATGGCTTCTTTTTTGACCTATAGAGTTTTAGCTGGCAACGGTGAATGGTACGGTGGATTGTGTTCACTGACAATGTTTTCTGGAAGTATTCCTGAGCCCATGTTGTGATTTCGATTACAGTAGCATTCCTCTATGTGGTGCAGTGCCGTCTAAGGGCTAAAGATCACGGGCATCCAGTATGGTTTTCCGGCCTTGACCCTTAATCACAGAGATTGTTCCACATTCTCTGAATCTTTGGATGATATTATGCACTGTAGATGAAGATAACTTCAAACTCTTTGCAATTTTTTCTGAGAAACTCCTTTCTGATATTGCTCCACTATTTTCGCCGCAGCATTGGGGGAATTGGTGATCCTCTACCCATCTTGACTTCTGAGAAACACTGCACTCTGAGAGGCTCTTTTTATACCCAATCATGTTGCAAATTGATCTAATAAGTAAAAAAAAGAATCATGGTAAATCAATATCAATTCTCCCAGTTTCTGTTAATAAAGTTTGAAAAAAAGCAGCTTTGTTATAGTTACAGCAGAAATCCCATATATACATAATTACAAAACAGTATTGAATTTAGTGTCTGCCATTTATCAGTTATTAGCTATAATATAATACCAATTATCTGCTTATTGATGTCCTGAATTTGATAGCGGTGCATCTCTATAGATTTCGTTGGAAATGGAGTGCCCATCAGTTTATACAGTTAATGTTAATATTCTAATTCATGTAAAACTTTGCTTGTCATTCATTATGTCAACAGGGTCATTTAACATGGATACCCCCTGGCTCTATGTGTACATAGCTCAAAAACTAACTCAGCCCCAGCGTGGCATCATGCAGTTCAGCTCTGAGGTCACCACACGGAAACTGGTGAACATGAGAAGTGTTACTCTGGAGGGTTTCTACAAGGATAGGGGCAAAGAACGACTAGGCCGGCTGCATCTTTTCACACCCACTGCCAGTTATATTAAGGTGTGCGTACCTTCTATCACCTCTCACTCAGAGCTTTTGACTATTTCTCTCAGAAATGGTCTTTCTGGAGGAACTTCAGGATAAATGGTGATCTTGGTGTTGTTGAAGGTTGGTGGATGGAACATGCTGGGCAAGCGTGGAGTTAAAGCTTCATGCTTCATCAGCACAGCCTGGACACCAGCTTTGCATGGGCAGATATCTGTAGTCAACGGAAAGCAAGTGAAGACTCTGGAAATAAGTGCAGGCTATGGCAAGCAGGACCTCAATATTTCTGCGGTTCTCAGTACTCTGGATAAGGTACCAGAAAATGAGTACTACCGTATTTTTCGGACTATAAGTCGCACCTGAGTATAAGTTGCATCAGTCCAAAAATATGTCATGATGAGGGAAAAAAACATATATAAGTCGCACTGGACTATAAGTCGCATTTATTTAGAACCAAGAACCAAGAGAAAACATTACCGTCTACAGCTGCGAGAGGGCACTCTATGTCTTCAGTGTACTGTAGACTACAGGAGCACTGAGCAGCATAGAGCGCCCTCTTGCGGCTGTAGACGGTAATGTTTTCTCTTGGTTCATTTGTCTTAGTTCATTTCTCTTGGTTCATGTCAAATTAATTTTGATAAACAAGTCGCACCTGACTATTAGTCGCAGGACCAGCCAAACTATGAATAAAAGTGCGACTTGTAGTCCGGAAAATACGGTAGTCAGAATCGTTACATGTTTGTATGAATGTTAGCCATTCTGGACTGTATTTTTCTCTCTCTCTCTCTCTCTCTCTCTCTGAACAGAAGCTAAAGAAGAGGCTTTTGATGATGACAATGACTCTGTCAGATCTAAAAAACCCTTATGCAGAGCTACAGATGGAGGGTGCCATAGAAGAGATACGGAAGGAAAAGAAAATTTATCAGAAAAGATGGAAGCTAAACTTCAGGTCTGTCTGGAATATGCAAAGGACGAAGTAATGACAATGATGACAGCAGCAGGAACATATCGCTGACTTTCTCCACAGTGCTGTATACTCTATACCCATAAGTGTATTTAGTTATGTCTGCTTCTTCCAACAGACAACCATTCAAGTTTTTCCCTCAGAGTCTCATCCTCCAGGAGACATTCACAAGTCATCTACATCAGAAGGTTTATACTTTAGAGTCAAAGGTTCTTGTCAATGGAAATAAAAAGGTCATTCATGTCCTTACTCTGGGTTTCCAGCCACAGCAGCCATATGTGAGTCTGAAATTTATCAACACACAGTGTTGTGATTGTGTTCATAGGCTATATTACAGTATATAGACTGTAATGGTAGAGTCACCCAAGTCTTTTATCCAAGGATTAAACTTAAGTCAGTTAATCAGAGTATGTAAACTCACTGGCAAACTTTGTTCATTTACATTTAATGTAAATGTTAGTGCCATATGCACAATTCTTAAAAGTATTTTTACACACCAGTTCGATAAACAGTGTTATAAGAGTACACATTTACATTTTAGACACAATAATGCCATTTGCTTTGGTCTATATTTTGCTGTAGCAATGAAAATAATTCCGCAACCAAACCAGAATCAACAGTTCTCCTTCTCCAAGCAAAACACAGTAGTAGTGTTCCTTAACAACATGTTTGAATGGTTGAGTGAGTGATTCAATGACTCACTCATAAATACAAGAACTTTTCTCTTCTGAACATACAGTACTGTTTGAATCAATAAGAATAAATTGTCGTTGTGTAATGTGGTTAATTTGTTAGGTGTGCTCCTCAATAGTCCAGTCTTTCAGCACTGAGAGAATTCCCCAAGACTCAAAGATCTGTGTTACTGTCCAAAACCAGCAGGTAAACCAGCAGAGATATTTTATGTACCGTATTTTCCGGACTATAAGTCGCACTTTTTTTCATAGTTTGGCTGGTCCTGTGACTTATAGTCAGGTGCGACTTATTTATCAAAATTAATTTGACATGAACTGAGAGAAATGAACCAAGAGAAAACATTACCGTCTACAGCCGCGAGAGGGCGCTCTATGCTGCTCAGTGCTCCTGAAGGCTACCCCTGGGCAGCGTAGAGCGCCCTCTCGCGGCTGTAGACGGTAATGTTTTCTCTTGGTGCTTGGTTCTAAATAAATGCGACTTATAGTCCAGTGCGACTTATGTTTTTTTCCTCGTCATGACGTATTTTTGGACTGATGCGACTTATACTCAGGTGCGACTTATAGTCCGAAAAATACGGTATTTCAGAGCAGTGCAACATTACTCTTAACTATTGTACAGCTAGTGTCATTTTACATCTTTTATATTATCAAAATTTTAAAATGAGTTCACATTTTGTCTTTGTTCCTGTCAATGTGCTTTCGGAACCTGTCTGTGAAGACTGCTTATGAAATTCAGGGCAGGCTGTGGACTGGAAATGATGAAAAACTTGCAGCCTTTGGTCAAGTTAAAATTCATGACTTGACTACATCTCAGCAAGGTATTACAGTGAAAGCCAATCTGTCCCAGCTGTTTCAGGTAAACAATGATGTACTCTTTATTTTTTTGTTTTTACTTGCCTCTGATCTTTGTACTCAATGAAGCAAGTGCCTAGTAGTTGATGGTACTCTGTTCTAGTTTACCTTCATGTGAAATACCTGTTTACAGTTTGCCTTGACAGTATACGGTAAACTGCTGTGAAAAAGTGTTTGTGAACTTCTGTCTGAACTTCTGCCTTCTTGCATACCTTTACACTGAAGGTCATTGGATCTTTAACCAAAGCATGAATCTATAAAATGACCTTTCATGAAGATGCATCTTTCGTGTATTTATTATTCAAATAGTCCAATTCAGATGAGAGACAAGTAATTTTTCACATCATTGTTGGGTTGTACCTTTACCATTTTAAGTAGAATTAAATGAAGAGTCTTTTTCAGCTGGATTTCCCGACCTCTGTCAGCCTACATCTCGAGGTGCTCAGGAGTCACAGGAACGACAGCGAGTTTGAATATCATTCAGAGGGGGAAGTTGCCATTGATGACAAGAATTACCATGTAAATGCCCTGAAAAGTGACATTTTGCGAATAAGTCATTGCACATTTCTAAGTTCTAGGTTCTGTTAATGATGATACAAGCATATATTGTTTTTTTATTATTTGTTTTATGACATTCCAGGCTAATGCAGCAATAACCGTATCCCCTTTTGGAAACATTAGCAGTTCTATCAGCCTGAAGGCAAATGAAAAAAATGCAACACTTCACTTCACTCTAGACAAAAAGGTGGCAAAGGGCATTAATACTGTGTGCATCCGTGCTGGCTTTCATCAGACCTTATTCCCAGGGGTCACTTCTGACGTTCATATTCATTTAGCTGCTAATTCTTCTTCAGAAAGGTAAACTGATAACAGCAGTTCTGTCTTAGAGTGGGATGACATTTTCACTGTGCTACATCATCATTTAGATATTTTTTTCAACATCTATCTTTTTCCTTTTTCTCCAGTGTTTTCTTGCAGTGTACAGTTCAAAAGAAAGAGGAGACGTTTAATGCTCACTTGAGTGGAAGTCTACCAGATGATCAAGAGTGGCGACTATCTCTCTCAGCAGATATTTTCAATTCCATACAAGATCTCGCTGCTTTACCTAATTCAGCTAGTTTAGTTGGAGTACTAACCCAGTCAAAGGGTCTAACTGAAGGTAAATCCAAGAGCAATGTGCAGTGTGCAAATTCACTTTTCAGTGAAAAAAGTTTCAGAAAATTTGAGTAGAATTCAAGTTTATTTATTCATTGCATTACACAATAGGCTAAGTAAGTTCACCATGCAAATGCCACATCTAACTGAATGTGTTGTTAGTGCTTGCTACTTTCATGTTGTTGTGTGTTTGTGGTGCAGGAGAGATTACTGTAGTAGTGGATGATGCTGTGTATGGGCTGGAAGTGACTCGTCAGCATGACAGCAAGTCTGGAGAAGATCTTAGTGCCTTGCTATGTCTAGTTGCTATGGAAGAGACACTGTGTGTAAACATCAACAGTAAGTTAACACATTGTGGGTGCAGACGTCTTCATACCCAACTGTCTCACTCTTTCCCTTGGCTTCGTTCTGCAGGTATGTTCAGCAACATTAGCAGACTCTTGTTATGGCTGTGTGGTTGAGTGTAGTATGTTTCTGTCTCTGTCTGTTGGAGCAGGGCTTCCGCTGAACAGCAGCGCAGGTGTGTATGTGAACTGGAATGGCAGCAGTGTGTGTGCCCAACTGATGCTGCATGCAGAGGCCAGCAGCCTGACAGCCACACTGGATCAGAGTTCTCAACACAGCTCACAAACTACTGGATGCTCTCAGGTTAGAGTATCACAGTCATTCAGTAATCGTAAATCGCTGAAAGGCTCCCATATTTCTCAAATCTCAAACACACCAGCTAACACACAAGAACAAATGCAGTATTTGTGCAGTTTCTTTTCTTACTTGTTCCTCTTCTATGTCCATGAATTGGCTGAACTTCCTGGCTGTATGCAAACAAAGAAGTTGCTGTGTATTAATGAATTCACCAGATTTGAACTGACGAAAATGAATAATCAGCGAATAATGAGTAATGTGTCATATGAACTGCCTTATGGGGCTTTTATGGTCATTTTTGTCTTTTTTGAGCTTGAGATTTTTATTCTTCTTAACATCTTCTTTCATACTCATCCATTACTATTATTTAATGTAATAATACATTGAATATGACATTTACTCACTCTAATACTTCTGTGAAACACAAAAGAAGATATTTTGAAGAGTGTTGAAGAAGAATAACACACCTGGATATCACTGATTTCCATTGTATGGACATTTTTCAAAATATCTTCTTCGGGGTTCTACAGAATGTCAATAAGCAAATAGTTTTGGAGACCATTGACTTCCACTGTATAAAGCAAAAAACACAGAGACATTTTGTCATAATTTGGTGAGAAAAGTAAGATAGAAAATTCATTTTCAGGTGAACTATCCCTTTAATATTTCTCTCACACTGTATAGTACAGCTGCCTTTATATTTCAGGAAAGGGGATTTTACAATGGAGTAAATGAATATGCTAGTCCTGAAACCTTTCTAACATCTATATAAGTTGAAGTTTTGTGATTTGTGTTTGTTTTGAAATCACCTGTGATGCCTACCTTAATCACACTTAATCGTAGAGTGATAATCACTTATTGAAGAATAAGCAGCATCAGTTTAGTATGCAGTAGTATCTATGTGGAGACCACAGAAACCCCTTCTACACTCTGGGTCATTTCCCATGTTGATGAAGGGAAATACCTCTGATTCCACACTCCTCTCCCACAAGCAAAGTAAACTGAAGGCCCAGAGACTTGTTTTTACAGGTGAACTGCACAGAGGGGATCGCCACGGGCCACCTGCTGGGCGTCTGCTCTGGGCAAGGCCAGGAAGATTCAGTGAAGGTACGTGGGTGAGAACATTTAGGAGCGTTTTCTTCTTTTGAAGAATGGTTCAGTGATCGCTGTGGACATTGGATTGTGTTTGTATCATATGGTGATTCACATCTGAACCTATCCTGGTTTTTGTGTAGGTTGGAATCAGAGCCAGTCTTTATAACTCCCAGATGTCAGCTTTCTCATTTGATCTTCAAGGTCACCAGAATATCTCCAGGTACAGTAGCCTTGTAAGAAATAATAATAATAATAATAATAATAATAAAAACAGCACATGTATGAGTAGACTATCCAACTAACTCTTGTCTTTTTTAGCATTGGACTAATGGTGAACATTTCCCACAATATATCTGCTTTGCATTCATACCTGCCATTTGAGTTTCACTCAAAATCACAGGTATGACAAAATCATTCTTAATTTATTTTAATTACTGTGGTTATTTTTTTAAAGGAATAGTACTCTAAACATTTTTAAGGGGCATTCAGTACTTCTCTGGCTAGCATTTGCATCACTACCCTTCATGTATTTTACACACCGATACCACAATGGTGTTATTAGACGCTGCACTGCTATGGAGGTAAATCAGTAGCTAAACTCGAGAGGTTGAAGATCTGAATGTGAGAACTTGCCATATTAATATTTGTATTTGTAAGTTCAAATTTACACTCACAGCTCTGATGTGAAAAGCTGAATCTTTCAATTTGCACACACAGAAAATGATCAAAACACCCGTGTTTTGAATTGGAAGTTGTAGATTAATAGTTACAAATGTGTAGAATGACATTCACACAAAGAAAATGACATACACACATGTTTACGACATATTTACTTTTGCACTTTACTTCAGTTTCGCTGCACAACGTCAAGTCGGCACTTACAACCTCTCAGATCTGGAAGTACAAGTTCAAATCCTAGCGCTCTGACTTTTGCTACTCTTTTTGCGGTATTCTGTTTCAAAACTCACTTGTGCACTTACAATAGCATTTTATACTGGAAAATGGAACAGCATTATGTTCTCATACTCCTCCTTGGCAGTTAAATGTGACTAAACAATTAAGTGTAACTTTTAACCAATAAAATAACTGTACTACATGTTAACTCAGTCCTGTTTAGTTAATTTGAAGAGATCATGGTACTAAATAATATGCGCAATAATTATGATCCATGAATGACCATTTGAAATATAACATTTTCTAATATGGTTATTATTTATACTACAATAACTGTAGTATTTAGGTTTAAATTCCAGTGCAAAGAGGCACGCTTTAAATTAGAGGCATTTGGTGGCCAGAAAGATAATATTCATATGCAATTCCATTGCTTAAACACTAGATGGCCTTGTTGATGTTTAATAAATACATGTATTTAGCTCTACTAGTCGCTCAAAACAGTATTTCTGGTCATAAGTGCTTATTTTTTAGGTTTTGCTGTTTAATGTACATTTAGACATTATTAAACACTCGATTTTTATTTAAAAAAAAATAATAATAATGTTGCATTTAAAAAGTTCATTACTGACAAGCAAATTAGGAATTTAACCCAATGAAGAAGTTAAAATTATTTTTACAAAACATAAAAATAATAAGAACAGCATTATATTGCAACTCTGGTAGAGTGATATGCAGTGGGATACATATAAAATATGTTTGCATTATTTGTCTACCAGATAATACCTGAATGGCAAAATGAATGCAGTGTCTTAAAATCCTGTCAAAGCTAAGGATATTCAGTGAAAACAATTGGCATTGTTCATTGGTCAGGCATCGACCAATAAAATGTCTTCATTCGCACCAAAGCACCGCCCCCAGCTCTGCTCTCTCACATCTGCATATACAAGTGCACAAGTGAGTTTTGAAACAGAATACCGCAAAAAGAGTAGCAAAAGTCAGAGCGCTAGGATTTGAACTTGTACTTCCAGATCTGAGAGGTTGTAAGTGCCGACTTGACGTTGTGCAGCGAAACTGAAGTAAAGTGCAAAAGTAAATATGTCGTAAACATGTGTGTATGTCATTTTCTTTGTGTGGATGTCATTCTACACATTTGTAAATATTAATCTTCAACTTCCAATTCAAAACACGGGTGTTTTGATCATTGTCTGTGTGTGCAAATTGAAAGCTTCAACTTTTCACATCAGAGCTGTGAGTGTAAATTTTAACTTACAAATACAAATATTAATATGACAAGTTCTCACAATCAGATCTTCAATCTCTCGAGTTTTGCACTGCCATCTCTATGGTATCTGCGTTTTATGTATATTACACTGATATAGGTGAGTTTTAGAGAGGTCTACACAATAATTAACCCCTCACCTATTCAGCCAGAAAGAAGTTACTTGTGCATTGCAGAATTTTCTGTCATCAAATTTTTACACCTGTTTATTGTCTTTACTTTATGTTTTCTGGCTTCAAATTAACTTGTAATATGTAATCTGTAACATTTCCAAAGTAACCTTCCCAACACTGATACTGAGTGGGGCGACCAGCACAATATATAAATAAAACACTTTGCATAGGAAACAGTACAGTTTTCATTTCACTCGAGTGTGCACAGTTTACTTCTTAATGTGAAATAAAACTTAACTTAGCACCGAACTACTAAATACATATTTAAGTATGCTAGATTGTTGACGCATGACCTTATTATCCACATTATCCACATTTCCCAAAGTGGCTATCAGTTAACATCTCAAAAAATGTTTGTTTTGCATTTTATTCCTTTTTATGTAAAAAATGCCTTACATGTTGTTCCCTTACAGTTGAGCCACACACGCTCTTCAGTTAAAGGTACTGCAGAACTTCTGGTCGGTGTGAGCGGTTTGGCTTTTGAAGCAGAGATCTCGAGTACAAACTCTGGCTTTAAACATGTGCTGATGTTCAATCACTCAATACCTCAGGTAGTGGAATTGTCTGTCAGCCCTAATATTATATCTCCTCTAAAGGTGAAATCATGTTTACCGATTTTCAGCTAAATCCAGTCATTTCAAAAAGAATCCAAACGATCTGGAATTTCGAGTCAGGGCGAAAATTTCCACACACAGATTTCACATTGGGTTCAAATTGGTCACTCAAATATATTTTATCACGACATTATTGACAACAAACAATGGACCTTTTTGACAACAAAAAATTAGCAGAAATTTTACTCATTTGCAGTGCTGGGTTGTAATAGAATAATACAATCTGGATTACATAATCATATTCCAAAAATTAAGGATTTGTAATCAGACTGCAGTTACATTTTTACATATTACAATTACATTATATTACAAACAAATTGTAAAAATTCTCATTATTTCCTATTTACATGTAATGCACTTTTTTTTTGTCATCTGAACCTCATTCACCTAATATGTTTACTTAAAGTGTCCGCTGAGAATAACTAATTAATACATTTGCATGTTCATTTTAATCTGATATTAGCACCTTAACAATACATGAAACATGATACTTTTTGTTGTGTTTAGATTTTGCATTAGATTTTGAATAATATGTTATTTCTGTACCACTAGCTACACTTGTTACCCAGGAATCTGGCATTGAGGACACGCTACGGTGGAAAGAGAGGGTCACACACTCTCATGCATCGAGCGCAGTGGGAGAATCAGGATTTAACACAGATCGACTCCTCAGAGGGTGTCACACAGTTACATAGTTATCCAGAACTGCCAGGTGGATATGCCACATTGCTATCGAAGATGAAGTTGCTGATCTATTCACACACTTCGTCAGTTGTATCATCATGAACACCGTATTCTGAAATGCTCACATGTCTCTCTTATTACAGGAAAGAATCAGGGTTGGGGTTTGGATCTTAGGATAGAGAATGACAGTCAGAGGAAACTAGCTGATCTGAGTGTCGACTGGATTCTGTTTGGACACCATGATCAGGTTAAGCCAGGCAGAGGTTTTTGGGGGTTCTGTTGTGGTTTGGTCTTGTGTTATTACATTGTCCTGATATAAGTCTCTTGTATGTTGTTTTCAGGTCCGAGTTGAAGGCTCTTGGACTTTGGTGAGCAGAAAAACTGATTCATTAGAACAGAAACAACCCTTTATCTCAACACTGACTCACTTTCACATACATGCCCTGTCTCACGGATCCGGCCACAGGCACGACAACAACAACCAGGTGCACAGCTGCCATTCTCAAACAATCTCTATAATCTCAAATAATCTCCACACTTTCAAAGAAAAGTATTTTCTCTCTATACAAATCTCATTTCCAATGCATCTCTCCATTTTCAAATACTTGCCACACTCTCTAGGCTGCACTTCCTTTCTTATAATTGTTAAAGGGATAGTTCGCCCAAAAATGAAAATTACCCCATTACTTACTTACCTTCAAGCCATCCTAGGTGTATGTGACTTTCTTCATTCAGGCAATTACAGTCGGAGTTATATAAAAAAATGTCCTGGCTCTTCCCATCTTTATAATGGCAGTGAAGAAAGGTCCAGATTTTGAAGCCCCAAAAACAGTGCGTCCATACATAATGAAAAGTACTCCACATGGGTCCTTTATTAACCCCTGGAGCTATGTGGAGTACTTTTTATGATGAATGGATGCACTTTATTTTGCTTCAAAATCTTTATCATTAAAAGCTTGGAAGAGCCAGGATATGTTTTTATATAATGCCGATTGTGTTCGTCTGAAAGACGAAAGTCATATGCACCTGATGGCTTGAGGTTGAGTAAATCATGGGTAATTTTCATTTTTGGGTGAATCATCCCTTTAAAATGGAATATCTATGTTATACAAGTTTTGTGTTTCTATAGGCCCGTCTTTCTTGGGAGCACGGAAAGCCTGTAAATGTTTCTGTAACAGTGAGCGAGCACTGGCATAATGACTTAAGCAGAGGACAAGCCTGTATCTTTCTCTCACCAGGACAGGTACACCACAGCACAGCACTCACAACTTTCATTTTACGATCAATGTTATGTGACTTAATGATGACAATGACTTAATGACAATGACTTAATTTTGCTATGTAATAATTAGGATAATGTACAGTTATTATCACAAAAAATTAACCCCTCCAGGGGCATACAAGGTTTGAGCAGGATCCTGTTCAGCCTGTCAAGGTTTATTTTGCAATAATGTCCAGCTGACTTACATACAGTACCGTTAAGGTTTGTATTATACTTTTATTTATTTTCTGTTCATTATTATCATCATAATCAATGATTAAAAACAGATAATAGTTTTGATTAATCCATGACAGATTTTTATCTCCCTTTTTATTCAAAACAACAGCATTTATTTGAAATATAAATAATTTGTAACGTGATAAATGCCTGTCACCTGTGATTTAATACATCCTTGCTAAAAAGCATTATGTATTTTTTTAGACTTCAAACTTTTGAACCATAGTGTATATAAAAAATAAACTACTGTATGCTGTGCCCCAGACAGTATATATCTGCTTTGTTTTCTGTATATATGTATCTGTCAGATACAGTCGTTGCTCCCCCTAGTGGAGATGGAGGGATGTGTTGCTGTAGCTCAGGAGGGGAAGGCCTACTCCCAAAACACCGAGCTCAAATGGAAGGAAAAGAGGATAACTCAAAGCATGAAATACCAGGTGTGGATTATTTAAGGAAATGAAATCTTGTTTGTTGCAATACCTTTATTTAGGATGTTGGGATCTGAGATGGTCTTTCTTTTTTTTGTTGTCTGTTGTTTAGGGAGGAGTAAAAGGAATGCACACACTCCTCGTGGAGGTGGGGGCCCAAAACGTCTCACCCTCTCCATGTCCATCTCACTCTCTTCTGACCCAGATACACACCAACCTGAGGGACCGTCTTGAACACCATGTTCAGATTGGCCTCTGTCCTCCACAGCCTGTAAGACCACACACTAGCCATCATTAAATTACAATAAAATGTACATAGAACAACTTTAAGGGGTTGTGAACTGAGAAATCAAACTTCCCTTGATCTTTTGACAGATAAGAGGTCATTGCACTATGAAAAAAATCCTATAAGTTTCAGCACTTAAAACTTTCTTGTTAGTCTAAAAACAGCTTATATTGAAGCCAATCTGCCAAAACGACAGCTTGTGGAATCTACCACTTTATGATGTAATAGTGTGGCTAAACACAGAACAAGATCTAGGCCTACATCTACATCATTGCCAGTTTAGCCCTGCCCACATTTGCACATGTAGTGTAAATAATGAGAGAGGCAAACCCAGGTCGACACCGAAATCAACCGATAACGATGCTCCGAAGACAAGAAGATGCAGTGCAGTGCCAAGCTGTGGAAAAACACAGTCTTTGCATTGCCTTCCTTCTGATTGCTTTGTCTGTTATTACAGATAATTTGATATGTACCGAGTATTTATGGATTTTTTACCTAAATCACAGCAGTAGTAGAACCAAGTGAAGGCTTTATTCTAAAGAGTGATCAAAACATGCAGGGTCAAACACCAGCAAACAGGTATAATCCTGGGCAGACAAAAGGGTAATCCACAAAACAAGTGTAGGTCAGGGCAAGCAGCAAATTATGTCAAATTAAAAGTTTTTGATTTAAAGTACATTTTAAATCATCATGTTTAAATAATCTTTTGTCATGCTTTTAAAAAGTGCACATATTTTGACTTTCTAAAGCACATGTAAAGTACTTGAGTATTTTGAGTAGCACATGTAGAGTACCAGTATTTCAACTGGGTTATTTGAAGTATTGTTTATGTACTAAACAGCAACTTCATCATTACAAATGTGTAATTACAAATATATTTAAATACAGCAAACAATAAAAGATACATAAAAGTACATAAAGATGTACCTACAGTACGTTCTACTTAAGTGGGTCAAATGCTCTTTAGTTCAAATAATTGTGTTTAATATAAAATGTTTATTTTATTGTAAATTACATGCAGTTAGCCTGAAAATATAACATTTAGTTTGCATACAAGTATTTTTTTTCAAGTCACAAGTACCGTTTTTTTAATTTTTTTAAGGATGTTATTTTTTGATGAATTTCCTTTAAGAAAATGTAAAAATTAAAGTGTTACAGTTAATATATGATTAGGACTAGGATTAGGACTAAATTATTTGGATTAAAAATTGTGGTAGATCACTACAGTTATATTAATTCAGGTCAGTTGTAATGTGAGAAAGCTCTACCTCCTTTAGTGGACTTTGCTATCCTAGGAACTACCAAAAGTCCAGCGTTTTGTGATCTTAGGGAGCATGATGGATTGTAGCGTTGTAGAAGGCTAGTTAGGTACGCAGGAGCTAAACCATTTAGGGCCTTATAGGTAAGTAATGATAATTTGTAACTGATACGGAACTTAATAGGTAGCCAGTGCAGAGACTGTAAAATTGGGGTAATATGATCACATTTTCTTGACCTGGTAAGGACTCTAGCCGCTGCATTTTGGACTACCTGTAGCTTGTTTATTGAAGAAGCAGGACAACCACCTAGAAGTGCGTTACAATAGTCCAGTCTAGAGGTCATGAATGCATGAACTAGCTTTTCTGCATCAGAAACAGACAACATGTTTCGTAGCTTGGCAATGTTTCTAAGATGGAAGAATGCAGTTTTTGTAACATGGGAAATATGATTTTCAAAAGACAAGTTGCTGTCTAATATAACACCCAGATTTTGACTGTAGAAGAAGTAACAGTACATCCGTCTAGTTGCAGATTGTAATCTACAAAATTCTGTGTAGTGTTTTTTGGTCCAATAATTAATATCTCTGTCTTATCCGAATTTAATTGGAGAAAATTATTGGTCATCCAATCTTTTAAATTTTTAACACACTCTGTTAGCTTAGATAATTTAGAGGTTTAATCTGGTCTCGTTGAGATATATAGCTGAGTATCATCAGCATAACAGTGGAAGCTAATTCCGTATTTTCTAATAATATTACCAAGGGGCAACATGTATATTGAAAATAGAAGGGGACCTAGGACGGATCCTTGTGGCACTCCATATTTTACTGATGATAAATGAGATGACTCCCCATTTAAGTAAACAAAATGGTAGCGATCGGACAGGTAGGATCTAAACCATCTTAGAGCCTGCCCTTGAATACCTGTATAGTTTTGTAATCGATCTATGAGTATGTCATGATCTATGGTGTCGAACGCAGCACTAAGATCAAGTAAAACTAGAAATGAGATGCAGCCTTGATCTGACGCAAGAAGCAGGTCATTTGTAAATTTAACAAGTGCAGTTTCTGTGCTATGGTGGGGCCTGAACCCTGACTGAAATTCTTCATACAGATCATTTTTGTGCCTGAAGGTGCTCAATTGAGCAGACACAACTTTTTCAAAAATTTTAGACATAAATTCTTTGGCTACAGGTAACAACTTTTTCAGTAATTTACTGGGTACAGGATCTAATAAACATGTTGTTGGTTTAGAGACAGTGATAAGTATATTTAGCTCCTCCTGTCCTATATTTGTAAAGCACTGCAGTTTATCTTTGGGTGCGATGGATGAAACTGAAGTGTTAGACGCTGTAGAATCTACATTCGCTATTGTATTTCTAATGTTATCTATTTTATCAGTGAAGAAATTCATAAAGTCATTACTATTTAACGTTGGTGGAATATTTGAATCAGGTGGCGTCTGGTAATTTGTTAATTTAGCCACTGTGCTAAATAAAAACCTTGGATTGTTTTGGTTATTTTCCAAGAGTTTGTGGATATGCTCTGCCCTAGCAGTTTTGTAACATTTGTTTTTTTTTGTTTGTTTTTTTCACAGGGTTTAATTTGGTCTGGATCTCACAGAGTGAACTCAGGCAAGGAGCTGTTGTACACTCACACCCGTGTGTCTGTGTCCGGACACCCTCAGCACAACACCTTCACACTGACGCTCAGAAACATCAGCAGCAGTCAGCGCTCCAACTACTCACTGATCACAGAGGTACTCACACTGCTACTGAACGTGTTACAAGTTGTTAAAATTTTAAAAGACAATGGAAAATACGAAAACAAATATGTGTTATTTACAGTGGCTGGTAGGAAACTGGAGTGTGGAATTGGCCTGCAGCTCTCTGTCTTCAGGCAGGAACATGGCAGTCCAGATTCATGCAAAACTAGACCGCAGTGAGATGCTCTGGCTGCAGGGGATGCTGGGAAAACGCTGCCTTCGAGCTGCTGCTGGATACGACACTGGTGAGGATGCTAGTTAACCCTAAAAAACTCACATTTCTAGGGTCTTGAAATGATTCGCATGATTACAACCTTGCTGTTGTACACTATCTACTACTTGTCTCTTATATGACTGATAGTTAAATGATTTTTAGGAAGTAAAAAGCCTTTTAGTATAATTGTAAACGCAGAGATTGTTTCAAATTTTTTATTGATGTGAAATCGTTTTTTGTTTATAAAGTAAATCTAAGAATAACTTTTATATTGTAAGTAAGATGAACACTTACTGGATTGAAGCAGCTATGTTTACATGATTATCCAGACATTTTTTCTTTCTTTTATAAAAATCGTATTAAAATATGCAACATCAGACTTTTGAAGAGCATTTATCACCACTGTGTTCCAATGGATTTTATGGTTTGCATATAATCATAAAAGTTATTATCAATAAGATTTTCCCCCTTGTTTATGAGCACCATATTGCCACTATATGAACCATAAAGCCTGATGTATCAAGTGTGTTTATTGAACAAAAACTCATATGTAAACCTTTTTATAAAGATTTTAAGACTATTATTTGAGTATTCATTTATGACTATTATTAAATATTTCAGGCTTTACATGGTTAATTCTGCTGTAACAAAATTATAATTTATCATATATTTTTATGAATGAGACTTGTATGCCTTTCTACTTGCCGTCAGAAATGTCTGATGAAATCAGAGTGGTGTTTTGTTCGGAAGGACATCACAAGTTTACCCTGGAGGCTCAGCGAGGCGGTCGAGGCATTGAAAATGAGACCCTTACCCTTATTTCTGTAGGAGCAGCCAACCAGAGTCTGCTATTTCAAGCTAAGGGATGTAGGGAATGCCTGTGGGCTGCGGAGGTGAGGACAGCAAGGATTTATGAAGTTTCTCACATAATATAAATCTGCCAGGTACCTTGTACATAGTTTTTCAGGTCTGGATTGATACCATATCTTTACAGGCACGGCTCCAGCAGCTGGGGTCCCGGATTAGGAGTAAACTTTTGGACAGAGTTCAGAGACTTCAGCATCTACTGTTAACATTCAGACGACAGGTTTGTTATATCTCACAGGCTGTCCTGCCGCATATTTGGACTATGTTAAAGGGTTAGTCACTTCAATTATTCACCCTCATGCGGTTCCAAAGCTGTATGTCTGTCTGTCTTCTGTGGACCATAAAAGGAGATATTTTGAAGAATGTCTCTGTGGGGTTCAGTTACACTATTAATTATTTTTATTTTTTTATGAGTGGATTAGACAAGTTTAAATGGGTGATATAAAAAAGTAACAAAAGTGTCCCTCATGGGTCATTTTGACCCAAATAGGAATGAATGGAATTTATAATAAAAAAAGTGCATTTTTTATAAAAAAAATTTTGATATACAAAATCTGAGACAATCCAGTAGAGATGTATACCCAGACAAAGGGCTGAGACTACAGAATATTCGCAATGCAGAAAAACTCACATACACACACACGCACACACACATGCACAAACTCACACATGGTGCAGATACTCCAATAGAACACATTATAATATGTTTTATCGTTCTCGCTTTGATATATCTGTCTTCTAGGCGGGGGACAGCATGTTCCTGCTGGAGCTGAGTGAGGGGCCGCTGTCTCTGACCCAGCAAGCCGAGACTCTGCTGCTTCAGAGAGCAGGAGCGCTGTGGAAAGCATGGACCACCGGCCTGCTCCGACACACGCTCACACACAGCCTACCGCACACGCTCCATGTCCTGCATCTCATATCTCAACAGGTCCAACAAGAGCTCAGGAGTGAGTTTGCCTTAAGTTCTCTATGTCACTGATAATTCATTCAGGTTACCTGATTTTATTTACAATCACATGCACAGTTCCCTTTGAGCCGTACTGGGTGAATGACAGGAAACACATACCTTTATTTTATAAAATACAGAGCACATGTTAAAATGATTTTCTGTGGTAATGTAAGGTCACAGTATCTGTAATTGATCTTGACAGTATCCTAGTGGCATCACTGCATAAGCATCTGTAAAACAGTCGTAATTATGCACCAGCACAACTGTGGTTTCATGTCATCACCTTTCATTTGAAAATGCCTGTCAGTGTGTATTAGTGTTATTGTAGTTTTAACTTTTCCCAGAACCCCTGGCTACTCTAGCTGGAGCGTACCACGATGTGACAGGGGTGCGTTTGGACATGGCGTGGCAGCAAGGAATGCAGCTGTGGACCAGAGAACTAACAGAGCGTTTGCCTGCAATACTTCACGATCCTCAACTGAGGGCGCCGTCGCTGACTGCATTGCATGTTGCCATTTTTGCAATGGACATGGCAAGAAAGATGCATTTCTCTGTTTTCCTGCCGTTACAGGGGGTGTTTATGCGACACCATTTTCAACTAAATACAGAAAAAAAAAATTATGCATTAATTTACATGACAACAGCATTTTGGGAGCCTGAAAAAGCTAACTTTTGAAACATGCCAAGTGTAAACTACAAAATGCAAATGCAGATCATGCGCATGTATATTACCTGTTCAGTCTTTAGACATGACCAAGTCTCTTTACAAAGTGACATCGCCAACTACTGGCCTGGCATGCATAACACAGCACTCTTAGTAGTTTTCGTTTTCAGTACATCATAGTCATGTAAATGTACTCCTGGAATGTTGATTAAGCAGGATAGAGTTATTAAGAGTTTGTATGTTATGTTCTTCAGGTGGGCCAGCAGACCTTTCATTGGATGGAAGCCCGATCGGCTGCCATGCTAGTGGGTATCAGAAGGCAGCTTGCAATAATGTATAAGTTCTCCAAAAGGTATGTAGTAAATCTGCCAGAAACATGACCGATCGCTGCTTGTTGCATCTGAACATACCACAGGTGCTGTTCACTGAAACTGGCCAGTGTGTTTGGGGTGCCAGAGTCTGCACTCACTGTATGTCAACCCCTTTGCTTGGAGTATTAGTAGACTGTTAGGTTAAGGTAGAATAAACTGACGTACTTGTAAAGTTATCTATAGTCAGGAAGAATGCCTGTTAGGGGACTATCAAATTAAAGTGTTTACAAAAAAAATCCTCCTTGAGCCCAGTCATTCTCAACCAAAGCCCTGCATTGTTGACAGCAATATTCAAATGACCCATTACTCTTTTAGATGTTTGAAATGAAATGGATTAAACCCTGGAGCACAAAACCAGTCATTAGAGTACTTTTTTCGAAATTGAGATTTATACATCATCTGAAAGACGAATAAATTAACTTTCCATTGATGGACAATATTTGGCCGAGATATAACTATTTAAAAAAATCTGGAATCTGAGGGTGCAAAAAAAAAAAAATCAAGATATTGAGAAAATCACCTTTAAAGTTGTCCAAATGGAGTTCTTAGCAGTGTATATTACTAATCAAAAATTAAGTTCAAATTAAGATATTCAAGGTAGGAAATTTACAAAATATCCTCATGGAACATGATCTTAATACTTAATATCCATATGATTTTTGGCATAAAAAATAAATCTAAAATTTTGACCCATACAATTTATTTTTGGCTATTGCTACAAATAAACCCCAGCGACTTAAGACTAGTTTTGTGATCCATTTTAGAACTTGCCATAACTATAAAAATGTAAATCCTTTCGAAAAATGTCCAACAAGTTATACAAATTTATTAATTTATTATTATTTTTTTTTTTTATTATTTTTTTTATTTGTTTGTTTATTTGTACAGGGACAACGCACAACAACAGTGTTGTGCCAGAGTTAGCTATAAAGCTAACTTGCATCTGCAGTCCCTGGGCAGGATGTTGTTACAAAAAAACAATATTGAGTGACAAACAATACAATACATATAATACATACAATATCACATCATACTACATTATACTACAAAAAAAAAAGTCAATGATCACATATCTGATTTTCCTTAAGCCATACTTTAAGCATAGTTTTAAAAATACTAAGTGTTGAACACTCTAATATTAAAGGGAACCCTGGATAAATGTTAACTTTGTTTACCACAAAAGAGACTTATCATGTATATATGTATGTATAATATATTTAGTTGAAAAATACATTTATAGTGCTATTCATAAACATGACTTGCATGCATCTCTTCTAAAATGAGCATGTTTATAATTTCTGAATTAAAGTTTTTTAATTATTATTTTGAAAGCCTAAATAAAAGGATGGCATTTTTAAAAGAATAAATAGTCATAGTCTTTTATTGTTATTTCTTTAGAAAGAAAAAACAACAACGCATGTTTACATATGTAAACTCGAAAAAATATGTAGTGTGACCCCCCAAACACATGATATTTATGAATTAATTTCATGAAATTTGTCACATGATTACAGACCATCAGAAATACACCATCTACTGATCATAACAATTTTTTCATCCACATTTTTTTTTTTTTTTAGTTTGGTAAATACCACCTGGATGTTGCAAGCACTGAAGCAATGTTCTGTGGGCGAATGAGATAAAAGTTTATCTGTTTACTATATATGCACAGTGGGATGTTTTGTTTCAAATTGAGCATACCAACACTAAAACCCCCTCCCCAACTGTGAAGCATATGTCTGGAGAGGGATGTGGAGCTGATCTGATGCCTGAGGTCTCGCCTGCTACAGTCATTGAGGGACCAATGAATTTTATATTGTACAGCACATTGTCAAGACTTGATTTAAAACTCATGTTGTTTGACCACAATCCAAAACACAGAAGTAAATCAACAACAGAATTCTCAAATTGCGTAAAATAGAATCGCCAAAGTTCTGAGCTCAATTTGATTGCTGGAACAGAATGTTCAAGAAACATCTCAACAATACACATCAGCTGAAATGATTGGGCCATACAACACACCTTCAGCACATAAAATGAAATATTCTGTCATTATTTACTCAACCTTGTGTGGATCCAAACCTGTATGATTTTCTTTCATCTGTACTTTTTATGTTCATGTTTCTCAAATGTGAAAGAGGAATCAACTCTGTATCCGCACACTGCCTGAAACATATCTCTTTGCATGTGCGTGCTTTGGGTGGTTCTTCTTCATTTGAATGTATAAATTGGCAAACTAATCTGCGAATCAAATGCATGCTGAACTGTGGGGCCTGATCCATACGCATCAACTGCGATCTGTTTAACCGCTAATATATATTAACTGTACAGTCGTGGCCAAAAGTTTTGACAATTACATAAATATTAGTTTTCAAAACGTTTGCTGCTAAACTGGTTTTAGATCTTTGTTTCAGTTGTTTCTGTGATGTACTGAAATATAATTACAAGCACTTCATATGTTTCAAAGGCTTTTATCGACAATTACATGACATTTATGCAAAGAGTCAGTATTTGCAGTGTTGGCCCTTCTTTTTCAGGACCTCTGCAATTCGACTGGGCATGCTCTCAATCAACTTCTGGGCCAAATCCTGACTGATAGCAACCCATTCTTTCATAATCACTTCTTGGAGTTTGTCAGAATTAGTGGGTTTTTGTTTGTCCACCCGCCTCTTGAGGATTGACCACAACTTCTCAATGGGATTAAGATCTGGGGAGTTTCCAGGCCATGGACCCAAAATTTCAACATTCTGGTCCCCAAGCCACTTAGTTTTCACTTTTGCCTTATGGCACGGTGCTCCATTGTGCTGGAAAATGCATTGTTCTTCACCAAACTGTTGTTGGTTTGTTGGAAGAAGTTGCTGTTGGAGGGTGTTTTGGTACCATTCTTTATTCATGGCTGTGTTTTTGGGCAGAATTGTGAGTGAGCCCACTCCCTTGGATGAGAAGCAACCCCACACATGAATGGTGTCAGGATGCTTTACTGTTGGCATGACACAGGACTGATAGTAGCGCTCACCTTTTCTTCTCCGGACAAGCCTTTTTCCAGATGCCCCAAACAATCGGAACTTCTACTTTCTGCAGAAGATCAATCTGTCCCTGATGTTTTTTTTGGAGAGAAGTGGCTTCTTTGCTGCCCTTCTTGACACCAGGCCATCTTCCAAAAGTCTTGGCCTCACTGTGCGTGTAGATGCGCTCACACCTGCCTGCTGCCATTCCTGAGCAAGCTCTGCACTGGTGGCACTCCGATCCACACTTTTCACAAAACGTTCTTGCAACCTGGTAACTATGGTTCCACAGCCTGGTTAAAAGGAGGGTGATGCTTGAAATCATTGTTCTCCATTGTTAACCATGTGACCTGCAAAGAAACGCGGATAGGATATTGGGGGTGAATTTTTTTTATAACTCATCTGTTTAAATTATATTAAAACTTAAAATTCTGCTTAATTAAGGGCGTGGCCACTTGATTGACAGGTGGATTGCCGCTGCTGACACTGCCGTCGCGCTAGGTGGGCGTGGCTTCAGCAACTAGCTCCCGCCTTTTTGCCCATTTTTGATTGTTCGGGAGTGCCAAGATGGCGACGGCCTGCTCTGCACACTTTGGGCTTCAAAAACACACTTCAGGAGTCTACGGGTGACGTCACGGACACTACGTCCATGTTTTTATACAGTCTATGAATGAGACCAATCACTGCAGATTAGCATCACACAAAGGAAGGGTTTGGAAAAATGAATCATTGAGCGAATCGTTTAGGAGTCGTTTAGCAAGTAAGGTTAAAATAAATGCATATTATAAAACAATGAAAGTGTTTTTTAGACCTTGCATGCATGTCAACCTGTTGTTGGGGACTCCCAAAACCAAAATATGTACCTTTCATTACCCGTAATGGGGGCACTTTAAATACTACTAATAATTATTGCATAAAAAATAAATAAACAACCATCATGAAAAAAATTGTTCAGCAATTAGGTCAGAAGTACAAAGGCAGGGCTCTGATATACAGCATTAAAAGTTCTGTTATTCCTAGAATATTGCACAGCTGGAAAAGGCTCTCAGCCAATAAGATTTGCGGACCGGAAATAACTGTTGTATATATGTGTGTATGCATGTAAGTATAATAAGTTACAGAGTTATTGCTAGTAATTTCTATATATTTTATAACTATTTTGATTTGGACTGATGGTAGGAGTGATACATACAGAAATGTACAGAATATAATTGCAAACTTTATTCCACAACCGTCTTCAGTGAGGGTGAGGTAATCTTTAGGGTGCCACTTCCTGTGGGCCCCTGGCTGAAGGTGGAGGAGGCAGGTGTAACTGAAGTTCTTCTGGAGGAGTTTGTCATGAAGCCTCTACTGGCCTTGAATTCTGTGAGCCCTACAGCAGAACTCTACCGGCTGAAGAGGAAGATGATGGACAGTCCAGTTAACTGTGAGTTATTGAATGTTTTAGAGTCTGTCTGCCTCGTGTGCCTTCATGTCTAACACATGTTTTCCAGCTCTAGGCCACTAATTGAGTTAATGTAGACCCCTGAGATTGTCCTACTATTCATGAGACAGATAAAGTTTAGCCATCTTTTACTCACCCCCCATATATATATTTTCTTGTCCATAATGAAAGTCAGTGGGGACCAGTGTTGTTTGTACCCAACAGTTCTTCTGTGTCCAGCAGTAGAAAGAAATTCAGGTTTGAAACATGAGTAAATGATAACAGGATTTCATGGGAAACAAATGACTATGTCTCCATATGTCTATTTACACACATCTGTGTTTGTACTTTATTTCCTCTGTCCAGATCAGGCATTTCTAGTGGAAGACATCTATTTGGTGTCATTCGACGGACATCTGTTCAAACTCCCAGCTTCCTGTGACTTCATCCTAGCAGCTGATGTCATCCAGCAAACCTTCAGCATTCTGCTCAAATCTGACAGGTTCAAACGTCGCTCGCTTGTAGTGCAAATGCAAAACACAAAGATTGCAATTCACCCAAATGGAGAGGTACATGTACCTGTTATTATGATGTCTAATATTTGTTTCATAGCGGATTTAGAAACTTAACACTATGTGATTAAATGGAGTAATACAAAAAACAAAATGTTGCTTTTAGGTGGAGGTTAATTGCCACATTGCACACATTCCATACACTAACCATGAAGTGGCTATCAGAAGGGATGTGAATTTAATTGAGGTGTCCAATGAGAGAGGACTTTGGGTATCATGTGACCCTCATCTAGAAGTTTGTAGTGTGAGCCTAGATGGATGGCTTCATGGTAAGTTCATTAGCGTTGTTTACTTCATTACTTGTTTTTGGCGATAAAATGTTGCCTAACATTTAAATGGTAGTACGTATACAGTATGTTAGGATTTTTCACGTTTTTGAAAGTCTCTAATGCTCACCAAGGATGCATTTATTTGATCAAAAAATGCAGTAAAAACAGTAATATTGCAAAATAGAATTATAAATAACGGTTGTCTATTTTAATGTTAATAATTGCAAAGTTTTTCATGAACAGAAAGTTAGAAATAACTGTGTTTATTTAAAACAAAAATCTTTTTTAAATGTCTTTACAGTATTTATTGATCAACTTAACGCATCCTTGCTGAATAAAAGTATTATTTCTATATAAAAATAAACAAAAATCATGGTGACCCCAAACTTTTGAACAGTATATTGTAACATACTGTAGTATATTAATATATAGGATATTATAATAACTGTTGAATATGTTTTAGGTTGTTACTAATTCGTGTACATCATTTGCAAATCTTCATGAAACCCTTCATAAAAGACAAAATGTTTTTTCCCCTTTTTTTCAAAAAAAGAAAAGAAAAATGTTTTGAATCAAATGCTGTAATGTTATGATTTGTTTCTGAGCTGGCCGGTAACTATAACTTTTCTATAAAAAAAAAAAAAAATGATTTTGAACTATGATAAGTGTCACTGTTCTGATCTATTGTAAATGCTAATATGCTGTAACGTGATGAATTAATGGATTTAATGACATTCAAAACCAGTGCTGCCTACCAAAAGTTCAGCTCTCTGAGGTCAATCATTCTAATACGCGTTCTAAGACGTTATTTTAATAAACTGTTTTTCAGGTGTGTCCACTGGTCTTTTAGGAACCAATGATAATGAGGCAGCTAACGAGCTTCTTCTGCCAGATGGCTCTCACACACAAAGTGTGCTTCAGTTTACTCACAGCTGGCAGGTAATGAGAGAAACCTGTGAGAAACGCACACCTGTTCAGCAAATGATATCACAGCCGGCTCAAATCACAGCACTGTTACATGCACCGTGCATGCTTTTTTAAATGGAATAATGTATCGTAAAACAGAATGTATAAAGACTTAAAGCTATAGTTAGGTCATTCCTACAGCTTGGTGGATTTTATGTCCGCATAAAACAATAATGCACATTTTACATAAAAATATTAAACAACTCTCATGCCACCAAATTGTTCATGCCATTTTTAAATGAACTTACACTTTAAATTTTTGAGCATGTCCCCTTAATAACATGACTTTTCTTGGAGGGAAAGTAACTCCAAGAACAAATTAAGTATTAGTCATAAACGTTACTTTTTTTATATACATTTAAATTCTTCCTAAAGTTTAATCTTCTGTTAGCATGTTGCACTTTCCTACTTAGTAATGGGCATCATTAGCTTAAAACATCCACCCTGTTACACAATGCATTGAGAAAATGCCATGTAACAGGATTGACAAATTTCCTAGGTCACATATGAAATATTTAAAATAAAAAAAAATATGTATATTTAATTATACTAGCCTGAGCTTGCCCATTGTGTTTTTCTGATATACAGATATTTTTCTCCCTCTAATAAGACCAAAATAAAAAATTATTATTATTTATTTATTTTTCTTTTTTTTACAAATCTGATCAGTCCAAAATCTTTCAAACTTTAGGAATGAGCCAGTCAACTCATGTCATCGGAACCTGAATTTTCTTTTTAGAATCAAACTTCCTTTCTTCCATCGAACAAAAATGTGAAACTGAAGAATGTTCGCACTGCTCTTTTCCATTATTTAAAGCATTCCGTATAGTGACCAGTGCTGAGCTCCAAAAAGCAACAAAGAACAGTCAACATTCATCAAAACAACTCTTTTCGTGCTCCGTGAGAGAGAAGAATAATGAGGGTCAATAATAAAGACTGTGTGGATCTAATGTCATATTTCCATGCTCTGTACTGTAGGTGGATTCGGAATGTGTCATCAGGAAAGCTGAAGTCTGTCAGAATGGCACTGCTGACTCCCTGCCGTGTACATTTCTGTTCTCTTCTACAAATTCTCCTCTGAGCCCCTGTTTCAGAGTGGTAAATACTGTACTCTGTTTTCTCTCACTCAGTGACATGTGCTAACTATTACAAGCCAGTGTATATAAAGATCCCTTTGATTAGATTGATCAAAAGACATCCACTCCTTGGGGGAAAAGGAGAATGAAAGAATGCAATAGTAAACAACACAATGAACTTCAGATGAAGAATTCTTATTTTTACATTGCGTTTATAAGCAGTCATTTTTTCGGATGAAGCATTTTCTGTCTTTTTAGGTGGACCCCGCACAGTTCATGATGAAGTGTGAAGGACTGGAGTGTGTATGTGATGAGCGTGCAGAGGTTTCAAGACCATCCTTTTGCACATTGGCCTCTGCCTATATCCATCAATGCCATAGAAACTACGTTCCACTGGAGCCGCCAGTGCAGTGCGGTCAGTATTTCTGCAAATGCAGTGAAATCTATAACCGTATTTTAAATAGATTACCCCTAGGACTGCACAGTTTGGTAAAAAATAAATAAATAAAAAATACATATTGTGATTTTAATTTGATCAGCATCATGGCAAGCATTTACCATCTCATATTGATTTTGCCTGGATATCTAAAAAGAAATAAAAAATAAAAAGATAAAAATAAACACCACAAAATCAAAGTGAAACAGCAGGTATCATGTTTAACAGAATATGCAAAAAATATTTTGTGAATTATCAAGTAATGTAATATTTTCCCCACATCCTTTTGTATATCAGAAGTTACTCTTCACACTTTATAAAAGAGACAAACTCTGATGAAGAGGGCTCACCCAAAACTGAACCAAATGAAAAAGAATCCAGTTTTTGTTGCATTCATATTGTATCTGGAAAATTTTGGTCCACTAAGTTCACTTTTTATTCACACTGTGTTTGAACTCAGTCCTATTGCATAATGCATTACCACATAAACCATTATTATTATTATTATTATTAAATACAATAATGTTTGCAAATGTGAACCTGAAACAAATGCACCGCTGACTCAAATCAAACCAAACTCATGCCGAGACATTTGTGTGGTGTGAGCACATATTGTGATCCATTCTGAGATGCTTAAACTGGTTAAAAAAAAATTGGTATCATGACATGAGTTTATATTTCAGACTTGTGTTTTAATTTCAGTGTAAGGGTGGTGTCCGGTTTACTCCAGTGGAGACATGAAGCATCAGCTGACCTGAAAATTCACAGAGACCTGTACAAAATCATTACTTTAAGTATCTTTATTAATTATTATTATGCACTATGACAAACTGATTTTAAAAAATATATATATATATATTTGCTGCCTGTTTTGCAATATGCAGTATTTTATGTAACCAAGAACATTGAATCTTTTATTAATGATAGTAAATAAATGTTAAAATATTCTAATTTGTCATTTGCATTTGTAAAGTTAGAAATTAATACATCAGTATAATTTAATCTTTTTATTGTATATATATATATATATATATATATATACACATATATATACACACACACATATATATATATATATATATATATATATATATATATATATATATATATATATATATATATATATATATATATATATATATATATATATATAATTATATATATATATATATATATATATATATATATATATTATTTTTTATATATATATTACATGCTAGATAATTGTGTTAATTACTAGAGTAATAACAACAACTAGCATATGTCTAATTACCAGCATTTACACAAGTATTTTTTTACTTTGAAGGTATGTTTGCTACATTCATTTCAATATATGGAAAACTGTTTTTCTGAACAAATAATCAGCAAATAAGTCAAAAGTAAAGCAGTTTGGACACTACACAACTTCACTGTGTTATGGATGTGCATTTTAAAAAGTTGATCTTAATGATCTGCCTATGATAACGTATAATAATGAATATCCTCCTGTGTAGGCTTAAATGTGCATTAGCTCTCTACATTGTATTTGATTCCCTGCCAATAAAAGCTTCATAAATCTTTCTGTTTTAATGTGATGGTATCCAAACAGACAGCATGTGGGAGACATTTGGCTTATGTTCTCCTGTTATTCCTTGAAGCGGGATGCGTGACAGGTTTTCCAGACATGAAGGATGGTAGAAATGTTCCTCTTACTCTGAGTGATGGTCTTGTGAGGATCATATAAGATCAGAGCCTTGTCAAGTCACTATAAAAACTCAAATGTGCATGTGGATCACCATAACAGATATTTATGGTCCTTAAGACGATGGATCTGTGGACTAGTTCTGTCATGCTGCAGATAATTCATGTGAAAGTTTATTTTTAAACATTACGTAATTTGTAAAAGGCTCATGGATGTGTGGTTGTAAATATTCACAATGAAAGTGCACTTTTCTTTAAACAAAAGTTCGTAAAAGGTTTATGAAACACTCATAGACGATAAAGTGAATAAGCGTTTTATGGTACCATCCTCCCTTTCGTTGATGATGTCACAATGGGCCTCTCGCCAAGCCTTTAAAAAATTCAAGTCCGCTTTTAGTAGTTCTTTTAAACTAAAAACTAAGATCATATACTTTGAACCAACTTTTTTTTTTCAGAGATGTACCAAATAAAATTATACTTAAGTGCACCTGGCTTATACTGATAATAAACTGATTGTATATTAAACTGATATCCAAAATATTTGGGCTATATTTGAATTAAAAATTTTGATCACGAAAGTATAATGAAGTATTCTATGTATACTGTACTTTGATTGTAGTTATTATTACTCTTTTGAGAGAATATTCTATTAAATATGTAAACTGGCTTCTTTTCGGTAGTGCTCCAGTTTTATATTCAATTCAATTTCAATTCAAGTTTAGCGCTTTTTACGATACAAATCATTTTAATTAAAGCAACTTTACAGAAAATGAAGTTTCTACAATATTTAGTAGCAGCTTATCAGTGGTGACTGTCAGTTTATGTACATATGACAGAAGTTTATAGAAAAATCAATTAATGAAGTAATCAAACAGACGATGAACACTATTAACAGTAATTATTATATGATGCAATCAAACTTATATCAAAAATTTGGTAGATCTGTATGTTGTTTCAGGGGTAGCATCATCAAATCCCTTTCATTGTTATATACTATCTTGAGAAGTCAGATTTGAGATGCTATGACTTAGAGCAGTGGTTTTCAACCTGTGGGCCGCGGTCCCCTAGTGGGTCGCGGTGGTATTGCAGGTGGGCCGCCAATTACTATTAAAAGAAATAATAATTTTGTTAATATATGTAAAAATGTCTGCGTCATAACATAATAAAATAATTTCATATAATTAAATAACAAAAAAATAAATATTAAACTGTAACTATGCTTCCACTATTCGAGCTCGCTGATTGATTTTAGAATAAACCACCAATTAATATTTTTGCTGCATATGCTACAGAACAACAAATTCAAACATGCATAAATGCTGTCAACATGTTCCCTCCTGACTGCTTGCTCCGCTGACTGTCTATCCGCTGCCGAGCTCTGCCTGGATCTGGTTTTCCCGTTTTGCTGAGCGGTGCCAGCCCGAGTTATTTTCTGTTCATTGCCAGTTCATTCTAGGGCTGTGCGATTAATAGAAATCGTCATAAAATCATGATTTGACCGTGCGCGATTTCTAGATGCATTATTTTAATGTGCTTTTGCGTTACATTAATGGCTCTCGCTGCTGCTTCTGCATGACGTACACATACTGTATACACACTGCAAAAGGAGTATGTGTGCACCTGTATAATGTATAACAAATCTATTTCAACACCTGAGGCACCGCTTCAATTAATGAGCTCTATGAACAATGCATGGCAAAAAAGAAAAAAAGTCAGTGGACACGGGATTTATTTATTTATATTTTTTTGCCATAAGTCTAGAAATTTTGTTACACCTTTATTATAGGTATTACAACTATATAGGTATAACAAGGAAGTTACAACTTTTTGATAAAGCTTAATTGTTTTTTATTTGGAAATATGTTTAAAATTCATCCTGAATGCATTTATGACTGTAAAGCATATCTGTGTGTCAAAATTGTTTTTAAAATCGAAATTGCAAAATTGTTCAAAGAAATTGCGATAGTTTTTTTTTTTTTCATATCGCACAGCCCTAGTTCATTCAATAAATACATGTACAGTTAACAATCTGAGTGCAAAGTTATTAACCTAACAATAGGGGGGTCAGTAAAATTTTTTGCAGTAGTCCGCGCAAACATATGTGTTTGGTTATGTGGGAGCGAGTTGAAAAAGGTTGGGAACCACTGACTTAGAGCAAATGGTTCATGGGTGACCTGGTCTTTTTTGTATACAGTGCTAATAACGCACGCAGGAACATATAAACACTTTTTACAAAGGGTGTTCTATGGCTTCAATTATAAATGATTACCAGAATATTTAATGTTAAACCTCATCACAAAACATCAAGTCAAATAGCAAAAGCAGGTCTTTATGTAATACATAAATAAAAGTCATACATCCGCTGGTAGGAATTACTTCAAAGTCTACTTAAAGTACAGCTAAAATTTATATTATATATATATATATATATATATATATATATATATATATATATATATATATATATATAACTAATACCTAAATAGGAACCAAATAGTATTCTTAACCTGTTAACTGTCACTCACATTTTTGAACATAGACTTGAAATTGCATGATCTAAACCTACATTTTTATAATTCATGACTGAAAGCATTTTGTAACATGATTTTGATGTACCATTTTCATGGTAATGCAATGTTTGATTTTAAAATGGGTTTCAAAGGATGAATTTTGAGATTTTAAGTTTTCAAGTGATATCATTTCTGATGATTTCTAAATTGTGATAGAGAAAAAGGCAAAAAACAAGACATTTTTTTGACAAAGGTCAGAACTCCTGTTATGATGTAGGTTTTTTGAGGTGCACTCTTGCCATAAATTAATCTATTACTTTTCCTACATAATATTTAACAAAAAAGATTGGTAAAATATCTATTTAGGAGTCTTAGACCTTTCCAGCGATATATAGTTTGTTATGATTAGATTAGGATTTTATTGTAATATAGTGAAGTAAAGGTTAAAGTACAAAAATAAATGGTCAAAAATAAGAATGTCCATTTACAAGTTTGGTTGAGGTGTACAAACTATTAAACTAATAGTTTACTTAGAATATCAGGGTGTGTTTTCATAAGCTAAAACCGGGCTGAGAAGAATATGACTATTAAACTATCATTAGACCTTAAGTTTACTTGTATTATAGTTCAGAGTAAATTTAAAACCTTAAAAGTGAACTAGTTGTGTACTTGAAAATGATGCTTTAATAAACTGAAACTGGGCCAGTTTAGTCCCAATAATTAAATAGTATGCTTACTACTAGTAAATTGATATTAGCATACTTACAACATTAAGTATACTTGACCTTACTTAAGTTTATTAAATAAAAAAAAAACTTGAAGTGTACTTCTTTTTTGTGAGTTCTTATTCTTTTCGCTACAACACAAAATTAAACTGTTGCATTTGTTCGAAATGCTTAAATGTCATCCCTTATAATCAAAGTCTCTTATTACGCATAAAACACAACAGAACTATCTGATATTCCAGAATTGTATTCGTTTCTCATCTCCACTAATGCAACACACACTGTCTCTTACATCATTTACAAGTTCATTAAGGAAGACACCGTCCCTCGTAACTTGTAATGAATCAAGCTCTGCTTAAATAGCATGCAAGGGAGATGTACTATTTAGTCTTGGCACCAATCCAAACTGCAGATGCTTTTTAGAGCTTAAAGGAATATTTCAGCCAAAAAATAAAAAAATATACAAAAACAAATAGCTGAAAATGTTCTCACCCCCAGGCCTTCTAAGATGTAGATGAAGTTTGTTTTTTCATTGGAACAGATTTGGAGAAATTTAGCATGACATTACTGAATGGGTGCCGTCAGAATGAGAGTCCAAACAGCTGATAAAAAGAATCACAATAATCCACAAGCAATCCACACCACTCCGTCCATCAGTTAAGATCTTGTGGAGTGAAAAGCTGCACGTTTGTAAGAAACAAATCCATCTTTAAACTGTTTAAACTGTGAGTGTCTGTCACCAAATATGAGTCCATAATCGATAATAACATTTCCTCCATTAAAAAAAGTCAATCTCCTGTTGTCCTCTCACATCAAAATCACATCTCATCATTAGTGAGCAATTGATGTAATGCTAAATTTCCCCAGATCTGTTCACTTGAAGAAACAAAATCATCTACATAATATGGCTGTGTAAATTTAAAGCAAAATTTCATTTTTGGGTGAAATATTCCTTTAAGAAGTATTAATTTTTGTGGAATGTAAAGTTCCCATATAGCAGTTTTAAACGTTTTTATTACAAATAAATTTGTAGCGAGGACATTGAACAAGTTTTTATTTATTTATTTTATTTTTTGCTAATAATATTCAGTCAATATGACCTGACAGTGAATAGATATATGTAATAATGACAGCAAGCTTCTCATCCACAAAGCATCCGCTTAACATCCACAGATAGGAGTTTAGTGTTGTTGTTGTTTGTTTGTTTTTTTGTGTGTGTGTGTGTGTAGAAATCAGAAACATGACAGTGGAATCATCACAGTAGAAATACGCACCTTTAAACGTAGTATTTAAAAGATCACCGTATGAGGATAACATTTAAATCACATTTACTGCACCTACAACGATTTGTCTTGTAGCTTATTAGGCACTGTTACATTAAAGTTAAACAGTATATGCCCCTTGCTTAACAAGGGCTGAACAATATTGAGAATAATAACAAAAATCACTTCGCCAGCATGAATTCTACAAGAGTTAACTGTAATAACATCTCCAGTCTGTAAATGAGTCACAATAGTGCCATGGTGCAAAAAGAGAGCGAATAACTCCAGTCATATGGACGTGACACATTCACTGTACAGATAGTTAATGTCATGTATGATCCATAACCTGCTACAAAGCAGTATGAGAGTGTAGAAGCACAAGCTGCATGTGTGTTATATAACAATGTGTCTCATGTGGTGGATTTGGAGGTATGTTCTGAACAAATATTTGCTAAATCCAAAAAAAAAAAAGTGAATGCTGGTAACACCTTTTTTGGGGGGTTACACTGACTGGTTACACTTACAATTCACACACACACACACACACACACACACACACACACCAAAAAGCAAAAAGTGGTAAATATTGAAATTCTCACTGGTTCACTAATGCAGCCGCACATAGACAACGTGTGTTTATATGACTTCAGTCTGAAAAACTCACTTACTAACCTTTTCTTTCTTTTTACTTCTAGTTTTACAACGCTAAAACCTTAAATGACTATGACTTGATTTAAACAGCTTCACAGCTCCACTAATATAGACATTTTAACAGATAAAATAATGTAAAAGAGTTTATAAAATCAGAAACTTCATATCACCGCTTTTAAATCCTTGAAGAATTATTCACTTCCACTGTAAGAGCCTCAAAATAAAATCAGTGTCTGCTTGTTTTCATGAAAACAAGAGACGAGTCAAAGTCATTTATGTGGTTGTCAACATTATGGCACATTCTTTTTACACCAAAGGACGTAACTGAACTCTACACGTTTTTGGCCCAAATTAGTTTTGGTTGAAGTTAGTCAAATTAGACAGATGTGTCATCATCAAAAAACGACCAAAAATGGTTTTGTATGGTAAATTATTGAAAGCTGGGTACAAGATACTATCAGATTAAATTAATAAATGACTTTTTATGACTTTCTTGTTGGCTGATAAACAATATTTGCTGTCCAATGTGCACATGTGCGTTTGGGGTCATTAGGTTTTCTTGGGGCAGAGGTGTCCGAGTCTCCAGCAGTGACAGATGGTGTTGAAGAGCCGACAGTGGCAGGAAGCACATGGGTCACAGCAGGGAGTGAGCGAGGAGCAGCTCTCCATCAGACCGGCGCAGCGCCGCGCTGGAGTCTGGGCTGGAGAAAGCGCCTCAGGCCTGGGCTTAGGTCTCTGGAGGACACATATTTTCATGAGAAATGAATAAACAGAGCAAAGAACCACTAATGCATTTCTATTTACTCAAGGTTTTAATGTAAAAAGGATTAACTCGATTTCCAAGAAGAAATATTATATTCTTGTTCTTGCAAAAGGACAGATGTGCATTAGTCCACTTGAACAATGTTGGATTTGTTATATTGGGGTGCACGTTTTAGGAGATCCTAAATAACACAGTGTGATGTGTGGAACGAATGTACCACCACGTGATGTCTCTGCTGAGACAGATAGCGAGTCCTGGCAAAGAGCCTCTTTGGTTTCTCCTGATTCCACGCTCCTGTTGGGACACACAGATCATATGCACTGCATTAGGGATGTAAACATATATATAGGGTTTTTGTTTTTAATCGTTTCACACTTTAAGTGGAAGAATCCCAGGTGGCACTTGAAAGAGACGGTGGTAGATTTTCCCGTCTGCCTGCTCACATGAGACGTTTGCTGAAAATAATGAGCCTTTCACTGGAGCTGTTTAGTGCAGGGCACTGAATAGTGAGACTGTGTGGAAAAATGGAAAAAAAACAAAGTTTTCTTCTAAGCCTCATTGGTGACGTTGACAGTCCAAGGGGAAAGAAAAGAAGGCTTTGTGTTTGTAAAGCATGTTCATACTGGCCTGATTACAGTACGTGTGAAAAGCAACACGTTGTCAGGTGGCAGAGTGAATGATCTAACGTCATGTGATCAGAAGTGAAACATCAAACGGTATCAGAACGCATGGTAAATAAAAAAAAAAAACTAATCTTAAATCATCAGTGTATTCAGGACCAAACAGGTGTTTTATCAAGGGGAACACACACACACAAACATTTAAACATTGCAAACTACAGTAGTCAAAACGCAATATTTATATATAAATACAAAAAATAATACAAATAAAAAGCTCAAGTTAAGCAGATCAGGTGTACAATGTTTCTTCATTTCATTTTCAAATATAGTCAAGTCAAATAATATTTAATATATCTATACTTATTCTAAATGAATCAACTGTTATTATCAATATAATATATCATATGTATACACGTTATATTATAAAAAAGTAACTGTCACACTAAATGAAAATTAAATTATGGTATTAGGCTGCTGGTTAAATCATTACATGTGACCCTATTTGTAGCAATAGTCTTTTTTCTTTAAAAGATCATGTTTCATAAAGATATTTAGTAAATTTCCTACTTTAAATATATAAAAACTTATTTTTTGATTAGAAATATGCACTGCTAAGAACTTCACTTGGACAACTTAAAGGCTTTGTTTTTTGTTTTTTTTTGCACCCTCAGATTCCAGATTTTCAAATTGTTGTATCTTGGCAAAATATTATCATATCCTAACAAACCACACATCAATGGAAAGTTATTTATTTAGCTTTCAGATGGTGTGTAAATCTCAGTTTTGAAAAATTGACCCTCATAACAGTTTTTTTTGGTCCAGGGCCACATATTTCTATTCATTTTTATTAAAATACCTATAATTATTTTATACATAATATAACGTGCTGATACTTACAACTATATATTTTATGTTATAAACAGTTACAATAGCAATAATAGTAAAAAAAAAATAACTTTATCATTATACTTAATCATTATACTAAACTAAATATTAAATTATGGTTTTAGGCTGCTGGTTATATATTATATACATTTTTTAATAAATTTTTATTCAAATATTAAATATAATTAATTTTGATAATAATTATGTGGATACATGAAACAATGATATTATGTACAGTAACAGTGACAGTATGAGTAAACAGTAACTCATATCATTACACTAAATTGAAAATGCTTTTAGGCTGCTGGAAAAATTAATATATATTTAAAGTCATTTTAATTCAAATTTAATTACTTTGTATAATAATGTAATATGTGGATACAGACAATCACATACATTATATTATGTAACAGTAAAATAACAGTATCAGAGTAAAAAGTATACAAAATATTAATTATAGACTGCTGGATAAATTACTAAATGTTTATTTGTTTTAATTCAAATATACCTATTGTATAATTAATGAAAATAATTTTAACTCAGTACAATAATTTTAAACACGCACACACACACACACACACACACACACACACACACACATAGGCCTACATTATATACAGTAACTATCATTATCGTAAACTGAATATGAAATGTTCGTTTAGGTTGCTGGTTAAATTCTTATAATTGTATTAGTTTTAACTGAAACATGTCTATTTTTATAATTTAATAAAATCAGAAAAAAATACCATCATTATTTTTATAATATAATAATGTAGGCAATTTGGATACATGCAACTATATATATATATATATATATATATATATATATATATATATATATATATATATATATATATATATATATATATATATATATATATATATATATTATACACAGTGCTATTTACTGCTGCTTAAATTTCTATATTGATATTCATTTAGATTCAAATATGTTACCTGTTGTTATGGCAGAGCTGTGGTGCGCCGCGTCGTTTTCGTGCTTCTTGCGCGCGTCTCTCCTGTTCGCCTCGCACGTGATGGACTGAACAACTGTGCAGAAGACGCAGATGAAGAGCGCAAATCCTTTCATCACTGCCGGCGTCATTTGCCGATCGAATGGAGTGTTTAGGTGTGTCAGGTTCGCGTTAGACTGTCCTCCTAGAGATCACTCAACAAGTGAGGTCCGTGCTGAAGCCCATTCGCAGCGTTTATAAAGCCCAAACTCACCCACGCCCACTCGGGTACGAGCACTCCTCATTCAACACCCTGCCAAAGTCTGGCTGGGCATTTCACTCATCTATCGCAGATGTGTTGCTCTTGTCAATCATTAAGACAAAACTCAACAAATATCACAGCAATACATTAAAAATGATATGGTTTAAGCCTAGTCCCAGACTAAAATGCATGTCTGTTTTGGTTTAACTGTAAGAAACTTGCACTGACATATCTTTAAATATGTTAGTAGTTCTATTGATTTTTCTCTAGGTGCACAGCAGAATTGTATTGTTTTGTTTTTTTTCCCCAAAAGATACTTATGTCCTAATTGAACTTTGGCCTAATCCTGGCTTAACTTTAAACCCTGTCTGTGAAACCAGGCCTATATCTAAGTACTTGATCGTAAACTTGATTACCCGAAGTTTGTTGTAAGATGTTTTGACATTGAAGTTGTTAGCTCTCCAGTTCCATCAGTCTCAGTGGAGCCATTTTACAGATGCGCAATTGGACTGGACTCTGGGTTTGACAAGGCTACGCCGGGACACTAAACATCTGAAACCTTAAAACTGCTGTCTGTTTGGGTATCTTTCCTGGAAGCTCCAAGGGCTCATACGGATCGCAGCATGTTGTCCTCCAGCATTTTTGTGTAGCTCTGCTCTTTTGTCTTGCCCTTCATGAGTTTTCAGGTCCCTGCTGTTAAAGCATCCTTGAAGCATGACGCTGCCATCGGCATGATGCACCAAAAACACAAAATGCCAAAAGTTCAGTTCTGTTGTGCCTTTGATAGGAGTTTAACAGGTGGATTCACAGTTTCCACACTTTTGTTTATTTATAATACTTGAATTAATTCATAAAAGTGTCTGGTGTTATATTTTGGAATTCTGTCATGAATTAGATCATAGATATAGAGACCTATGAGAAGATAACTTGTTGCATAAGGAGTAGCTGTAGTTGCGTCAGGGTGGATAACTATTTATACATTCAAAAATGCATTTTATTTTCTTACACAAAGGAAAATAATATTGCTACATATATTGCTCTTTCATAGCATCAGTTAATATGTGTCTGTGGCTACTGTACGTTTACTGTAAACATTTTGGTTGTAGATACAGCTGCAGCACATTTTGTAGCCAGTACCAGTTGCAGCTGAGCCCAAGCAATCCCATTTATAACGGCAGTATTATATAACAGCACCTGATAAATCTAATTTAATGCCAAATACATCTTTGTTCCCACATTTTTATTACAACCTGTTTAGAATTATGAGTACTGTGCACTAAATTCATAATATGATATTTCAATACTATGACAGTGAGTTATCAGAAAGTGATTTACATAAAAGGTTTGCCAAATTCTGAGAAATGTTTACTTAGCAAGTGCTAGGAACTATTAATTTTGACCTTATGTACCACATCGCAATAATTCACAGGAGGGGGGTGGCAATAAACATAATTTTTTTTGACAATAAATATACATTCGGATCCGGCATAAAAAAAGTCTCAAAAATCATTCAAATTAGAAACAAGTTATTGGTTGCATTTGAAGCAGGACGTTTCACATCCAATCACAGTAATGATGTTAACAAATAAATCAGATAATGCATTGGCAATTTAGTGATATTCCTGCAGTTGTGGTTGACCTGTCTTGAAATAAAACCCTGAGTCCTCTTAGTCTGAGACTGAGAAAAGACAGAGTACAAATGCGGTCGAGACCAAGACAAGATCAAGACCTTCAAAATATGGTCTCAGACCCCATAAACTGTTGAGAAAACATACAAAAAACAAGGCAACTTGATGACTCAACTTATCCTCTGTGTGATCAGTTTGTTTTATTGCCCTTTGGGAGGCGATTTTTAATGCCCAAAGAAAAGACACATATTTATAAAAGATCTTTTGTACTTTCTGCGATCTGATTTATTCATCAAGAAGCTATGTGATTCAATATATTGGTGTGTATATTTATGTGTTTTGTAGTATGTGTCTGTATGTGTGTTTGGTTTTTGGACAAATTTCAACCATGGTTGACAATAAAGATGTATTGTATTGTATTGATGCAGTAAGACTTTAGAGTTGTCTCAACATTTCTTTTATAGTTCTTCTAGGAAACAGTACTGTGTTCAGCCAACCTAAATTTGTTTGTTAATGCAATGATGATTGTCTTATTTTGCTAATAAAGAAATCCGTCACAGCATCTGAAACAACAATTACTGTTGTTGAGTAAATTTATTATTTTCAGTTTCCTGGATGAAAAAAAAAAGAAGAAGAATGTGTAAAAAGTCACATTTCCATGTTTACATCTACAGTATTTACGAATAACAAACACTGAATAACAACAGTTTATCTCAGTAAATATTGATAATGATGGTAGTGAGAACATAATGAAATGTTATAAAGACCATAATGGACAAAATTGTCTTTGATTGTAAAGCATCCTACAAGACTAAGATATCCAGGATATAGATTTAGGTGTTTGATAATATATACTCATGAACATACTTGAGGTTATTGCAGGGTACACATAAAATCTTCAGAGTAATCAATCAGAAATTGAGATGAGCACTGTGACCAACCTTCCTTATTTTATGCATACACCATAAACTTGGTGACATAAGGTTAAAATGCAGTTATCATGAAGGCAAGGTAATGCATTTTATATGTCATAAAGCATAGCTGCAAAATAATGGTTTGGGATATAATTGGAGTTCATTTGAGTGTAATTCAATTCAAGTTTATTTGTATAGCGCTTTCACGATACAAATCATTGCAAAGCAGCTTTACAGGAAATTAAGTTTCTACAATATATTTAATAGCAGCTTGCCAGTGGTGACTATGTCAAATTGATGTATATAAAAGTATGGTAAAATTAAGTTAACACTTACCAAAAATTAGTATACTTTAAGTTTATTTTATTAAGTCAAGTCAAGTCACCTTTATTTTTATAGCGCTTTAAACAAAATACATTGCGTCAAAGCAACTGAACAACATTCATTAGGAAAACAGTGTCAATAATGCAAAATGACAGTTAAAGGCAGTTCATCATTGAATTCAGTGATGTCATCTCAGTTCAGTTTAAATAGTGTCTGTGCATTTATTTTCAATCAAGTCAACGATATCGCTGTAGATGAAGTGACCCCAACTAAGCAAGCCAGAGGCGACAGCGGCAAGGAACCGAATCTCCATCGGTGACAGAATGGAGAAATTAAGTATACATAAGTAAAGTTCAAGTATATTTTTAAGTATACTTTATGTAGCAAGTATACAAATATCTAGTAGGGTGTTCTAGTAGTATACTTGTACTGTTTCACTACTCCTTTGCACTAAATTGGCCCACTTTCTACAACCCGAATTCCGGAAAAGTTGGGACGTTTTTTAAATTTTAATAAAATGAAAACTAAAAGACTTTCAAATCACATGAGCCAATATTTTATTCACAATAGAACATAGATAACATAGCAAATGTTTAAACTAAGAAAGTTTACAATTTTATGCACAAAATGAGCTCATTTCAATTTTGATTTCTGCTACAGGTCTCAAAATAGTTGGGACGGGGCATGTTTACCATGGTGTAGCATCTCCTTTTCTTTTCAAAACAGTTTGAAGACGTCTGGGCATTGAGGCTATGAGTTGCTGGAGTTTTGCTGTTGGAATTTGGTCCCATTCTTGCCTTATATAGATTTCCAGCTGCTGAAGAGTTCGTGGTCGTCTTTGACGTATTTTTCGTTTAATGATGCGCCAAATGTTCTCTATAGGTGAAAGATCTGGACTGCAGGCAGGCCAGGTTAGCACCCGGACTCTTCTACAACGAAGCCATGCTGTTGTTATAGCTGCAGTATGTGGTTTTGCATTGTCCTGCTGAAATAAACAAGGACTTCCCTGAAATAGACGTTGTTTGGAGGGAAGCATATGTTGCTCTAAAACCTTTATATACCTTTCAGCATTCACAGAGCCTTCCAAAACATGCAAGCTGCCCATACCGTATGCACTTATGCACCCCCATACCATCAGAGATGCTGGACAGTTGAACTGAACGCTGATAACATGCTGGAAGGTCTCCCTCCTCTTTAGCCCGGAGGACACGGCGTCCGTGATTTCCAACAAGAATGTCAAATTTGGACTCGTCTGACCATAAAACACTATTCCACTTTGAAATAGTCCATTTTAAATGAGCCTTGGCCCACAGGACACGACGGCGCTTCTGGACCATGTTCACATATGGCTTCCTTTTTGCATGATAGAGCTTTAGTTGGCATCTGCTGATGGCACGGCGGATTGTGTTTACCGACAGTGGTTTCTGAAAGTATTCCTGGGCCCATTTAGTAATGTCATTGACACAATCATGCCGATGAGTGATGCAGTGTCGTCTGAGAGCCCGAAGACCACGGGCATCCAATAAAGGTCTCCGGCCTTGTCCCTTACGCACAGAGATTTCTCCAGTTTCTCTGAATCTTTTGATGATGTTATGATGAGATTTGCAAAGCCTTTGCAATTTGACGTTGAGGAACATTGTTTTTAAAGTTTTCCACAATTTTTTTACGCAGTCTTTCACAGATTGGAGAGCCTCTGCCCATCTTTACTTCTGAGAGACTCTGCTTCTCTAAGACAAAGCTTTTATAGCTAATCATGTTACAGACCTGATATCAATTAACTTAATTAATCACTAGATGTTCTCCCAGCTGAATCTTTTCAAAACTGCTTGCTTTTTTAGCCATTTGTTGCCCCCGTGCCAACTTTTTTGAGACCTGTAGCAGGCATTAAATTTTAAATGAGCTAATTAAGTGGATAAAAGTGTAAAATTTCTCAGTTTAAACATTTGCTACATTGTCTATGTTCTATTGTGAATAAAATATTGGCTCATGTGATTTGAAATTCCTTTAGTTTTCATTTTATTAAAATTTAAAAAACGTCCCAACTTTTCCGGAATTCGGGTTGTAGTATATTAAAGTATACGTTTAAGTATACTTTAAGTATAACAGTAGCAAACTTTGAGTACACAACTAGTTTACCTCTATGTTTGTAGTTTGTACTGCAATTATACTAAAAGTGAACTTATAGGTATACTGATAGTTTACTAATTAAATACTTTATTCACTTTGAAGTATATTCTCAGTAAACTGCTAGTTTTGTAGTTTTATACAGCAAGTATACTCATTCGTTTTCTTTAAGTGAACTTTACATCATACTTTAAGTATACTACTATGTCCCTATTTAGGTTTTAATTTGTATATATTTTGTTATATGAATATCTGAACATACAAAACATCCAAAGAAAGAACAGGGTATCTGCTTGTAAACAAAAAACATTTTATTCTAGCTTCATGCATTCTTTCTTTCTTTATTAATTTTTTTTTTACATAAAGAAACAACATTTTGAACAAAAAAGCTGAAACAAGACTTAAATTGGATTCAGAATGATAATTAAAACATAGATGGAGTTTATCAACACCCCAAAGTTTGACTGTAATTATTAGTTCTTCATCTTGTTGACATTTTATTCCATAACGTTACAGTTTTGATGCTGTTTCATGTCAGATGATCATGTTACATGTGTTTATCTGTTGTTGTTTCTTTTTCTTCTTCACTTGTGTTTTCTTGGAAATTCTGTACAGACAATGTGTACTAGCGCCCTCTGCCATATAACAATGAAAACATGGATTCTAGGAACACAAGTATAGTTCAACTATATTTAGACTTTTTGTAAGTATAAGTATACTTAAATGTCATACTTAATGTATTTCTGAGTACATTCTGCCCATTTCTGAGAAGAACATAAAAAGTAAACTAAAAGTATACTTTCCTATTTTAGCTTAAAAGAACTATACTAATAGCATACTTGAACACATTTCTTTTTTGTACGGGAATCAAACAGACAATGAACACTATTAACAACAATTATTATATGTTGCAATCAAACTTGTAGCAAAATGGCCACTTTATTATGTACACCTTGCTAGTACCGGATTGGACCCTCGTTTGCCTTCAGAACTGCCTTAATTCTTTGTGGCATAGATTCAACAAGGTATTGGAAACATTCCTCAGAGATTTTGGTCCATATTGACATGATAGCATCACGCAGTTGCTGCAGATTTGTTGGCTGCACATCCATGTTGCGAAGCTCCCGTTCCACCTCATCCCAAAGCTGCTCTATTAGATTAAAATCTGGTGACTGTGGAGGCCATTTGAGGAAAGTGAACTCATTGTCATGTTCAAGAAACCAGTCTGAGATGATCTGAGCTTTGTGACATGGTGCATTATCCTGCTGGAAGTAGCTATCAGAAGATGGGGACACTGTAGTCATAAAGGAATGGACATGGTCAGCAACAATACTCAGGTAGGCTGTGGCGTTTAAACAATGCTCACTTGGTACTAAGGGGCCCAAAGTGTGCCAAGAAAACATCCCCCACACCATTACACCACCACCACCAGCCTGAACCATTGAGGCAAGGCAGGATGGATCCATGCTTTCATGTTCTTTATGCCAAATTCTGACCCAGCCATCTGAATGTTGCAGCAGAAATCAAGACTCATCAGAACAGGTAATGTTTCTCCAATCTTCTATTGTCCAATTTTGGTGAGCCTGTGCGATTGTAGCCTCCGGTTCCTGATCTTAGCTGACAGGAGTGGCACCCGGTTTGGTGTTCTGCTACTGTAATCCATCTGCTTCAGGGTTCAAAGTGTTGTGTGTTCCGAGATGGTATTCTGCATACCTTGGTTGTAAAGAGTGGTTATTCGAGTTACTCTTGCCTTTCTATCATCTCTAACCAGTCCGCCCATTCTCCTCTGACCTCTGACATCAACAAGGCATTTTCGTCCACACAGCTGCCGTTCACTGGATATTTTCTCTTTTTCTGACCATTATCTCATTATCCTAGAGATGGTTATATGTGAAAATCCCAGTAGATAAGCAGTTTTTGAAATACTCAGACCAGCCCGTCTGGCACCAAGAACCATTCCACGTTCAAAATCACTTAAATCCTCTTTCTTCCTCATTCTGATGCTCGGTTTAAACCTCAGCAAGTCATCTTCACCACATCTAGATGCCTAAATGAGTGTACATTGTTTTAGGGTTGGCATCATCTGAGGTCCTCCAAGGGCTTATATCATCTCTTTTCAGGTGTTTGGTCATCTCAGGTCTTTGTAAGGGCTGGATCCAGACTGAAGCTTGTGTAATTCCTAGTTATAATGGGATGTCAATCCTGTGGCAGAAACAGAGAAACAATAGAGACATAATTAGCATAGCTGCTGTTCTAACAAAGCAAGAATGATTTGTTTGGGAGTCAAATGCGAAAAAGCTCTACCTCTTTTAGTGGACTTTGTTATCCCAGGTACTGCCAAAAGTCCAGATTTTTGTGACCATTAGTTAGGTACACGGGAGCTAAACCATTAAGGCCCTTGTAGATAAGTAATAATAATTTGTAACTGATATGGAACCTAATAGGTAGCCAGTACAGAGACTGTAAAATTGGTGTAATATGATCATATTTTCTTGACCTGGTAAGGACTCTAGCTGCTGCATTTTGGACTAAGTGTAGTTGTTTATTGAAGACAACCACCTAGAAGTGCATTACAATAGTCTAGTCTAGAGGTCATAAATGCATGAACTAGCTTTTCTGCATCATAAAAACAGGTAACATGTTTCGTAGATTGGCAATGTTTCTAAGATGGAAGAATAGCTATTTTTTTAACAATCGGAAATATGATTTTCAAAAGACAAGTTGCTGTCTAATATAACAGCCAGATTTCTGAGGAAGTGACAGAACATTCATCCAAATTGTAATTCAAAAGATTCTGTGTATTGCTTTTTTGTCCAATAAGTAATATATGTTTTGAGAAAATGAGAAAATTATTGGTCATCCAAACTTTTATATTTCTTTTATACTTTTTCAAGTATGCTTCCTAAGACTAGATGTTAAAATCTCTTGATAATTAGCAGGCACTGTTGTTGGAGATGTCCTCTTGGGTGGGGTTGAATTGGGAGGATAATCGCCTGGTGCCTCCACTACGACACATCATCAGTTGTGCACTCCAGCCTCATTGGGTGTTTCGGCCTTTTAACACAATACACCCTCACCCGAGGCTGGCCCACCACAGGCTGATCAGACCTAGGTATGTGTCACACCGGAGGCTCCATAAGGTCATTTGGCAGCCCATACAAGGTCTTTGATGGTCTTCCGCTGAGTCTGTCCTCCTTTAGTAACCTTTTGATGGAACTAGCTACAAAGCCCCTGCAGCCCACTTCTACTGGACACACGTTTACCTTCCAACCCTGGTCCTCTACTTCAGCAGCCAAATCTGCATATCACAACCTTTTTCTTTCAAATGCCTCATCGATGGCTTCCTCCCATGGGACTGTCAGTACCATTATGTAGACATGTCGACAGGCTTTGGACCAAAGGACCAGGTCTGGGTGCAGGTTGGTCGCTGCGATTTCGGGTGCGAAAGTGAGTCTCTGACTTAAGTCTACCAGCATTACCCAGTCCCGCACTGTGTTCAGTGGGCATGAGTCTGGCGCTGAACGATTGGTCAACCATTTCTCCCCTTCCATGATGAAGGATATTGGTTGCTAAAAGGTAGTCTGGGCTTCCAGGGGCAAGATGTTGATGGTTATCCTCTTATTCTCCAGTGAACCAGCCAGGCACTTCAGCACTTGGTTGTGGTGCAAGGTGTAGCTGCCTTACGTAAGGCTTGTTTTGCAGCCCACCAGGATGTGTTTCAGGGTTGCTGGGGCAGGACACTGGAGGCAGGTTGGATCCTCTCCAAACCAAAGATGTAGGTTGGTTGGTGAGGGCAGGACATCATATGTGGCTCTGATGGTAAAGCTCAGAATATTGGACTCCATGTTCCACAGCTCGCTCCAAGTGATCTTCCTCCTCTCCACACCTTACCATCTCATCCAGCAGCCTTGCTTGGCTTGGGACACCACTCTGGCACACTTATCCGCTTCCTCTTGGTGTTGCACCTCCTCAACCACCAGGCACTGTCTTGCAACCTTGGCCCCCTCTGCCTTGTTGGACTTGGTCCACTATGTCCCCGTGTCTCAGAGCAGATTTTGCCTGTGCCACAGCTACCCCTGGTCTCCACTTCCTCCCTGTGGCTAAGGCGGGAGCAGCCCCTCTGACAAAGGGATCCCGGTATTCTTTGAGGGTCATTTCAAGCCTTGCTTTAGTGCATCTGTATTCCTCCACCAGCCTTGAGAAAGGGCTCCTTTTCCATACAGGCCTATACTGCTTTAGGCCACTGATGGTATCCTGCCTCAGTTGTTCCATCTGATCAGCATCTTTGAGATCTGTGTTGTACCACAGACCAAGTATGAGCTGACAAGCCTTTAATGGCTACCTTATGTTACAGATATGTGTTCAGTGCAAGAACTTTTACTTATGAACATCTCTTATTACACGCGTTTATTATACAAGTGTTAATATTTTTGTTCATCAGTGTACTGTAGCTTTTGATTTTACAATTTTTGGGATATTTAAAAAAATATATAAATATAGAAAGCCTCTACCCACATGTTCTTAGTCAGGTAGTGGCATATTTAATTTCTGACAGGAATGAAAACGAGACTGCGATGGTCAGAAGTACAGTGCATTCAGTGGGTTTAACAACATACTGATTGTTCAGCTGACAAAAGTCTTTATGAAAAACCTACAGTAGACTAAACTTTTAAAACTGTTTTGAAAGTTTTGAATTGTGAATATTATATGATTTAGGACCTTTACTATATACAGTGCACATCATTGTAAAGACTGTAAACTTACCCCTGACTGCCTCGTATTCATCTCTGTGTTAAATTCAGTATGTCATCCAATCTGATTAAGATCTACATTCAATTCACTGCAGTTTCCAGCTGAAACAAACTCTAGTGGCCTAAAACACCAAAGACTTTTATTCCTTTTCACACAAATAATGATTATGAGGCAGATTATTGATTATTAAAGACTTATTTTTGTGCAGTTCTTTCTGACCTCAAAACACTTTTACCATGGTGTGTGATTTATTTTCTTTCTTATTTATTTATTTATTTATTTATTTATCCCATCCCACCCCGGTACACTCAAAAAATGTAAATACAATGTAGATCATTATTTATGAAAGAACATTATTTTGTGTATTTGGCGTAATGCAATGTGTTAAAAACACATTATTTTCCACATACTGTGCTTTATTGTTTCTCCTCTATGCCCTGCCTTTCTGAAATGCATTGATTTTCACAAAGCTCATCATTCTGAAAAGTGAGGTGTACTCTGATTGGCCAGCTATCCAGTGCGTTATGATTGGTCGAATACCTCAAGCATGTGACAGAAATGCTAGGCCCCTTGCCATACTGTGATGCCGTGTCCCGGCACGACGAGACAAAACCAGTAAAACCCATTATAAAATAGGCATTTGCTGCATCCAGTGGGGACAAATTTACTGATTATAATGACTTATAATGTATTTTTACGCGTTGCATTGCATATTGCGTTACGTAAACATAAAACCATGTCTGCATTTGTGATCTGAGAAATGACAACCAACAAGCTCTACTCTACACTGCTCAAAACTCGCGTTTGAATCGTCAGTTTTTAAATATGAAAACTTACTTACAGGCTGTGAGTCAGAAGCACCTGACTGTCCTAACTTTATAAAGAATATCTCTTTGGATTTGAGACTTTAGTCTTTGTGACCTAGAGCTTGTAACACGCCAAAGAGAAAGGAAAAAAATATTTGCATCATGTGACCACTTTAAAAATGAATACACTACATTAAAAGCAGAATGCCATAAATGTACAGTTTTCACATTAGATCCATGTATATGAGAAGTAGAGAGTTCCATCTAAATAATATCCAACAGATACACAGTCCATGTTCGTCTGTCCATTGTGTGAGGAGGATTCCAGCAGTTGACTAGCAATTTGTTTTCTTTTTTTGCTGCTGTGAGAGCAGCTAGCAGTAAACATCTTTGTTGGACAGACAAGGTGAAGTCAGGCATATATCAATACCCAACAAATAAATAGTGTGTGATCTCTAAATCTAAACTAATACATTTTCATGTCTACATCACATAACCAGCTCCATATACAGATTTTTTTAGTATAGTGATAGTCTGTTCACTAAGTGCTTTAGTATGAGCAGGTGTGCATGCGCTGTTGTAAACTAGCTGTATTTTAAAATATGAAACATATATTGTAAATAATTGTTAAACATAAGAAATATATATTTCCATATTATATGTGTGTATGTACTGCATGAGTAAATATATATTTAATATATTTATAAACATGCAGTAGCATGTCATATCGCATGTGTATCTACTGTATATATTATAAAGTGTATTACTGAAAATAAAATTAAATATAAGAGTAAATATATTGTCATATTTTTCATTATATGAAAGTAGCAATTTCTTATGTATTATTCAATATATTGTAATACATTATTACACAATATATTATTCTGTATATTTTCTAATATACCATTATACTGTATAATTTAATATGTTGATCATTCATACATATTTTCTTTGTGTAAGAACTCGATAGCTTGGTTTGTGAGAGTTCTCAGCTCATGTGAAATTTCTTTGAAATAACATGAGTTATGAGTAATCGACAATGTGTAAATAAATTAAAATGTGACAGCATAAGCATTCATACGACAGCCTTAATTCCATAACTATTACAAACAACCACCATAGAGTACATAAATACATAATACATAAATTTTATAATCCAACTCATATACATTAGAAATCATGCAGATCAGAATCTATTAAACAAATTAGATTAGGGCTGCTCTGGATAGACATCAACAGAAAATGATACAAGTCTTATTTTAATTTCTAGGCTGGAGATGGCCAAGCGCAACCTAATTCAATAAAGAACAAAAACTATGTGGGCTTCCAACTCCATCTTAACCTTTTTACGCTCGACAGAGGAAACGCTGTTGGAGAAAATGTTTCTTAAAATTATTGTTTGTTTTTATAAAGATTTCAAGATTATGAATATTTGAGCCCAGCAGCATAACAGCACTCCTTCAATGTTACAGCACACTGGTCTCGTTCAGAAAGGAAATATAGAATTAGAGCTGTATTGAGACAATACAAAGCTCAGAGCACAAATATTTGGCCTACTGCTGCTCCAATAATTACAAAAACATCCTTGAAAAACTATTTTCACAGTATCTCAACAAAAACAAATATTTCCTTATTAACATTTTTTTCCCAGTAAAATTTCTAAATATCTTTAAAACAAGATTAGTTTACTTGAAAAGCAAAAATGAATTTGCTTTGAAATTGTTGTCAGTTCCTGAAATTCAGATCTACAGCATGACTGTGATTGTGATGTTGCTTTTTATTTATATTCTGTTAGTTAGTAACTCAGTTAACACATTGTAAAAGTAATTAGTTACTCAGCAAAGTAACTGTGACGTTAATTTTTATGTTCCATAATGCTATTATGTCATATAACATCTTTAATATATAATATACTTTAATATTTAATATACTTGTATAATATACAAATGATCTGCTCTTATCATCTGATCGTGGGTGTATTTCTCTATTAGTTTTATTGGATCTTAGTGCTGCGTTTGACACAATTGACCACAACATTCTTTTGCATAGACTTGAACACTTTCTTGGCATTAATGGAAGTGCATTAGCATGGTTTAAATCGTACTTATATGACCGCCATCAGTTCCTAGCAGTGAATGAAGATGTATCATATCGATCACAAGTGCAGTATGGAGTACCTCAAGGCTCAGTACTAGGGCTGCTACTCTTCACGCTTTATATGTTACCCTTGGAAAATATCATCAGGAAACATGGTGTTAGCTTTCACTGTTATGCTGATGATACTCAGCTCTATATTTCTTCACGGCCCGGTGAAACACACCAATTTGAAAAACTAATGGAATGCATAGTCGATATAAAAAACTTGATGACGAGTAATTTCTTACTGCTAAATTCTGATAAAACAGAGGTGTTAATTATAGGACCTAAAAACTCTGCTTGTAATAACCTAGAACACTGTCTAAGACTTGATGGTTGCTCTGTCAATTCTTCGTCATCAGTTAGGAACCTAGGTGTGCTATTTGATCGCAATCTTTCCTCAGAAAGCCACGTTTCTAGCATTTGTAAAACTGCATTTTTCCATCTCAAAAATATATCTAAATTACGGCCTATGCTCTCAATGTCAAATGCAGAAATGTTAATCCATGCATTTATGACCTCAAGGTTAGATTATTGTAATGCTTTATTGGGTGGTTGTTCTGCACGCTTAGTAAACAAACTACAGCTAGTCCAAAATGCAGCAGCAAGAGTTCTTACTAGAACCAGGAAATATGACCATATTAGCCCGGTCCTGTCAATACTGCACTGGCTCCCTATCAAACATCGTATAGATTTTAAAATATTGCTTATTACTTATAAAGCCCTGAATGGTTTAGCACCTCAGTATTTGAATGTGCTCCTTTTACATTTTAATCCTCTACGTCCGCTACGTTCTCAAAACTCAGGCAATTTGATAATACCTAGAATATCAAAATCAACTGCAGGCGACAGATCCTTTTTCCTATTTGGCGCCTAAACTCTGGAATAAGATACCTAACATTGTTCGGGAGGCAGACACACTCTTGCAGTTCAAATCTAGATTAAAGACCCATCTCTTTAACCTGGCTTACACATAACATACTAATATGCTTTTAATATCCAAATCCATTAAAGGATTTTTAGGCTGCATTAATTAGGTAAACCGGAACCGGGAACACTTCACATAACACCCTATGTACTTGCTACATCATTAGAAGAATGGCATTTACGCTAATATTTGTCTGTTTCTCTCTTATTCCGAGGTCACCGTAGCCACCAGATCCAGTCTGTATCTAGATCAGAGGGTCACTGCAGTCACCCGGATCCAGTACGTATCCAGACCAGATGGTGGATCAGCACCTAAAAAGGACCTCTACTGCCCTGAAAGACAGCGGAGACCAGGACAACTAGAGCCCCAGATACAGATCCCCTGTAAAGACCTTGTCTCAGAGGAGCACCAGGACAAGACCACAGGAAACAGATGATTCTTCTGCACAATCTGACTTTGCTGCAGCCTGGAATTGAACTACTGGTTTCGTCTGGTCAGAGGAGAACTGGCCTGGTTTCTCCCAAGGTTTTTTTCTCCATACTGTCACCGATGGAGATTCGGTTCCTTGCCGCTGTCACCTCTGGCTTGCTAAGTTGGGGTCACTTCTTCTACAGCGATATCGTTGACTTGATTGCAAATAAATGCACAGACACTATTTAACTGAACAGAGATGACATCACTGAATTCAATGATGAACTGCCTTTAACTGTCATTTTGCATTATTGACACACTGTTTTCCTAATGAATGTTGTTCAGTTGCTTTGACGCAATGTATTTTGTTTAAAGCGCTATATAAATAAAGGTGACTTGACTTGACTTGACTCTTATGGTGCGTTCACACCAGACACGAATAGAGCATCTGGCTCGAGAAATTTCAATGTTAAGTCAATGCAAAGACACGAATAGACAACCTCCGAAAATTTGCGAAACACATTCTTAATAAACCGCATATATGAGTTTAAAACAACTACATTCTCACATGAAATACTTTTAAAACTAGATTTATTCGCGCAAGTCGCATCTGGTGTGAACACATCATTAAATATTCAGTACAGTAACATGTTAGCATGTGTTGATGTGAGGTGGTTCATAAGATTTGAGTTGCTTGAGGCAGACGTGGATAAAGTCTTTTTTCATGGGCATACCTTGCATGTTACAGAAACATTCTTGCCTTTAATTCCCGGTACTTCCAGTTCGAGAACACCATTATCGCTGATGCCGTCTTGTGTTTAGTGGTTGTCAAAGCGTGCAGTGAGACAGCGTGAGCAGAGCACCGCCCACCCAGCCAATCATCATCGGATTTGCAACGGTGTCAGGCAGCTGATGTGGAGCCACTAGCCAAAGCATGACACCTCGCGCTTTATTCAACCAAACTGTAGTAACAAGACACTTTACATTCTCAGCAATGATAACGGCGTTGCAATGACGGGAAAAGTAATTAATTAGATTACTCCGTTACTGAAAATTTAACTCCGTTAGTAACTCCGTTATACTTAAACGCCGTTACTCCCAACACTGCTTATGAGGACATAACCCATGTCCTCATAAAAGGTTTTGGCTCCTCAGTGCAAAATGAATGTTACTTGTTTTAAGGATATTTAGACTGATTAAAATAAATCAGCTCTAGTGCAACACATCTTGCTGCTCTGTAATTTGTGTTTAGCTCGAGGCCAGGAACAAATGATTCACTCACATTCATCACGTGAGGCTAATTGTCAGGCCTTTCAGCTGACCCTGAGATCTTGAAGTAGTTCTTTTTCAGCACACATACACCCTAATAAAACACATTCTCCTCTCTTAGGCATCAGCAGATATTAAATCATTACCGACTCATACTACATGTGTTACATTCCATGCCTTCACACACTATCAACATACACTATCTGACAAACACATACACACACTCACACTCAGCATGAGGTGTTTGGTGACAGCTAACGCTTAAGGTTAAACAGATGACTGGAGCCGCTAGTCTTTTGTTTTGTTTTATTCTGTAATTAATAGAGGTCCACAGTGAGGCTGTAAAGCGTCGCCTAGAATGTGTTTTACATTTGGCATGGGATTACTTTCAAGTCAAACTATGAATTCATGGGAACATATTTCTTCTTCACACTTGTGCTTATGCCTCCAGTTGAAGCAGACTTGTGAATGTTTTGTCCAAACATTCAGTCTGACTTGACAGGTGTGTAATGTGAATGGAGACATCCTCCAATTCTTCACACTGCTCAAGCCACCATTTGTTTTGGTTTGGTCTGTTTTGATTCATACCATAATTTAGATCATGCATGGACAGATTAGGTGTCTTGCTTATGATGGTCTGGAAAGTAATTGTCTTGGGGTTAGAATTTAGCTTTGCATTTTGTTTGCCCATATTGAGCCCCAGGAAAGAGCAAATGGTCCACAACAAGGTTAGTTTCTTGGCTTTAGAGGAGCATTTTTACACATTGTTATTGTTCTCCTTATTTAGTTACTAAGCAACTAGCCTTTTCACACTGATAAAAGCTTAGAAGTTGGACTAATGCTAAATATCACACATTGCAAACTAGGAGGTCATAGGTTAAATAAAAGCTGAAAAAAATGATAATAGAAAACATAGAAATGTGAAGAAAAAATATTTATATGGAAATAGCATATGTCTTGATCTGTTGCAAGACAAGCCTGAATTTTTGCTTTTGTTCATTACATATTAAAAACAAGAGTGCTCAGGGTTTTTGTTACATTTATTGTTGCATTAGTTTACATAATATGAAACAGTCCTGCCACAAAAGCAATTGCTTTTATAGCACATAATTACTCTGTTTATTTGTTGAGCTGAAATGTTATTTTTTTTTTCAATGTTGAAATGCTTTCCCCAAAAAATTACAGGCATGACAGTAATCTATTTGTAGACTGATATATCTGAGGCGCTCTCAGGACTTATGAAAATATGTTTATCTGCACATCTTGAACAGCTTGATAACTGATTTTATGACCAATGACAGCAAGCCCTGAATCGCCTCTTTTTTGATACAATGACACTGTATCAAAGGAAAAAGCAAGACACAAGACCGATCAAACACATCCAGGACATAGACACTAATCAACTCTGAAGTGTATAATTAAAAACATGATTCATAGAATTGATTCATGAGATGATTCATAATCAATACTGAGTGGCTTCAGTGTTTACAAAGAGCATAAAGTTTACAAGAAAACTACTTACAGATGTTTTCTTGTATACACTTCTGGTAGTCTCTCAAAGCAACTTCTGCCAATTTGAGAAGAGCTGTTCAAGGAAGCCTCAGAATGTTCAAGGGTAATGGGAAGTTTTATTTCATGCTCTGTGTTTAAAAAAAAGGGGCGAAAGAATTAAATATTAATCTCTTAGGATTTGCTCACAGATCATTTGCAAAAAAGAAAAAAGAAAATGTCTTGTTTTGTGGTTTCCTAAATCAGTCTGAAGGAGTGGATGCCGAGTTGCCATATCCTTCATACTGATATTAATTATATTATTACATGATTTCTTGTTTGACTATTAATCAAGTTTTGGCAAGAGTGAAATGTGTAACCTTATGTGCGCTTATGAGATATTAAAGAATCCTGTTCTACCCTGTATTTCTTGTCCTCAAGATTAATGTCCACATATTATGTGTGTGTATCCAACCGTAATGATAAGACACTCGCCAGTGCTTGAAAGCCTTGAATTTTAGATAAGTTCTCTGTGTATGTGTGTTAGTATCTGTCTGTGCAGGGAGAAGCTCAGACTTTCCTGCCAATTACCAGGGCTAAAAATATGGTTTTAACATAAAGATGTCGACAATATCACAGTTTGGTGTATGTGTCATAATATATTTCCCATGGATCCCTGAGTCAGCCCATCAGTAAAAATTACTTTCCTTTTTAGATTTTTTTCCCTTTCATGCAGCTTTGAGTCCTGAACATATGCAAAATATTACCACATTTGCTTGTTGCTAATCAGTGTGCCATTTCTCTGTATTAATTCGTCACAAAGTAATTTTGGTTTACCAAACTAAGGGTTTTACGCACAGATTTCTTGAAAATTTTGTGCAGACTTACTGTTCTAAAACAAGCTTAAAAATTAAGTATATTATTGTATTACATCACAGTGTCTTAAACACATGCACCATTCATGAGCAAATTATATGGACCTTTATTATATTGAGATGAACTGAGGATAAACTAGAAAGCAAGACATCTTAGATGTTACCGCCAAATGGAACAGCGAGTTGGTCCTAAAACTGTTTTGTACTGATTCACTTGCCTTTATATGCTCCGTGACTAACCAGAATTACTTTCGATAATTGCCTGCTTAATTTTAAAGCAACACTGATGGCGAAACTTAAACAAATCCAGATTTTAGCTGTTGCTAATTTTGGAGCCACACAACAGAGGTGACTCCATGATCCCACCAACTCACAGAGTCGCCTTCGCTCATCTCACAAAACCAAAACTCGACCCAGAGCTAGTATGTATTTAGCAATGTTTATCAGGCCCTGAACTTTCTGGAAAAACATCACAAATTAAACATCATGTAGCCATTGTGTTGTATTTCACTACTGCTGAATGTGAACAGATATTCTGATGATAAATGGAGAGCATGAAGAGTGTAAAGTAATGGAGTAACTGAGGCTAATAGTGTCCGGGAGATCAAATCTGATAGCTTTATCCTCAGGGATAAGTGGAATTGCTGTCTGGCCCATATTCACATGTATGACTTTAGCAGGCTGAGTTATTTGTCATCCACTGATTGCAGATGACAGCGTGTTTGCTTTCCACTCAGCTACAGTGGCCAGAAATCACTAAACACTTCAAGACATGTTAACATTAAATGACTAAAACAAAGGCTTTTTCAAGTTTTGGACCTACTCATTCTACCCTTCAGGAAACTCTACAAAGAATTTACATTTTCCTTGAACTTTACACAGACAGAAGGTTTATTATTGTGAACGTTGCACCATTTGGTGTGTTATTAGTCAAGCTGAGAGAATTATTATATTGGATTTTAATAAAGTAACATGATTTTAATCAAGACATTTAAGATCATCATGCAGGGCTCATTACAAATGACTAATTATTTATAACAGATTTCAGAAACTACGATTTGTGCAGAACCAGTTGTGCTGAACAGTTGACTCAATTATCAAATATGTGATTGAAAAAATCTCTACCACATACGATACATGCATGAATAAAACATCCAGATAAGTAATACGTGGAAGTATTTTGTATTCTCTTATTCCAAGAAGTTTTACCGTTTTTGGCTCGATGACCTGTTTATGATCATGTCTCTGGATGAATCATACAACTGTATCAATTTATTCTGCAATCCAAATCACAAAGCATATACCTAAATGAGAGGAATTCCAAAACAGAAGTCAAAAATCTGGGTAACAAATGCAAAATTGTATCAGAGAGTGAGTGATGTTACTACTTTGGCTGCTATAGTCCAAGTGTGAGTTTGACTCAGACGTGCTATAAAATCTATATAAAACCACCTGATAGAATCACACATGCACTCACACACATCATTAAACCATTTAAGCAACATCTTTCAGTTAAGTCATTAAAAAGTGTGTGTGCTCCAAATCATTTTACTGGAACCAGTTGGTTTGATTCATTCAAAATAAACAAGACTGCTATTCTTTTCTTATTATAGACTTAGAACAAACAGAAGATTTGAAGTAATTGCCCTGTATTTTTTTATTTCTTTGATGGGGTTCTTGGAATGGTCCTTCAGAACTATGCTTTTCTGGACTGTCAGTTTTGCACCAGTACGCTCTATGACTCCTCATGAACCCCAATTCAGAACTAAAGACAGATACAAGTAGTTTCATAAGACAAAATGTTCCCAAGACCGGCCTGTTCCTCAGTAAAATTATGGGATGGTTATATAAATAATAACACTCAACTAGAATTCATTTCAAAGGGAGTAAGTGGAAATTAATCAATTATATGGTGGACATGTACTTTATGATTACTTTTTATTTGGTCTCCTGAGATCATATCTCTCCCCTTCTTTATATTCATGTGCTGTTAAAAGTCTCTAGGCTCTCTGTTCACTTCCGCTTGGGTTCTATACATGCCACTATATGGATTTAAACAGGGAAAAGTTGAAACATATGTGTTATGTTAGTCCAGTGGTACAGTCTTGATGGACTTCATGAAGTATTCATGGCATGACGTGAGGGAGGATTTCACCTACAATAATATTCATGCAATCATGCAAAGGCCTCTAACTTAATTAATACTAACTATAATACATCGGCTCAGTTATCATTGTATTGCACTGATTGCATTATAGAGCTTTGATCATTAAACAAATGGTTTGATTTACATTACAGGCTACCAGAATTTCATCTTACTTTTTGGCCATATAAAAATCACCAGTCCGCACCAAATTTTTGCTCAGTTTGGGCCTTTGAATAAAAATGATGTGTCCTGTATTGTATGTGTCCATATTCTCCATTATCATAAAATATTAGCCATAAAAGCTTGATGTATAAGATGTGATAATCAACAAAAAAGACATTTAGGCTAAAAAAAATGTTACATAAGAAAAGATACATAAAAAAATATATTTAGTTCATATGTCCGGCTTTACAGGGTTAAAAGATTAATCCACGATTAATTCGCTACGATCCATTTTGTGCAGCATTTAATCCAATTAGACTTCATTTCCCTGAGCATTAGAATCATTTTGGAGTCATTAGTTTCAGCAAGAAGACCAGAAATCCACCTGCTTGTCCTGTTTTCTAAGCAACCCACAAATAGGTTGTGTTGTGACATTACTTCTTTGTTCTCGCCGGCTGGCTCATTTGGAGCTCTTTGTGCAGCAGGACATTTCTCAGGGGCTCAGTCTCTATCTCTTCATCCATTAAGTCTCTCTGAAAGCAACATTTGGTCCCTTCCAGTGTCTCACAGAAAGCCTTCAGTAAGCTCAGCACGAGAGTGCTATTTGCTTTTGTTTGCGGTCAGGGATGTTGGTTGTAAACTGGTGTGTCCAGACAACTGGATGCATCATATCTGGCTGAATGCAAGACTTATAGTAACTTATAGTGAGCTTACCCATCTGTCTCTAATACTATCAAAAGCAGTAGGACAGTCATCCAGACATAAGAATTCTCTGACTGACTCACTTCAGTAAAGAGAAGGCTGAAATGTTACTCTATTACCGCATGATTTTCTCAAACGTTCTGGTAAAGTGTGACATTGTGACAGTAATCCCCACACATTTCTTAACAACAGTGCTTTCACTTATTATATAGCTGTTGACTGTATTGACATACCCGTGTCCATATTTGATGATGATAATGTAAAGATTCATTGGACCCAAATTGTGTGATTCAGTGAGCACAATAAATCATTCTCGTGTATAAATTGGACCCCATAGACTTGCAATCTTAACCCTTAGGGCAGTTCAACTCTCCCATTGTCAATTTAACTTCTCAGCCAAAAATAAAGCATAATGTAATAACTTCATATTTCACACATCTTTATGAGCAACCAGGTTTTGTAGAAAGTCTTGTAAGCCCAGTTGTCTCTCTTCCAGAAATTCAGCGCTGATGTGCCTGAACCAACGCTTGGGCGGTTAAACAAATTTAAACAAACGAATCATCTCCTTCAGCTGATACACAGAATCACCTGTGCCTGAGCTTTTCATGTAGTCGAGAGAAGTCTGTGTATCGTCTAAAAATGTGCCAGCTCTCATCTGGTGCACACTTCATTAAGATCTTGTACACCTGAGAAGTTCGTAAAGAGAATATTATGTCCTCTTTATCACTTAAAACTGCATTTGAATCATCACAGATAATGATGCTGTGCAGTTTTCCAACTGTTTCCATATAAGAATCAAAGTATTGTATTCAACACCATGTGTTTCTTAAAGAGATAGTTCACTCAAAAATGAAACTCACAAGACTTGTGTTCATCTTCCAAACAAGAATGAATATATTTTTTATGTAACTTTAAATGTTTTCTGTTTTCTTGTCAATTCAAAATGTTATAAAAATGATGTAAAAGTAATCCAATTTAGCGATTTAAGAGTTTCTTTATATGAGAAACAGATTTAATTTTGGTTTTTATTCAAATATAAACAATAGATTCATGCAAATTGATTCATATGGGTCACATTTATAATGTTTTTATAAACTTTGTGAAACACCAAAGTTTTGGTTACATGGCCTTTCAGTGGAGACACAGAAATCTCTCAGGTTTCGTAAATAACATCTTCATTTGTGTTCTGAAGCTGAACAAAAGTTCATCATGGTTTTAGAATGACATGATGGTGAGTTCATTTTTGGGTGAACAATGCCTTTTTATTTGTGTTCGTTTTGAAACAAAGGCACCATTTGACTCTAGAGGACACTTGTATGATACTTTTTTGATGCTTTGGTTTCCTTTAAAGTGTGAAGCTGCAGTCCACATTCTTTGTAACTGCATGTATAAAATCAGCCCATTATTCAGAATTTCTGCTTGCGTGTTCCACGCGGAAGATACAAAGACATGCAGATCTAGAACAACATGAGGGCAAGTTAATGACAGATTTTTTTATTTAGGGGTGATCTATCCCCTTTGAGTGCTATACAGTCAAAATATGAACAACAGACAATCTGATACGAATTCATGACAGCAGAGTGAAAAGAACCACAAATAAGTAAAGATTATTTACTTTATTATTTACTGTTATTATTTAATTTTATTTTAGCCATATTTTATTGCAATCATCTGAAACTGTATTACAGAATCATTAAACATCAGAGTATTGGTCTAAGCATCACAAGAAAGTTTTGTGAGGTAGTTAGACCTTTATTTAATGTAGAATTAAAACTTGTCCTTTTTTCCTCCCTGCTGTGTAATGACAACACCATAAAAGCTACCATTTGGCTGCCTTTTGTTTTGCATTTTGTTGATGGAAAGTGGAAAAGTTAGGTGTGGAAAAAAACTGAACACGCGGGATGCATCAGGACACATGTGAAATCCCTCATGTTTTACTGGGAGGCACTAGATGGCGCCATTGACACTTGAGGTGATTATTAAAGGGATAGTTCACCCAAAAAGGAAAATTCATCATCATCATTTACTTGCCCTCATGTCGTTCCAAACCTGTATGAGTTGCTTTCTTATGTTGAACATAAAGGAAGATATTTTGAAGATTGCTGGTAATCAAACAGTTGGTGGTTCCCATTGACTTCCATAGTATTTTTTTTTTCCTATTATGGAAGTCAATGGAAACCACCAACTGTTTGATTACCAGCAATCTTCAAAATATCTTCCTTTATGTTAAGAAAGCAACTCATACAGGTTTGGAACGACATGAGGGCAAGTAAATGATGACAGAATTTTCCTTTTTGGGTGAACTATCCCTTTAAATTCACCAGATGGTAACAAGTTTTAAAAATGCATTTAGTTCAGTCTGTAAATAAACGAGAAAACGCCACTGTGTTACTTCACTTATCCATTCACTTATTCACTTATTGTTTTTTCCAGTTACTTTTGTATGAAATATAAATAGTAATAATAGTAAAAATAATAAATATTATGTATAGTGAAAATAATGTATTACATGAATGACATTCAGAATGTATTTGCTATTTGGTTTGTTTTCAGCTAAATCATTGTTTTGGTGACTTTCATAATTATATATTAATTAATGCAATTGCTAAATCATACCAAGTATAATTAAACAATATCACGAGCAAATAATGTGTTGTTATGATTGCATCACAACTGTGCTGATATTCAGAACAAAATCAGAAATGTGAGTGTGATATTGCTTTTACAACAGTATAAAAATAAATAAATAAATAATACAAGTTCATATTGAGTAAGACATAGTATGGGACTCACTATTTACAGTTACTTTGTCTATTTTTGCTGCACCAACAAAATTAATTCCAAACAATGCAGAATAATTTAACGTTAATGAGTAACAGAAAGAATTGGTTGAATGAATGATTAAATGACTTAATCAGAAAGACAGTCACTTGTCGCCATCTACTGGTGAAACCATGTAACTTGCAGAAAAGTAAGTCCCTTATACACTTATACTTATATACACTTATATTTAGTTACACCCTACAAAGATGGACACTGTCCGGATAAAATAATAATAATAATAAAAAACATTGAAAATCAGTGACATTTATGTCATTAAGTTTTTTAGTTAATGACATAAATAGTGAAAGTGAAAGTGACGTGACATACAGCCAAGTATGGTGACCCATACTCAGAATTTGTGCTCTGCATTTAACCCATCCGAAGTGCACACACACAGAGCAGTGAACACACACACACACACACACACCCGGAGCAGTGGGCAGCCATTTATGCTGCGGCGCCCGGGGAGGAGTTGGGGGTTCAGTGCCTTGCTCAAGGACACCTAAGTCGTGGTATTGAAGGTGGAGAGACCATTATGCCACGACTTCCCCTATATACACACACACACACACACACACACACACACACCAGCCACACACACACACACACACACACAAGATTTCTAATAATATACTTGATTGTTGGTGCCATTATCATAACCATTAACAGAATGAGGAATAATGTTCCTCAGGGCACTTCCCCTCCCATTGTGCCAAGAGCAAATCACTTCAGGTTACCAAGGCAGCCAGCTGCATCCTCTGCATGAGAGCTAATGTTGTTATCATTACTGAACCCAGAACCACTGGCAATGAGAACTCGAGGAGGGAATTCATTTCTATTCCATATCAGCTTTTCAATGATATTTTCAGCAGTTATGTTTTTTTATTTATATATATATATATGCATAAGTTTATTTGTATAGGGACAGTACAAAAAAAACATTATCCCAGTCAAAACTTGAAAATATGTATTGCACATAGAGAGTATGGCAAAAGCTAATTGGCATCTTTCTTTTCTAAAAAAAATAAAAGGCTTTTCTAAAAAAAAAAAAAAAAAAAAAACTACTACTCATAGAATAAAACTACCACAATGTGTCATTCATAGACATTGAAATACGTACCTAAATTATACATATAAGAAGAAAAAAAACTTTTACATTACATTACACTTTTACATACAAAAATTATTACATTTAAATATGCGTGCAGTTCTGGTTTATTATAAACCACCGCTTTACCTTCAATGTAAAGGACTTAATTTCAAGTATTGCCTTAAAATCATTTGGCACAGGTTCCAGAGTTTGGAGCCCTCAATAGAAAAGGCTCTTTGCCCTTGTGTACAAAATCATTGCATGAATAAAAAGATGAGCTGCCTCATTTGAGATACATTTTCTAATAAGTCTAAAACAATTTAGGTTACTCCTTACTATTTTTGATAGCTTTTTTATATGTTTAAGTTGTGAGTCTAAAACAATACCTAAAAAATTAAGCTCATCTACATCCTCTATTTCTTTATTATTTACTCGAATTATTACTTTTTCTTTTTGCTTTCTATTAGAAAAGCACATAAAGACAGTTTTCTTAGCATTCAGAGTAAGATGATTTTCCTGGAGCCATATAGATATCCTTTCCATTTGTTTATTTAAAACTGCAGCAACCTTGGAAGATGACTTTAGCCAATGTGTAAATTACTGTGTCATCAGCATAAAGCTGACAATCAACATCGGGCAACAACCTGGTAGATCATTTATAAACAAACTAATGTGTAAGTTAGCCTATGTTTGATTAGCCTATTTTTGATTATGTGTAAAAGTAAATATACGCTTAAAAAAAGGGAAAAAAGCCGATATTCACAGTGTTCAGGTCTGGTGAATACACCCCAAAATTGTTATTAAATGTAGCACCCTTCGACACTCGGAAGCTTGTTTTGTTACTTAACGTTACCTGTATTCAGAGAAATCCCGCCACCTGCGACAGGATTGGCTGCAAGTGTTTTAAAATATGTCTGCGATTTGCCAATTAAAATGTCATTCATCTATCCGCAACAAATAATAATCAATTCAAGGGCGGGACTAAAGGGGTTTTATCACTCACACACATACAAACACACACCTACACACACAATCGAAACCCATAACGTTGAGGATTGTAGTGCGACCCACTCACACATTCACATACCTGCGCAATATTTGACTAGCGCACACCCACCACCACGAACACGTTCCGTTACCTTTTAATCTCAGACTGTGGTGGTTTTATATCATTTTGGCGGTAATTTTTCCGTTTGTTTTACGGCGCGATATAAAATGCGTCGTTCGGATTGGGGGCGTGTCTCCGAGCGCGAGCTGTAGGATTTAGCTCTTTTCCATCTGTTATTCAGTGACACTTTTAACAAGGATATTATGACTCCATCATTTAGCAGTCAGACAGATGCACACAAACGCCTATTTCTGGAGTATGTAGTACGTTACGCAGATTAGACCGCTTTTCACAACATGTAGACACATGCGCGATATTTAGTCTCTCTGTGAGGGTTCTCAGCAGTAACAGTGCGCTTTCAGTTCTCCTTTCTACTGAAGCTGAACGGACCCGTCTCATCTCATATTATCCTCAAACATGGAGCACACCGGCTGCGTCAACATCTGCAGTCTCACCAGCACCTTACCGGTGATCCCGTACCGGAAACTAACGGACCTGCACTACCTCAGTAAAGGCGGCTTCGGGACCGTGTTCAGGGCGCAGCACAGCGACTGGCGCACCACGGTGGCGATCAAGTGCTTGAAACTGGATTCACCGGTTGGTGAGAGGTGGGTTCAGTCAGTTTACCTGTGCTGTCTACTTTGCGTATTTATTAGCATAAATGCACGGTTCCTTAACCATTTTCCAAGGTTGTCGGGCTTTTTAATGTGCTGCGATTGTTTCAGTCTGGTAGTTTTACCATAGATGCTGGTTGTTGCAGGTTTTTAGGAAGGGATACAGTGCAAATAAGGTCACTGATTTAAACCATAGTGCGACACTCACGTACACACATGAAGTATGCGGTCAGGCGACATGCTTTGGTTATCTTAATGCAGTTGGGAACTGTATGTTCGAGATGTTTAAATGAAGTTTTAGTCATGCTACCGCTAAAAAGTGAGAATATGATGGACTCGAATGCTCCAGTCTGGACTAGTCACTAGATGCTCTTTCTGGGCAAAAACCGACTGCGAAAGAGTTGAAGGTCAGACGTTTCTAAAATCAGAGAAAACCTGGAAGTGTCATGGAATGTGATTTCCAGGCCTGGAAAAGTCATGTAAACCAGGTAAACATTAAAGACTTACATTTTAAAGTCAGGGAAATGTTTACTTAAAATGAAAGTAGTTCACTTAAAATGTTTCGCCATCATTTACTCGCCCTCATGTTGTTCTAAACTTGAGTGAGTATTTTCTTCTGCTAAACACAAAAGGAGAAATTCAGATTGCATCTATACATTTTCATCTGTATGAGTTGATATTGGATAATTAATGGGAAATTTAGTGAAAATGAGCATCTACGCTTTCATCTATCACTCGGTGATAGTTCACACACACACACACACACACACACACACAATCTGTTGTCATTTCTCACACTTGTCATTCCAAACCCATATGACTTTTCTTCATCTTTGAACAAATTAAAATATTTTTATGGAATTTGACTTTCAAGAAAGGTTAAAAAAAAATCTCACATATTTCATCATAAAAAATATTCATGTCTTTGGAAGATGAATGAAAGTCTTTTAGAACCACATCAGGGTGAGAAATAAGGACCGACTTTTCATTTTTTGATGAACATTTTTTGGTGACTGTATAAAATAACATGAAGGTGTTATAAACGCACTTGTAGCATGTAAAATTATTGATTTTAGTTTGTTGTTTTTTAATTTATTCAGGAAAAAATAATCATTTTAGTATCATACAAATCCAATGATGTGAAAATAATTACCAGCTTATCAGTATTGTCCAGAATTTTTATATAGTTTATTTTAATATTGAATATAATTCCAGTACTCTTTCTAATTCTTATAAAGTTTATACTATTTCTGTGCTGTTTTAATGAGTGGCCTTCAAAAAGGACACAGAAGCGACATAAAAGTGTTGTCATTTATGAACTGTGCCAAGATTGTCAAGATTTCCCATGGAAGAATGGATAATAGAAAAAAAAGCTGTGGGAATCCATTCACTCAATAATTGATATTTCATTGTGGTCTGGTGACAGAAAAAAGAAACTGCAGTCCTTGTCTGATCTTTCACCTTTTTTTTTTTTTTTTACAGGGAAAGGAATTGTTTATTGAAGGAAGCTGAGGTGCTTCACAAAGCTCGATTTAACCAGATCATCCAGATCTTTGGGGTTTGTAATGAGCCCGAGTTCTTCTGCATTGTGACAGAGTACATGACCAATGGATCACTGGATGAGCTTCTACATGAGGTATAACTGTACAAACAGCGTTTCTTTTACATTACATACTTCCTGTTTAGTCTAGTAGTATTAGCGTAATGGACAGTTTCTCTTTCTGCTTTGTGGCACACAGGTTCTTGAGTGTTGACTTCTGTATTTTCTTATTATGTTACAGAAAGATATGTACCCAGTGGTGGCCTGGCCGTTGAGACTGCGTATTCTTTATGAGATCGCTTTAGGAGTAAACTTCCTACACAATATGTCACCACCCCTTCTACACCATGATCTTAAAACTCAGAACATCCTGATGGATGGGGAATACCATGTTAAGGTTTGTGCAGATTTGCTTGAAGATGTCTCCAGGCCCCATTTTATTAGACTTTCACATGTGTGTTTGGATGCATTAGTAGAGATATTTCCTGGAACTTACTAAATGTAAGCAGTCATTGAGTTATTTGAACATCAGGGTGATCAACTATGAATGTTTTTGTTGTCATTTGAGCTGTGTCCATGTTTGTCTGAACGTTATCAATGTTGGTATCTTGTAAGTCTGCTCTTTCATGTTTCTTTCCCAAGTTTGAATATCTTACTCCTATAAAAAGCCTCTTTTTTTCCCTTTTAAATGAACACTCTTGCTATGCCTTAACATGTCTTAATTCGTGTGGATTTAAAAAAAATACCATAATCATTCATTATTTATTCTCTGGAAAGTCTGCAAACATTTAATACTTAAAAGGGATAATTTAACCCTTAAAACCTGTATGGCTTTTTTCTGTAGAACACAAAAGGAGATATTTAGAATAATGTACTGGTGGCTCTTTTACTTGCAATTACAATAGGGACCGGAGCTCTGAAGCTTCAAAATGAGAAGTATAATATATTTTGTTGTAACTTTACAGTGGCCTCTCTGATCTAAAGTGCATCTTGTATGTGTATGTTTATGAATAGATAGCTGATTTTGGCTTATCTAAATGGCGCCAGCTCTCTATCACTAAAGGCTCCGGCTCCAAACCTGCCGAAATGGGAGGCACAGTCATTTATATGCCACCTGAGGAGTACGAACCTTCCAAGAACCGCAGAGCTGATGTCAAATATGACATGTACAGGTCAGTTTCTGTAGATTTTATAAAGCTTCCAGTTTTGACCGGATGAGTGGACTTCCTTCTGAGTTTCATATTATTTCTACTACAGGCTTTTAAAGTACTGCTCTTTCAGTTCCTGTATTTTTCGGGGGGCATCCCCTTGAGACGTTCAGCTGTCCTTATTTCACCATGGCCCTAGTCTGTTGCTGACTCAGCAAAATTCCACTCTTAATTTATCTTCAGAGTTCATATGGCGAGCTTGGAAATGTCTGGGAATTTTAAAAGTGATTTCAAGGCCTGGAAAAGTCAGGAAAAATTTTTCTAGTTATTCTTATCTCTAAAATATTTGATTGGCTAGAAATCTATAAAAGCCTTATCCAAGTTACAAGTGAATGGAAAAGCCAATGAAATTAATTGATTAACAGATGTGCAAACCCTTTGATTGGGAGGGAGGAATATAGCAGTACAGGATGTTTAGAATTATGGGTGGATTTATATAATACTTCACCAATTTTTCAGAACAAAGAGAGAGGCTGGGAAACAGAAAAACATTACCGAAAAAACATTAACCAGTTTCTGGGTTTAATCATATCTCACCAAAACCGCTCATGAAAGAGGGCTTTATTTTGTTCTTTCACTGCTGTGGTCCAAAAAGAGAAGTGATTTAGAAAGTAAATGTCAACTTGCCAAAATATCTGAGGTTTTGTGATCTTAGTCAGAGGGCATGTTGAAATTATTTCACTGATAGGAAAGTGAGTTTTGTCTCCAAAAGGGGGATTGCCAGATTTGGACGTAGAGACTCATCTGTTCTGTGTTTCCTCTTTCAGTTACGCCATCATCATGTGGGAAGTGCTTTCAAGACGGATACCATTTGAAGGTAGGGTCCATTGGCTGATCATGAATTATAGAAAGAGTACCAATGGGTTCCATGACAGTCACCTAGTTCATATGTCTTATGTTACATTCTGAGTGCTCTTGAAAGTGGCCCAAATGTATGTGAACATCGGAAACGATGAACAAAGCGTTTTTTCAATTTTCGCATACATTTAAACATAACCAAACTTCAAAAATAAGGACAATTTGACCTTATATCTTCTCATTTCTTATAACAACATACAGAATCGTAAATAAAAAGAGGACAACCCATCTCCAGTAACACAGATGAATCAGTAGCTTCAGTGTTAATCAGGGCACATATTCATGAAAATTCTTAGTTGCAAAATTCCTAAAAAAACATGGGTGTTTCCCGTTAGAATTAAAGAGAGCATCCTTGTTAAGATAAAAGTTATTCAAAAATAAATCTTAATTGTTAGGAGTAGTGTTGGGCGAGCTGCTCCATAGTCATATCGTCCTATCGTCAGCCTGTGAGATCGCCAATACATGATACTACAATATAATTACAATAATTATAATACTTACATTTCCTCAGTTATGCAAACAGCTGCTACAGAAAATGAGCAAAGAACATCATCGCTGACTTCAGTCTAGCGCGAGTTTATGAACTTTAAAAATCAGTCCTGTTATAATCGGTGAAGATATCTACACTCTGTTGGATAAATCTTATATTATAATTATAATCTCTTATACAACGGTGTCGTGTCTCAACTGAACATCTCTGATTGGCCATTGCATTCATAAAGTCAACGGAATCGCGTGTGATTGGTTATAATGCGCAACACTGTAAACACGCGGAAAAATAAATATGATGGAACAAGTAAGCCCTAAAATTAATTAGATAGTATTACTAGCCTAATAATAATAATAATTGTCTTGTTATTGTCAAAGCCTGTCACAACCAATCACAGTCTTCAAAAGAATGCATCATACCTAGCAACAGGGTCAAACCCCGCCTCCTCACTAAGATGAAAGTTTTTGTCTTTTCATTGTTCAGAGCTGTTCTCAGATTAGTTCCTAGTTAGAAATCTGTAAGATATATTAGAAGCTCTCTGAGAGGATTCTGTGAAGCTTTAAGAATATCAGCCAGGATCCTTTCAGTGACTCTAGTGATTATGCCATACTTAGACAATTCACTAAAATGTTCTCGAAACAGTTGCTCTAATAATGAATGTGTAAATCAGTCTGCTTTAAATCTGTCAGTCTAGCACTTGCCAGTACTGATATAGGCCTATAAACTAAACTTCTCTTATTCACCATTAAAATAATGCATGTCTGTGATTGGTTACAGTATGAAATGCCAAGTAAAATACCAAAACCAAATTTTCATGAAGTTATAAAGACCTTTTTTGACATGGATGTAATACTGTACTGAAATACTCTTAAAGTTTTCCCTGCTTATTCTATTCAGTACAAAACATACAGATCAAACACCAGGCTTTGTTAAAGTTAACTAAAACCTTAAATTCAGTTACTTCAAATAAAACGGTGACTGAAAAAAAAAAATAATAATCTGATTTTATTTCAGCTAGTTCAGCTCACTTTAGTTTGGGGGCCAGTTCTCACTATTAACTAACTATTAACCAAGACTTTTGCCTTAATAAACTCCTAATTGACTGCTTATTAATAGAATAGTAGTTGTTACGTTTAGGTATGGAATTAGGCATGGTGAATTAAGGGATCTAGAATGTGATCATGCAGAATAAGGCATTAATATGTGGTTTATAAGTACTAATTAACAGGCGAAATGCTAGAATGCTGTGCAACTAGCTAAAAGTAAGAACTGGTCCCTAAACTAAAGTGTGTTAACAGCAAAGTTTTTAATGTTCATTTAGTTTAACTTGATATACTAAAATATTTAAGCTAAAACTGAAAATTAAACAAATAAATAAAAATTATATATACATAATTTGAAAAAAAAAAAAAAAAAACTTAACAATTAAAATGAAAACTAAAATATAAAAATAAAAGCTAATTCAAAGTAACCAAAGTAGCACAGCAACCAGTGAAGTTAGATTCATTGTGCAGCCTTACTCAACACTAAGCACATTTTGCTGTGTCATGTTTTTGATGCATAAAAAAAAAAAAAAACTCCTGACACAGATTTCCTCTCATGGTCACTTCCTCCTCCGTTTCATAAATTGCAGCCATTTGTCTATCCAGGCAACATTCCTCCATTCTACGTCACTGTCCTCTTGTTGTTTCTGTGAGCAGAAGCCACCAATCCCATGCAGATCATGTTCAGTGTTCTCCGAGGATCTCGACCCGACACAGGCCTGGACTGTCTGCCAGCAGAAATTCCCAGTCGAGAGACCCTCATTAAACTCATGACCAGCGGCTGGACCGCTACCCCAAATGAACGGCCCTCCTTTCTCAGTGAGTGTCAGCCTGATCCCCACCCTTGACCTTTCCCCTGCTTTTCACAATTCCTCTGAATGTGTTTACTTCATGCTGTCACATTCCAATATGGTGACCTTTTCTTGTGGATCGTTAAATATTGTAATTGTTTAACCACAATTCTGTCATTCGTCCTTACTGGCAATTATGCTGTTACTGACAAGTAAAAACGTTGAGTCATTAAAAGTTAAGTTTTCTCATGATGATTTCTGTTTTGCAAACCCTGCAACAGATCAGGGGAATGAGGAAATGAGTGTGAATAGACAGAGAGAGCAGTGGGGTCATCTTCATCCAGAGTTGTCGTCTCTTTCTTTTGAGAGACAGTTACCTTGTACACGGTGCACTTTCAGATTTAAAAACTTTGCAGGATGTTTTCATTCATTTAGAGGTGTGTTATACACTGGATGAAAGGTAATATTCAAAAATCTGTAATAGGGGCTCTTTAATGTACCAGATATGCTTAAGAAAATCACTGATTACTGATGTATTTTAGATTGTAAATAAAACCCGAGCATACCTTGAGCTTGTGTTAACCACAAACCTTATTTCAGGCATTTAACCAAAAACCCATTCAGAAAACTTTCAGGGAATTCCAACTGGAAGTCTTTTACAGTAGTTTTACAGTAGTGTTTTGAGATATGAGCAACTAAACAAACCCTGTTTATTCTGATGACAGATTGAGCAAGAGGGCATGATGTATGTGTAAACATGACTGATGACCATACATACATTTTGAATATATATTTTTATTCAATTATTTTGAAGCTTAATAGCTGCTTTGTCTGTACTGTACAGATTGTCTTATTGACCTGGAGCCCATGCTGAGAAGATTTGATGAGATTAATTTCTTGGAAGCAGTGTTGGAAGTGAAACGAACAAAGGTAACTATGCATGGATGAACTATTGTTTTAATTCCCATTTTTGTCTAGATTTAGTTAGTGGAATTCGTTTAATTGTGTATTCTTACTGTAAAGTAAAAAACTATCAAAAGTATTGTAATTTTTGTGCCGCCTTTCCCTTAGTATATGAGGCCATCAAGCTGCTGCTCATCATCTCAAACAAATGGGAAACTAATCAAAGAAAAGATTGTGAAGGAGCAAAACATCCCTTGGCCAGTAAGTTACTATGGTTTTTTAAATATAAGTCCTGGGCTGTTGATGATTCAGCATTTAATCAGAGATGAGAATGGTCTGACGGGTGTCTTAATTTTCTTGTTCATGTTACAGGACAACAGTTCCACATCTGGATCAGGATCCTGCTCTTCCCACGAAGCAGAAATATCCCATCCGGGCTGCCTTACCATATCCAATCCCTCTCAAGGCAGGACTCATTTCTTCTAAAAGCGATAGATCACCCAAAAATTAGTTCTGCCAACACTTACTCACCGTCATATTGTTCACTACTTGACTTAATTTCTTCCACAAAAACAAATTTGCTGGAATTGCTGTATGAGGAAATTCATAGTAAGGCTTTTCACGCTTGAAATAGTTAACTCTGGGTAAGCAGAATCCTGGGTTAGTTTGTTTCACATTTCTCACTACTCATTCTTTAACCTGGTATATTATTATTTGTATTTATAAGCTTGTTTCACACTGTAAGTTCAGTACCACTTTATTTTAAGGTGTCCTTTTTACACGTTACATGTACTTATTATTATAATAACAATTAATTATCCATAATTACATGAAAGTAACCCTAACCATATAGTACATGTACATGTAGTTCAAAAGACAAATGTAGATAAAATGTTGGGGCAATGTCATCACATGCACCTAATCTATTCTTATTTCCATCTGGTCTTTGGATTCTTTTAACTGGTTCGTTTATTGGTTCTGTTCTACATCATCAGGTGTGTCAGGTGCTCAGGCTGGTCCGCAGGCATCATTAATATCCCTTCCGCTTGATCCTCCAAAACCTCTTGTGGACCACTGCTCTCGGAACAACCTCAGCCCTGAATACCAGACGGCACAGCATGTGTCCGACCTCAACATACCTTTCAACCCGCATGCGTCACAGAGTGAAAGTGACCTGCCTCTTCCCATACAACCCCTCACGCTGCAGCCACATCCACAAGGTAACCTGTTAGTCATACCTTGAACAGGAACAAAGCATCTGTAAGGTCTTTTTAAAAGTTGCTGTCAACTTTTGGCATCCTTGATTCAGGCTCTCCTTAATGTGCTCTTGACTTTCCTTGCAGATTTTGTCACAGCATTGGACACTCAAGGTCCGGTAGCTCGCTGGATTGCTGCCCGAAGGGAGGATGTGGTGCGGCAGATGACGGAGGCGTGTCTCAATCAGAGTTTAGATGCTCTGTTGTCCCGTGAGCTGCTGATGCGCGAGGACTATGAACTGGTCGTGAACCAACCCACTCGTACCGCCAAAGTGCGGAAGCTTCTAGACACTTGCGAGCGGCACAGCGAGGACTTCTGCCGCGTGGTGGTGCGGAAGCTCCAGGACAACAAACAGATGGGCCTTCAGCCCTACCCCGACCTCAGCACCACCAGCCCTCCGCCTCCACCTTATACTGCCCCCAGCGCCCCCTTCCTCTCCAACTCATTTAACAACACACGACTCTTCTGACCTTCTCCCAACTCCCAATCACTGCTCTTGAACCAGAGCTCTGTGGGTCCTTCTCTCAGTTAAGGATGGTTCCTGTTCACATGCTCTTACGTTTGTGCTGCTTGGCCGAAACTTTGTGTGCCTGGACAAGTGCTTTTGCCCCTGTGGTTAAGGTGTTGGTGCCTATGACACACAACTTTAATGGTTGCACTGTACAAGACAGATTTCGGTCAAATAGCCACTTGGCTTGTTATGACTTCTGAGCTATACTCGTTGTTGGCGTAAGCCTAAATCCTTGATGACAGGGACGCCAATTTAAGCAGTACAGTGGTTTGACATCGCCACGTTTAAACCTTTATTCCAGTCATCAAAAGAATCTGGTTGCTGCTACTTGGAAAAGCAGTGAAACGCATAATCAATCAATTCTATCCTGTCAATTTGCACTTTCCATGTCAGCGGATTTAGTAAAATAGAAGACTTGAGGTAAAGTTTAAAGACACACCTTCCTGTAATGGCACGAAACATCCAGATTACTGCACAGTTGCATGTCTGGACTTGATGAAAGCTCATGTGAATCAGTTTTGTTCTTCTTCTTTATAAACCAGTTTTTTTCCCACACTGCACTCAGAGTCTGTTGGTTGTTTCACTATAGGTCAGGGTTGGTGGACGTTTTGCAGTAGTCCTTTTGTCAGGGTAGATGCAGTTAAGTCTGTGATGATACGTTGAAAATTACAGTGTATTCAATGGGTTCTTCACTAGAAAAGTCAACAAATACATCTTGAGAATTAGACATGACTTTGAAAATTATGACAACCCCAGCTTTTGAACAGATGGAATGTTGCATACTGTATATTCTGGCCCATTTGCTTTACTTAATGAGAAGTCCATTAAATAAAGTGCAAAATAAAGTCCATTGGCACACCAGTGGTTCAGTGGTTTGGCCATTAAGGGAAACTTCACCTAAAATGAAAGTATTGTCGTCGTCATCATCCTCATGTCATTCCAAACCTATAAGACTTTCTTTCTTTTAAAAAATGTTTTTGTCAGTGGGGTCCAGTGTCCAGTTTTGTTTGGACCCCATTTACTTTTATAGAAATGCCAAGAAGTTAGCTTTGGCATGTTTGGATTTTTGTGGTCTATTGAAGAATTTGTAGAATTTATTTTTTTATTTTTATTTTTTTGCCCAGCTGCCAATGGAACAAACCAAGCTCCCTGCCTCTCTGGGTTTTCCATTGAGCCAATCAGATGTGTCATTCTTTCCTTGTGTTTATTTTTTTCTTTCGGTACAGTGACTACTGTAGCATCCTGTTAGTGAGCAATATTAGACAGCACATTGGATGAAGCTGACTCATTCCAGGCTGAATTGGTTGGTACACTGGAGTCTACAATGATAGAACTCACACAAACTGGCTGAGACCAACTTTACACACCAGCCTTTTCTTCTCTGTCATGTTTTTGAAGTTCTCAAATGGCATGTCAATCAAATGCATTAACTCAATAAATAAGATAATCAGAGACCCTGTTAATTAAACCATATGTGGCCCAGAGTTGTTCACACTTCAGCCTAGATAAGTTACTCTTCGTAAATGTGTGCCATCTACCGTATGTAGCCTAGTTTGCACTGGTTATCACTGGCTCCAGATGTAGCAGCAGACAGAGCACAGTTTACAGCACTTTTAAACCATAAAATAGACTCTAGCATGAAGCAACAGTATGAAATATTCCGATGTTTACATCACATCTGAATAGATTTTAAGAAATGCTACTGGGAAGATGCTTTTTTTTTAAGAAACAAAGAGTAGTGACTCTTTGCTACTGTTTATACATCCGTTGCCAGTTTAGACCAGTTTTCTGCCATGTAATTTAAAAAACTAAACCAAAGGGAATGAGTTAGCACTGTCAATATTCTACTGATCCTCAAGCAGAAGACAAATAGAAATTCATGCTGAATGGAATTTGTGCTGATGGTTTGGTCTTTTTTTGCTTGACCCATGAGCCAATCATATGCTTGTTGATAATATGAAGCGTTCGGTGAGTGTTTTGCTGTTTTCCAGTGTTTTCAGGCATTGAATTCCTGTGCTGGTGGGGTTGCATGATTCTTTGCTGTAGACTTCCCCTCTGTTCAAACAGACATTGTTTTAGAGGCCTTATTGTTACAGAAGTGATGTATTTTCATTAGAGTGATTACATTTGTCCCCTGGAATGTCCTGAAATTGTTTTTTTTTTCTTCGCTAAATTGCTCATGCTGTAGTTTTGCTACTTGATTTCGATGCGTGTTGATTGAGCACCACACTGATAAATACGGAACAGAATTCGATTCAAAGTGCGAAACCAGTCTCGCTAAGTTGGTGTTTGATGTTAATGAATCCTTTTCAATACAAGAATCAGATTTGTAGTTGTTATTTACACTTTTTATTACATATTTTTATGTTGACTTTCCATGATTTGGGACCATTTGTGATATAATGGCCTGTTATTTTTTGTATTTATTTAAAGAGTTTCTTAGTGATAATTTACATGCATCTTAAGTATGCATCATGTAATGGGTTGTTGTGTATTTTTCTATGAAGTTTTGCAAATGATAGTGCTGTGCCAATCTGGTGATGCTTCGAGGCTGAATTCATCTTTAGATTATTCCGTGGCTGAATCTACTTTAGCAATCATCTCAGCAATATATCAGACAAATACTGAATTGCTTAATGGGCTTATTAGGTCTGGATACAAAAAGTGTTGTGTTTTTATTCATATCACATTTAAAAATCACCCTGGCTAGGGTTTTATTTTAAATGACTACTACTGATATCAATTTTCAGTTTTTGCCTTGAAGCTCTTAGACTTGACACATAAATGGCTTGTCATCAAAGATTAAATAACAATAATGTATAGCATATGTAGCAGTGTACAAGTAGTGTACATCTGTGCTCTGGTACTATGTGAGGTGCTTCCACAAAAATGTGTGATTAAAATGTGTAGAATTTCCTGAAGGTGTGGGGTTTCTTCTATTCGTGTTGCCTGAAAGTACATTCTGAACTGTGTTTACACAATAACTGGTACTAATCTGGTATAAGTGTGACCTCTCAACAATAGTGTGCTTTTGAAATCTGTTATGACCTACAAAAACCATTTCCTCATTGATTTGCACGGGACTGTTACCTTCACACGCAAGATATCTGGGTGGTTGCCTTAAAAGAGCTCACCACATGGTTTCTGTGACATCTGCGGCCATATTTACAAAGAAAATTAGGGGAAAAATATACTTCAGAAATTTTTGAGTAGCGTTTTAGAGCAAAATTACTATCTCATAATTTTAGAACTTTAATACCTAAATATTTACATTTATAATGTATTAAATTATAATGACTTTTTAACAAAGACGAAAAATAGATGATACCTGAACCTCTTTTGTAAACTTTATTAGATGTGCAGTTACTGTACCTTTCTTCAGTACCATTCAAAAGTTTGGGTAAGTACTTTTTAATTGTTATGCTCACCACAGCTGCAATTATTTGGTTAAATATAAATATGGTAATATTTTGAAATATTTGTGCAATTTGCAAATCTGAATTTTAAGCCACACAATCCTTCAAAAATTATTCTAATATTTTTATTTTGTTTAAGTTAAGAATTGAATTGGATTTTTGTGGAAACATTGATAAATATAAAAATCTGGATTCTCTGAGTAATAAAAAAATCAAAAGAACAGCATTTATTTGATAAAGAAATCTTTTGTTACAAAAAAAAAAATATCTTTACTTTCGTTTTTGATCGATTTAATTCACATTTTATTCAAAAAGAGAATAATTTTTGGGGTGGAGTATCCCTTTAAGGATACCGACCGCAGCTAGTAAGGAGAAGGTGAAATCAGTTCTGCATTCGCGAGTCTGAGACGCAACTCTCTGTATGCACACCGAACACAGCAATCGAGTACTCCGTTTAATTCTTTTGCATATACTTTTGTTTGAATACTTTCAAATATCTTGAATGTTTTAATTGGTGCGGTTTAAAAACACATGCAAATGATAAGCATCGCCTAGGGCCCCACACAGCTGTAGGCCCCTATAATCATCACCACCATTCACTAGCGACGGCCCTGGTCTCAGGCCTTAGCAGTTTGGTGAACCTGTTTGAAGCAAATCTCTTTTAAAAACTTCTATTGATGACATAAGTGTTTGTGTATACGACCCTTGTTGCTAAATATGTCTTCTGTATTGTATTTTATCATCCGCCAGAAAGAAATGCCCTTGTGGAGTTTGATCATTGAATAAGTATCTCCTCAATAAGCTGCACAAGTTGAGGAGTCATTTCAGTGTGTTGCACAAACGAGTTGCGCAAGTTTAATACTTGAGGTCAGAGGGTTCACAGTAACAGTGCCTTAGTAAACACCTCTAATAATGGACAAGCAGCCTGTCCTTAAACTGAGTTCTAGAGCCAGAGCTAGAACGGATCAGATAACAAAGACAAGCTTTAGTTCAACAGGGTTTTACTGAGCTACTTTAACTATCAATAGGGGTGGACAGGCGTTCTCTCTCTCTCTCTTTCCCTCTCTCTCTCTGAGTACAGACCTCTTAAAATAGACAGGGCAACTCAAGAAGCCATATTGCCTCTGGTGGAAAAACATCATGGTCTGCGGTCAGGGATTGTGACAACACTCATCCTGTTGACCTGTTACACCCTGTGACCGTCTTTCTTTCTTCAATCTGACCAGGATCACCATCACTCTGGAAACTTGTATACCTCTATATCCATATTCTTTTCATTTCATCTGACATGATTAAAGGTAAAGTACAAAAGTTTGCTTTTGGCACTACATTTAAAAATGTAAAATAGTAGCCCAAACTGTTGGCCCTACAGTGGCATTTCCATGGGTAAGTGAGGGTTGCCTGTTGGTAAAATATCTAAATTTGAGGCGATTTCTGTTATTATTTTGTTATTATAAATAAAAAAAATGGAATTAACTTCAAACTAATTGTAACAGAGTGCTCAAGACAACATTAAATACAGGAATATTGGTGACAAAAATAGACTCCTAAAACAAAAGGTCTTTAATGTAGTTTATTGGTAACACTTTAGTTTAGGGACCAATTCTCAGTATTAAATATTACATTTACATTTTATTAAATTTAAATTGCTTATTAGCTATTACGGTCACACTTTATTTTAAGATCCAATTCTCACTATTAACTAACCATTAACTATGACTTTTTCCTCAGTTAACTCCTAATTTGCTGCTTATTATTAGTTTATAAGGTAGTTGTTAAGTTTAAGGTATTGGGTAGGATTATTGATGTTGTGCATTATATGTACTTTATAAGCACTAATAAACAACCATTATGTTAATAATAGGTATGATAATAAGCAACTAGTTATAAGTGTGAATTGGACCCTATACTACAGTGTTACCGCTATTACTAGCATATTTATTAGTTTTAATAAAACATGCTTTATTCTGCATGACCATATTTTAGATCCCTAATTCACCCATACCTAAACTTAACAACTACTGTACTAACTATTAATAAACAACAAATTAGGAGTTTATTGAGGAAAAATAATAATAGGCAATAGTTAGTTAATAGTGAGAACTGTTCCCCAAACTAAAGTGTGAAATTCACTAATATATCATTGAAATCAAAAGTTGCGTCAGTTAATATCTAATGAACCTGAGCTGAATGAACTAACAGTAAATAGTTGTATTTGTATTAGCATTATCAAAGATAAATAAATAATTTAACAAATTCAGAGGTGTCAAGTAACGAAGTACAAATACTTCGTTACCTTACTTAAGTAGAAATTTTGGGTATCTATACTTTACTTGAGTAATTATTTTTCAGCCGAATTTTTACTTCTACTCCTTACATTTTCACGTAAGTATCTGTACTTTCTACTCCTTACATTTTAAAAATAGGTTCATTACTGCTATTTCATTTCGACCTTTTTTCATTCCGGCTTGTCATCATTCAAAAAAAACAAAAAAAAACGTATCCATCTAAATCGCGCCCTCCACATGGAGTGAATTTGGTTGTGGTTGGATGAGAAGTATAAACCTATACCATTCCGACACCCTATTGGTTTATAAAACTTAATTGTAAACCTTTCATGATTATGAGGTTTTTAACTGACTAAAGTTATGATTACTGACTTTATATATTTGAATGTTTGATAGACTTGACGCCATTACGTCATCGCCAATGACGTCATTACTTTGAGCGTAAAGAACCGGCGAACCGTTTTTTTCAACCGGTTTACTGAATCGAACCGTCCGAAAGAACCGGTTCGCGGAAAAGAACCGAACTTCCCATCACTACCCTTAACACATATATACGCATACTTAAATTGTACTTATTTAAATATACTTAATTTAATCATACGTACTTTATACATACACTACTGTGACTCTTGGTCACGTTAGTATTTTCACCCAAAAGAATGGCGTTCGGCCAGTTATTTCTATATTTTGCTGAAGTGTGTCAGTAGAAAATATCAGTTCACATTTCCAAACATTCATTTTGCTGTTGTCAGACTGCTTGCGCATTCAAAATCACACTAGATTATTATTAAAATTAATGGCAAACTGATATTTCTTTCTCTAAGACTTTTGCACAGTACTATCATAATATCAGAGAGATTGACAGAGATACAGTAGAAACATTATGTGTGGTTTTGTATTAAATAATGACTCAGATCATGAAATAGCAGACGTAGCAGACGTATGTAGCGAATACAGGAAGCTATCAATCAAGAAGGTATCAGGATTATGAGTTATTTTTCATTTTTAGTTTTTGATTAATCACTTGGATTAATCATTCATTTTGACAGCACTATAATGTTTATTGTAAATAGACAACTATACAAGATTAATTGTTACTAAGCCTGCGCCAATGTTCTTGTCCATTGCCCTTGCAGATTCCTGCAGCTAAGCTTGGATGTACATTTACATTCCATTAAAGGTTATTGATGACACGCCTCTGAAGTTTGACTTTTTGCACCATGACAATACTTATAGGCAACTAGTCATCATATCTATTCTTTAATGTATCTGCATTGTACTAAAGTACGTTCATTTTCAATGGGCATATATGCGGATGAAAGAGGTAGCCTAGTGCATCCCAAATTTTTCAACATGAACATTTTAATATAACATTATAGTCATTATGGCCTATGGCCTTTAGAAAAATGTTTTTTTGAGGAGGTGGGGTAGTGCACAATAGGCCCCTGTGGTGCGGCCTAAGCTTTTGTTCTTAATGGCATTTTTCTTCCTTACATTACTTTTACTTTTATACTTTAAGTAGTTTTTTAAACCAGTACTTTTACACTTTTACTTGAGTAAAAAGCTTGAGTTGATACTTAAACTTCTACAATAGTCTTTTTAAACCCTAGTATCTATACTTCTACTTGAGTAATGAATGTGAATACTTTTGACACCAGTGAACAAATTAATTACAAATTGCATCAACTAACCATAACTTAATGGCATCTTATTTTTAAGCATAACTGGAATATTTTGCATGTAATATGTTTGGGAACTTTACAGTAACGTCCCATTAGTTAACGTAAGTTAATGCATTAACTAACAATGAGCAATATGTTTGTTACTGTACATTATTTCTTAAACTTTGCTAATGTTAATAAATATACATATTACTGATCTAAAATTATAACGGTTCTTTGTTAGTTCATTCAGCTCAGGTCCATTAAATAATATTATCAGAGACAATTTTTGATTTTAATAATGCATTAGTAAATGTTAATATTAATATATCATAAATAAATTCTACAGAAATATTTTTCACTGTTATTGCTGAATAATGTAACTAATATTTACAGATGTAATCTTATCGTAAAGTGTTACCAATATTTAAAGGCACAATATGTATTTTTTGCCGCTGGAGGGCGTGTATTAAAAATACAGAGATAAAGGCGTAGCTGTTTCATCATACTAGATACATTTGCAGGTTCATTTATAATCTTACTCTGTGCAGTCGTCGCCGATCTATTAAAACGCACAAACACATTAAAGTCTTTGGTGTTTCCATGTTTTCTACAAAACAAAACCAGAAATTGAAGGGTTATGACGTCATTGGCAGGCGACACCATGACACTATGGACATGTACCGTGTCACTAGTTAAATTGCTTATTTCTCTGGATTTGAACATTCATCGACATATTTGGGATTTATGTAAGTACACAAATCAGCAAAATACATAACACTGTTTTAGTGGTTTTTCGATATTTTAATCATGCAATCTTACATATTATGCCTTCAGTGCCAATCACAAATTTGTTCCATTCTAAAATGTGTTAACAATTTATATAGACAGATATGAAGACAAAATGTTGTTCTCAAAGTAATTTTGCATTGTGCAAATTAGTAAGAAACAACAGTCGAAACAATACTGTATCTGGGATGTTATTAATGCTAAACAAAACCACCATAAACATCATCAAAATTGTGTTTAACGAGTTGTACCAGTGATTACAAATGTAATAACTGTTGACTTCTTGTGTCTTCAGCATGAAGAAACTGATGTCTTTAGGCCAAAAACTCTGTCCGGGGTCACGGAGTGACCTGGACGTAAAGAAACCAGCTGGAGCCTGCAATGGTCCAGACCCGCCAGAGGAGAAGATGATCATGAGGAGAGAGATTTCTCTCACTAATGGCATCTGCTTAATTGTGGGCAACATGATTGGCTCAGGCATTTTCGTTTCGCCCAAGGGTGTGCTGATGCACAGCGCCTCCTACGGCCTTTCGCTGGTCATCTGGGCTCTCGGTGGCATCTTTTCTGTGTTTGGTGCACTGTGTTATGCAGAACTTGGAACCACTATTACAAAGTCTGGCGCTAGTTACGTCTACATCCTGGAGGCTTTTGGGGGTTTCCTTGCTTTCATTCGTCTGTGGACGTCCATCCTGCTGGTCGAGCCGGCCAGCCAGGCGGTCATCTCGCTGACGTTTGCCAACTACCTGGTGGAAGCGTTCTACCCAACCTGTCAGCCTCCGTACGATGCTGTGAGGCTGATAGCAGCGGCTTGTCTCTGTGAGTGCTCAGTGTGAAAGTCTTGTCTGCTTTTTCAGTATTGAAGAGCAATACTGTCTTTTTAATCTTTCATCAACCACCTCTGAAACGACTTCCCTTTTCGGCTGGTTTCTGTTAGCCATTGTTGTGTGAGATCCTGTCACCCCAAAGCCATTGCATTACCTGAGACAACTTTTTTTAATCAAATTCAGAGCCTGATTAGAAATTATATAAAATTACATTACAGTATCATGTATTTTTTCTTAATTACGAAAAATGAATTTGTCATTTAAATTACATATTACATTAGGCTATATGACTAAAGCTAAACGTTTTCAAATTAAACATTTCACTTTGTGTGTTTTCAGTTAGCTTAGCTTATTAGCTTAGCATAACATTTAGTCCTTAAGAATGTCTTGACTAAGGGATACTTTACCCCCAAAGGATCATTTTCATTTACTTACCCTCATGTCATTGCAAAACAGTTTGTCTGTTAAACGCAAAAGAAGATATTTTGAGAAATGTCTCAAAGTTTATTGTTCATACAATGCAAGTCAGTGGGCTTCAGTGTTGTTTGGTATTCTTCAAAATATCTTCTTTTGTGTTTTACAGAGGAATGAAGGTCATTCAGGTTTGGAACGACTTGAGAGTGAATAAATGATGGCGTAACTTTCACGTTTAGGTGAACTAACCTTTAGCTAAAACAAGATATCACATTAACACATTTTTATTCAGGCATTGAGGAAGAGGGATAGGCTCGAGAACAGCACCTTAAATATAGACAAAAAACTGATAATTCTTTATTACAGATGGCATGATATTATTATTGTAGATGCTATGTCAGTGATTTTATTTCTATATTACATGAGTGTGTGAGAAATATCTTCTGCTGTCTTTCACATCACTACACACAAAACCTTTTTTTTCTTCACTTCACTAAAGTTCATATATACTGCAGATCATTCTGTGTGAAATGGCATTCACAACACATTGCATTTCCCTATGTAATGGCGAAAAAAAAAAAACCGTGAAAAGTGGCTGTTTCATGCCACAATTAACCAATACGGCTAAGGTATTACATTAAGAAAAATTATGAAGTTATTTTTGTTTCATTTAGAATAATGTGCACTAATGAATCATCAACCACTGATTTCTAAAGAGATGTAGGCCAACTATTGCAGGTCTGACGATTGCAGACACTGGTATTCAGGTGAAAGGTCAACAACAACACATCCTTTACAAAGAAGTAATGGTACCATGGTACAGCAATGCTATGGTAATCTGATACTAATGATTAGTTTCACACATCATGTTTACATTGTACTCCAAGGTTCTTCAAATAATACCATGGTTTCGCTATAACACCGATTCAAAAAGCCATGTACTTTTGTTGGTGGCTCCTGTTATCTGAGTGTACATTCATTTGCAATGGCTTTTTTTAAAATCCACAAAATTATTCTAGTTTGAGCAACGTAAAAGCGAAACAGATGAATGTTGCACTTTTCTCAGTTTTGCCTGGTTTTCACTTTTGCCTGCTCTAATACACGAGACAGACGAGGTGTTTTTGTCTCTCTTTTCTTCTCAGCAGCTGTTGCCTTCACACAGTTTCTAGTCAGAGTTAAATGTGTTCTCAGAAGGCAGGGACATGATCCACTGGTGCATGAGGACAGACTGTAACATCACACACACCATTCACATGCTAACCAAGAATAGGGTACAAAAACAAAAACAAAAATACAGTCATTTGTTTCTTTTTGTTAAATATTAATGCTTATTCCTTAGCTTTCCAAAAATGTAGATTATCAACTTCACATATCAAACAATTGTTATTGTAGCAATTTAGAAAATCCTTATTTTGTCAAACAATTCTGCTGTGCAACAGGGTTATGCATAAGATTGTGGAACAAAGCTAAACTTTACATTCTTGATAATGATTTTTACCACAAAACACTGAATACAGATTAATCCGTGAGGTAATTTTCCATGATAACTTTCCATTTTATAATGTTGAATTGTTGCATGTTGTCGAAAAGGTCAAACTCACTATTTGAAATGACAATACAGTGTTTTGAATGGCCTACTTTCATGCTATATTAATCATTTGTTGTATTACAGTTTATATAAACTACTGAATAGTTCTCATTAAAAAAAAAAAAATATATATATATATATATATATATATACAAATATATTATAAGTAATCGGGACACTATAATGTACTATATTCATAGAAAGTGTCTGCTGTGGTTTTTGAGAAAATAAGAGCAACAATAAGAACCAACCTTATATGTAATATCTTGCGAGTCATCTTTTGACTAAAACATTAATGTTAAACCTTCTGATATTCACACAGGTGATGTCCAGATGTATTTAATGTGTTCCTCCTTATTTATCTTTCCTCAGGTATCCTGATCTTCATAAACTGTGCTTATGTGAAGTGGGGCACTTTGGTTCAAGATGTTTTCACATACGCCAAGATCATGTCTCTACTCCTCGTCATCACAATGGGAATCATTAAGATAATTAATGGTAAAAGTAGTTTCTGCAGGATCCTGATAGGGTTTATAGGTGGATTTATTACAGTAATTAAGAGAAATTGAGATTGCATGAACAAGGAAGTAACTATTAATCATAGTTCAGGTTGCACCTACGCAGGCTTTGTTGTATGAAAAGACTCATAGGTAATTAAAAAGGGATCTCAGTGGTTCTTGTACTGCTCAACCATATAATGTTCTCTCTGTGTTTCTCATACTTCCTTATGTGCACCACAGGAGAAACGAAGAACTTCATTAATCCATTCGAGGGTTCCTCCACAGAGGCGGGCAGCATTGCCCTGGCTCTTTATTCGGCTCTGTTCTCCTACTCTGGCTGGGACACGCTCAACTTTGTTACTGAGGAGATCAAGAACCCTGAGAGGTATCAGAATAACAATTTGTTCCACATTTAAATGGATATTTTGTTATTCAGTAATTGTGCATCTAGTTATAAAAATCACATACTCCTGGTGGCCTTAGAAACCAGACATTTAAACCAATAATATGACTCTACAAATAATTTTTTGTGAGTAACTATAAATAAAATAAAAATGACATGATGATAACATTTAGCCTGGCAAATTAGAGGTCTGAAACATGACAGTGTGTAGCCTAAGGCAAAATAAAAGAGAGGTAAAGTTGTGTGGAAACCCTCATATGTACTTTTTTTTTGGGGGGGGGGGGGGGGGGCATATTTTAATGCAAAATACTAGCTGCAGGCAATAATACAGATTCATTAATAATGAACAAGGGGTAATAACAAATGCATGCGCATAAGCACCTGTCATGAATCTGGTGTTTTTTTTGTTTTTTTTTCTTCATAAATAAATATGCAAATTGTACAAAATTAAAAATGAATGAGACCCAGGGCTTCATTTCCAAAATGAATAATCATTTTAAATGATTCAATAAACCATACATAAAATCATTCACTTGCTTCGTTCCTGACTGAATCAGACGTTTTTAACAAATAAGTTGAATGAATGATTCAATGACTCACTCAGTAGAATTCAGCTGTCGCCACCTACTGGCCTTTTTACTCTCATATTATTTTGTCGTCATTTTATTTATATATTAATTTTTTAATTAAAACAGTACTCTCATAAAAATTTTCAAGCAGCAACTGCAGTTATTTTCACTCCCTCTGCGCTGCATCAAAAAGCATTTTAAAAATTACATTAAAAATATGTTTTCATTAACTAAAACTAAACCAAAAAACATTTGAATGTTTAAATTAATTTCAAAGCCAAAATTCACTAAAACCTAATGCTTGAATATAACTAAAGACTAAGACTAAAATGGCAAAATTGCTGACAGAATTAACACTAATTAATAGAGATTTTGTTCCACCACCACTAGCATATTTCAGACTTGATTGTGTTTCTCTTTAAGCATATACATTAGCATTTATCCTAAGCATTTAATCTTTCTCCTTAATCGTTCATAGGAACCTTCCCATCGCTATAGCCATCTCCATGCCAATAGTGACAGTCATCTACATACTGACCAACGTGGCATACTACGCTGTTCTGGACATGCCTTCTTTCATGGGTAGTGATGCAGTGGCTGTAGTAAGGATCTTTCTGATGATTAAATATCTAATATTTAGTCTTTAGAAGTTTATTTTATAAATTAAGTCATCATTTGATTCAAATATCAGTCTGTGTCCCCATCTGTAGACATTTGGAAATCAGGTGCTGGGCCCCATTAGCTGGATCGTTCCCATCGCCGTGGCCATGTCTTGCTATGGAGGACTCAATGCCTCCATCATTGCTGCCTCCAGGTAAACCCATCTCTTTTCAGTTAAAACAACAAGAAGGATGCTAAAGTCGTGATATATGCATATAGTAAAGGTTGCATTTTTTCATGTTAGGTTGTTTTTTGTGGGGGCAAGAGAAGGCCACCTTCCCATCAGCTTAAGCCTGATCCACGCTGAGCGCTACACTCCTGTACCTGCACTCCTCTTCAATGTAAGGCTCTTGATTTTTTCTACAATTATCAGTATGCACATTATTTGGACCAGATTGTCCATGATAATATGATACTACAATGTATTAAACATGATATGGGGTTCACAACCCATTTTACTTCTGTATTATTGTGTATTTATGTGGGAAAAAGTCCCTGAATCATGGTTCTGCTTGGTGAAACTTCATTAACTTTGCAAATCTATTGTTTTGAACCAACTATCAAGTCGTGTAATTTAAGAATGCAAGGCTTTAAGTCATTGACTTTTTCAAAAACGTTCTAAAATGTCAACAGTTCGCCATTATCAGTGTTCTCAGTAAACCCATGAAGCAGTATGTATCTATATGGGTTTTACCAGATCTCAGTGCTATTTTACTAATTTGTAGACATTTTTAAAGAAACATTTGTATAATAATAGTTTTTTTGGGCACCAGCAGAATTATTTTAGAAAGCAATTGATTAAGAGTTTTGCAAAGCTTAATTCTTCCATCACTACTAGTGATGTCATATTATCATTTTATTTTTAAATATTTAAATTCACTTAGACAGTATGAAAAAATTGTCATAATTTAGTTTCACGTTGCTTCCAGGTCTGTATTTCTAATGCTGTATGTTTAAAGATGCACTTAGTCATTTGTTGTTCATGTTGCGCCAACCAACATGGCAGCTGGCTTTGACTTAATGCGCGGTCACGTTAGCGAAATCTCAGCATAATTTCGCATGGAAAAAAGGTCCATTGTCAATAGCACAGAGATGTAGCCTATGAAGCACTGCTCAAACAGGAGTTGCTTTCAAACCATAGACTGTATAAAAACATGGTGATGTCACCTGTAGGTTGTGGGCGGAGCCGGCAGTCGCCATCTTGGCAGCGCATCATCGTGTATCACTCCCACATAATCTAAACTGGCAAAAGAGGCAGGATGTGGGTGGAGCTGGTTGCTGAAACCACGCCCACCTAGTGTGACGGCGGTGTCACTCAAGTGGCCACGCCGTTAATTATGCAGAACTTTAAGGCTTAATATAATTTAAACTGTTATAAAAAAAAATTCACCCCCTCACAGTTGTCATGAAGGGCAGAATTAGCTATATAGACCAATTTTTGTACCAGGCTGTAAACATATTTTTTCAGTTAAAATTAATATATTCTGTGAACGAACATGTAACCACAGAAGTCATATGATCTTTCATTAGGTGATCTGCTCCACATATAGAATAGCTTTTATTAGGTTACTGAAATGAGTGGAGTGGGTGGAAGTCATTTTAAACATTTTTATAACAAGTGCTATTTGTTTCTTTTATTAAATGAATTAATGTGTAAATGGCTGCTATTATGATTGGCTGCCGCCTTTGTGTTTGAAATAAGCCAGGTATCTAAGTGGGCATTGATAAGCACTGGATTTGTGTCTGTTTGTAGTGCGTGATGGGTCTGATCTTCCTGTGTGTGGAGGACGTGTTTCAACTCATCAACTACTTCAGCTTCAGTTACTGGCTGTATGTGGGCCTGTCTGTGGCGGGACTCATTTACCTGCGCATCACTCAGCCTGACCGACACAGGCCGGTCAAGGTAACTGGATCCATGCACATCTGATTATTACATGGTGTTTGAATAACAGTATGTGTTATTCTGTGTGTTTGTTGACTCTGTCTTTTTCTCCATTAGCTCACATTGTTCTTTCCCTTCGTCTACTGCCTGTGCAGTGTGTTCCTCGTGATTGTTCCTCTGTACAGCGACACCATTAACTCTCTCATAGGAGTTTCCATCTCACTGTCTGGAGTGCCGGTTTATTACCTGTGTATCTACTTGCCTGCAGAGAAACGTCCAAAATGGATTGGTAAACTAAATGGTGAGAATTATATTATACATTTATTGCTATAAGAGGGAAAAAATATATAATTAATTAAGCTGCAAATTTCCTGACGTCAGATATGAATGCATTTAAAGTTATAATCACCAACATTTAGGTTGAGAAGGTTTAGGTGTTGGTTCCCTGATCGATTTAAATGGATTTTACCAGTTTAACCTCTTGTTTCACAAAAACAGTAAATGCATGGCGTAAATTTAGGTTTACAGAGTTATAAAGGCAAAGCAGAAAAAAATACCCTGTTTAATTGAAAGGATCAGGGAGAGTAAAATGGTCATTATATGTGGTGAAAGCATTATAACCATAGCAGCTACCATTTCACCACAACAAACATGTGACTATTATTCATGCAAGTTCACAGTTCTGCTTAATTTATTCTGTGAATCAAGCCAAGGAGTGGTTAGATGTTTTCTTTTGGTATGAAGGAGGACTTCAAATTCAGACTGAGAAATGTTTTATGAGATACAGTTACATACAAAAACAAAACTAGTCACAAAATGTTCTAGTTAATTCTTAAAATAAGAAAAGAAAATTCCAATGGGATGGTGCAGGTAAAATGATAGGTAAATGTATATATATATTTTTTTGCTCCTGTTATCTCCAGCCTGTTTCTCTCTTTATTTTCTCCATGACAGATGCTGTCACCAAATACACTCAGATCATGTGCTGCTGCTGCTTAACTGACCTGGACGTGGAGCCAGAGAAGTTGGCAGAACCAAAGACTCAATAACTATTTCAAGAGGATGTGCCTGGAGCATGGATTCCATCTCTCAGAAAAAAGACAAACTATTTATCAAAAGCAAATACCTCATGGATTTATAGAGTATATCTCATAGAGATCAAATTCTGACGATATCTCCAAGATAACTTTTTTGCTCAGTTTAACTGAATAGCAAAATACTGTGTGTAATTTATTGTACTGGTGTGTTTCATCACTGTTCGCCTTTTTTTTTATTTCATTTACTCTGTCAAGGTCTAAATAAAGTTCCTACGCCACTGACTTAAAAAGACTGTACTTAAAGGTACTGGAAGACACTGAACTACTTTTTAGTTTCAGACTTGGAAGGAACACAGGGCCTAGGAGCTGAATGTACAGGCAAACTGGACAGCATATCTTATCTCAGCCTTTTTGGGACTACAGTATAGACTCATGGGACTTTTTTGCAAAAGAAAATGCACATTTCTTTTTTGAACTGTTTGTCAGATGCAGTAAAAATGGAAGAATATTCGATTTGTGATTTGTGAAATTCAAAAATAAGTGATTTTGTCATTTTGATATGTGCACTTTTTTTGTATGATAACTACAATTGGTTGGCTGTCTAGTTGATGTTTTTTATTCACTTGAAAAAAAAAAGAGAAGAAAACAGGAAGTATCGCTTAGACGTCACTGAATATGTCTTGAGTGTTTGTGTAATTTAAAACTTCTTAGAAAGTTAGCTTTGATTTGCTTTTCTGCCTTAATGGATAATGCTGGGATAGTTTTAAATATGTGTGATTGATGGGCCATGACTTAGAGATTTTTCCAGATGGCTACAGCTAAAAATAGAGAAAACTATGACAGTCTGGGAGCTCCAGTGTCAGATGTCCGGGTGATGATTGCAAGAGATGCCTTTAGCTTCTGACGCACAACATGAGACAACCAAACATTTTATGAAATCATTAGATCTCATTTCATCTGTCTCACACCTCTGTCAGTGTATGTTCAACTTTTATCCATTTAGCTTGCTTTACAATTATGCATTTAGTTAAATTTGACTATATATATATATATATATATATATATATACTGTATGTATAACACAGTGATCTTTCAGATGTCATTGGTAAATGTAAAATATGTCCATATTTTATTAGATTTAAAATAAAAATATCTTTTCATTTTGATTATCTGTTTTGACATGCAAACAACTATAGTCTGTGATTTGCAATTGACATTTAATATATGCCCATCGCAGCCTGTTTATTTAGAACCACTCTTGTTTTTTGTTGGAATCTGGTTTCATACATTTACATTTAGTCATTTAGCAGACGCTTTTATCCAAAGCAAAAAAAACAAAAACAAATGAGGACAATAGAAGCAATCAAAAACCAACAAAAGAGCAACATGTAAGTGCAAATGACAGGTCTCGGACGCAGTACACATAGCAAGGTATATATATATATAAAGGTTGGTGGTTCGATTCCCCAGGAACACATGATAGGTTATAATTGATAGCCTGAATGCACTGTAAGTCGCTTTGGATAAAATGTCTGCTAAATGCATAAATTTAATATATATATATATATATATACACACACACACACACACACACACACACACAAAGAACAGCAAGTAGATAGAATAGAATAAATTGAAAGCTCGTGTTAGAGTTTTTTTATATTAAAATAAGTAGGTAAAGTAGAGTTCAAATAGAATAGAGTTAGAGGGTCAAATAAAGATGGAACAGATGTTTTTAGCCGTTTGTTTACTCTGCTGCTCTGATTGAGTTGGGCAGGTCATTCCACCAGGAGGGGACATTTAATGAAAAAGTCAGTGATTTTGAGATTGCACAAAAATGCGTCGTTCATTTGCAGAACGCAAGCTTCTAGAGGGCACATAAGTCTGAAGTAATGAATTTAAGTAAAGGGGTGCAGAGCCAGAGGTGGTTTTGTATGCAAACATCAATGCCTTGAATTTCATGCGAGCAGCTACAGGTAGCTAGTGCAAATTGATGAACAGAGGTGTGACGTGCATTATTTTTGGCTCATTAAACATTAATCTTGCAGCTGCATTTTGGATTAATAGTAGGGGTTTGATAGAACTGGCTGGAAGACCTGCCAAGAGAGCATTGCAATAGCAGCTAGATAGAGCTTGAACAGGGAGTTGTGTTGCAAGTTCTCAAAGAAAGGGGCCTGAGCTTCCTAATGTTGTATAAAGCAAATCTGCAGGATTGGACAGTTTTAGCAATGTGGTCTGAGAAAGTCAGCTGATCATCAGTCATAACTCCAAGTTTTCTAGCTGTTTTAGAAGGAGTTATGGTTGATGTGCCTAACTGGATGGTGAAATTTTGATAAAGTGCTGGGTTTGTTGAAACCACAAGCAGTTCTGTCTTATCCAGGTTGAGTTGAAGGTGATGGTCTGTCATCCAACAAGAAATTTCTATTAGACAAACTGAGATGCGAGCAGCAATGCCATGTAGACAGAGAAGAGAAGTGGTCCAAGAACTGAGCCCTGAGGCACCCCAGTAGTTAGTAGTTCATACAATGATTGAAATAAATGTGAATCAAAGGATGTGTCAAAGCAGAGCTGAAATGCTGATTTTACTATGTGTCATGGAAAGTAAAAAAGAACCCTACTTAGCTTCATGCAGCCCTATGACTCAGTGTAATTTCAACATACTTAGTCATTTGATTAAAACTAATCCTCACCTCAAGATCATTTCAAACAGTTCTGTTTTCTAAAAAGTTTTTAAAATATTACTGTCAACTGAATTATTAATAACATTATTTATTTTCAGAAATGTGACTGTTAAGTGATGAGAATTAACCAAATTAGTAGTTTGAATACAGTAGGGCAACCAGCATCAACTGTTAAGTGATGAGAATGAACCAAATTAGTAGTTTGAATACAGTAGGGCAACCAACATCAACTGTTAATACATAATTAATGTATCTTTTTAATGACATGTGGCCTGTCTGCCCTTTCAAAAGCACCTGTTAATTTTATATAGTATTGATGAATCCTGTGACAAATGGGGGAAGAAGTCTGTCAGCATTCCCATTCTTCTGAAGATTTGTCTGGTGAAAACAGCTCTCCCAGCCCCTGCTGGAAGATACTGTAACTACACAAAGGTCCGAAAAAACATCTGTTTGTATGTTTGCATCTGTATTGGAAGAGATTTGAACTGAGCTGGGCAATGACATCAAACTGAAAAATGTACTCTTACTATTGCTGTCTTTTTATTTTCCTGCTTGACAATGTAAAGCTGCTTTGAAACAATCTGTATTGTATAAAGTGTTATATAAATAAAGGTGACTTGACTGATGACAGTTGTTAAACGTAGTCGTATACACTATAAATTTTTGAAAGCAACATCTATGGGGCTATAATTACTAATAAATTACCAGTGCCAGATTTTTGGGAGGAGTCTTTAGTTTGGAATGTAACTAAGTGTGCCTGAATGTAATTTATATATATATATGTAATTTATTTATATATATATATATATATATATATATATATATATATATATATATATATATATATATATACATATATACAGTACAGACCAAAAGTGTGGAAACATTACTATTTTTAATGTTTTTGGAAGAAGTTTCTTCTGCTCATTAAGCCTGCATTTATTTGATCAAAAATACAGAAAAAACAGAAATATTGTGAAATATTATTACAACTTAAAATAATAGTTTTCTATTTGAATATACTTTAAAAAAATAATTTATTCCTGTGATGCAAAGCTGAATTTTCAGCATCATTACTCCAGCCTTCAGTGTCACATGTAACATCCAGTCTATCACATGATCATTTAAAAATCATTTAAAAATCATTCTAATATTCTGATTTATTATGAGTGTTGGAAATAGTTCTGCTGTCTAATATATTTGATGAATAAAAGGTTAAAAAGAACTGCATTTATTCAAAAATGTAAAAAAATTCTAATAATATATATTCTAATAATATATTTTCTTTACTATCACTTTTTATCGATTTAACACATCCTTGCTGAATAAAAGTATTGATTTTATTTAAAAAAAAAAAAGAAAGAAAAAAAAATTACTGACCCCAAATTACTGACCAGTAGTATATTGTTACTACAAAATATTTATATTTTAAAAACATTTTTACTTTTTATTCATCAAAGTATCCTAAATATGAAATATAAATATGAATCATCATATTAGAATGATTTCTAAAGGATCATGTGATAATGATCCTAAAAATTCAGCTTTGCATCACAGAAATAAATGATAATTTAAAGTATAATAAATTTAAAAACAATTATTTTAAATTGTAATATATATTACAATATTAAATTTTTTTCTGTATTTTTGATCAAATAAATGCAGGCTTGATGAGCAGAAGAAACTTCTTTCAAAAACATTAAAAATAAAAATGTTTCCAAACTTTTGGTCTGTACTGTATATATATATATATATATATATATATATATATATATATATATATATATATATACAGTAAAATGATAGTACTTAAGTGAATGTAACTTCTCTTTGTGGCTAATAATAATAATCTGTGATCAAACTTTTGCAATTAATGAAACGTTTTTTAAAAACATATTGTTGAAATTTAGCGTACAACTGGGCTAAAGGCATACCTTATGTAAAATTCAAGTCAAGTTGAGCTTTATTGTCATTCCACTACATGTGGGGGCATACAGTACAGTGGAACGAAATGTGCCTCACAGGACCATGGTGCTTCATAAATACAGACATACAACAATTAAGTAAAACAATATAAACATATACACAACTAACCTAATGACAATTTTTGATTATAAATATACTATATACAGAGGTTTGCCTACACATAAACTAAAAAAATACCAACTATGAATGCTTTACATAATACTGTACATGTGCAAAGAGAAACTTCGTCTAACAGTGCGTGATGATTTGTAGTACATAAGCATGTAAACATATTACTGAGTCTTTTTTGGGATTATGTACACACAGCAGTGTGTGTGAAAAAGTGTCTAGTGCACATAGAGGAGAGTGTGTTACCACAGGTGTTTTGTACAGCCCCACTCACCTGTGGGTAGCTCACTTCGAATTGCACAAAAAAAGAGAGTTTCAGACAGTTTTTCTGTGATATGGTAAGGTTGGTGGGTGTTTGGGGGGAAGTTTCAGAGGAGGACCAGGTGATTTGAGTTCAGGGCTCTCACAGCCTGGGGGAAAAAGCTATTGAGCAGTCTGGCGGAGCACACTCTGATGCTCCGGTACCGTCTTCTTGTTAGTAGGAGCTGGAAGAGACTGTGGGAGGGATGGGTGGGGTCCTTCACGATACTGTTGGCTTTGCTGGAGCATCGTGTTAGGAGGGTGGAGGGGAGAGGGGCCAGCTGTGCCACTTCCTCTCTGTAGTGCGTTTCATTGCTGTTGATGATGAGACATACCACAGTTGTGTCATCCATAAACTTGATGATGTGGTTGGAGCTGAACTTGGGCAGCGTGAAGAGCAGTGGGCTGAGCACACAGCCTTGTGGAGCACCTGTGCTCAGTGTGGTTCTGCTCGAGGTGTTGTGGCCGACACAGACTGACTGAGGTTATCTGGTTAGAAAGTCCAGGATCCAATTACAGAGGGAAGTATTTAGGCCCAGCAGGTTTGGTTTATTAAATGTGCTTTTCACTACACTCATGTATGATTGCAGAAATATATATATGTTTGTATTGAACATTTACGGAGTAACCAATTTTGTAGGAAAATAAATCAAGTAGTTTATTTTGTTTAAAAATCTTATAAATGTTTGAGATGGCAATGGAGGTCTTTTACCCCATACACAGGGTAAAAGTCTCACCAGCACGGGGGAATAGGCACACAGTATTGATACACAAATAAGCTAAAATATGGTTTTTAATGTTTTTTTTTTTTTTTTTTAATGGAACAAATTAATAGTTGCTCAATACAATCACTGTAGCAAAGTTTGTAATATTTTCTGCTTATTTTCATAAAATAATTCATTTTGTTCAACAAATATGTAAAAAAAATGTGTTCCTGTAGCTCAAGTGGTAAAGTATATGTTAGCAAGCGCAAGGTTGGGGGTTTGAATCCCAGGGAACACATTTTAGGAGAAAATTGTTTGCTTGAATGCAATGTAAGTTGCTGTGGATAAAAGCGTCTGCTAAATGCATAAATGTAAAATTTTAAATATACTGTCATTAAAATAATGTAACATAAAAATACATTTTAATAATATTTTAAAAAGTAAAGATTCTAAAAGCACTGAAGGAAATCCAGTAATAATTAAATATGGATTTACAGTAGTAACTACAAATTATATTTTATTATATGATATATGATTAATATCAGATTGTTATATGATGGTTTCATTATAAACATGGTGTTTATCTCTAAGGTGGACAGCCAACTTAATATATCTGAATCTAACCATGCCAGCTATTTACTATCATGTTATTTATTGTGCCTTTCGCTCCAACAGCAGGGGTCCTTTTTTCCCCAAATAACTATTCTTCCATTATTATTAATGACCTTAAACAAAACTAAACATCATTAAGAAGACACGTGTCTCAAAATCTATGTTCAATAAATATTAGATTAAATTTGCACAGAATCAGCTTTGCGTCAGGATCAGCTAAATTTATGCATGCATCTTGAAAAGCGGTGTTTTGGAAAATGCTACTTCAAGTTTTTGTGCCAGTAGTGGTTATAAGTGGTTGAGAGAAATAAGTAGATCTAAATGTAATGCCACAATCAACACTTTTCCTTTCATTTTCACTTTATCTGCGACAGCCATAATAGATTTAACTGAGCAGGGGCATTTTTGTCCAATTTGGTGGCATTTTTGCCTTAAACCCCTGTTAATTTCAGACCTGTGGCCAGGGGAAGGCTGTATGCTTCAGTGAGAGAGCAGCCCAAACGTGTCCGGCCAGTTCACCGAAAAGAAAGAACAGACTCAAGAAAATGATTAAAGCACGAATGATTATCATAATCCAAAAGAACAGCATTCAGTTAAAATAAAAAATCTTTTGTAACATTATAAATGTATTTACAGTCAGTTTATTAAATGTAATACATCCTTGTGGAATAAAGGGGGGGGGGGGGGGGTAAAAATAAGGGTAGTTTATACATTAAATATACATTAAACTTATTTTCATAGTATGTTTAAATTCTTGCTTACACCTAATTTGTGAAAATACTTTTTGAAAAGACTGTAAATGTTCATGAAAAGGCTGTTTTTGTGTGTGCATAAATAAAAAGCATATATATCATCAGAAGTTACACATATTAGCCTACTAAACAGCCTTTTCATACACTCAAACAGAACACAAAACGAGAAAAAAAAACTCAGATCAGCTGACATATAGTGAATAAAATCATTTAACCCATACATCTCTTTGAAGAGTCTCACACACATTTAATGCTCAAACACTTTTGTTTCTGCTCCTCACGTGATTTGGCCTTTGCTAATCAATGCTGTGGCTCCTCGTCCCATCTGACCCCACATGACAGCTCTGATGCTGCTCTCTATACATCAGACCCCCAGTATAAAACTCAAGCATGTCTCTATCAGTTCACTGACAGGACGCACAGACCGCTGACAGATCTTCACCATGCTAACAAGAATCTTGCTGCTGACTCTCACCCTGACCCTGGGGATCAACATGATGGCAACGGGACAACCGCTTCACGCTCAATGCAGAGTCATATGGTAAGATAGCATTTACCTGGAGGTTTTTGTGTGCATATATTGGAAAAGTCATTTCTGCTGCTGTCAGTGTATTTGCATTCATATTATAGTGTAATAAAATGTGGGTGGGTCAGTTGGTAAGATCATTGTTATATAACTCTGAATGCATGTAACATCAGTATAAAGAAATAGCCAGTGACTTACCATTGACTTACAATGGAAGTCAATAGCTAACATCAACTGTGCATTCTTCAAAATATCTTCTTTTGTGTTCAACAGAAGAAAAAACTCACGAAGGTTTGGAAAACTTGATGAGTAAATGATGACAGAATTTTTCCTTTTTTTCACAATATCATCATAATAGCCATATCTGTTATTAACTAAAACCAAAGCTAAAGTTTTATTTGTATTTTTATTTTAGTTTTCTAAAATTACTTAAACCAAATCCTACGCAAAAATAAGCTATATAAGCTATAGACAAATTCAAAATAAATATGAAAAAAGCACAAAACTAAATTACTAAAAACTTTAACTAAAATTAAAACTAAAAATATAAAAATAAAAGCTAATTCAAAATAGTATTAAATATGATAGTATATGATCACATATAAATAATAATAATATTAGTAAACAATATATATAAATGATACTCAAATAACACCGGATTCAACATTCTACCTCCTTCCTAAACATCATGCTTATGGAAAATCAGTTTTGAAGGAGTTTTTTGTTATCGTTGATGGTATTCTATACTCTATAAATCTTATGATTGAGCTGTATATCAACCAAGACGAATCACAAACTGGTGACTTGCTTTACAAGGCTTAGATCTTTTATCTCTATGATCCACCGTGCTAATTATTCACAGTGAACATAAAGCTCATTCGATATGCATGATGCAAGCCTAAGGATGTCCGTGGTCTAAATTCTGTCCCATTTTAAGTCATACCCCAGATCCACAATCAAATTTACAAATTCACATGACTTTAGAATCAGTTTTCAGAACATGGCATTGCATTGAAATCTCCCTCATTTTTTGTCAGGCTCTTTGGGATCCCATGCCAGGACGTTTATGTGAGTTTGGTGAACCAGATTAAGGCCTGGAGGGGTATGTCCGGCTGTATGACTGTTGGACAGAGATGCCTGTATGAAGTAAGATATTCTAAGATCGAACTGTTTGCTAAAGCAAGCATCACTATTATTATTGCTCATGCTTTAAAAGAAATAGTTTTGGCCAAAAATGAACATTTTCTAGAAATGAACTCACCCTCAGGCCAGCCAAGCTGTAGATGAGTTTGTTTCTTCATCACAACAGCATTCCATCATTTGCTCACCAGCGGATGCTCTGCAGTGAATGGGTGCCGTCAGAATGAGTGTCCAAACAGCTGCTAAAAACATCACAATAATCCACATGGAATCAACACGACTCCAATCCATCAATTAATGTCTTGTGAAATAAAAAGCTCTATGTTTGTAATAAATTCGTCAAGACATTTTTTTAAATCGAACCTTGTTTCCAGCTAAAATACGAGTCCTCTATCCATAATATAGTTTTCTCCAGTGGAAAAGTCATCTTGTCTGATTCAGTTCTAGACAAATATGTCAGTCAGTGGATTTTGATGTGAGAGGACAACAGGGGATGAACTTTTTACACAGAAAGAAGTATTATTATGGATTATGTCAGCCTGAAGAAATGGTTTAAAGTTATTAATGTATTAATGATGGGTTTGATGACAAGATGTTAACTGATAGACTGGATTGATCCGGATTTCTTGTGGATTATTGTGATGTTCGGATTTTCATTCTGACAGCACCCATTCACTTTTTTGGCTTAACTTTATTTAAATAAACCTTTCAAAGTTTAAGCATTAAACTTGTATTGCCATCTACAGGTTGAGTCCTGTTTTTCACAAAAACATAACTGTTTTAAGCTGTATATATTTTTGCCATTAATTGTAATAATCCAGTGAGATATTTGAATGCACACGGAGTCTGACAACAGCTGGCATATTTCCTTAGAAATGTCCACAAATCTAGTGACCTGTTGTGTTCTTCAGCTGGTCTCTGCCACCCCTGTCCACATCGCTGCCAAACACACGTCCAGACAGTGGACCAGCAAGGAGGACCTGAACTTTCACCTGGAGGCAACCGAAGAATCTGTTTGTAGAGTCATGGTAAAACGCTCTGCTGCCAATATTTCCTTTCTGCCAATATTGTACCTTCATTTCAGTGTTTCTGTTATAACTTTATTATTTTAAAAATGAGAGAATGACAGAAAGCCACATATGTATAGCTACAGAAAAGAAAACATTTGTTTCTAGAAATATGTTTTGCTGGACTACGGAATCAGTCAAAGTCATGAACATTCAAGAACTCTACATTCCTCTATAAAGCTTTGGTTCATTTTAGAAATTTTTTTTACATTATTTTCTACTTGATTATATTTCATTTTTTCCTACGAAAAATGTATTTTGAGCAGCCGTTACTCTTCAGTGTCACATGATCCTCCAGAAATCATTCCAATATCCTGATTTGATGCTCATGAAACATTTCTTATTATTATCAAAGTTGAAAACAGTTGTGCTACATATCTCTCTCTCGTTACTACAACTTTACTTTTACTATTTCAGGGGAATTTGTATCATTTAATATCATTACAATTTTTAGTTACTCTCCTTCTGTTACCTAAAATGTTTGTTACACTGTCATCTCTTTTCTCTACTTTGAACTGCTGAATCACACAGTAGCTAACTACTCCTTTTCAAGGATTTGAATACTTTTTGGCTAATTCTTTCTCCTTTTTTGCCACTGTCACAGGGGTTTTCTATCTCTAAAGCATGGGGCAGGGTGGAGGACAATGGCATCACATACTGCACCCTGTACAACCTGATGGAGGGTGAGACTCTTTCAGCTGTGACAGCCATTGACACTGTGCTGTATCCTATGATGATTCAAACTGTTGAAACTGTTCACAGGCAGCGGGCTGGTGGATGCTGCTGGTTATAAGCAGTACACAAATGAATGGATTTGTCTGGACTACTCGACTGCCAACTGCACCATCTACTGATCAGATCTGCTGCTCTTTGAAATGATTTAATACAAAGATCATAACACATTTATGAATCGCTTGTAATTCTCCAAATGCAGTTTTTAGTATTTTAGCAGTCACTCATATACAGCTATTCATTGTTGATCATGCATTCTTGTTTTTCTGTGTTGAATCTCACCGTTTCTAAAGTATTGTTTTTGTTCCGACCTCATCTTAGTAGTATTATACATTTTGGATTTGATCATACTGCGTACAACACGATGAGGATCAGATTCTTGTTCTTGTTCTCTTTTATTGAGTGTTCAGGTGTTCAGAATCTAAAAATATTCTATATAAAGTGGAGCATGTAATATCCAAATTCAAGAGAGTTGTTTCTCCCGCTCCTCCTCCTCCTCAGACTCGTCGCTCGTGAGGGTTGCCAGATTACAGACGCGCAACTGGCTGTCGCATTTTTTATTGGAGAAACAAATATGTGCACAGCATGTTTCCAAAAATATCTTTTTATGCTTTATTGCATACAACTTTTTAAAATACACATAGAATACATCAATAAAATGTAGATAAAATCTGTCATCAGAAACAAAAGAATGTTTTGTTATGTCAACTTAATAGACCTTACTGAAATATGAATACTAGTTTACAAAAACAATATTTTTAAGCAGTTCTGGAGCCTTTCTGGATGCTTCTCACTGTAATGGAAGTTGTTGCTTGGTGTTGAGAAGGAATGAACGTTTCAATCTGAAATGAGAGAGGGTATTTTAAAACAAATGTTCTGTAGGTTTTGTTTACATATTCATATAACAGTGCCAAAATAAAAAAAAAACTGAAAAGTTATACAGTAAAACAAATAATTAATATTATAATTAATTTATATAAGGAGCCATTTAAAAGTCATTTTTAATGACTGGTGTTTTGGTGGATGTCCACAGGTGTGCTGGGGTTAAAGTTGAGCAGGGTTTGAAATAAATGGCACTTCATTTGATTATTTTAAATCAAATGCGATAATATTCATACATTTTAAGCATGAAGTGTGTTCAGATTTACCATTGTTCTGTGAATCAGGTCATTTCAATAAGAATCCGTATGATCCCACACGTGAGGGCGAAATATTTTCTCATGCATATTTTACAACGGGTTCACAAGAGTTGACCAGAAGAAAGCTTGGTTTGAACTTCTGTGTAAGCAGTGCTTCATATTGCAACACTAGTGTTTGTTAATATAACAGGCACATTATCAAATACTCATCTACTGTACATACATACTTTAGACATCATAAGATATGCTTTTAGGAAGGTGAAAGCAAAAAGACAATAAAATAAAATAAAATGTATACCTGATGCAGAAGGAGCTCCATCTCAGGTGAGTTACTGGACAGATCAACCACAGATGTGACAGTTATTCTCAAGCCAGTAATTACTGAAGGGTCTATGAGAAAATAGACAAGAACGTGTTATAATAAAACCAAAACTAATCTCCAAATTACAATAAAAGCTAAATTTTTACACAACGTTCTATCATAATTTACTGACCCTCATGTTCCTCATTCCAAATATGTACTTACATAAATACTTTCTTTCATATAACCCGGGTTATAGTTGACAAAAACCAAAACCATAATAACTGAAATTACTAAATAAAGAAATAAAGAAATGTTAATTGAAATAAAATAAAATATAAAGAACTAGTTTCCAAAGCAACATTTGTCATTTTCATTTAGTTTAACTAATGAACTAAGATAAATCAAATTAAAACTGAAATTAAAATGACCAGACATAATTAAAAACACCAAAAACTAGTAAAAACGACACAGTTGTGTATGTGTGTGTGTGTGTGTGTGTTTGTCATACAGTTTGGAACATCATTAAAGTGAGTAAATAACATTTTTGGTTAACCTGTCCCTTTTAAACTAAAGATGACTCTAGTGAGTTTCTATCTGATTTCATCTAACTGACTAATAATCATTTGTGATATTATACCAACTGCATCAAGTAGCAAAATATAACTTTGTACCAGGCTGCTGAGTTGATGGTTCATAAATCATTGCCCAGTTTTCTGTTTGTGGAGCTGATGTTGTTTCTGTTGACACGTCTGTTGTTGTAGGAGCAACTGTGAGCAGCATTAAACAAACAGAAAACAGGTTTGTAAGTGAATATGTCAGTTATGTAAATGAAAAAGTTAGTATGTCAACAATTTATCATTGAATCCATTATATACACAAAATGAATCAGGGGCAAGGATTTGATTTTACTACAGCTACTGTATAAAAGTAAGACTATATCAACATGCATTTTCATTGACGAAATAAGACGAGACTAAAATGTATTCAAAAAGATAAAAACCTTTTATTTTCATTAAAACGGAGACAGAATGATATTGTGGACTGCATGCCTCTACTATTGCGATCTTTCATGTAATATTAAAGTCTATAATAAATCAATATACTAGATGAGGTCAAATATGAGTCCGGATTCTACTGATTTGTGCTTACTGGTGAAAATTTCTCAAATGACAATAATCATTACGATTATAATTTTGAGCAAAAAATATTTTGATCAGTTTAACCATTATAAAGCATGACGAAATTTTGTCTAATGCTTGAAATTTTAAATGCTCATATATTTCATTGACTTAAACTTGACTAAAAACAGGACAAGGTTGACTTAATATGATATCTAAAATGTACATTTGAGTAGGATAAGACTAAATAAAAAATTTCTGCAAAAAAGAATACTGCTGAACGGTTAATTAATAATAATCTGACTAAAACTTGACTAAAATACTTTCAATTGTCTTTGACTTAAACTAGACTGTTGAGACTTTTAGTCGACTAAAACTAACAAGGACCTTTAACACAGGACTAGGACTAAAATAGAAAATAGCTGAGTAATTGAGCAATTTTTTGATCAGTCACTCACCGTTAGTGGTCGACTGTCCCACAGAAAAACACAAAAATCCAACAAACAGGATGAAAAGGTTCTCCATTGTTCTGCTCTTTCAGGAGGAAGGTGTCTGAATGTGCTGTGTATTCAGTGACTCTTCAGGTTTCTGGGCCATATGAGGGGGTTGACCGAGCCGTCTGTCTCATGGGTTTAAACAAATATTGAGACTGAACACACCCCTAGCACAGTCAGCACAAACACAATGGCCAGTAACCCGATAACACTGATCCATCACTCGCGGGTCAAAGCATTTCAAAAATGTAGGGTTTTATTGTTTCTTTCTTGTTGCTGCGACATAACATAATCCAAGTAAGTAGTGAACTAAACAAGACGAAGACCCGTGTGTGCACTTTCAAACGAAAGCATTTTTGTGAAAGGTCATTAATCAAACTGTGTGTTTACAAGTCTACAGTATTTTTCCTTGAAACTAACTTCTAGGAAATTAAATCATAAAAGTGAATTTTAAAGAATCACTGAACTGAATAAATGAAACATTGAGTTATAAGTGGAATAACAGGAATGGTGGTAATGGTATAATTCAATGACTTTTCTTCATAGAGATTGGCGTGAGATCTAAGGGCTTTTGCACTTGCTGCTCTTGCTGCTGCCAGCGCTGGGCGGCCGAGACCCGTGCGGGGACGTGATGGAGAGGCCCAAACCCAGATCCACTGTCTTCACTGCAGGGGACGTGACAGACTGGCTTCTGGGACTGCTGCTGGCTGAGGGATTTGATGATCTGATGTGTCTGTGGGGCACATAAGACAATATTCAGGGATATCTGTCTGGTTTAAATTGTCCCACTTGGTTGGATAGTTATGCTGTAATAGCAGCAGATGCACATGTGGAATATAAATCATGATCGTGTGAATACCGATGGAGTGAAGCAGAACTGCGGGCTGAGCTGATCTTTGAGCTCAGACGACCTGAGGGAGTGGAGGCGGGAGAGGGCAGGGACAGACCAGCCTGAAAACAGAGGAACAGTTCATTAGAGACTTCATTTATATGAAAATGTTAGTAATTCCACTGATAGCTGTCCCCATTGTAAAAATGTACAAATATACTACTGTTTAAAAGTTTGGAGTCAGTTAATTTTTTTAATGTCTCTTATGCTCACAAAGGCAGCATTTATTTGATCAAATTAGAATACAGTAAAATTTCAAGTAACAGTTTTCTATTTGAATGTGTTTTAAAATGTAATTTATTCCTGTGATGCAAAGCGGAATTTTCAGCATCATTCCTCCAGCCTTCAGTGTCACTTCATCCTTCAGAAATCATTCTAATCTGCTCATTTGCTGCTCAAGAAACTCAAAAATTGAAAATGAAAAATATTTACTGAAACCTTATCTTATCTTTGATCGGTTTAATGCATCTTTGCTGAACGAACGCATTATTTCTTTCAAATTGAACAGTTTAACATAAGGTGATTCAAAATAGCACTTTGTTTCACTTTGACAAGGCAGCATTATCATTTTATGATTTTGAATGGAATGCATTTTGTTTTTACAATGCTTCATGTTGTTTATAAATGATGATGGGTAATTGTTCCTGTCGTGCTGTACCTGCATAAAACGTATCTGCAATGCAGATGAAAGGTCAGGATTCTCCTCGATGGCTTCAAGGAGCATCTTATTTACGCTTTTATTGCAGTCTCTGAGTTCACGTAGCTCTATGTCACGTTCCTCAAATGTCTTCTCTTTGGTGTTTTTAGCAGACCGGATTTCCCTGGTATATTTGGCACACTGTGAGATAAGAACAAGATAAATCACAATAAAATGGGTATAATCATTCATTACTGGCCATACTGTGTATACATAGATAAATACAGGAGAGACCTGTATATGTATAGAGTTGTCACACTTTTTAATTGGGGCATGTTGTCACAACAGAAACTGCCATTTAACAACCTATTCTGATTTTTTTTAGCTAATCTGAAAAGACAAAGCAGAACAACTGCAGGTGGTCAGACCTGTTTGGTGGCTCTATTGAGTTTCTCCTCTTGAGAGAAGATGGAGTGGTTGAGAGAGAGCACATGGGCTTGAGTCCTCTCAATGGTCTCATTCTGGACTGCTTCCTCTTGAAGAAGACCGTCCAGTGTGTGGGACATGCTCTGAAATATGTGGAAAAAACATGCTTTATGTACTATCCTCTAAATGAATTATTTGTTATTACTGATTCAAGCTGACCTAGCTAACTAGCCTTGAGGTTTTCACTTTTCACGGGGCAGGTTCACAGAAACCTGTTTGACCTGCTGTGAATGTTGATTTCAAAACAATGTTTTTAACTGTTATGTAACCCAGTAACATAAATATAAAAGCGAAAGGACAAACTTTGCATTACAGTGTATTGAGACTATAGTAAGCTAGTAACAACCTACAGTTCTGGTGCCAGTACCTTTAAAGTAAAGGAGTGGTCACGTTAGCGAAATTTAGGTGTAAGTTTAGTAAGAAAAAAAAAAAGACATTTTCCATTGTCAATGATGCTGCTTATGGAGAAGTCACATTCAAACCAAACAGCTTTCTGTTGGTCTGTGCAGCAAATTCACATGACTAACTTGTATACTGGTAAATATGGCATTTATGGTAAATGTGACCATACCTTTCTAGTGTTTGTTACACGTCTTACATATTACTGTACCTAATTACTATACTAATAACAAGAAATATGTATAACTATAAAACACTCCAGAAAATGATGACATACTAAGTACATATAGTTGATTGGAATTCCTTTTTAACTATTTATGTAACTACAGACAATCACGAACAATGTAAAATAAAATGCTTAAATGCTTTTATATGAAAACTTAAAAATATGTTTATAGCATTTGATAATCTAATGTTAATTATATAAAAAAAATATATAAAAATAAAAAAAACATATATATATATACACATATATATATATATATATATATACACATATATATATATATATATATATATATATATATATATATATATATATATATATATATATATATATATATGTATATATATATATGTATATATATATATATATGTTTTTTTTATTTTATTAACTGTTAGTCCATGATACCTAACACATTAATTAAAGTTAGGAATTATAAAAATGTTCTATCATAATACACATATTTCTATTGAACTTTTGTCTGCGTTCAGACTTGAACTAAAAGTAGTGTTTCTCAATTCATATGTTATCATTTTTTTTTAAATAGAAAGAAAGTGACATTCAGCCAAGTATGGTGACCCATACTCAGAATTTGTGCTCTGCATTTAACCTATCCAAAGTGCACACACACAGAGCAGTGAACACACACACACACACTGTGAACACACACCCGGAGCAGTGGGCAGCCATTTATGCTGCGGCACCCGGGGAGCAGTTGGGGGTTCAGTACCTTGCTCAAGGACACCTCAGTCATGGTATTGCCGGCCCAAGACTCGAACCCACAACCCTAGGGTTAGGAATCAAACTCTAACCACTAGGCCAGTGGTTAGAGAGATACACCACAGTGATTGTAAATGAACTGTCTGCTTGGAGGAATGTTTACCTCAATGTCCTCCTGCAGTTCTCTCATTTGCCGTTTTTTATATTTGTATTTCTCCTCGGCCGCTCGTCTCTGCTCCTCCAGCTTCAGTTTCTCCTGGTGCGCAGGACCTACAGTGAGATCACAATGAAATTCTATTTGTTTATATAAATTGCAATATTCCACATACTGTTTATATGCCAAATATAAGCCTGTGTAGTATCTACACCATAAACAAGTGACGTTTGCACTTAGGGTGTGACTTAAGCTAAATTTATTTAATTTGACAAAAAGTTGTGTGTGTAGTTTCAAGCCAAAAATGAGAATGAACTATTTCCAAGGGACTCTTTACCCACCACTGACAGAATTTTCCAGCTTTCTGCGTTTTCACTATTAGAAGCTATCACACATCTTCTGAAAGAGTACTGAATCTCTGAATCAAAAAAAGGAGCTGAAACTATCAATAAATAGCATATTTAAAATAATAAACAGCATATAAATAAAACTGCTTAATGTTACCCAATGAAACATCGAACCATGAAGTGCTAATAGGACAGTGCAAGCTTTTGATATATTGATGGAAGTGATCTATTCCATCTATGATTAAATCATTGCTGTGAATCTGATCCACATGTATAGTTGCAAAATGTTGCTTTATGAAACTTGCCCACATTCAAGTGTTGATTAAAAAAAAAAAGAATGCATGAAGCTAGAATCAAATGGTTTGTTAAAAAACAAAGGCTCTGTTCTTTCTTTTGACATACTGCATGTTCAGATATTCATTAACATTTTCTGAAAGTTTCCTAAAAATGATCAAAAAGGCTGGCAAAATTGCTGTCGGGGAAAAAAGTTTATGATCAAGAACCACTACACAGTCACAGTAACAGAGAAAACTGAGGACTTAAATACAATGAGGAATGATAATCAACAAACCAAGGAACGGGTGTGACACTAATGAGAAACCATGGTAACAAACGAAGGAAAACTCAGACAATGAAACAGAACATAATCATGACACATGAATTAATATCAGAGGTGCTCATATATTTCAGATGAGCAAACAAACTTACCAGACACCTCTAACATTAGAATCGCACAACAATGCATTGTGGGAAAGTGATGACATTAGTGATGAAGAATGATTTAAGAAGCTGGCACTGAGTTATGGTGTTTGAGACTGACTTTCTAAACACCAAGCAACAGTTTTTATACAGAACTGTAGTTTTGATGTGAATGGACTTACTGGACTCAGTGACTTTGGTCAGGGATTTGCGATAGGTTGTATTGCAGTTGTTGACGACCTGCAGGGTGTTCTCCAGTGCATGGATCTCTTTCTCTGTCTTGCGGATTTTGGTGTCCAGATCATCTCCCTGCCGCTGGAGTTCTTCTTTCTCTTGAGCTGCCTTCAGGAAAAGTCCAGGATTTATTAGCTATTAAGATGTCTGGAGTATTAATGTTCAGGTAGAAAAGCTTTGAATTCAAAGACCCAAGCTGCACTTCTTTGTTTTGGATTTATTCATTTTAATGTTTTTAAAAAGATGTCTCTTATGCTCACTGAGGCTACATTTGGGGATATCCATATCGGGACAGACATGAGATAAGATATTGATATTTATCGCAATATTCATTTACAATTAAAAGGGAAAGAAATGCTTCCATATGTGTGTTAGACCTTGAGAATAAAGGTAAACATGACTTTATTCACAATTAAACTCTACAGAGTAAGCTACCTTTTAATTTAGAGCCACATGAAATCCATTTAATTTTACCCTAAATTCAGTTTTCCTTTATTTTTTATTTTTTATGGATTCTGTTTAACGATTCAATACAAATTTATCATAAAAAAATGGTGTCTAATCAAATGAATGAATAAAACCTTGACAATTTAATCAATCTTTTAAAAAGTAATCAATTCATTCACACAGAGACATGCACTGACTGGTTGCTGTTGCATTTATTTCTGCTTCTACTAGGCTTATTGAATAAATATGTCAAGAGCTTATCTCGATCTCGATACGAGATTGTTATTGGCCAGTCCTAATTCAGGCTATTTGTGGAACGTCACGTGTCTAGCAGTGACTCAAAGACTGTATATGGGCTACCAGGGGCATCCTTTAAAAATGCCAAATAATAATAAAATAAAACAAAATCTTACTGACACAGACTTTTACAGCACTATATACCAGTTAGTTTTTTTTACTTGTGCTTTTTTGACTACATCAAATAGTAGTATGACTACACAATAAAGTATTACAGAATGAATACTTGAAGACTGAAACAGTGATGTACTTCATTAAGCATACCATTACTTCTTCTTTTTCTGTAAACAAATCTGTGACATTTACTGTAAAATACCGGCAGCTGTGGTTGCCAGAAAAGTACCAATAAAAATATGGTAGCAATATTTTAGGTTTTACAGTCATAGCTTAAATTCACAGTAAACCAATAAATAAATAAATAATTTACTGACATAATGTTAATATACCATCCTACTGAAGTACTAGAATCTGTTTTGTACCTTTGTAATACACTGATAACCACCAAAAACAGGTGGCAATGAGTAATAATAATAATAACAAACAGCTTTCCTCACAAGCTGGGGAGGTAAATACTAACATATAGAAATTGCACAGTGTCATGCACACAAATGATGACACACAATACTAAAATAATGCAATAAACATTAATTTAACAACACTAGATGTAAGATAAAACAAATATGAAGTGTGATGCCGGGAATTCTGGGAATGTTAATTTTTGGTCTTTCTCTGTAAATTATACAATGACGTTCTTTTTCACTTCCAAAAACTGTAACTGTAACAGTATATTACTGTAAAATCACATTCATTGTAATTACAGTAATTCACTGTGTATAGTATTGGAACTTATGCTTTTGTACGGTCTTTTACTGTTAAAATCACACTCATTTTTTACAGTGAATCTGATGCAGAAAGTCATTTTTAACTATTTTTCTGCGATTCTACCTTGAGCATGATGCAGTTCCATGCATCTAATTAGAAAAAAAACAGAGGTATGACACCTTTATAATGAAGTAGGCCTGGGATTTCTCCTCTTCTCCCTCTGGTGCAGCCAGAGAAACAGTAAGGATCTCGTACCTCTTCCTCATCTTGTCAATTTTGAACAGTCTCTCATTCATCGCAGCACTGACACCATTTATCACAACCAACAAAGTGTAGAAAAAAATAAAATCAATGCAGGTATCAAATATATGACATGAAATCCATGCAGATCCAACTCTACTTTTTTTCTGGATTTATAAAAAGAAAACATATATTATTTCTATAGCACATACAAATCACACAATTAAAATAAGAACATTTAAAAATTAAATAAAATAACTAAAAGTAAAAAAAGAGAAAGCTATCAATCATAAATCATGGTTTTCATTCATTTTAATTTTATCGATATATTTATTTCAGTATGAACCTATCTTTCTGAGCCACACTAAAAAATGAAATCATTTGAAAACTCCATTAGCTAGCATGCTCTTCAGTCAGTGCTGTTTTTACCTGAGCCCTTGTCTCTCCTGCTCAGTGAGCTTGACCTGTTTAGCGAGCATCTCTCTGTGCACGTGGATCTCCTCTTCTCTCTCTTTCATGGCCGCTTGCAGCTGCAGACGTCTCTTCTCCAGACTCAGCACTCCATCTGCTCGGTCATACAGCAGACCTCTCAGCCGCTGCACCTCCATCTTCAAGAGACCTTTCTCCACCATGCTGTCCTGAAGGGAGGAGACGTACACATGGACATGTGTGAGACAGATGCCAATGTGTTTTGTTGTTCTCTCCCAGTTTTCACTGCTGATATTTTTTTAAATGCTCTTGATAGATTAGGTAATCTACAATAGATTAATAATTCATTATGCATTTTATCAGTTTTGCTGAGAGCAAGTGCTGACAGTGGGGGAAAATTGTGGAGTATATAAATAAAAAATTCTGTTAATGAGAAATTGATAACAGAAGGCATTATCAAATTAGCCCGAAATACTTAAACAAACTGGCAATAAACAAACAGGCAGGAAAGTTCTGTGGCTATGGATGAAGAATTGTGTTCCGAACCTGTTTTTTGAGCCTGAGTTTTTTCTGGTCTTTCTCAGAGTTATTAATGAAGAGTTCCTTCTCCTGGATCTTGGAGGTCAGTTCTCTCTTTTCTGCTCCGATCTTCTCTGTGTCTTTCCTAACGCAGCGGATATCATCCTGAGAATATATGCACCATTAAAAACATCATTACACATCTCAGAAAACCATGTTTCACCAAAAGTAGAAAAATATACAGTCATACCAAAACCATCAACATTTCACACATTATCACAGTTTATTCTCTATAGTTTAGAAAATGGTGATAAAATATGACAAGAGCAAATTTATATGGATAATAACACTTAAGCACAACGTGGTCAGGTCAAAGTGTCTGAAAAAAATGTTGGCCCCCAAATTTGTAACACTTTTACTGTTAGTCCACTGTATGAATATTTTTTGGGTACGATATGTCACAGTTTGCTCTATTTTGTTTTCCTCACTTAGATAAATTAACTATAGTGTCCTGCACCCGCTAGTAAAAAATATAAAAAAATTAATCTGGTGTCTGAATAATTTTTGGTTTGACTGTGTGTGTGTATATATATATATATATATATATATATATATATATATATTACAGTAATTCGAATTTAGAAGAAAATGTGCTTAATTTTCATTACAATTCTGTTGCAAAAACTTTATGTTTCTACAATTCAATTATTAAGCTTTAAAAAAAACATTCCTTGAAATATGACAAATAACACCTGTCAGATTGTTCAGAGATCTGTTTGAAGTTCTCTATGCTTATTTCTAAGCTATTTTCTTTTTATATTGCATGTAGAACAGAAGGAAACATAAGATTGAGAGAGCAGGAAATTAATACGATTTTGTGATTTAATACGAGTGTTAATTCTCCAGTGCGATTACTGATTGCGATAACTCAAGGGCAGAATACCACATAAAAAAAAACAAAATCAGTAATCATTGGATAAACACATTTATGATGTCACCTGTGAATCAGACCCATGTGCCCACTGATAACAGCTGTTCTCCCAACCTGAGGAGAGCTCTGGGAAATCATTGTTTTGTGACAACAGAGGCCCACACTCGCACCTGGAGTTTCTTCAGCTGTGTGGTGAGGGTGCTGGCTGTCCTCTTCTTCTCCTCTAGAGCTTCAGCCAGATCAGAGGCCTTCTCCTCCAGAGCTTCCTTTTCTTCTGTGTTCACCTTGCCCTGCAGGTGTGAAGTCTTCTTCTGCAGCATCTGGATCTGAAAGTCCTAGACCAAACAAAAGAACAATACTTGAGCCATCTGTCAACTTCCAGAAAACAACCATCTAGCTTGTGTTAACTAGATGATAACTCTGTGTTGACACTGACAGAGACAAGGATCTCTTGCCTGGTTGGAAATGATCATCTGCTGTTTGAGCAAGTTCTGGTCCAGTTTGCTGAGTCTGCTGTCCAGGTTGGAGATAGCGGCCCGTGTGGCGTAGATCTCAGCTGTGGTGCTCTTCTCTTTATCACGCAGTCCCTGCAACTCCTGACTCTTTCTGAACATGAGCTCTCTCTGCCGGAGCAGCTGAGCATCCATCTCCTACACACACAATCAGTAACACAAAACTCGGATTACAGTAGAACAAGATTCACTTAACATTCATTTTATACAAATAAAATGAACAAATTATATTAACTTCCATAAATAGGTTGTTAACAAAATCCTTAACAAATATATATATATTCTGTATGATCAAATAAAAATAATTTACAAATGATACATGTATCTTTGATACTGGGTAATGGTGAATTTCTCCTATTTTTATCATTCAGATTACCTTTGCTGTTAAATGTACTGTACTCAAAATGTCCTTACTAAATTTAGCCTTTAGCAAATCTCTAAATGAATATCCACTTTGATGAGATTTGTAAATTTATAGAATTTAAAAAGTCTGATTTTATTTTTTTGTGTTTTATTTACAGTCAGAATAGTACAGTATTTGGCACTTATGGGTTATTGATCATAACAGTGCATTGTGTGTCCGATTTTTCCAAAAGTTTGAATGAGGGTTATTATTGTTAATTAAAGCTAAAACTATGATATTTAAAACTAGGCTGAAATAACATTTCAAAATATGACATGAAATACATAAAAAATATGAACTAACTTGAACTAAAATGACTAACAGGAAATGAACAAATACTAAAAATAAACAAAAAATAACACTGAAATAAAAATTACTTAATCCTGAACCTAATAAATAATAATAATAAACATAGAAAAAGTTTATAACACAACTACTAAAATTTAAATAAAATTGAAAACATAAAAATAAAAGCTGATAAGAGAGAGAGAGAGAGAGAGAGAGAGAGAGCGAGAGCGAGAGCGAGAGCGAGAGCGAGAGAGTAGCCCCCTCTCTTTTTTGAGCCATATTCAATGCAAATCAAAATGATGCTCAGGTTGGCAGTGGATTGCTGAAGGAGTCAAACTCACTTTGATGCTCTGTTCCTGTTCTCTGTACAGTTGCTCCATCTGTGCTGCTTGTCCTTCACCATCCAGCACCGCCTCTGTCACCATCTGCAGTTTCTCCTTCAGAGCAGCGTTATGTAGCTTGGCCTCTTCAACTCTACAACAAAAGAACTGCATACATTACTACAATTAATCTGCAATGTTTATGTGATATCAGATCTGACTTTAGGTGTGGCACTTTTTCCCCAATTCCATTAAAAGTGGATGAAAAAACAGAGGAAAAGTGATTGGTGGTTGTCTGAGAAAAGAGAAAGCGTTACTTTGCTGTTTTGTGCTGAATGTCCTTTTTCATGCTGGTTAACTGAGATCGGGTGTTCTCCACATCTGTGGCTATTCGGTCTAAAGTTCCCTTCAGCACTTCCACCTGAGAGGAAAACACCACGTTTGATTAGATTATCCAAATTCATTAATACATTTACATTTGATGTATCCATTACCCTTTTGGTACTTTTATAATTTCCATAATAAACATATTCATCTGCTGTGGTATTTACATGGTACCCCAAGGTCTTTGAAGAATAAAAACCGGTAATTTTATCTTGCTACCATAACAGCCATGGCAGAATGATAGACGATTGATACAAATTTCATCATGAGGGACTTTGATTGATTTCTGGGTCACGGGTTTAAGGATAGAGGAGCAATGAACTGTGGATGCACATTTAACTTGAGGAATGAGAAGCACCCCAGTGTCTGGGAGCTCTGGTCGATTCACCTCGTCCTGCAGACGTCTTTGGTTCCTCTCCTCTTCCTGGAGCTGCTGCCTGAGTCGAAGCGCCTGACGTTCAGCCGCACTTATATTCCTCTCCAGCTCTTTATTGTTCTCTATCTCACGCTCCATGAAGTCCTTCCTCTCCTTCAGCAAATAATTCTTCTCTCTTATTACTTGGTTCACCTCTGCCTGCATCTAGAATATCAAGAGATTCACATTCAAATCAAATAAACTGTCTTTTGAATTAAATCATTGATAGAGATTTAAATGGTTGTGTATTTTATTTAAAAAACTGCACAGTATATGTTTACATCTGTCCATTTAATGTTGCGTTTTTATTAAAAGAGTGCCATCTTCAGGTTACCATGGCACACTGCTGTATCTCCTGGTCTCTTTTTATCATTTGTTCAATGGTGTTCTCCCACTGGCTGATCATCTCTTGTCTCTCACTGTGAGCCTGACGGAAACTCTCGGCTGTCTTGTCAAGAGCCACCTGCATCCCAAAACACAAGTGCATTCACAAAGACCAAAGTCTTTAAGAATGATAGGATTCTCAAATCACAGAAATGTCCTCTCACAATTAAGAAATGGGTGGGAGCAAGAAAAACATCTATCACCTGTGCTGTAACAGTCTCAGTGACTTCACTGTCCAAGGCTTTTCTCTTCTGGTTGGCTTCAAGAGTCAACTTCTCAATTTTCAGCGTCAGCTCCTGATTCAAAACGCAGACATTATCTCAATACAGACATGGCAGTTATTCTGCAATGCAAACTGTTGCCTACAAGCTTAACATCACACTACTTTATTCAAAAATATTCACATTTCTAAAATATGTGCCACACAAGTGAACAAATCTCAAGAGAAAAATATAGATATATATCTATAGATATATATGGAGTCAAGCCAAAATGTATTCAGACACCTTCAACATTTCACACATTATTATTTTATTCTCTATAGTTTAGAAAATGAGAATAAAATACGACAAGAACCCAGAGTTAAACTGTGTCAGAACAAATTCATCTTGATAATGTCAGATAAAAATTAAGCAAAATATGGTCAGGTCAAAGTGTCTGAATAATTTTTAGTCCCAAATGTCTTGTACATTTTACTGGTAGCTCACAATATGAATAATATTTGGGTATGATATGACACAGTTTGTATATCTCTATATATAAAAAATTATATTTGTTGTCAGAATAATTTTTGGTTTGACTGTATATAAAGTATGTATGTATGAGGAAACTACACTACTACTACTAAACTAACTAAAAGCATTAAAAACATTTTCTTTAAAAATATTTTCTCATAATTTTATTTAGATTAAACACTAAAATACTTAAAGCTAAATAAACCATAACTAAAAACTACATAAAAAATTAAAATATAAAAATAAAATATTATCCAAACATTTTACTAATACATAAAATACTGATACATTATTTTAATTTATTTACATTATTTACTTTAACTGAAGTTTTATAACCTTATGGCAGTTAAGCATGTTTGTCCCTTAATTTATAAAAACTGTAATGTACAAATTAAAGGCAGTACAATAATATTTTACAGTTGTGAATATATATATTTATTTATTTATTTTATTTTTTTTTTGTATCACACAATTACTATAATGTGTGTAGAGCGGTTGTGTTCAACTAATTTCTTAATTCGTTCTTTTAGGGGGTGATTTGACACCGACATGTTCCTGGCAGGTTTTGTGAGATTTACCAAGGTACTTTGTGTTACATGGCATTCTCACGTTTTGTTCAACAATTAAGTGCTGGATATAAATTTAACTTTTAAAGGTATTACAATATTGCTGTTTGCATTGAATAAAGCAAGGACAGCTTGTGTAAGACAGCCTTTTACATTTTTCTTGATGGCAGTCGAACTGGCTATACAAGTGACCCAACTCAAACAGATGATCCTGCCACTCTTACTAGCAACTCACTCGAATCTTGCTCTCGTCTTGCTTGGCGTACTTGATGATGGCCATGGTGTCTTCGTCCTTGTGTGCTGATTCCTGCAGCCAGGCCTCCAGGGTCTGCTGATCCCAGTTCAGCTGACTCTTCAGCTCATCCAGCTTCTGGGTGGCTTTAAAGATGATGTTCTGTGCAGATGATTAACAGAATTACTTTAGGACTTTAACTACATTATAAAATAAACATAATGCATTCACTACTGTTCAAAAGATTTGGGGTTGGAAAGATATTCTTTGAAAGAAGTCTCTGTTTTTGATCAAGGCTGCATTCATTTGATAAAAAAATACAGTAATCCTGTTAAAAAAATACTATTACAACTTAAAAGATCTGTTTTCTCTTTCAACATATTTTAAAATGTAATTTAAAATGTAAAACCGTCGTGATACCTCAGAATTCAGTCTTATGTCATCTTGATCAGCAAGACTTATTATTAATTATTATCAATGCTGAAAACAGTTGTGTTGCATAATGTTTGTTTTGTGGAATCTGGGACACATCTTTTAAGGATTCTTTGATGAATACAAAAGAACAACATGCATTTGAAACAGAAATCTTGTAACATTATGAATATCAAATATATATCTTAATGTAATTTAAATGTCCCCAGACTTCTGAACTATAGTGTGTGTGTGTGTGTGTGTGTGTGTGTGTGTGTGTGTGTGTGTGTGTGTGTGTGTGTGTGTGTGTGTGTGTGTGTGTGTATACATTTGTAGTTTGTGAGCCACCAATGAATAGTGGTTGTGTGTCTTAATATTGCTTTTACAGTTTATGATTAAGCAGAGGTTACATCATATGGATGGCGTGTGTGTCAGCTGTACCTCTTGTGTGTTTTTCTTCTCATTCAGTGTTTTCAGTTGATTCTCCAGCTGACTGATCTCCTGCTTCAGGCGGCCTGTCTCTCGCTCCGCCAGGGCTCTTAAATGCACCTCTGACTCAGTCTCCTTCTCTCTGGCTTTGCACAATGCCTGAATACATGCGAACATCTTACAAAACAGAAAAACAAAGGAAGGATCAAGTTCCTCTCCAGTTTTCTCCTAACTTACCTGAGTGTGGGAAACCTCCTGTCGTAGATTGTTGAGGTGTTCAGTCAGTGCATTTATCACATCCTTGTTTTTATTTATCTTGTTCTCAATGTTTAAATGCTCTTTTTGCTTCTTTTGGAGCTGTGGAGGGAATAAAAAAATGAATGAGATGTACACACACCTCTCTTAAACGCTAGTTCTCCTGATATGAAGTCAGTTAGCAGATAACTTCTCTCACCTCTTCCAGCAATGCTTTATTCTCTTCATTGGCTACAGGGATGGCAAAACCAGCGTCCCAACCAACTTCTGCTAACAGCGCGTTAGACATTTTGTTGTTTCAGAGACATTCAGGAGTAAAACATAAACGGCTCGATGATATTAAGGCTGCCAGACATTTACGAATGGCGAAGTTTATCGTTGTGTTTTCAAGAGTCGTTTCCTAGCAACGACGCTAACTATCGACGTGCCGTATTCTACCGATAGATGACGCCAAACGCTTCTTTCTCGGGCAGCAGAATAAATACTACAATACTTCAGAAAGTTTCTTACAAAATATTAACTTACATAATAGTCTAGATGGAAATAGGGGTCCACGCGCACCCCCCGGCTTTTTTTATGCCACCTGATTTTTTAAAATCCTTAAAGTGTCTATTTTCATAATCTGCCAGTTACCAAGCTGAAATAATGTCCCAAAGGGTTCTTTTTTAACCCTTTGCTGCACCCGACCGGAACCCGAAAAATCAAAAAATGATATAGAAAGTGGCATAACATTAGAAGTAAACAACATACAGAAACAAATGAACAAATGAATTTGTTGGAATGTTTATTTTTGACATTTGACAACATATTGACCTTGACATATTGACATATTGACAAAAATAGTAAAAAAAAATGGCCAAAGATGTGTAGAGGATCAACTATTTTTTTGTTTTCTCAAGCGCATAGGGTGATTCTTTTCCACAACCTGTTATTTCTTTATCATTCAAGTGTCTATTTTAAGATTAAATTGGGTACCAAGCTGAAATAATGTCAAAAATGCTTTATTTTTAACCCTTTGTTCCAAAACCGAAAAATCTAAATAATCAATAAACCTCCGAGAACAAACAAAAGACAAAAAAGCACTGAAAACGTAAAACACTTTAAAAGCACTGAAATTTTGGAATTTTATTTCATTTTTTTTTCCTGCATGGCAACTGTTTGATTATAATACTTTTTGTTGTTGTGTCATTTAAAAAAAAAAAATTCTACATATTTTTTTTTCCCTCTAAGGTTAAAAATTCCTTAAAACAATTATTTAAATCCTGAAATTAGTTTTGGAAATAATTTACTCACACAAATGTCATCTTAAACCTGTATGACCTCTATTTGTTTTTTAGAACATAAAATATTAAATATATATTTTTATTTCATATTTAGACTAAATATGATATAAAGTGGCATAACCTTTGATGTAAACAACTCACAGAGACAAATTGACACATTTTTCAATACAATTCTGCCCCCAGAAATTGTTATTTGTCATGTTTTACAACATCTTGACCATCTGTGGTCAAAAAGAGCAAAAAAAGTTAATTTGACAGCGTTTTTATTATACTTAGCAGCCTGAAATGGGGTTTATTTTAACCTTTAACTTCACCTATCCTGAACTTTTTGTTCTTTTTGACCACAGATGGTCAAGATGTTGTAAAACATGACAAATAACAATTTCTGGGGTCAGAAATGTATTGAAAAATGTGTCCATTTGTCTCTGTGAGTTGTTACATCAAAAGTTATGTCACTTTATATCATATTTAGATTTTTCGGGTTTGGTGCAAAGGGTTAAAAATAAAGCATTTTTGACATTATTTCAGCTTGGTACCCAATTTAACACTTAACATTTAGAAACTTTAATGATAAAGATATAACAGGTTGTGGAAAAAAAAAATCACCCTATGCGCTTGAGAAAACGAAAAAATAGTTGATCCTCTACACATCTTTGGGCATTTTTTGCTTTTTTGTCTAGAAATAAGGTCAATATGTTGTCAAATGTCAAAAGTAACCATTCCAATAAATTCCTGGGGTCAGAATTGTATGGGAAAATGTGTTCATTTCTTTCTGTATGTTTCTGTTTCTATATCATTCTTTGATTTTTCGGGTTCCGGTCGGGTGCAGCAAAGGGTTAAAAAAGAACCCCTTGGGACATTATTTCAGCTTGGTAACTGGCAGATTATGAAAACAGACACTTTAAGGATTTTAAAAAATCAGGTGGCATAAAAAAAGTGCGCGTGGACCCCTATTTCCATCTAGACTTTGTCCGGTTAAACATGTTTTGGAAAGATTTAAACTAAACATTTCATTGTTAAACACTAAACATTTAAATGTGAATTTTGTGGACAAGAAAAGGAAACATTGCGTTTTTGTTGTATTTACGCAGGATTATAACAGACTTGTGTGCTTGTTTTTTTTTTTTTTCAGAAGGAATTTTTGAAAACATTAGCACAGCATATAATACAGTTATTTATTTTACTAGCAAAATATCACATGCAAACCAGAGATTTTACGTTTTATAAATGACTAATTAATCAATAAACCTCCGAGAACAAACAAAAGACAAAAAAAAGCACTGAAAACGTAAAACACTTTAAAAGCACTGAAATTTTATTTCTTTTTTCTCTCCTGGCAACTGTTTGATTATAATACTTTTTAAAAATCAGGTTAAAAATTCCTTAATAGTGAAATATTAAAACAATGATTTAAATCCTGAAATTAGTTTTGGAAATAATTTACTCACACAAATGTCATCTTAAACCTGTATGACCTCTATTTGTTTTTTAGAACATAAAATATTAAATATATATTTTTAGATTAAAAAAAAAATCCACATAAAGGAAGTCCATAATGATAACCAAAACAGTTTGATATCATCTTTTGTGTTCAAACAAAACAAAGTCATACATCTAGTCATTTTGTCATATCCGAGTTTGGAACAACATGAGGGTGAGTAAATGACGAGTTACATTTTCGGGGGAACTTATAGTATTTCAAAGGCTTTAAAGCAAGTTTCACTAAAGGCTCGCTGAACTACCACACACACAAAATATTTTCAAGGTCATCTGACTTTATTAATCAAAACCTGATTTTATTGTATGGATCATGTGACTTATCAAAGTGCGTAATGAACTGCAAACACAGTATTTCAATACATCAAATGGAGTCATTAATCAAGGAAAACTGAGGTAATGTTCAAATTAATATTATTTCTAGGATTGTAAAATATATTTTCAGTTATTATGACCTATGGATATAATCAGAACAAGCAAAGTGAAATCACTGTCTGGATATCAACAGAAAAAGTACATTAAGTCACAATAAAAAACAAAAAGAAAGCAAATGTGACTGGCTCTCAAGACACCAGTTACTCGGTTTTATAAAATGAAGACAAGACAGTCAAAAAACTTTGATGTGTAATTTTCATAAAATCCAACTGGAAAGAAACAAACATTCAAAGCAAGAATGCACATGGCGCACTAAAATTAAGATTTTGACATTTCCTAACTGTATCTGTGACGGCTTGTTCGACAATCTGCTTCATCTGGATGAGACCACTGAAGTCCCAGAGACTGAATAAGATCCTGTGTGAAGTCAGAACAAAACCGACCCAAAAAGATAAAAGCCCAAATCACCATTAGACGACTGAGGAGAAAAGATGCCTTTAATGTCTCTGGTTTGTGTGAATGTCTCAGTCCTGAGGGCTTGGAAAAGGCAATGCAGATCTCAGTTCAGTCCTCTGTGCTCAGCAGAAGCTGTTTGTTTTCAGAGAGGCCCAGACGGCCCTCAGAAGGAATGTACTTATACAGCTGTGCTCTTGGTGCCAATGTACAGTCGTGCAAACTCCACAAAATCATCAATAAGTACTGGCCAGGCTCCTAAATAAAGGGGAAAATCAAAAGTATGAATGTGAGCTTCATTTAGAATTTTACTCACATAATTCAATTAAAACAATGTGTAAAGTCGAATCATTTGACAACATGATGAATGAAACCTTATGAATGTTAACTAGCTCTCTGAACATTTATATATATGTGTGTGTGTGTGTGTGTGTGTGTGTATGTATATATAGTCAAACCAAAACATTTTTTACTAGCGTGTGCATAGTTCATTTATGTAAGTGAGGATTGCAAATTCAAGTAAACTGTGACATATTATACCTAAATATTATTCATACAGTGGACTACCAGTAAAACTGATAAAAGTTCGTGACCAAATATTATTCAGACACTTACTTTGTCCTGACCATGTTTTGCTTCAGTGTTATTTGACATTATCAAGATGAATTTGTTCGGACACAGTTTAACTCTTGAGTTCTTGTCATATTTTATTACCATTTTCTAAACTATAGGGAATAACCTAATAATGTGTGAAATGTTGTAGGTGTCTGAATAAATTTTGGTTTGACACATATATATAGCCCCTTTCACACTGAGATTCTGGATAATACACAGTATTTTGTGTGTGTGTGTGTGTGTTTGTATGTACTGTATACAATGGTATATAAACATGTAAAAGATGAAATAAGTAAAAGCAGTTCAAACTAACCTTCCTCGTCATAGTTTGACATATCGTCTGTGATCATCGTGCTGAAATCTAACAAAAGGTTCCACGTGTCTTTTGGAATGGATCGCTTATGATGCTCCTGCAAGGCAGAAGGAAAAGCAAACAAAACATACTCATCCAGGTTTATGGTGTTAAACACTATTTTTACCAGTGCAACACTCTACATTACTTTTGCCCAGACTTTTGCATCAGTTCAGTCTGGACACATCAATGATAGCTGGCAAAAATCAGAGTCAGTCTGTAGATTTTGGGCAACCAGTGTTGAAAGATTTCAAAGAAAATAACACAGTGCATCATGGGCACAGACTCGGATTGTTTTAGCATCAGACTATGAATCTGTCCAGCTTGAGGATATCAGACATGTTTAGTATTTTGAGCTGATTTTGGAATGCATATTGTTTTAAAATGTTTGCATCTTCTAGCTACAAAATGCATGTTTCTGCCCGAGTCTGTTGTGTTCAAAACAACTTGAAAGTTTTGTCTAGTGTATAATGCACAGTGTTCTCTGTAACAGTTTTTAATGACTGCAAGTGTCAAAATAAAACTGTTTCATAGTTTGTTTTACAGTTTGGTGATGCTAGTGAGGCATACATTTAAAAACACATTCAGGTTTAAAAGTAAAATCTATTTTTAACTTACAGCCATGAACAGATCGATACTCACCAATAAAAATTTGTTCCATAGATCTAGGAATTTAAAACGCCCAGCCAATACTAAATTCCAGTATGCAATTGCCATTTCTAGGTCTAGAGAAAAACAAAACAAAAAACCTGAAAAAACACTAGTTAACTATACAGAAATGAAAAGTAATAAATGTGAATAAACCCAACACATGCCTAAGCCCTTTTGTCCTGGATTCTTAGCAAAGTTGAACGTGAACTGATAGAAGTCTTTAAATTTCCCTTGGTCCTTCAACTCTTGCTCCATCCTGGGTAGCTGTGCTTTGAGTTTCTCTATACTGTCACATCTTGACAAAACAAAGGCAAAGATCAGCTTTTCAGTGTGAACGTCACTGGATGAGGGGCAAAGATGATTCGGAGAGCTCAGACGTAATAATAAAAATAAAAAGAGATTTACCCTTGCTCAGCCATTCCCTCCATGAATTCTTGTTTGGAGAACTCACATTGTGTCGCTGCCCGAAACTTCCAAGCAATTAGCAGAACACTTACACTGGCTGGATCAAGTCCCAAATCATCGCAGAACTGTTGGATTCCATCTATACCGATCTTGTTATCATCTTGAGGGTCTGCAAAAATCAATACAATGCAAGACATTTTCTCTTTTCTTAAAATTTCTTACAGGAAATTTACACAAAGCATGGTTTACAGGGTTTGTAATAACTCTCTATATTTGAACACACAAAACACTATATAAAAGTGATGATATGCTGCTCAATCCTTACCTCTGTATCGATTGTAAAGCTGTTCTAACTTTTTCCGGTCTAGTGTTCCCTTTAGGTTATGTATGTAGAGGTCGGGATTTTGGAAAAAGTTGTCTGTAGCAACATCTAGTTTCCAATCATTCTGTGACAAACAATTCAATGCTGTTTTCTCATTTGACTGGGTAAAGATCATGAACTGGCGAACTTTATCCTTCTGAGAGGATTTCAGCTTGTTCTGTAATAGGGAAAAAGTAGAAAGCCATATTCAGTTAGTTAGATATTGTATATTAAAAGTCAGTAGTACAGCACCGTGTTCTTGTACATAGACGCAGTCTGTGTTAAGAATCAGCATCACAATGGCATACTGACAACAAGTTATTATTTAATGAAAAGTAATAGAAATAATTGTTTTGTTCTAGAAGTTAGATACCACGAAGACTTCATACATCATCGCTTGTCTGCTAAAATGTTGCTGTATAGCAGTTCAAACTGTTTGCAGAAGGTTTTGTAACCGATAAACAAACAATCATGTACTGTGGCCCATTAGTTCGGCTTCTCGTTTGTAAAACGAACTTGACAGTCCTTCTGTCCAGGTCAAACAGCTTTGACCTCGCTAGCCTCAAAGCTACCTGTTCTGTATTGCAGTCTAGCGGTTAATTCATCAATACTCTCTCTCCTGCTAGGTAAGTTTAAAGGAACATCGTCGTCAAAACAGCCTAACAACTAAACATTATTCGTCATAGCGGTTTATGGGTATTTTGTGACTATAACGGACATTAGTAAAACAATTATGTTTTTTTTTTTTTGTTTTTTTTTACATTTACCATGTTTGTGATTTCCAGACTCCCTCTTCCGCCGTCCCTCTCTGCCTTGCACCTACTTCCGCTCATGCGCAGTGACACTTGTACTGCAGTCAGCTGTTCGCCAAAGAGACTCAGGATCATATACGAAGTACTATTTCAGAAACCGCAATCTGTAAAAGGTAAATCTAACGTCCACCACCAATGTGAAAAAGAAATGTAATATTATATTGAGATGAATAAGCAGAATTTAGTTTTTCTATAAACAGGCTACTGAACTAATAATTTTTTTTACTTTGAAACTGAGATTTCGATGATTGGAAAAGTAATTTAAATTAATACAATGTTAAAAGTAAAAGTCAGTTTATATATATATATATATATATATATATATATATATATATATATATATATATATATATATATATATAAATTATTAGTTCAGTAGCGCTTTCTTAAGAAAAAAAATAACTAGCTTTCTAACCTTTTCATATTCTATCTGTTTTCTTTTAATTTATTATACAATTAACAAAAGCAAAAAATACCTCTAACACTATCTCTTTTCTTTTTAATTATCATATTATTTTAAAGGCCCTTGCTATGTGTACTGCTAACTGAGACTTGTTGTAGCACTTATATATCATTGCTCTTTTGATGATTTTGATTGCTTCCATTGTCCTCATTTGTAAGTCGCTTGCGATAAAAGCATCTGCTAAATAACTAAATGTAATGTAAATCTAATTACTGTTATCCAGATAACATAAAAACTACATTCACCCTAACTTTTAAAACGTAACATCATTAAACTAATTAAATTTAAAATGTATTCCAAACTAATTGAGCAATAATGAACAGGAAATGTTGTTGATTTATGTATTTTTCAATTTTATCACATCTTAAAATTTCACTGATTTATCCACTTTTATTATCTATGACATCTTTATGGAGCGGTGGGGGTAATGCAATCCATAAACTCACATTTCCAGCAATAGAGACATACACAAGTGAAATATTTTAGGTTTTAAATTATAAAATGGGTTTTAGTGGTTTTACGCATAGGAAAAAAAAGCAGTATATGGTGGACTAAAAGTAATAGTTCACACAAAATGTTTTCATTATTCGACCTCAAAAAATGTTCAAACCTAAACTGCCTTCAGGCATTTTTTTTCTGGGTTTCCATTTCTTTAAAGACTGAGTGACCGAGGCTAAGGCACTAATAGCTCATTTTGTGTTACACGGGTGAAAGAAAGAGAAAATAGAACTTTAATTTTAAGGTGATCTGTCACTGTAACTCAGTCCCATTTTAAGGCCATAAGTGTGGAGACCCCGTAGCGACTCCACTACTCCCAATCAGTGGTGCAATATCCTTGCGCTTCTCCATATAGTCCCATGCAAACTTAGACATAACAAAGTTAAAAACTCATAAAATGAACACTTATTTAACTCGCATTTCACCTATAGTCGCGATCGATAAAACGTCAGTCGCGTGTAGCTGTCTAAGTGTTAATACAGTTTTACTCTACATTTACAGAAATAAGTTCCGGTTAGATAAAATCGCTAGAGATTCACATGTTCTTCCTTTTCGAGTGAATGCCGAAGTCGCGAACGGACAATGTCTAGCGGTTCTGCTGATTACAACAGGTAAAGTCTTTATGACAGGTAACCCGCAAGCATTTTATGTCAAATGCCTTCCGTAAATGTGTGTCTTGTTGAATTTGAAAAGCTTCGGGCTAATTATATCACCGGTACTGTGGATTTTGACGTGGGGCGTGTGATAGGCCGCATACTTGCATGTGAACTCTCACGTATTCATCGCTCACGGCCGTCTATGACCAAATCGGTTATTCTATACTATTTCTTTTCAATATTTGACATTAGTAAAGATCGAAACGATGATCGTTAACTAAGCTTCACGCCCAGCCTGAAATCTAACGCGTGGTTTCCATGCTTGAGGCCTTGTATTCGTGTCTCCTGCACTACCTTAAAATCTTGTTCTTATTTTGTAAAGTTGTTGGTTTTGTGTGTTGTTTTTTTAATGTCTTTAGCCATTTTATGATCGGGAGGTAAATAATTGGTATTCTACTACAACTACGAGTAGTATAAACTGCTTTTTAACATATTAAAGATGAGGAAGTGATTCTACTGTAAATAAGTGGGACTCAATTTGGGCGTAGGCTTTAAGGGAGACCATGACGAAGATATTTTCACTTAATACGACCCATTATTGACTACAGTGTTTATTTACGGTTTCGATTGTTGTCCACGTGGCATTTTTGGAACGTGCGCTCACATGCACGCGCATGTCGTGATGGGTCGAGTTTTGTAATGCTGTCAGTTTATTAACTTCATGTCCTTGTGCTGTATGTTCCTGTAGCTCACGAGATCGAGACCATGGGGGGCCTGAAGGAATGGAGCCTGATGGTGTCATCGAGGTGTGTATGGTTGTGAAATCTGGTGGAGTACTTTAGTGGTTCTAACAATCATCTGGACTGGTGATGAATGTTTTTAGGTCAATCCGTGAACTGCCTTGAAGGTGGGGTCACATTCTGTGGGTGAAAAGGTTAATCGTCATTGGTGTAAAAATGTATGCAGCACACCTCCCACAGATGTCACTTTTAAACCAAGCACATTAGTTTTTTTTGTTTTTCCCACCACATCTACATTGAGCTCTCCTTCATGGCCATTTAAAAATTTATAAATAACTTTTTGATGCATGTATTATGAATATTACACAGCGATTATTCGACTGAAGTTTCAGAATTGTCAAAATATTCAGATATCATGGTGAATGAATACAACAGAACTGGTAATGATAATATGGTTGTCAATGAATACGCTTATTCGTTTTCAGAATTTGGTTGGCATTTTATTTATTTATTTTGTTTCAGCTGTACTAAGATTTCCCCCAAGAAATGGGTAAAAATTGTCCGGGAAGTTGCATAAACTAAGCCTTTATGTAAGGACTGTGTCTTAAAGGAACACTCCACTTTAAAGAAAAAAAAGGGGGGGCTCATTTTCCAACTTTCCTAGAGTTAAACAGTTTTACTGTTTCTGAATTCATTCAGCCGATCTCCGGGTCTGGTGGTAGTTTAGCTTATCATTAGGGCTGTAGCTATCGAATATTAGAGTAATCGAGTATTCTACCAAAAATTCCCTCGATTAATAGAGTAATCGGATAAAATGTGTTTTTGCTTAATTAAAGTGCAATATTAAATATGCAAGAGAAAATAAGACTCCTTGGTCTTGTGACAGACACGGAGGGACCGCACGTTCAACATGGACGTTAATACGCGCACATACACACAAACACACACAGAGACTGTTTGGTGATACAAGAGTTTATTGTAATTATTGATCAGAGAGTGAATGAAATGCCTGTAAACTATGTGTATTGTTCCCGTGTAGCGTTTGTCCCGTGATTTTTAGAGTCCTTCAGTGTGTGTATAAATAAAGGAAGTCGTGCTTCTGCTCCATTCATTAACACGGACACGCAGGACATGCAGGATTCATATTTAAATAGTCTGTTCCTCCTTAATATTTACAGACATTAGTCCATATCGTGATTTGTTGTAAGTGCAATGACCTATTTTTGATTATTTCATTCAAAATTTGTCAAATTCCGTGCCATTCCGTTTTTATGACTGGATTCCGCGATTCCCTCCGCGTTTCCTGCATCACGGAAATCATAGGGCCCTAGTTGTGGTAGGCCAGCTCTATCTTGCAATGGACACACGCCACGACGTTCTCTTTACGTTTGCCCGCGCCCTCAAATCAACACTGCTGACTCCTTGCAGTATGCGATTTCAGACTCAGCGATTGTGTCTCTTTCCGCTTTGTGGGTGATGTAAACGCGTTGTCACATGAGATTTAAAATTAATTAAAAGAGGCTTCAAGGCAGAGGAATTTGCCTCGATCATTTTTTGTAATCGAGTTACTCGAGGAATCGTTTCAGCCCTACTTATCATAGATCATTGAATCTGATTAGACCGTTAGCATCTCGCTCAAATGATCAAAGACTTTCTAGATTTGTCCTATTTAAAGCTTGACTCTTCTGTAGTTGCATTGTGTACTAAGACCGACGGCAAATTAAAAGTTGTGATTTTCTATGCCAATATGGCTAGGAACTACTCTGCTATCGCTGCAAATATACAAACTATTTTCAGGGGTTGCGTAATATCATTGCGCCTGCTGCACCCATGGTACGACAGCAAAGTTCCTTGATTATTACACTGGAATGGGAGTATAGTTCCTAGCCATATCGGCCTAAAAATTGCAGTTTTTAATTTTCTGTCAGTCTTGGTACACGATGTAAATACAGAAGTCAAGTTTTAAAGGGGTCATATGTTGTTGTTTTTTAAATCATTTTGTGTATTTGGTGTAACTGTTGACATGCTTTAATGTAAAAAACAAAACAAACAAAAACATTATTTTTCTATACATTGTACTGATACTGTACGTTATTGTATGTCTTCTTTACCCTGCCTCTCAAACGCGTCATTTTCTACAAAGTCCGTCCTCCTGATAAGTGCAGTCTGCTCTGATTGGCCAGCTGACCCAGTGCATTGTGATTGGCCGAATACCGCAAGCACTTGTTGGAAATGTAACGCCCCTTTCCATAATCACGAGCTTCATCTGATCTGGGGTGTGCTTCCCAAAACCATAATTGCTAACCTGTTAGCAACTTAGTTGGTTGGCAATGGGAAATTGCATTGCAACCAACAAAGTTACTAACTTGGTTAGCAACTATGGTTTTGGGAAACGCACCCCTGAGCTGCTTCCAAATGTGGTTTTAAATCAGATACATATCCGATATCTGGACATCTGACCTACGTCTAAACATGCATTCGATTCCTTGTAAAACTCCCAATGCGAGGGTGACACGTTTGCCCATAAATATAGTGTGTTAATGCCTGTGTGCTGTATGCATTTGCATTTTGAGATGAAAACTTAAAAAAAAAAAAAATGCACACTCAGAAGCTGGTTTTCAACCTCTGCCCTGTGAATTTTAGAAATACAGCAGCTTCTCTTCTATAAGCTACATTAAATTGCACTTGATTGCAAGCTTAACACTCGCATGGTCTCTCTCTTGTTAACTTATTCAAGTTAATTTAATAAATATCTTGGTGCTACTTTTTCACTAAAGAATTCTACCTCTAACGACTTATATAAAATGGCATACCAAATGAAAATGACCGTCATTTATCCATCCAGTGAGATTTTGAGCTGCAAAACCTCCATGACCGCTATTGTCCATGCTGGCAAATAATAGCCAAGTGGCCACTTGACGTGAATTATATACATTTTAATAGCACGACCATTTATAACCAGAGGATCTACCATGTGCGATCCCTCAATCATTTTGGGTGGGAATTGTTAACACAGATAGCGGATACCAGTCGTGTGTAAATTGAATGTAAACCGAGGGGTAAAAAAATTGGATCTGTATATCAAGACATGCAGTTTAAATGCAGCCTGACTCCACTGTGTGACCCTGTCTCTAGAGGTCTCCACGAAGGAGCCCAGGACCCAACCTGGGATTTGTATGGGTTTTGGGGCTATATTTTAAATGGTCAACCAAATACGGGTCTGGTCCCAATCGATTACTTCGGGTCCTGGGTCTGTTTAACATTGTGTGTAATACCAAAGTCGATCGGACTCTGAGAACATCTGGCTGTTATCAATTGGCTTTTTTATTTAGAAGGTGAGACTTATTCCACCTATCCACTGCAGTTTCTCAAATTTTTATAATATTATTAATGAACCGTCTTGTTATCTAACATTTTTGCTCAGACTCTGCTCAGAGAGCACATAAATGATAGCAAATAAGTAAAGCTAACGTCAGCAGCCATGGCACTGGACGAGCAATCATTATTAGAATCCATGGGCAAACAGTCTAAATTATGCAAATTGACTCGAGATACAAAAAATGCTAAACTGCAAAGACTCATTTGTTGGTTCCGGGTAGTACATTTTTGACACGTCTCGGTCCTGCCCGGGTTCAACTTTCAAAATAATAGACTGGTCCGGGTTGGTTCAGTGTAGCACATTTATGGGTCTACTTGGGTTCGAATGATTTTGAATGAGCTGTTTTATGGGGGTGTGGCAGGGTCTTAACTTTAAAGAATATCTCTTTGGTTTTGAGACTTTAGTCTTTGCAACTCTACAGAATTAATTCATGCACCAAGAGCTTGTAACACTCCAAAGAGAAAGGAAAAATTTAAATCGCATCATATTACCCGTTTAAATAGAAAAAATATAGAAATTTTGTTCATTTGAGCGAGATGCTAATGGTCTAATCAGATTCAATGATCTATGATGAGCTAAACTTAAAGGGCTACCACCAGACCCGGAGATCGGCTGAATAGAGAGAAAATGGTAAAACTCAACTGTTTAACTTTAGGAGAGTTGAAAATGAGCCTATTTTAAAAAAAAAAAAAAAAAAAAAAAAACGTGGCGTGTACCTTTTAAGAACAAGTCTGACCGACTAGCTGTTAGCCAAGGGGGAATGAGTCTTTCTTTTCAGATTCAAATTAATCAATTTACATGATGTAACTGGCAATTATCATCAGTCTTCAGTAAATTCAGTTAAAGCTTTTTTTTGTAACAGCCACACTGGTCTCCAGTGTTTCATATTCTTTCTGGCTACAAACACTTGAAAATGCATCATACTGCTAATTTAGACTTCAGAATTGGTCATTAGGAAATTTCTGATAGCATGCGAAGGCACAAAAAGCCCTGTTTGTTCCCATTTAAAACTTGACCCAATTCTTGAACTGACATGCCCCAATACAGAAAGAAGGGGCTTTCTTCAAAAATCTTTAATTGTAATTTCAATATTGCAGTGCTTTTCTTGTGTGCTCATTGTCTGAGGCTTCATTTTATCCCGTCCCATCAGCTTACATCGAGGATATTGTTTGTACTTGGTAAGTTGAGTGTATTAAGTGAGATCTCTCATACTCATTATTTCACAGAGCAACTGGAACGAGATTACGGACAATTTTGATGACATGAACCTGAAGGAAACTCTCCTTCGTGGAATTTACGCCTATGGTTTTGAGAAACCCTCAGCAATCCAGCAGAGAGCTATAATCCCTTGTATAAAAGGTACAAACAAGCTTCATTACATTCAACTTTTGCTTGATGTGGTTTTTAATAAACAAGATTACCTGTGCACAATTTGCTTTCTGTATATTAGTTTGTAGTCTAGTTAAACTGAAGTCTGAGTCTCTGCTCATTGTAAACCGATAGTATGTGCTTCGCATTAGTGTGAATTGATTCTTGATTTCTCCATAGGATATGATGTTATCGCTCAGGCCCAGTCAGGCACTGGTAAAACGGCCACATTTGCCATTTCCATCCTGCAGCAGTTGGAGATTGAGCAGAAAGAGACTCAGGCTCTGGTCCTGGCACCAACCCGAGAGCTCGCTCAGCAGGTATGCTGTACCTGAGGTCACCATAAACTTAGTGTCTCAGACCAAGGCGGCATATTCTGGCAGTAGCCCCATTCAAGGTACTCTTTCGCTGTTCTTCCTGCTCCATCAGTCATTACATGTGGATGTTTTTCTTTGTGTGTAATTTTATGAGCTAGTTGGCAGGAAGTAATTAGGTGGTGCTTCAGCCAGAATAATTTTCTGAAGTACAGGAGTATTTACCGTAAATGGTTGGAAATGAGATTTTAGTTAATGGTTTGGTTGTTAGACTGCCAGGTAGGGCTGGGCGATATATCGAATATTAGCGATACTATCGGAATAATTGACGACGATGTACAATTTGAATATATCGAGAATATCGAATATTTCAAATTCAAGCATACTTTCCCAAAAGAACGCGCCGAATGTCCAAAAAAGGAACCTGTAACCGCTAACTGCTCTACGCCCCTCTACTACGAGAGCTGTAATGATAGCGGTTGCCAGATAACAAGAGTTTAAATCTCCCAATCAGAGCTCCACTGTTACAAGGATACATTTTCTGCCCGGTGTTTGCTTATTTTAAGCAATCTGGCAACCATGCGCAAGTTCTCACTCTTCATTGCGGAAGAGCCGCCGATGATAATCTGAAAACACTAACAAGCTGGAATTGAGCGATCTAATGAAAGCGTTGTTCAGCCGGTCTGTGTTCTGTCGTGAGATCTCAACTGTATTGTTTGCATTTGTGATCGCAAAATAAATGCACTTACTCGACCGCTGATGTTTGTATAGAGAAACATAGGCTATGGCCATTTGGAATTACTATTGGGGAATTTCACTGATATGTTTACCAGTTTCCATAATATAGACAGAGAGAATGCAAAAGTCTTTGGTATTCATTTATATATATTTATATATAAGAAATAGCTATGTGCTTCAGCAACTAGCTCCCCATCTAAGAGGGTTTTTAGTGTCAGTAGGAACATAGTTTCATGCCACAGAGCTTCTCTTAAAACCACAGACAGTTGACAGACTTGTGTTCTTAGCTTAAAAACTTGTTAAAAAATTAAAATAAAATACTAATCCCAGTTGCATAGTTTAAATTGTGAATTGCATGCACTAAAAAGTTGACAGAATGCACTTTCTGTAACTGTTACTTAATTTGCACTGCTTCAGTTACATATAGGCCTACATGTATTCATTAATAAAAAGCAGTAAGTGATCTCTTGGTCTAGATTTTTTAACTGCTTAAATTAGCTGTTTAATCTAAATGTTTTTTTTTTTTTTTTTAATGGGCAAAAGAAAATCATGTTTTATTTTTTATTATTTAAATGCAAACATATCGAGATATATATCGAATATCGTAAAAAATTTGACAATATCGAGATATCATTTTTTTTTGTATATCGCCCAGCCCTACTGCCAGGTGGGTTCCATGGGATGATTGTAGCAAAAAAGAAGCTGTGGACAAAAGTGTAAGATGGTATACTGTCTTTCGGGACTGACTTGTTACGGACATGACCTTTTCAACTGATCATACTTGTAAATGTGGCTCTCTGCTCTCTAGATTCAGAAGGTTATCCTGGCCTTGGGTGACTACATGGGGGCTTCTTGCCATGCTTGCATTGGAGGCACCAACGTGCGGAACGAAATGCAAAAACTCCAGGCGGAAGCTCCACACATCGTCGTTGGCACGCCAGGCCGTGTGTTTGACATGCTTAACAGGAGATACCTGTGTAAGTAGTGAATGCAAATAAATTAGGCTAAGACATGCAGGCTCAGCTGGGAGGAAGTATGACATGATGGTATCATCTTTCGGGACGGACATATAATGAAGATATTTACAACTTAACTGATCATACATTTGACTGTCATGTTTTAACTGATTTGTAAGGATTTTTGAATTAAAGGTGTTTTTTGTTTTGTTTTGTTTTTAAACAGCTCCCAAATGGATCAAGATGTTTGTCCTTGATGAGGCTGATGAAATGCTGAGCCGTGGGTTCAAGGATCAAATCTATGAGATTTTCCAGAAACTAAGCACAAACATCCAAGTAAGTCCATGTCTTGATGCCAGACTCTCAATGGAGGTGTCTTCCACTCAAAAGAACTGTGCTAAAATTGCAGATTCAAGGTTTTCCTGGTTTATGCGATGATGCTAGCAGAGTGTGATGTGGAAGAAGAGCAGTAGCCCTGTACCAGGAATGAAACTAAGTCGGACCTCTTTCTTAATGTCTAGTGGCTTATGTTTCAAGGTCCAGAGCAACAATACATCAGTTTTCAACTGGAAGAAATCTTTGATACAATATTAAAAATCTCTGGCTAAATGTTTAAAATCAATTCATGCCAAACTGGAGACGATCTGTGCTACTTTCAGGTCGCTCGTCAATTTATTTATTTTTCTTCTTCAGTCAAATACTTTTGCTTCCATTGCACAAGATTCCATGCTGAAGAACCCACGCATTACGTTACCAAAACTTTGAGTTCATGCAGCTCACGTGCTGCTGTCATTTAAAGGGCAAGTGGTTCAGAGAATGGCTGTATTTGAATGAGTGTTTTCAGCTGATAGTTGTAAGACAAAATTTGATACCTGCTGTTAGAACGGAGGAGGAATGGAAGAGAAATACACAGTATATACATTAGGGCTGTCAACGAATATTCTAAATTCGAATATGTATTCGAATAGTTTAAAAAAACGAATTTCGAAGGTGAAAATTAATATTCGAATAAAAAAAAAATGTGGAAAAAAAGGCCCGCGGTAGTAGAGGCGTGGTTGTCTGCTTTGCGAGTGGGCGCGCTAGCGCGCCTGAGGGTTTCAGGGACAGGTCACAGCCTCACAGGAGTCGCACTGTGTCTGGCAAAGCATCAATGCTGAAAGTTGACGCGTCTTCATGGAAGATGCCAGCAAGTGCAGAGCCCAACTCGACTGCAGCAGAGAAAATGAGGTAAAATTGTTGACCCGCGTGATAAAGTTGTATGCAAGCTATTTAAGATACAGTTAGCAGTTAGCATACCATTCGACCACTAGCAACATGAGGTCACATCTCAAAAATGTGCACCCAAATGAGCATGGCCTAATGTGTGGAACTCCAGCTAAACAGTCACGTCTTGACACTTAACGTTACTTTGCATCGCTTGCCGCAAGCACTTTGTCTGCAACACGACAAGAGGCCATAACGTATAAAATAATTTCGTTCATTTGTAAGGACATGAGACCGATCAGTATCGCGGATGGGGCACGCTTCGGGGAGTTTTGTCAAGCAATGGATCCGAGGTTTGATTATTTATCGTTTCATGTCAAGGAAAAGTTCCATGTTTACCACAGCACAGCTCGCTCGGAGCATTCAATGTCAGTTCTATATGCTGTAAAACTTAAATTAATATTAATATAATATTTGTTTCAATCACTGAATGAAGCCTGCTATATTTGGGACAACAGTCGCGACCTTAAATTGCTTGCACAAAAATGTGTTTGTTCATTTAAACCATTATGCGCAGAGAACGTGAGGGTGAGGGAGCGTGAGGTCTGCAGTCTTGGCCATTAGTTGATTTCCTTGTTTTTGTGTAGGTAATACGTTGTCATAAATGTTTAAACTTAAATAGACTATCTATACAAGTAGTTATGTCTCTTTGTATTATTTTTGCATGTTATTGACGTAATGCGTGTCATTGACAACATGCGCTACCAGATGTTCGAATAGTTTGATTATTCGTGTATTTTTTAGAGGGAATATTCGAACGTCAATTTTGAGCAATTTTGACAGCCCTAATATACATGCAAGTGAAACAATATAGATCTACATGAAAGCCAAATTAATTTGATGGCAAGTCAACTTAATGCAGGAAGCTATGAAGTGCATACTGATCATTTACTTACCCACGATAACTTTTTTTAGCAAGTAATGTCAAACTGGAGAGGGTATTTTTTTTTGGGGTCAGATTATTGCACGAGATTCTCATCAAGTAATTTTCAAATCTTGCTGAAGAACCCAATCACCACGTGTGTCCCAAACTTTGAGTTCATGCAGCTCAGGTGCTGCTGTCATTAAAGCAAATGGGAGCAAATCAAGTACTTGCTGACAAATTATTATATGTAGTTATATTTTAATGAAAAATCCTTCACTAGCATTTTCAGAATTGACCCATGCGTGTTTTTGTCAATGACCTAACACTATCATGTATCTCAAGGTTGTGCTGCTTTCGGCCACCATGCCCGCTGATGTGCTGGAGGTGACCACCAAGTTCATGCGTGAACCTATTCGCATCCTGGTGAAAAAGGAGGAGCTGACTCTGGAGGGTATTAAGCAGTTTTACATCAATGTAGAGCGAGAGGTGAGGCACTGGTTGTCTCTTTTTAATGTCTCATATCCCTTCTTTTAAAAGCACCATGCTAAAATCACCAGCTCAAGGTCTTCTGGTCTTGCTCTGGTGTTTATGCTAGTACTGGTAAATCTTAAAGAAGGAAGAGCAAAAGCACATGGTCGGAAATGAGTCTAGGGCGGACCTCTTTCTTAATGTCTGGTGTCCAAGGTCTCGAGATTTTGTGCTATATAGTTCATGAACTCTGGATATTGATGTAGGATGACTCCGCTAATGCTAATTCACTTATCTGTAGGAGTGGAAGTTAGACACGCTGTGTGACCTCTACGAGACTCTTACAATCACCCAGGCTGTTATCTTCTTGAACACGAGAAGAAAGGTTGACTGGCTGACAGAGAAGATGCATGCCAGAGATTTCACCGTGTCTGCTCTGGTAAGCTGATGTGCATATGTGCTCATTTAGAGTTGTTTATAATAGTTAATGGTAGGCCAGGGTTTGATCGAGACCGATTGCACATTATGGTGCTTAATGCTGGATAAAGTATGAAATGATGGTCTACCATCTTTCGGGACTGACCTTTCATGGAGAGAATTGTTTCTAAACATAACTGATCGTACTTGTCCAGTGTTTGTTAGTCAGCATGACGTGTGTGTGATGTCTTGCATTGGTTAAAGCAGTCTGTGTTTTTCAGCATGGAGACATGGATCAGAAGGAGCGAGACATAATCATGAGAGAGTTCAGGTCTGGCTCTAGCAGAGTGCTCATAACCACAGATTTGCTGGTGAGTAGGGCTTTTATTTGTAAATTTAAGTTACATTTTCAAAAATATTGCAATACGGTTATATTAGGCTACTGTGGTTAAAAATGTAAGGTTACCCAACTAGTAGTAATTCAAATTCAGTGTCTATTTTAAGTTTTGTGAATTTCCAGGGAATTGCTATTTTGTTTTTTTACTTGCTCTACCTTTTTAAGACCAAATTAAGAACAACCCTTTTTGGTCAATACTGCTGATATTTTCAATACCTCTATAAAGCTACATTTAGTCTCAAGTTTAAGCAAATTTTCAAGATAAGTAAATGGTTATAAAATTAGAAATTAAAGCGTGATTTGTTGTAAGAAGATTCAGCACGATGAAGTGGGTGTAATCAAAACATTTATAAATTTACTTTCAATGGGTGATTAACAGATGTTAAATGAGACTTTGTTAACTTTTTCAAATGACTGAAAATTATTCAAGTCAGTCAGTCCAGAGTGTTTTTTTTTTTTTTATGGCCTTTAAACTTCTGGTGTAGTCGCATGATTTTTATTTATTTTTTTCTAACATGGATTTTACTATGAAAATAGCTGTAGAACCTGGCATGGCATTAAAAAAAGTTACATTTGGTCCTTTTTAGCATGTCTGACCCTGAAATCCCTGTTCCTCAGGCTCGTGGAATTGATGTGCAACAAGTTTCACTTGTCATCAACTATGACTTGCCAACAAATCGAGAGAACTATATCCATAGGTGAGTAAAACATCAAGGTGCCAACATGTTTCTCACTGGCTGCATTCAATTTATTGAATGTTGATGTCTTCGCTATAATCATTTCTCAGGATTGGCCGTGGGGGTCGTTTTGGCAGAAAAGGTGTAGCCATCAACTTCGTTACTGAAGAAGACAAAAGGATTCTTCGAGACATTGAGACGTTCTACAATACAACCGTTGAGGAGATGCCCATGAATGTTGCTGACCTGATTTAAACTTTGGAGAATTTAATGCAGGGATAAGTTTTTGAATGATCACTTCATTTGCGCTTATTTTATTGGAAGAAAAAAAAAATCTACACCGCTCAATGCTGGCTGTGGATCCGACTTATGAATTTGATACGTGACGTTGACTCTCTGTGGACAGTTGTAGACTCCAACCATATCAGTATTTACTGGTGGTGGTGTTTACAGAACATGGGTTCTTTACATGTATTCTTTTTTAGATGTTTTTCCCCTAGTATGTTCAAAATGTATGCGTTAGGTGTTCTTCATCGTTTAGTAATTTACTTGTGGACTAAAAGATATAAGTGCTGCATTAAGTCTGCCAATTATGTTATGCTAACATATGTGTGCAGTTTATCTGGGCTCACTTCACCTATTTAGTAATATAAAGGCACTTTTTAGTTTTGTGGAATGTATTACTTTAAATATATCGTCTTATCAAGTACTACTTTTGTGAAGTCCTCTTAAGAGGTGGGTCTTAACACCTTAACTCAATGTTCCATGTAGTGTTTGGCCCATTTGACAATAAAGAGGATGATTATTCTGTCAATGAATTGTTGTCCAGTGTCTTTTGAACTGGTTCATCCAATACTGAATCTGAGAAATCACTGCAGTTTATTTTCTGTAAATGATTTTCAAAGAAATGAATAGGAGAACCCTATTTCGGTTTGGACTGATAGAATAGGATGTGTTTTATCTGAGAATTCAAGCACTCCTTATTCACTTCTTGCCACTGACTTTAATTTAAAGACCATTATTTGTAATAGATTTCCACAAATTATTTGCTCTTATTTTTTGGTGATGGGACTGGTTTGCCGTCTTCATGCTGAGCTTTTTTATTTCCCACACTTTGTAACTTTCTCAGCCTTGATTTGTGTTCACTGGATTTTAGAGGCCCAGCCAAACTTGTATAATAAATAAATAAATCTATAAATGGAGATGTATTTCTGTAGTCCAAGACTTGGAGCTGGTTGATAACAAGAGACTAAATGTGACCGCAGGGGTTTTCTGGGACGTTATACAACACTGAAAAAGAAACAAAACAATCATAAGCTTTTGTCAGTCAACTTATTTTCTGCAATAAGCAAGACAATGCCAATGAATCCCATTGTTTTTTTTGTGTTGAGGTTACCAGGGGTGCATTTCCCAAAAGCATTGTTAGCTAACTATGGTTGCACGCTCCATTGAACTGATTTGTTTCAACCTTAGTTGCTTTCGGGAATTGCTTCCCAGGGTGATTAACTTTTAGGCTGGCCTACAAAAATATATCACTGCAGCACTTTATTAGTAGATCGTATCCGCATACTGTTAGCCAGGTAATGTATTGTGCATGAATCACTCACTGAACAATAACCAGATTTACCTTTATCCGGAAAGTCATTTGTACCTTCAAAGTTTCAGGTTTGTAACTTCAAACGTCTCATGTTGAGCAAATTTGAAATGCAAATCTGCCCATTTTCCTGCTTGGCTACTGAAGACACATCACACGTCATTCCTAAGCCTTGAGATGTCTAGCAAAGCCAAACTAGTCCACTACAAGAACAGATGCAGCCGCTTGCCTCATTCAAATTAAACACCATGATTTAGGCAGATTGTTAATTCATGTTTGCCTGACGGTTTGCAATCAAATACCACTGATATGATTACTTGTATATCCCACGATCCATGACATGATCACCGTTTTCATTAATAACCATTAATTGTGCTTGGCATATTCATATTCAAGAATTTGTAGCAGAACTAATTTCATACCAGTCCTATAAGGTGTATGCCAAAAACAGGCTGAGCATAGTCAAATTAAGTTTAATAAAAAAAATGGAAGCTGCCTTTTATAAGTATTCTGGAGAGGTAAAAAATTTGATCTGTTTCAGAAAGGAAACACACTTAAAAATAATCCGCAATCTAGTAATGTATGCAAAGCCACACTTTTTACAGGTAACAGTTTAATCATTAACAGTAATGATGCATGGGAGGGTGGGCTTCAACAGTGACTGGTGTGGGTCTAGAGACTGTAATATGTGGTATGACAGAAGAATGTTTTAGGACATTGCTGATCTTTATGTTAAAATAAATCCAAATACATAATGTGGCTCGGTTTCTCAGCACTATTAAGCAAAGAAAAGTGTAACTTAGACTTAGTTTATATCTGTTTTCAATCAGACCTGCAATGGACCGGCCATCCGTTCATGCTAACCCTACATAGGGCAAGTGGTTCAGAGAATGGATGTATTTAATGTGACTGTGCGCCAGCCATCTCCTTAAGAGCAATTACATTTTTAGTCAACCTTTGTCATTCTAAGCTCTGCCCTGTTGGAAACTCTTTCTTTAAACATCTCTACATTTAGGTGAAATATCAGTTCTAAACAAAGAAAATAATTTTGAATGTGTTTTTTTTTATTTAGCTGATAGCTGTAAAACTAAATTTGATTCCTGCTGTTAGAATGGAGACAGAATGGAAGAGAAATATAAATACAGCATATACATACAATATACATGCAAGCAAATCAAGATATATAAACATGAAAGACAAATTAAATCACTGAATTCCTTACCGAACCAATTTAACATACTGGTACTGTGCAATACAGTACAAAGTTACCCAAGTAATCTGACTTCTATACACACACACACACACACACACACATACACACATATACATATATATATATATATATATATATATATATATATATATATATATGAGTTCTTATCAATTTTAAAAACTGTCATATTCAAAAAAAAGCTGCCTTGCATGGGTAAGAGTTTGAAAGAAATGGTACGCATAGGAGCCTCACTTTCGTGACAGTACAGTAGAGCCTCCAAATCAGTCCTGAGGATATCTGACCAGCTTCGGCTTCTGTTACACGCTTCCACATTTCATGAAAATCGCTGACGTGTCCATGTGAAGTCATCATCTGGTTGTAGATACAAGGGTGATAAGGAGCTTTTCCCTCTCCCGAAAAGAACGCATGGTCCTTGGGAGCAATGTTTATCACTTTGGCGCAGATCCCGAGGAAGACGTCATCGATGTGAAAGGAAGCGTTTATGGTGAGTGCAGCTTGATAGATTTTGGTAGCCACATCTCTGGAGAGGACATACCCAGAGCCAGGGGTATAGTCTGGGTAAGACAACCATGGGTACAAGTCTTGGGAAACGTAATATTTGCTTTCTTTGTCTCGGACAGGTGGTGAACCGTGGTGCACCCTTCCTATCCAAAGGTTTTTGGCATTACTGCGACCGATCCCTTGCAAGAAGTGAATTAAGTTGGGAATGTGGACAAAGACGTCGTCATCTGCAGACATTAGGAACTGTGCACGGGGACAGTAGGTTTCTTTCCAGCCAAGCTGCAAAAGTAGCTTCCGAGTAAGATTGTGGAAGGTGTCTATGAAGTCCTGCTGGATGAGGTCATGATATCTTTGGTCCTCAAACAACAGTTGTATCTGAAGTCGTCTTCTTTGCTCTGGTTCAGGGTGGAGGCCAAGAGCGAACAACACCCTTACAGTAACACCCAGCATCCTTTCAATGTACGCCTCGTTTCCCCAAGTAGAGCGAATGGCCCGTCTTCTTTCAAAGTTCTCAGAGGAGCTTTTCACAAACAGCAGGAGAAGAACGTCTTTTTCACCACACTTCCTCTCGTGGTTTATTAGGTATCTGTGGTTGCTGTACTTGATAGCGTCTTCGGGATTGACTCTAAAGCTTGTGTTAATGAACGTGAAGCTATTGAGAAGATAGCGGTACGAGAAAGACATTACATGGGTTACAATGTTATTGTCGATCTTTTCCCAGTACGCCATGAGCACTAAAGCACTAAAGCATATTATTATTAGATGTAGCTGTTTTCTTTTTAATCTAGGCATTTTGAGAAATATCATGGCTCCTCTGAACTTCCTGGTTCTGTCATCTAGTCATAGCAGTCTTCAAACCCTGTCCAAGGCTGGGTTCCAATGTGAGATGAGGAAATAGTCGGGACCCGGATTGCTCAGCTGGCATTGATGTTGACGCCTTTGTCAAGAAAAAAGACCAATGAGGTGCTTCCGGTGTGATTGAGAAAGTCTGTAAAAGAAACATATGTGACAACTTCAGGGGAGTGTCATGTTGTGAGAAAGGGAGATAACAAGAGACCAGGTCAAAAATTCAGTTGCCTTTTATTTACATAAATGGTCAAATCCCTTAAAAGGGATACCCCCCCCCCAAAAATTTTTTTTAAACAAACAAATAAATAAATCTGTTATCACCTGCTCACACTTATGCCAACATAATTGTATTTTTTACATAGACTGAATTATATTCTCCTTATATTATCCCATTGTAACACTCAAAGATATGCCCTCTGCTAAGAATATTCACATTTTTACAGTTTTAATCAATTTGGGAAAAAGAGAAGAGAGAAAATACTTTTTTACTCCTTTACATGTAAATCCAACGCAAGAGTGCAGCACAAAGTGCAGTGTCCTTCTACTTTCAGTGGTGTTTTATTCAAAGTAAATGGTAGCGCAAGCCTAGTTGGTTTTTTTCTAATGTATCTCATTTCAAAACATTGTGTTTTGCATAAATCTAGTCCGTCAAACAAGGTTTAAACTATACTAAATCTTGCCAATATATAAAAAAAGCTCTGCCACACTGAAAGATCATTCTCATGATTCACAATTCAAAACTAATCAATTCAAAAGTTTTGAATTATGAATCTTTATATTTTATTTCAACTCTATATTTTCTGTTTGACAGAAACTTGGGGCTATTTTGTCAGTCTTTGCAAATTGTTAGCACCGTCTTGAGTAAACTTTCCATTGAATTTGCTAATTTGGGCTTGCAAGATATTTGTTTTCAGTGTTTGTCGTAATGTAACAATAATCTACAGCAAAATAAAATATATGAATAATAGAAGAATGACTTCTCTATGCTATCCTACAAGAAAATGCAGCATATCCTTGCATCTAATGTACTGCGATGCAAATGTTATGCAATGTAAATGCAAATTTGAAGAGAAAACAGGCCTGAGGGTCTCAACAGAGAAAATTCAGAGCTCTGTGCTTCCACCAATCACTTGGAAAAGAATAGTGTAAATGGCATATTAAAATCACAATAAATGTAGTAGTTTAGTACTTTTTTGGTAGTTTCCGCAGGAGACAAATTACACTTGCAGACTGCCAGACACGTTTTATTTTTCCTAAATGATCAGGTATGTCTAGAACTCCTGAATAGTGCTTCAGATTCCATGCAATGGTTATTGCCACACTTCTAAAAGTTAATAAACAACTGAATTAGTAAATGATGAAAGAATCATCATTTTTGGTTAACCATTCTTTTAATGGACAAATTACACAAAAATGCTACTTGTTGAACTTGTGGATCATTTCAACATCACAAGACAACATAATCAAGGGCTCGCCTTGAGACCCAAGAAAATATACTTAGGATAGCTACTCTGTCCTCTCACTTAAAACAAAAAGTTGGTCAATCTCAAGGCTAAGGTAACCACAGTGGCTATTAAAAAGTAGCTCGAGACGCGTATTAAAATGCATTATACAAACACATGTCGAATCAAGTAGCCTAGCAACTGCAAACAAATGATGCTGGACTTTTTATCAAAACCAACTTTGCTGGTCTAATCCTTTCAATGACATTTAACACTAGTGGTGTGTTTTATTGCATATTTGAAGACAGTTCTCTTCAAGTTCACACAGATGAACGGGTCCAAATACGGGTTGCCTTCACCTTAAACAGTATCTTTTGTTTAATAATCTCATTATTATTTTGTAACATTTTTTAAAAGTGTGTTTGTACTATTTTTAACTTTAACGTATAAGTTAACGTATAAGTTAACGTATAACTTAGCCTATGACTAGCAAATGTCGGTAGGCTAAATTACGAATGAATATAGCAAAATAAATAAACAAATAGATAAAATAAAACAAAAATCAACGGCATAAAGAACATAAGACGGTCTTACCAGGTCGATTCGCAGCATGTTTTAATTAAAGCTCCGAGCTCAAGTGCGTCTTCATCGGCTAGGCTAAACGTGAACTTTCCTCTAGAGCAGTTTCAGACATCTGTGTCCAGCCAGAGCAACACATGGTGCTGTTTTTACTTGGCATCGAAGCTTTCCCTCCAGAAGTTATCGTGAAGTGACCTATCCGCAAAGAGTGAGTGTGTTTGAGTAACGAAGGACACTCCCGTGTTGGTTGAAATTAATGTTAAAGGAGACGCTCTGGCTGTCTGTTTGGTGACCAGGTTCCACAAATGTAAACCTAGATTGATAACAATTTATAATAACTTCCATTAATAAACGTATCTGAAAAACTGCCCCTCCCCGCTTACAAATGATATTAAAATTCAGTTGCTATATTACATAACCTAGTGCACTTTTTTAGATTACAGAAGTCAAACCGTTGGTTACGACAGCGACTCTCTTCCCACCATTGCGGGACATGCATTTCAAACTGACTGTTATTTTACACTGATTTAATAAATGTAAAAGTTTTTTTTTTTTTTTAAATGCATCCTGTTGATGTATGATTCAAGGAATATACCTCTTAAGGATATAGAATAGTGAGAGTTGAGGCAATAAATACGTGTTTTGCACCCAAATTACAATTATTCGTTGTTGTTGTGTTCGTCGCAAATATTCTGGTAAATTTAACTAACCACCCTTTACACAGACTTTGTTTCACTAGCTAAAAGTCCAATGTCCATAAAAGTACTAAATGATTAATATTAAACATTTACATTTGATGAAAAGTTTAAACTTTAGATTGGGTACTGCAAAAACATAGCCTATATGTATGTATGTGTGTGTGTGTGTGTGTGTGTGTGTATATATATATACAGGTGCTGGTCATATAATTAGAATATCATCAAAAAGTTGATTTATTTCACAAATTCCATTCAAAAAGTGAAACTTGTATATTATATTCATTCATTACACACAGACTGATATATTTCAAATGTTTATTTCTTTTAATTTTAATGATTATAACTGACAACTAAGGAAAAATCACAAATTCAGTATCTCAGAAAATTTGAATATTAATTAAGACCAATACAAAGAAAGGTTTTTTTTTTTTTTAAATCTTGGCCAACTGAAAAGTATGAACATGAAAAGTATGAGCATGTACAGCACTCAATACTCAGTTGGGGCTCCATTTGCCTGAATTACTGCAGCAATGCTGTGTGGCATGGAGTCGATCAGTCTGTGGCACTGCTCAGGTGTTATGAGAGCCCAGGTCGCTCTGATAGTGGCCTTCAGCTCTTCTGCATTGTTGGGTCTGGCATATCGCATCTTCCTCTTCACAATACCCCAAATAGTTTCTATGGGGTTAAGGTCAGGCGAGTTTGCTGGCCAGTTAAGAACAGGGATACCATGGTCCTTAAACCAGGTACTGGTAGCTTTGGTACGGTGTGCAGGTGCCAAGTCCTGTTGGAAAATGAAATCTGATTTCCAAAGGAAATGCAAAATTTACTTTCATCAGAGAACATAACTTTGGACCACTCAGCAGCAGTCCAGTCCTTTTTGTCTTTAGACGCTGTCTGTTGTTCAAGAGTGGCTTGACACAAGGAATGCGACAGCTGAAACCCACGTCTTGCATATGTCTGTGCGTAGTGGATCTTGAAGCACTGAATTTCCTCTTTGTGAATCCCCCCCAGATTTTTGAACGGGTTTTGTTTCACTATCCTCTTCAGGATGTGGTTATCCCTATTGCTTGTACACTTTTTTCTACCACATCTTTTCCTTCCCTTTGCCTCTGTATTAATGTGCTTGGACACAGAGCTCTGTGAACAGCCAGCCTCTTTTGCAATGATCTTTTGTGTCTTGTGCTCCTTGTGCAAGGTGTCAATGGTCATCTTTTGGACAACTGTCAATTCAGCAGTCTTCCCCATGATAGTGTAGCCTACAGAACTAGACTGAGAGACCATTTAAAGGCCTTTGCAGGTGTTTTGAGTTAATTAGCTGATTAGCGTGTGGCACCAGGTGTCTTCAATATCGAACCTTTTCACAATATTCTAATTTTCTGAGATACTGAATTTGGGATTTTCCTTAGTTGTCAGTTATAATCATCAAAATTTAAAGAAATAAACATTTGAAATATATCAGTCTGTGTGTAATGAATGAATATAAAATATAAGTTTCACTTTTTAAATGGAATTAGTGAAATAAATAAACTTTTTGATAATATTCTAATTATATGACCATGTCAACGAATATATCATAACATGATATATAGTTAAATATTCAAATATTCTGTCTACAATAATTGTACAAAAATCAAAAACACTATTAGAATATCCTAAAATGTTGCTTTGCTGACCATAATTATGTATCAACCAACGTGTTTTTTTTTACCATATTACCATATTCTACCATATTTTAGTCAGCTATCCAATCACAGTGGAGGACAGGCGGGGCAAATACCTCACGACTAACTGTCACATCTTGGATGTACTTTGACGAAGGACAATGGAGGAGTTAATATTGATATGAAAAATAATGCATGCAACATTTAGTACGTGATGCATCTGCCATATTACTTCACCGGCTATTCAGTATCCCAGATAGCAAAAATCATCTGGGCCAATTGGAAGCTCTGAACCAGATCCGCGCAACGGACTCCGGCGGTGTCTTTTGACACAACGGGCCAATAATGGCACGGACCTGTTTTTTCCGGATCTGGACCAGAACTAGGCCAGATGTGGATTCCTTTATAATGATTTGGCCTAAATGTGGGCCGGATCTGGTACCATGTTGGATCTGGGCAAGCTCATTTGGTAAATATATATATATATATATTGTGTTTGTGTGTCTGTAAGCCTATATATATATATATATATATATATATATATATATATATATATTAGGGGTGTAACGATACGCGTATTCGTATTGAACCATTCGGTACGAGGCTTTCGACAGGCAATGCCCCTGACACCCCCTAAGAAAAAAACACCAACTTATATGTTTATGTTAGGCTACTCAGTCAGGTGCTCGCTCACTCAGTAATACACGCTGAAGGCTCGTTGCAAAATGGCTAATGCGTTTAACAGACCAGAAATAGAAGATCCTCCAATAACCAACAGGTCTGGTGTTTGGGTGCACTTTGGATTCCCTGTAAGCTATAATGGTGATGGCAAGAGAACGGTGGATAAAAAAAACAACGATATGTCGCATCTAGGTTTACACCAGCGGGAATACAAAAAAAAAAAAAACACCAGCGGGAATACTTGAAACATGTCAACTCATTTACGCCGACATCACCTTAGTGTGTCAGTATCTGGGAAAAGACGGAAAAAAGGAGAAACATACATGCAACAAACTATGCCCGCAGCATTTAGACAGACATTTCCAACGGATTCAAACAGGGCAAAAGACATCACCACGGCGATTGGTAGGCTACATTTACGTTATAGCCGCGGATATGAGACCTTACTATTTACCATTGATTCTATCATCACCATTATAGCTTATAGGGAATCCAAAGTGCACCCAAACACCAGACCTGCTGGTTATTGGAGGATCTTCTATTTCTGGTCTGTTAAACGCATTAGCCATTTTGCAACGAGCCTTCAGCGTGTACTGAGTGAGCGAGCGCCTTACTCTGTAGTGGAAAACGTAGGTTTTAAGAACATGCTTAATGTAATTGAGCCCCGTTACAATATTCCTTCACGAGCCCATTTCAGACAGACCGTAATTCCTGCTTTGTTCCAAAAAACATAAGCCCTATAGAGAACCAATTGAGTAAAAACACACTCAATATAAAGAGTTATAGAGTTCCATATAAAAAGTTACATCTTTGTATTTGTTCATAACTAATATAACATTTTCATTTTTTTTTATAAGGAGCTGTTTTGTTTTATACAGTATGCTGCTAAGAAAACACCATAGAAGATGGGTAAAGAATAGCTCCATCATTGTTCAATGTAAAAAAAAAAACATACTTTGTTAGTTTTAATAAATAAAACATTTTTTAAAAATCAAGGAAATTTATCTGCCAACTTTTTCTTTTTGCTGTATCTAAAACGTACCGTACCGAACCGCACCGAACCCGAACCGTGACACCAGTGTATTGTATCGAACCGAACCATGAATTTTGTGAACCGTTACACCCCTAATATATATATATATATATATATATATATAGGCTTACAGACACACAAACACACAAGTCGTATACATATCTAGAATTCAAATACAGTTAATTTATTAATACAGTTCATTTATTATTAATTTATTGAATATTAAAATCAATATTCAGATGAAAAATGAATTGTTCAAAACAAGTTTTAATATCATTCTTTATCATTTACCAGTCAAATTTATAACCGAGACAAGATAAAAAAACAGAATTACCTTAAAGCTGGAAAGCCGATCATGCATCTAACCATCCAAGTGCACACTCGGCATAAAGAGCTGTTAAGATTAAAACTAGCAACTCTGCACTCTGCATTGAGTCAGTGTCATGGACGTAGGACAGAGCAAGTATAAATATATTTTCTATTCTATATTTCCATCTTATAATGCAGACACTGCCTAACTGTCTAACTGTGACTACATCGGACGCGAGAGTTGTCATGCCGTGCCCTGCTGCACTAAAAAACTGTCTAAACTTGATGAAACCACACCACAGTGTCAAATCATTTGAACGTTTGTCAGTACAGTTCATCATAAATAGAAAAAGGCATCAGTTTACTGATGGGGATTGTGTCGCATATTATCTTTTGTTGGATCGCACCACTTGTGTCCGGTGTAGACCTGGCATGAGTTTTTTAATGGGTTATGTTATTGCCCTGCTTGTTTTTAATGTTTTTATGAAATATCTGTATAGACTGCATGATCATATCATAGTATTATTTACTGCCATGCGAGCCACACAAGAAAAGCTTAGTGAGCTGCGCAACAAGTAGCACTGCTGCATGTTGCTTTTTTGGTGGGTGTGCTTGTGTTGCAAAATAGTGTGAAACATCTCTCTCACTCAGCAGCATGTCTCTATGGCAGACTCACGGGGGGCAGGTTGAGCCCATTCGGAACTACGGGATGTTAAAAAGAAAACCAATTTTCATTAAAACAAATTGATGTAAATTACACATTCGAGTTGCACATTCTGAACACTCTATTAAAACAATTGAATTACTACAAAAAACAATGCAAAATTAAAGTTTATTTATTGATTTCACCCTGGTGCCATTTTGGAGAATATCCATGCACTGAACGTTAAAGGGATAGTTCACACAAAAATCTAAATTATGTCATTAATAACTCACCCTCATGTCGTTCAAAACCTGTGAGACCTCCGTTTATCTTCGGAACAGAGTTTAAGATATTTTAGATTTAGTCCGAGAGCTCTCAGTCCCTCCACTGAAACTGTGTGTACGGTATACTGTCCATGTCCAGAAAGGTAAGAAAAACATCATCAAAGTAGTCCATGTGACATCAGAGGGTCAGTTAGAATTTTTGAAGCAAAAACTATGACTTTATTCATCATTGTCTTCTCTTCCATGTCTGTTGTGAGAGAGTTCAAATCAAAGCAGTTTGTGATATCCGGTTCGCGAACCAATCATTCGATGTAACCAGATCTTTTTGAACCAGTTCACCAAATCGAACTGAATCATTTTAAACAGTTTGCGTCTCCAATACGCATTAATCCACAAATGACTTAAGCTGTTAACTTTTTTAAAGGGTCATGAAACCCCCCATTTCAGCACAGGTTAGTTCTCACCACGGTTTTAAAAAATGCTAAAAAAGTGGGCGTGGTGTGCGGTTACACTCACCAAGTGAATGAATCGTGTTTGTGCCGAGCTCTTATTACAAAGAAAAAACAAACACTCTTCTGCAATCCATGAATGTTTCTCTGTTAATGTGTGTGATGTCATTTCACAGTCTGATGAGTCTTTCGTAGCGAATCAACACATGCTGTTGTGAATAATTAAGCGAATTTTTAACCAATTTTCTCCAACAGTTAAAATTAGCGGATGCTAACATTGTCTTCTATGATGTACAACACAAACACCTCTGCTATAATCTTAGAATAAGTATTCTGGGGTTTCATGACCCTTTAATGTGGCTGACACTCCCTCTGAGTTCAAACAAACCAATATCCCTGAGTAATTCATTTACTCAAACAGTACACTGACTGAACTGATGCGAAGAGAGAACTGAAGATGAACACCGAGCCGAGCCAGATAATGAACGAAACATTGAAAACGGTTCACCGGTTCTTTTGCGCTCGACGTAATGCCATCATTGACGATGATTGCCCTTGATTCAAACCTTCGGTTTACCTGGGCTCATAAAATTAGCTCAGAATTAGTTCAGAATCAATCAACAAAAGAATCAGTTCGGTTCAGATGCTCTGTGTGTCGATCTGCTTCACGCTGAATCACACATGCACAATATCATCAGTTCTCGAATCGGACGCGTCTGACAGAAACGGTTCTTGACTCGAGAATGAGTCAGTCTTTTGTTCATTATCTGGCTCAAAATATCCTAACTGACCCTCTGATGTCACATGGACTACAACCCGAATTCCGGAAAAGTTGGGACGTTTTTTAAATTTTAATAAAATGAAAACTAAAGGAATTTCAAATCACATGAGCCAATATTTTATTCACAATAGAACATAGATAACGTAGCAAATGTTTAAACTGAGAAATTTTACACTTTTATCCACTTAATTAGCTCATTTAAAATTTAATGCCTGCTACAGGTCTCAAAAAAGTTGGCACGGGGGCAACAAATAGCTAAAAATGCAAGCAGTTTTGAAAAGATTCAGCTGGGAGAACATCTAGTGATTAATTAAGTTAATTGATATCAGGTCTGTAACATGATTAGCTATAAAAGCTTTGTCTTAGAGAAGCAGAGTCTCTCAGAAGTAAAGATGGGCAGAGGCTCTCCAATCTGTGAAAGACTGCGTAAAAAAATTGTGGAAAACTTTAAAAACAATGTTCCTCAACGTCAAATTGCAAAGGCTTTGCAAATATCATCATCTACAGTGCATAACATCATCAAAAGATTCAGAGAAACTGGAGAAATCTCTGTGCGTAAGGGACAAGGCCGGAGACCTTTATTGGATGCCCGTGGTCTTCGGGCTCTCAGACGACACTGCATCACTCATCGGCATGATTGTGTCAATGACATTACTAAATGGGCCCAGGAATACTTTCAGAAACCACTGTCGGTAAACACAATCCGCCGTGCCATCAGCAGATGCCAATTAAAGCTCTATCATGCAAAAAGGAAGCCATATGTGAACATGGTCCAGAAGCGCCGTCGTGTCCTGTGGGCCAAGGCTCATTTAAAATGGACTATTTCAAGGTGGAATAGTGTTTTATGGTCAGACGAGTCCAAATTTGACATTCTTGTTGGAAATCATGGACGCCGTGTCTTCCGGGCTAAAGAGGAGGGAGACCTTCCAGCATGTTATCAGCGTTCAGTTCAAAAGCCAGCATCTCTGATGGTATGGGGTGCATAAGTGCATACGGTATGGGCAGCTTGCATGTTTTGGAAGGCTCTGTGAATGCTGAAAGGTATATAAAGGTTTTAGAGCAACATATGCTTCCCTTCCAAACAACGTCTATTTCAGGGAAGGCCTTGTTTATTTCAGCAGGACAATGCAAAACCACATACTGCAGCTATAACAACAGCATGGCTTCGTCGTAGAAGAGTCCGGGTGCTAACCTGGCCTGCCTGCAGTCCAGATCTTTCACCTATAGAGAACATTTGGCGCATCATTAAACGAAAAATACGTCAAAGACGACCACGAACTCTTCAGCAGCTGGAAATCTATATAAGGCAAGAATGGGACCAAATTCCAACAGCAAAACTCCAGCAACTCATAGCCTCAATGCCCAGACGTCTTCAAACTGTTTTGAAAAGAAAAGGAGATGCTACACCATGGTAAACATGCCCCGTCCCAACTATTTTGAGACCTGTAGCAGAAATCAAAATTGAAATGAGCTCATTTTCTGCATAAAATTGTAAACTTTCTCAGTTTAAACATTTGCTATGTTATCTATGTTCTATTGTGAATATAATATTGGCTCATGTGATTTGAAAGTCTTTTAGGTTTCATTTTATTAAAATTTAAAAAACGTCCCAACTTTTCCGGAATTCGGGTTGTACATTATGGCATTCAAATAGCTTTAATAACTCAACCTCCACGGAACACTTAAGATATAAAAAGGGACTCACCTTACTATTTGACAGTCCTGGCTCTCAGGTGGAACCTGAAATTGAAACAGATTGTTATATAATGTTGCTGGACAATTTCTCAATAAATTTACTCAATGGAGCATGGAGCATACTGACAGAATAAAAGCATCTTTTGGCTAAGATTTTATAAATAATAATAATAATAAAACATACCAAATACATGTCTGTTTCTTCAGTGCCCCTCTCTGTTTCTATCATTCAGGATGAACCTGAGAGCATTCTGTCTGCTTAATAAGGGGACTGATGGTCAAAATTTTGGACACATTACTATTTTTAATGTTTGTCTCTTGCTTACCAAGCCAGCATTTATTTGATCAACTTTTATATTTTTCTTTTTTTCTATTTTAACATACTTCAAAATATTATTTATTGCCTTGATCAAAGCTCGGTGTTGGAAACAGTTGTGCTGCTTATTTATTTATTCATTTGTTTTTTTTTTGGGGGGGGGGGGCCTGTGATACTTTTTAGGATTTATTGATGAATAAAAAGTTATTTATTCAGCCTTACCATTTATGTAAATAAATGATATTTTAATTACAATTTTAGAAAAGTTATTATAAGTTAAAATATTAATCTACTTTGTGAACATTTAGTGAAATGTAATTTATTTCTGTGATCAAAGCTACACCAGTCTTCAGTGTCACATGATCCTTCAGAAATCATTCTAATATGCTGACTTGCTGCTCAAGAAACATTTCTGATTATTATCAATATTGAAAAACAGTTGCTCTTTAATATATAAAAAAACCATGATATACAACCATTCAAATGATTGATATGTGTGTCATTGAATATAAATGCAGTATATAAGCATTACATTGATAGAAGAAAAAGCATTTATAATGTAGCAAAAAATATATTTAAAATAAATGATGTTCTTTTGAACTTTATGTCCATCAAAGAATCATAAAAATGTTTCCAGAAAATGTTGAGCAGCAAAAAGTTTTTTATTTTATTTTAATAAGAACCATTATCGATAACTGAGTACCAAAATGAATCCAGCACTAAATCTGCATGTTAGAATAATTTCTGAAGGATCATGCTCTGAAGACTGCAGTAATGATGCAGGAGATACAGGAAGAAACTACATCTTAATAGATATTCAAATAGAAAATAGTTATTTAACATTGTAATAATATTTTACGACACAATATTACTTTTAACTTTATATTTGAACAAATAAATGTATGAGGATTAAGGGATTAGTTCACTTCTAAATTAATTTACTCATAATTTACTCATCTTTATTGTCTTTCTTCAGTCGAAAATACATTTGATAGATTTTCTCTATATAGTGGACTTCAGTGGGGTTCACTGGGTGGAAGGTCCAAATTGCAGCTTCAAAGCATTCTACACGATCCCAGACAAAGAAGAAGTGTCTTATCTAGCGAATGGATCGGTTATTTTCTTTTAAAAAAAGGATAATATGTTTTTTAACCTCAAAGCTCTTCTTATGTAGCTCATGCGTACTCTGTACAGTTCCGTTCGAAACAGTTAGGGTAGGTCGAAAAACTCACATCTCATTTTCTCCTCCAACTTCAAAATCATCCTACATTGCTGCAAAAGTACCGACCCAGCGTTCATAAAGTGAACATGCAAAGAAGCCCTTTCAAAAGCCCTTTACAAAAACTGTAAAACAGAAATGTAGCACGATTTAAAACGATTTTGAAGTTGGAGAAGAAAATGAAATAAAAAAAATTCGACATTCCCTAACTGTCATGAACCGGAATGCACAGAGTTAGACAAGGCAAGAATTTGAGGTTAAAAAGTATATAAACTGGAATGTTAAATTATTATTATTATATTTTTTTTAAATGACCAAACTTTTCACTAGATAAGTTTCAAACTGCACCGAAGCTGCAATTTGGACCTTCCACCCAGTGAACCCCTCTGAAGTCCACTATATAGAGAAAAACCCTGTTTTCCTCAGAAATAAGGACATTTTAATTCCGAAGTGAACTAATCATTTAAGAGTTAAGACTTAAACGTTAACATTGCTAGCTCACTATAATTACCACGCAGCAATCTTAAACAATAAAAACTAATAGAAGCAGTTAAAATAAAGTTTAAATTAAGTAATTAAGTAAAAAATGTGTTAATGTTAATTATGTATAATAACAGACCCCTGGAAGTATTCTTCATGTTAGCAAGTCCTCTAATAACATAGGCCTTAGTGTTCGCCATCATTACAGTCTGACACAGATCTAAGAATCAATAAAAACACCAAACCTTTAAGTTATGGAGTACACAGCATAATAAGAAATTAATTTATTAATAGAATAGAGAATAGTTTGATCGCATGGTGTGACATACCTTGGTGAGGTTTTAGAGGACAACAGCGAGCAGTCTGTATCTGCCTTGACCATCTTGATGTCTTATGTTCTGAACACCATCAAAAAAAAAAAAAACGTGCATTTCCACGGACGGGGCCCAGATCTGCTCTGCGACTGTAGTTCCCACCCACTGAAACCGAGCCCAGGCTGGATCCGTTATCTTCTGAGACAGCAACCAAAGCGCCTCCTTATCGCTTGCAAGTGTTCACAGCTAACGTTAGGCTTTTTCAGAAGAGCGCCTGGCGTTTTCAGCTGACTAAAAATGCCTTGGTTTGCACATTCAGTTGCTACAAATGGGTGCACGCTTAAGATAAAAATAAGTTGAATGGGCCTGGTGGATGGATGTGTGTGGAAATTACTGCGTTCAGACCCTGATATCCTTGTGTAAACAAGCTTGTCCCCACCTGGCCCTGCTAAATTTGGAATCACACCATACCAAGCATTAAGCAGGGGCGCAACTGTGGTCTGACAGGTGGGGGGATCAAAACAGTGCTGGGAAATAATCAGTTTATATACGCTTTTAATACGGAAGATTATCAAAAACAAAACAACAAAGAGCATGATCTTTCATGAAAGTATTATTATTAACATAATTGTAAGGAAAAGTTTTTCAGGTAGGTCTAACAGTTAGTGAAGTGTGGCCAAGTATGGAGAACCATACTCGGAATCTGTGCTCTGCATTTAACCCATCTAAGTGCACAAACACACTGTGGGCAGCCATACTTGCTGTGTTTCCCGGGAATCGTTTCAGGTTTGGTTGTTCAAGGGTCTCACCTCAGTCTTAGGGTGAAAGAGAGTGCTGGTTATTCACTCCCTCCCCCCATGACCATTCCTGCCAGCTCAGAGACTCAAACCCACAACCTTTGGGTTATAAATCCAACTCTCTAACCATTAGGCCATGACTGCAGTAGGCTACTATTCAGGAAACATACTATAATGTATGTAATGTGTCACGATTAAATGATCATGTTTATCAGTATTATCACAGTACTGTTAAAATGTGCTGGAAATGTTAAAAAATAATTTAATCAAGTAATACATTGAAAACCAACAAAGAACAAAAATTAGCAGCCGTATGCACTTTTTAACATTAACATGAACATTAACAATTGACAATAAAAATTGGTTTGTTGACTAACAAAATAACATGTTATGTGGCCTTTTTTCACTACATTTCAGCCTTTAAATATTTTTTAAGAGTATAGAAGTAGAACTGAATGTAACTGATGGGGTGTTGAATGATGTAGGCCTATATCAATGTTACTAGGCTACGTGTTTGGGACACAGTAAGAACCTTCTTTGTGATTGCTGTAATTTGTTCAGTATTGTTCATTATGACATTAATTAACTTGTAAATGTTTCATGTTTGAATCAATTTGATTATTTGGCTTGAAAATGTATCTGCTATATTTAAGTTCTTGCTAGATGCATGAATAATCATAGTTTCAATAGAGTTCCGTGTGATAAACTAACTGTTTATTATAGCCAAGCAAACAAGGTTGACGTCACTGTAGGCTTATTCTGTTTGCACCTATATCTTTGATTGTGCATCTTTGAAGAAGTGTACATGATTGTTAGTTAATAAGTGGGGATTATGCTGCGTTTATCTAGACATGCTTATCAGGGCCAGCCCATGGCCATAGGTAGTTGCCTAGGGTGCAAAATGACAGGGGGCGCCACGGAAGTTTTTTTTTGGTCAGAAGTGCGCACTCTGTATACAGGTGCTGGTCATGTAATTAGAATATCATCAAAAAGTTGATTTATTACATTAATTCCATTCAAAAAGTGAAATGTGTATATTATATTAATTCATTACACACAGACCGATATATTTCAAATGTTTATTTCTTTTAATTTTGATTATTTTAACTGACAACTAAGGAAAATCCCAAATTCAGTATCTCTATTAATTAAGACCAATACAAAGAAAGTATTTTTAGAAATATTGTGTGACGGTGGATTAAGAAAAGTCTGGAAGCAGATGCGAGTTAACAGATTTAATGGGCTGAGAGGAATACAAATACACAAACAAAGATGCTGAGGAGACGACACTTCGTGGTGGTGGGAAGGAGATGAGGAATCCGGATGATGGCGGAGAGAAGGTGAGTAGTCCGGATGATGACAGCGAGTAGGCAGCAGGAGAGGATGGCACAAGAACTGCGGGGAATAGAGCCGAAGGTAAGTGTCCGTGGCTGAGTGAACGTGCGGAGAGTGGATTAGGATCTAGGGAAAACACAGACATCCAATGCATACAACACTAAAGCCAGACGAACAGGGTAACCACATCAAACAAGTAACAACGATCTCACAAACACAAGACGTGAGACAAGCCAATATATAGTGGATGAGTAATGAGTGGCAGCTGTTGCTGATGACAATTAACGGAGACGCCCACAAGCTAATCAGTGCAGACGCGAAACACACAGATTTCACCACAAAGTGCAAACACCCCGAGATCACGGTTTACCAACCTTGACAGTACCCCCCCCCTCCTATAAATTTGGGAGCTAATTTATTAGACACGGATCGCAGAGGAATGTTACTGGTAGAAAGCCACACTTTTTGACCCATGACGTAAATGGGAGGCTTTGACTGGTGGCGATTGGCCTTGGCCTTAGTGCCCCCCTCACCCGGAGCAGAGTCTCGCGGGCTCTGGTCCAGGTGTGGTGACACCTCTGGACAAACGCGTGAGCGGAGGGAACCGCGACTTCAGATTCCAGACTAGGAAAGGCTGGTGGCTGGTACCCTACACTACACTGAAATGGAGAGGGTCCCGTAGCTGACACTGGCAACGAATTGTGGGCGTACTCCACCATAGAAAGTTCTTGACTCCAGGAAGAAGGATTCTTGGAGACCAAACATCGCAACGTCCTCTCTAAATCTTGGTTGGCTTGCTCAGATTGTCCGTTGCTTTGGGGATGATAACCCGAAGACAAGCTAACGGACGCTCCTAACAATTTGCAAAACTCTTTCCAAAATTTGGATATAAACTGAGATCCCCTGGCCGAAACCACGTCTACCGGGAGGCCATGAAGCCGAAAGACGTGATCTAGAACAGTGACCGCTGTCTCCTTGGCTGTCGGTAATTTGGGCAAGGGAATGAAATGTGCCGCCTTCGAGAACCGGTCCACTAGGGTCAAAACGTCATGCCATTAGAGGGCGGGAGGGCGGTAACAAAATCTAGAGCGATGTGGGACCAGGGTCTCGAAGGGACAGACAGCGGTTAAAGAAGCCGATCAGGAGGTTGGTTAGATGACTTACCACTAGCACAAACTGAGCAAGCCAAAACAAAATCGCGGACATCGCGAGCCATCTGTGGCCACCAGAATCGTTGTCTAACTAACCAATTAGTTCTACTTATCCCTGGGTGACAAGCCACATTAGAACAATGACCCCACTGGACAACTTCGGACCTTAACTCCTCCGGCACAAATAAACGGTTCGGTGGGCAACCGGACGGAGGCGTTACCCCTTCTAAGGCCGTCTTGACCTTCGACTCGACCTCCCATACGAGTGCTGAGACCACTAATTTCTCAGGTAAAATACACTCGGGAGTCACCGGATGGGCGGAGGGATCAAAAAGACGTGATAAAGAGTCGGGTTTGACATTCTTGGAACCCGGGCGGGTACGATAGGGTAAATTCAAAACGACCGAAAAAAAGTGCCCACTGAGCCTGCCTGGAATTGAGTCTTTTGGCAGTTCTAATGTATTCTAAGTTCTTATGATCGGTCCAAACAAATAAAGGGAACCCCTGAACCCTCCAACCAGTGACGCCATTCCTCTATTGATAATTTGACCGCCAACAACTCTCTATTGCCAATGTCATAATTACGTTCGGCAGGAGATAGTCGATGTGAGAAAAACGCGCAAGGATGTACCTTATCGTCCGAAGCAGCATGTTGGGACAACACTGCTCCTACCCCCACCTCTGACGCGTCGACCTCCACCATGAACTGCCGTGTGGGATCAGGGGCCACAAGGATGGGAGCCGAAACGAAGTGGTTCTTGAGGTTAGTGGACGCAGCCTCAGCTGCGTCCATCCACCTGAACGGAGTACTGGGAGAGGTCAAGGCTGTCAGAGGTGAGGCTAGTTGGCTGAAATTACGTATGAAACGCCGATAGAAATTGGCGAACCCCAGAAACCGCTGTAGGGCCTTACGGGAATCTGGAGATGGCCAATCTATCACAGCCTTAACCTTGTCAGGGTCCATACGTATTCCCTCGGACGAGACGATATACCCTAGGAAGGGAACAGACTGTGCATGGAATATGCATTTCTCCGCCTTGACAAAAAGCCCATTCTCAAGTAAACTCTGGAGCACTCGTCTGACGTGTTGAACGTGTTCCTGGAGAGATGAAGAAAAGATAAGTATGTCATCCAGGTAAACATATATAAACTGATCTACCATATCTCTTGCTTGGAAAACGCCGGGCGAGTTGGAGAGCCCGAACGGCATGACCAAGTACTCAAAGTGCCCTCTAGGGGTATTAAAGGCGGTTTTCCATTCATCCCCCTCCTGATGCGGACCAAATGATAAGCATTGCGTAAATCCAATTTTGTGAATATGGATGCTCCCTGCAACCTCTCGAAAGCTGAACACATGAGTGGTAAAGGATAGGTATTCTTAATAGTGTTGTTGTACAGCTCTCTGTAATCAATGCAAGGTCGCAGAGAACCATCCTTCTTACCCACAAAAAAGAACCCCGCCCCCGCTGGAGAAGAGGAAGGACGGATGAACCCAGAGGCTAAGAAATCAGAAATGTATTTCTCCATGGCCTCCCTCTCAGGAATAGAAAGAGAGTATAACTTTCCCTTAGGCGGAGACTTACCTGACACTAAGTCTATGGCACAGTCGTAGGGATGATGCAGAGGGAGAGAAGCAGCACGGGACTTACTGAACACTTCCTTCAGGTCCAGATACTCAATGGGCACGTTTGGCAGAACCATGTTCTCCTTCTGAAAGACAGAAACAGGGACAACAGAACAAGCAGAAACCAGACAAGACTCATGACATCTCTCACTCCACAATGTGACAGTGTTAGAACCCCATTCCACTCGTGGATTATGCTTGGATAACCAGGGGTGACCTAAAACAATGGGAGCAACAGGGGAGTCCATGAGAAAAAGGAGGTTTCTTGATGGTTTCCAGACGTGAGCAGTGTGATGGGTTCTGTATGGTGTGTGATGTGAGGCAGTTCCTGGCCGTTGAGTGCAGTGACATGGATGGGGAGAGACACAGGAAGGACAGGAATGTTCAGGTGATGTGCAAGTGAAGAATCGATGAATTACCTTCGGCTCTGGAGTCCAGAAGGGCGTGACACTCGTGATGTTGATTCTTCCACCGCAGTTTCACCAGAAGAAGGGTCGATGATGTAGGTGAGGACTTCTCAGCGAAGATCCCTCCCGATAGTAGCCTCAAGTTTACTGTCGGGCTTGCTCTTTTACCGGGCATGAGTAGGTGTTATGAGCAGAGTTCCACAGTACAAACACAGTCCTTGGGACCTCCGCTGTTCCCTCTCCCTCCGGGACAGCCGAGCTCTACCCATCTGCATGGGCTCGTGGTCGCCGACAGAACCAACCGTGTTCTCTCGACTCAAGCGCCCCCTAACAGGAGAGATGGTAGATATTGAAGGACTGGGTTGGCGGCCCAAGCGATTAATCCGTGCGTCAACTCGTAGAGCCAGTTCAATGAGTCCGTTGAGAGTGGGGGGCAGCTTGAGGAGGTAGATCTCTTGCTGAACACGGTCAGATAACCCATGCAGGAATCTATCCCACTGCGCCGCCTCGTACCACTGGCACGCGGCCGCCAGGCTGCGGAACTCGATGGAGTAGTCGGTTACTGAGGAAGAGCCTTGGCGGAGTTCCGAGAGTCAATGAGCGGCTTCCCTGCTGGTCGCGGCCCGGTCGAAGACTCTCCTCATTTCCTCAGAGAGGGCGTGGAATGAGGCACAACATGGGTGTTGGTTTTCCCACACCGCTGTCCCCCATAAGGCTGCCTTGCCAGACAATAATGTGAGCGTGAACGCTACTTTAGAATTCTCAGTAGCGAAGGTGCGGGCTGTAGGGCAAAATGCATTGAACACTTAGTTAAGAAAGTTCTACAAAACGCTGGCTCACCCGCATAGTTCTCCGGCGCCGGAAGTCGCGGCTCAGGCCAGAAGTGGTCCTGGGGAATCTCCCGGGGGACGGACGGCGCAGGCGGTGTGATGGGCTTAGTGGGAGACGTTAGTTGATGGATCTGCTGGTGAGCTCGGACACCTGTGCCACCAGCGCTTGGACAGCGTGTCCGGTGTTCGATATGCTCTCCTGCTGCTGATCCATTCTTTTGACGCTGTGATGCATGAAATCCGTGAGTGTATTGGTGCTCGCTGCTTCCATGGTGGTGAGATCGTTATGTGACAGGAAAGTCTGGAAGCAGATGCGAGTTAACAGATTTAATGGGCTGAGAGGAATACAAATACACAAACAAACAAAGATGCTGAGGAGACGACACTTCGTGGTGGTGGGAAGGAGGTGAGGAATCTGGATGATGGCGGAGAGAAGGTGAGTAGTCCGGATGATGACGGCGAGTAGGCAGCAGGAGAGGATGGCACAGGAACTGCGGGGAATAGAGCCGAAGGTAAGTGTCCGTGGCTGAGTGAACGTGCGGAGAGTGGATGAGGTTCTAGGGAAAACACAGACATCCAACGCATACAACACTAAAGCCAGACGAACAGGGTAACCACATCAAACAAGTAACAACGATCTCACAAACACAAGATGTGAGACAAGCCAATATATAGTGGATGAGTAATGAGTGGCAGCTGTTACTGATGACAATTAATGGAGACGCCCACCAGCTAATCAGTGCAGACGCGAAACACACAGATTTCACCACAAAGTGCAAACACCCCGAGATCACGGTTTACTAACCGTGACATATTGGCCAAATATTCAGCAGCAGTACAGTCCTTTTTGTCTTTAGACACTTCTGACGCTGTCTGTTGTTCAAGAGTGAATGCAACAGCTGAAACCCATGTCTTGCATACGTCTGTGCATAGTGGTTCTTGAAGCACTGACTCCAGCTGCAGTCCACTCTTTGTGAATCTCCTTCACATTTTTGAATGGGTTTTCTTTCACAGTTGTCTCCAGGGTGCGGTTAACTCTATTGCTTGTACACTTTGTTTCTATCACATCTTTTCCTTCCATTCGCCTCTCTATTAATGTGCTTGGACACAGAGCTCTGTGAACAGCCAGCCTCTTTTTGTCATGATTCTGCCCTCGTGTCCTTGATTTTTCTCTAGTCTTGAGGCACGATCATGACAGGCCCGTGTTTTGTGTGCAAGCACATGGCCTTGTCTTTGGGTCATGTGCTTGTGTTGTCTCGTTTCCTTGCCCCGCCCCCTTGTTATCCTCGTTTTGTCATTATTGCTTTACCTGTGTCACCTGTTATGCTATCATTAGTCTCCCTATTTCAATCCCCTTGTGTTCGCTGTCTAGTGCGGTTCATTGTTACACTTTGTGAGACCTGTGGATTGTATTTCTGTCGCGTGAGTACCAGAGTGAAGAGTCTTCTGTTTTATTGTTTGTTACTAGTCTAGTTATTTGTCTATTCCCTAGTTGTTGTTTTCCCCTCGTGGGTTTTGTTTTCCCTTTTTTGTCATTAATAAACCTTGTGTGTAGTGCATTCTGTCTGTGCTTGAGTTCATCCCCGCACCCTTCGTGACAGAATGAACCGCTCAAGAAAGAACTCAGCAGACAGGATGTCCTCCGAACTTCAGCGACAATTGGAGTTCCGTAAGCAATGCTGGTTGTCATCCCCAACTGACAGCCTTCCATTCTCTTGCCAGGGTGAGTGGATCCTGAGAAGTTATGCCCGACTATGGGAAAGTTTCTCCCGGAGGGAGCCGCAGGTTTCTCCCTCGAGGTCCCCAACTTCTGCCAAACTGCCAGTGATCTCGGAGGGTCGTGTCCTGGCCGTTGCAACACTTGGGGATCAGGCTCATCTCTCCCATAGGCGGTGCTGCAGTCTGTTTCGGCTCGTCAGGAGATGCCTGTTGTCATTGCTGCCAAGACCCTGTCAGAGTATTTGTCACGCCTAATCAAGATCCTAGAAGTCCCTGTCAGACTTGTCTAGTCCCCAGACCCCGTACCTAGAGCTTCAGAGAGCACTGATCCCGAGCCAGCTTCAGAGAGCGCTGATCCCGAGCCAGCTTCAGAGAGCGCTGATTTCAAGCCAGCTGCAGTGAGCTCCATTCCAGAGCCAGCTTCTGTCAACGCCGCTGCAGAATCAGAGATTAGTGTGGATTCGGATGGAAGCTTTGATTCCGGGTCTGTTACTGTGAGCCCAGCACCTTTTCCCACTCCACAGTTGCCTGCTGTACCCAGTGTCACAGTACAACCCCGGACTGTTTCTCCCAACCTCACTTCCCACTCTACGCCACCCAGACCTGCCTGGACCCCTTGTCATCAGCCTTTGTCCCGTCAACCTAAGATCTCTGCTCAACCCATCCACCATGGACCTCCTCCACCTCCTTGTTTGTTTTTTTCTGATATGTCACCCAAACCCTGTCGTGGTGTATTCTTGTTTACCTTTATTGTTGTTTGTCATGTTTTGTTGGTTTGTGTCTGTATCTCAGTCAGTCATGTCCCGCATTTGATGTCCCCTTGAGGAGCGTCTGGAAGCCGCTCCTTAAGGGAGGGGTTCTGTCATGATTCTGCCCTCGTGTCCTTGATTTTTCGAGGCCGGATCATGACAGGCCTGTGTTTTGTGTGCAAGCACATGGCCTTGTCTTTGGGTCATGTGCTTGTGTTGTCTCGTTTCCTTGCCCACCCCTAAGTCTCCCTATTTCAATCCCCTTGTGTTCGCTGTCTAGTGCGGTTCATTGTTACACTTTGTCAAAACGTTGTGAGACCTGTGGATTGTATTTCTGTCGTGTGAGTACCAGAGTGAAGAGTCTTCTGTTTTATTGTTTGTTTCTAGTCTAAGTCTTGTTAAGTTATTTGTCTATTCCCTAGTTGTTTTCCCCCTTGTGGGTTCTGTTTTCCCCTTTTTGTCATTAATAAACCTTGTGTGTAGTGCATTCTGTCTGCGCTTGAGTTCATCCCCTCACCCTTCGTGACACTTTTGCAATGACATTGTGTCTTGCCCTCCTTGTGCAAGATGTCAGTGGTCATATTTTGGACAACTGTCAAGTCAGCAGTCTTCCAAATGAGTGTGTAAATGAGTGTGCCTACAGAACTAGACTGAGAGACCATTTAAAGGCCTTTGCAGATGTCTTGAGTTAATTAGCTGATTAGAGTGTGGCACCAGGTGTCTTCAATATTCAACCTTTTCACAATATTCTGAGATACTGAATTTGGGATTTTCCTTAGTTGTCAGTTATAAACATCAAAATTAGGGCTGTCACTTTTGTGTAAAAATAATTTACTATTTTTAAGACATAAGTGTTCATTGAATCGATTGTAAAATTTATTTTCCATGTCCAAAAAAAAGATTCCATTTTCAATGCCAAATAACGGACGAATGTAAAGAGAGCGCTGGAAACGCACAAGTCAGCAATATTTCTTATTTATTGGCATGAAGTTTCGTGCAGAATAACAAACAGCAACAGAAGTGCAACGTTCTCGAAAAAAATATATGCAGAGTGGACTGCTGCCATAACATAAATGAAAAACATCACTGCAGGCTTCAACGCGGCTGCATTTATGATTTAGGCAAATCAAAAATCTCCACATTTATTTTAAATAATGATTCAATCCATTTCAAAGAACTGTTCAAAAATGAAACTTTAAATGGACTTACTTGAACTTGAGAACAGACATGTGTGTTTTTTATTGAACATAACCGACAACTGGGCTAGGTGGCACTTGGCTGGCATTATAAAATGCGCAAATAGGCTAGACCCATTACAAACTATTGGACAGGTAACGTTTAACAAGTCTATCAACATTTTCGGGGTCCAGAGCAGAGCGTTTTTTATTCACTGTATGTCCAGCTGTTAAGAAGACGTCCTCCGACCACTCTGATGTCCCTGAGGTGGGGGTATTTCGTATTGCCAATCTTCCACCACAAAAGCGAATCGCTGTCGCTGTAACCTTAACCAACACTGGACTCAAAAACTGCCCACAGAGATAAGAATATAAATAAAGACAAGAGGAAGGAGACATCTTCTTCATAGATCATTAGTCCGTAAGTCTGATGTGTGAGCAATCTAAAAAAGAGGTGGCCGTGAAGTAAGAAAATAAATTAAGCTGATACATTTAAGTAAAGTAGAGGGATTAATCAAGATGCCACAATGGCCCTTTGTCCATAGTTTAGGACAAAGCTTCGCAGAAAACATGGCTTCGTAGGGCTTATTGCTTTATTAGACAACATTAGCCTATAATTATAGCATTATTAACCTAAAGTAAAACATGAGCCAAGTGTTGGGCTACATTTGACAGTTATAGATACGTCAGGACTGTTTTGTCAAAGTTAGATCATTGGTTCTCCAGCTATGACTCACTATTGGTGGTACTCAGGATACGATTAAACATACAATAACATCATTTAAACAAAATCCCTATAATTTATGTTTGGCTTTATCAGAGCCAAACCTCCAGATTAAGCATTACAGTAAGTTTATAACACTATGCCCATCACAAGCCATGTCAATGTTAGTCACAATGGTGGTACTTGGAAAGCCTTAATTTTAACAGATTTAAGCTGTTAACTTTTTTTAATCTGGCTGGCACTCCCTCTGAGTTAAAACAAACAAATATCCCGGAGTAATTTGTTTACTCAAACAGTACACTGACTGAACTGCTGTGAAGAGAGAACTGAAGATGAACACCGAGCTGAGCCAGATAACGAACAAACTATTGACTCGTTCTTGAGTCAAGAACCGTTTCTGTCAGACGTGTCCAATTCGAGAACCGAGGAGGTGATGATAACTTTGCATGTGTGATTCAGTGTGAAGCAGAATGACACACAGTGCGTCTGAACCCAACTGATTCTTTTGATGAATGATTCTGAACTGATTCTGTGCTAATGTTATGAGCACGGGTAAACCGAAGGCTTGAATGAAGGGCAATCATCGCCAATGACGTCAGTACGTCGAGTGCAAAAGTACCGGTGAACCTTTTCTTCAACCGGTTTATTGAATCGAACTGTCCGGAAGAACCGGTTTGCGGAAAAGAACCGAACTTCCTATCACTACTGGTGATCACAGACAGTAAAAGAAATGGACACAGCGACCCCATTGGATTCAACGGAGACAAGTGAAGTCAATTAGAAGCACGCAATTCCTGGGGGTCGGGCGTACTGCGCAGACTCAAACTTAGCTTGATGATGTAGATGTCACATGAGCAACCTGTCTGACAATTGTAAATCTTCTAATAGCTGGGCCAAGAGAAATCTGAATCACCCACCAAATCTTGCAGAGAATGCAAGAGCATGAACAGGAGCAAATTTTGGTAAGTATTCTGATTAATTATCTCCCTTGACTTTATGCCTCCACGTCCCCCCGATAGCCTCATAGACAGTAAAAGATTGTCTGCGAGCTTCTCCTCCTGTCCATACGGTAATTTCTCTACTGTGCAACAGAGAGGTTATGACGCAATCTTTATCCTATTTTTACAAAAATTGCTTCTACGGGGCCATAACATAAGATACAAGGTAATGGAGCCTTTTATACATTTTCGTGTTTCTTTAGAAATAATTAATGGACAAATGGAGTCTTTAAACATCTCAGATGTAAAGTTATTCGCTGTCAAAGTGACGCCAAAATGAATGGGAGTCAATGGAATGCCAACAGCAGGTGGGGGTACGCGGTGCCCAAGGGTGCTTCAATAAAATATGAAACCCTTCCCTGCTGCTGGTGACCTGAAAACCGATGCAACCAGGTCTTTACTCGAGAACGAGTAAAGTTCGTTATCTGGCTCGGCTCGGTCAGAACACGCACTGTCAGAAATTCTTCTCACTTTCTTACTCCCTGCTGCCGGGAGATGCTCTGACATCGCGTTGGCCGGAACCCAGGCTTTATGCATTCCCTCTGGTGAAGATTCTGCCTATGGTGTTGTGCAAAATCAAGGAGGAGAGAGCGTCAGTTATACTTGTGGCCTCAGACTGGCCGAATCAGCCCTGGTTCCCGGACCTGAGAGAGTTAGTGGTGGATCCCCCATGGCAAATCCCCCTCAGGAAGGACCTGCTGTCTCAATACGGCACGATATGGTACCCCAGCTCCAAGCTCTGGAACCTTCATGTGTGGCCGTTACGGGGACCCTATATGAGTGGGACGCTCTGCACTCACCTGTTCCGTGTCGGATGTTTTGCTTGGCCTCCTTTTGTCAGTTGGACAAGCAGTTCGTATGCTTTGGTGGATGTAATAAGGGATGTGCTGTTTCAAAACAAAGACTTTCTCACTGGATTGTGGATGCTATTGCATTGGCTTACGAATGCCATGGGAGAGATTGTCCCCTCAACACCAGAGTTCATTCTGCGAGGGCAATTGCTTCCTCATGGGCCTGGTCTAGAGGTTTGTCTATCCAGGATTTATGTCTTGCTGCTGGCTGGTCTTCCCAGAACACATTAGCCAGGTTTTACAAGCTGGATGTACCCTCTGTAGCGTCACATGTACTTTTGGTGAGTTAAGTTTCATTCATGTGTTGTGAACTGTTATAACCAGCTATACAGTAGTTACCATGGCTGCTAACTCTGTGTGATGGTTTATAAGGTTTATGCAGTTGTCACCACAAATGCTGTTGACTCTATGTTTACTCTCGTGCTCGTTGTGTTGTGTCCTTTCCTTGAAGAAATGAAAATTTTGTTAGGTTTGGAGCAGATCTTTCATTGGTCTAGGTCAGCCTATCAGATGCGAGTAGTCTTAGCGACAAGACTATTGGATAGAACTGTCTTGCTTATGTGTGGGTGTGATTGACCCCAATTCAGGGCTTATCTTCACTGCTCTCATGGCGGGATTTAATACAGTTCCTATAAACACTCACCTAAAGGATTATTAGGAACACCATAATAATACTGTGTTTGACCCCCTTTTGTCTTCAGAACTGCCTTAATTCTACGTGGCATTGATTCAATAAGGTGCTGAAAGCATTCTTTAGAAATGTTGGCCCATATTGATAGGATAGCATCTTGCAGTTGATGGAGAATTGTGGGATGCACATCCAGGGCACAAAGCTCCCGTTCCACCACATCCCAAAGATGCTCTATTGGGTTGAGATCTGGTGACTGTGGAGGCCATTTTAGCACAGTGCACTCATTGTCATGTTCAAGAAACCAATTTGAAATGATTCGAGCTTTGTGACATGGTGCATTATCCTGCTGGAAGTAGCCACCAGAGGATGGGTACATGGTGGTCATAAAGGGATGGACATGGTTGTGCTCAAGGTTGTGCGTGTTGTGGCTTCACAAATGCTTTGCTGCATACCTCGGTTGTAACGAGTGGTTATTTCAGTCAAAGTTGCTCTTCTATCAGCTTGAATCAGTCGGCCCATTCTCCTCTGACCTCTAGCATCAACAAGGCATTTTCACCCACAGGACTGCCACATACTGGATGTTTTTCGCTTTTCACACCATTGTTTGTAAACCCTGGAAATGGTTGTGCATGAAAATCCCAGTAACTGAGCAAATTGTGAAATACTCAGACCGGCCCGTCTGGCACCAACAACCATGCCACGCTCAAAATTGCTTAAATCACCTTTCTTTCCCATTCTGACATTCAGTTTGGAGTTCAGGAGATTGTCTTGACCAGGACCACACCCCTAAATGCATTGAAACAACTGCCATGTGATTGGTTGATTAGATAATTGCATTAATGAGAAATTGAACATGCGTTCCTAATAATCCTTTAGGTGAGTGTACATCATAGCTGATGTAATGTTGAGTAACCGCCTTGAAAGGGAACGCCTCCGGTTACTATCGTAACCTCGGTTCCCCGAGAGGCTGGAACAAGACATTACATTAGCCGCCGTGGTTGCTGTTTGATCAGCTGCGCTAGCGTTCAACCATGATTCTGACGTAATTTTTAGCTTCATTGATTATAACGATAATTATTTTTTTTTTTAAAGAGTGCTTTAACTCGTGATAGATCACTGTTAGTGATTATGTCACTCCCTATATAGCCTATAATTTATTCGTTGTTTGAATAATCGTGGAAAGGAAACATTATATAACTATACATTTCTGATGTTATTATTAAATTGTAATCTCGTTAAATACAAATTTGGGCACTACAGGACACCCAAGAGATTATTATCTGTACATAAGATGAGTGCCAAAGTTGCGGTCGTTACTATAGCAACAGTAGACTCATGAGGCACTGTTCAAAAACAATAATTAATAATAATAATTAATAATAATAATTTTTGCATTTAGCAGACGCTTTTATCCAAAGTTTTTTTTACCTAACAATAACTATTGTTGCATAGAATTATTAATTAATTGAATTAATTAATTAAATGGAATATAACTTATAGTAAAAATAAAAAAAAAAGTTTTAAAACAAGCAGTTTTTTCAACAGAAATACCAGAAGAAATTTCTTAGCAAATATTAATAATTGTGTTGGACAGTGATGGGACTTTAGATCATGATCTTTATAAAAGAATCAAGTATTATAAAATGAAACATTATGTCCAATAGCTTTTTTTTGTGTGTTATTGACTTTAAGTTTCTTTCTACCTTTAATTTCTGACTAAGAAAACAAAGAATTATTATTAAAAAAAACATTTTACAAAAACATTTGACAAACAGGCTAAGAGTAAATCCACCTCACTGACAATAGACTATATTAAAAGTTGATGTCACTTTTAGACCGAAACACATTTGATTTTTTGAAACGTTTACGTTAATTTTAAAACGCCACTTACAAGGTTACTCATATAAACGGGCATTTGACTTAATTTCGTTTGTATTTGTCCTTTCAAGCGCGAAAAGTCAGAAGTGAGCAAGTTCTGTAATGGCGCTCTGTCCGCATGCCGCAAATTCTTCTTTCGCTTGAACGGTTAAAAATCATTTGAATGCTTAAACTAGCAAGACTTATAAACACGAAACCACTAAACCTCACACTGCTAAACCTTCGTGACATGTCAAAAATAAAGCATTGCACATTTTAAGCTTTTTTAGATTTCTGAAAGTGAAAAACAAAAGGATGATTGTGCACTGTTTCTAGTCCACTGATAAATAAATGTGTGACTGACCAGGTGACTTCCTTTATACACACAGTCAGATGTTCTTGTTTCAACTGAATCATTCTCAAAAATGATCATCAGGTTATACACAAACTTGAGCTTCTTCAGCTGTTATTAAAACCAAATAGGCCTACTACATTCTGGCTTTCATACATTACACCATATAACCTAAGTGCAATCTTCTTGATGACACACTGTTTCTGCATTCATAGAGATTCAAAAGCACAGACAGAGAACACTTATCAAAATATATTTTATTCTGGACTTCTCATTTGATCTGACTACAATCACAACAGTCAAATCAATATCGCAGTGAGGGATTTCTGCTAGTAAGTAAACAAAAACAAGAAAAAGAAGAAAGAGAGAGAAAAACTAGATTAAAGATTACCTAAAGTGAGACAAATATCACTTAATTATTTACATGGTCCAGGATGTTTTGATATGTCCATGTACGTGCTTTTGCTTAGAGCTAAAAACAACATTAGAATTACAAAAGATTTTAAAGTAGAAAATTTCAAAGGGACACAGCAAGCGGAGTGCTAGGCTTCGAGGACCAAGACCTGCTTGCACACACACTGTTAAAAGTATAGCTCTTTAAAATTAAAACATTATAAAATACCATTCCAATGTCATAGACAATACAATAAATAGCGTATTTTCATACAATCCATTTGTTGATTATATTAGAGCAAACTTCAAAATACTCCTCTTAAAAAAATGAAATTGGAAAAAGAAAAATCAGGACATTTTGATATTTAGGGTCAAAATGATATTTGGGGTCACTTCTTCTACAGCGATATCGTTGACTTGATTGCAAATAAATGCACAGACACTATTTAAACTGAACAGAGATGACGTCACTAAATTCAATGATGAACTGCCTTAAACTGTCATTTTGCATTATTGACACACTGTTTTCCTAATGAATGTTGTTCAGTTACTTTGACGCAATGTATTTTGTTTAAAGCGCTATATAAATAAAGGTGACGTGATTTTTTAGGAGGGGATGCAGTTTATAGTTGAACTGTGGGAAAAGAAAGACATTTGTTAGCATTTTGGACCACATTTTAATAAAAAGAAAAAGAAAAGAAAAAGAAAAACACTGTTACATAGGTTTTAACCAGCCGCCCCATCCTCTAATAATCATCAGAAGATCTGGTTCATTCCAGTAAATGTCTAATGTCAGTAATTTCAGTCCAAAAGATAAAAAAACGATTTAAGTGCTCATTGGGTTTCATGGGAGTATGTATAAAGTGCTGAGGGGCGAGATTAAGAGTGTGCTGGAGAAAAGCTGCATCTCTGGACTATGACTGTCTAATGGTATTTTATAAAGACACTTGACAGCATCTAGCGAACTTTAAATCAATGTGCTGTCACCCTAAAGAAACCAGACTGTGAGAAAAATGACAAACATCAATGGAGTTTACATCATTTATAACAGTAGCATCTAAAAGGAAAAATCCCTGTGGTCACAGTTACGTTTTTCCACGTCAGTTTCTGCATCACTGCGCAATGACGTCATTTTACAAACAAAAATAGGGAGCAAAACGGGCACCACCTTATCCTGACTCTGAACTATGGAGCTAGAGGAGTCGAAAAGCACATCCACCTCCCACTGCCTGAACGAAACGAAAAAAAAAAATAAATAAAAAAATCCCACCGACCCATAATTCTGTCACTCACATGAAGCCACAGACTGCAGCGGTTAGAGTCACACACATACCAGTTCACTGCAGCACTGAAAGTGTAATGAGAGTCAGAGCTCAACCTCTGTAGGAAAGCAAGAAATGACAGCACTACGCAACACTAAAGAAAGGTCATCTAATCTGAGGGAGAAATCTTTGTAATAAACATTTTTAAGTGAGGTGTCATGTCAAATACCATTGTAGGAGGACAATCACCAACTCCCAAAAAAAAGGGAAAAGGAATGAAAAACCTGTCAGCTATGTCTTCTGTAACAGTGACAGTGAATGTGCTGTCGTGTTTTTAGGGTGGGCCTATCAGATATTTTAAAACGTTCAGGCTTCACCTATGAGTTTCACCCATTCATGCACTGCAAGTTCAGTTTTGTCTTACCACAAAGCTGCATAGGTTGTATAAAATAACACAGGTCATTCGTTTTAGAAAATATAGCAGAGTAATTTAACAGGCTTTCTGTACTCTTATAACTCTGTATTTAAAAAAAAAAAAAATCCTTGAGCATTTTTGGAGAACAGTTCCAAAGTCGGAGAGCTACTCAACATACAGTGCCAATACTCCGAATTGTCGATATCTTACGGCCACGAGTTGGCCATATTCAACAGCTCTACTCTTTAGCTCATGCAGTTACACATAAACCGTCTCTGAAGCACTGACGTGTACAATATGCTCACGACAGCGGCGTGGACCTCGGCCCTCTGGGTTTGGAATGACGCACACAGGAACTAATGAGGTGTGTGTGTGCATTTGTGGTGTATTTCTCATGTGTCCAGCGTGTCTGTTTATAACAGTTCTCAGGCACGCTGATTTTGTGTGTGTGGTAAGCATCACGGGTCTGTGTTATGATGGAGCTGAGGGACCGTTGGTCTGGAGCCTCACACGTGGACTACAGCAGTGGATGATGATGATGGGCCAGGGACAGTCAGTAAATTTGGCTGTGCACACATTCATAGTCGGTCCATGGCTTCCCAGCAACAGCATCATTTCCTTAGATCTAATACACAAACCTGAGAAAGGGAAGAAAAGTTATGACTTCCGGTCAGTAAATGGTAAAAGTTAAACCTCCTAAAAATTAGGGCTGCACTATTTGAAAGGAAAAAAAATGTAACTTAATTTTTTCTGATAAAAATTGTGATTATGATTGATTTAAAAAAAAAAAAAAAAAAAAAGATTTCCTGTGCTTGTTTGAAAGGCTGCACAATTTAGCCAGATTTCTGTTAATATTATGCAAACTTGTTTCCACCATGGGATTAAAAAAATGAAGTAACTCGTAATTGTGATGTCACATTTCAAAATTTTGCCTTTTTATTTTTTGGGACAGAACACCTTTCTGAAAGTTACAATTGCTAGTTTTTGCAGTTTTGAAAACAGCAAGAAAAAAAAAATCATAATTTGTGAGAAACTATTATTATTTTTTTTTTTATCCAGTGGCAGAAAAAATATCTTCCACAGATTATGTATTCATATGGCTATACAATATTTTATTTATATATTTTTATTTGTAGTAGTAGTAGAATTCCCAGGGTTTGTACACATTTTTACCAATAAAGCTCCTTGACTTTTTTCCAAGACTTTGGAGACATATTCATGACTTAATGTTCCATTATTTTACAATAAAAATAAAAATCTATTCAAATTTATCATAGCATATGTTAACTAAAATAAATGACTGTCAATGCTACTTGTTCATTGTCTATTTGTTTTAATAAGTATAAGCTGCAACTACACCAAGAAGTTACTCCACGCAGAGAGCATATCACATATCACACTTAATATTGTCATTTGTTAACCAATATTATCAGTTAAACGCAGGACCTGAATTTTGTTTAACATTAGTATTCCAGTACAAAAATGAGTAAAACTATGCAAACTAAGTGCAATCATGCACCGAAATCCAGGACCTGATTAAACAGTTTTTCAAAACCTTTCCAGCTTTATTTTTCCAAAACTTTGCAGGCCTGGAAATTGCTGCTGGAAATTCTCGTTACAAGTATGATTGCTGGCACATGTTGTGTTCTCAAATGCATATAAGTGTGACATAAACTGAAAAAAGATTCAGAGATGGTGTGTGTGGAGCAGCATTTACTGCGAACAGTGCTGTACTGAAAATACCAGTGGCTAATGAGCTGCTCATGTGTAAAACCATGCTGTATCCTCACAGTAGCCAGAGGACGTTCAAGTGACACTTTGCTTTGCAATATAGAAACTCACCGATCCATCTGATGCACTTGCGCCCACTTTGTCTCCAGTGGAGTTCCAGCATACTTCAAAAATCCCTCCCGTCCCTCTGTAGCTGTTGACTAAAGCACCACTCTGTAGGGCAGAAATTGAGACTCAAGTTAAGAACACGAGTCATGCAATGCAGCAGAGTGACAGATCAATATATCAGCCAGGCTGTTTAATGGGCAGCAGCTGAAAACTGTGAGCCCTATCATACACCCGCTGCAATGTGGCGCAAGTAGCAGTGCAAGTGTTTTTGGTAGTTTCAGCCCGACACAGTTCTCATTTCCATGTACTGCGCTGTGTTGTTTAAATATCAAATGCATTTGCGCCCATTTATGCGCCCATGGGCATACTGGTCTCAAAAAAGAGGTGTGTTCAGGTGCATTGTTGGCACATACTATTTTGAGGAACTAAAAATAGACTGTGCCAAAGACCAACTCAAACCTGGTCTAAAATCTAAGGTCAATGATGCAATTTTTAAAAATGTTTTATTAAAAGAGCGTGTTAGTAGAAAATGCGCCTCCGGGCGGGTCCACAAAGCCGCATTCATTTTGCTTATTACACACAGGGACGCGCAGCAGCACACAAACATGCCAAATATTAAAGATTAAAGGATTGCAATATTAAGTGTTCCTGTGGCTCAAGTGGTAGAGCGTTGCGTTAGCAGCGCAAGGTTGTGGGTTCGATTCCCAGGGAACACAGTTAAAAACTGTTGCCTGAATGCACTGTAAGTCGCTTTGGATAAAAGCATCTGCTAAATGAATAAATTTAATTTGTAACTAAATTTTATTTATTGTGTAGGCCTCATAAATATAAAAGTGTCATACATTTCATAATGGATAGTCACTGCGTGTATCAGAATTAGCCTACCTATTTGCTCACGCATGACCAGATCCGTTTGCTCTGTGAAGACACATTTAGTCTGTGCGCCTTAAAATTCTGCCGTTTAAATAGCGAATCCGCCATGGCACGAGCGCAACTCGCTATTAAAGGGAATGGGAGATGAGACTCTGATTGATTTATTGCACATTATGCCCCAAAACACACCCATCACTCATTAAGAGAATAGGGACAAACCTTTTAGACCATGCGTTGGGAACGGCAAACGTTTTTCCCTTCGTTATACTAGCAAAAGTGGATTCGGAAACGCCATGAGTGCACCTGTGCCGTGCGCTTTAGACCATACGCTTAGATCGTTATAATAGGGCCCTGTATCTTCAATCAATGATTAATGTAAGTCTGATACTCCTAAGTAGGGGTGGGAATTTTTCAAAAATATTGCATTCGAATATTTGAGCTCATAAAAAAACGAATATTCGATTCTTTCAATGACGTTTAATTAGAAAGATATTACTGTTTTAATCAAACATTATTTTTACACCATTTCTGAACAATCTTATCAGGTTCAAATTATAAAGGCTATCCTGATTTTGTTTAATTTGAAATTTTTTTAATTTTTGTTTAATTTCAGCTAAGTGAAAACATAAAAAAATTTTGCAAAAAAAGAAAAATGAATGAGAAAAAAAAAGGTTATAAAGCATACACTCAAGTCGGCATGGTTATCGTGTTTGCATTGTTTCACATATTCTTGATGAAAAAACAAACAAACAAACAAACTTGTACATCAACATGATCAGGTGAAAGTCGTCTACTTATGCCGTGTGAGAACCAAAGAGTTTTTAGTCAGTGGGTCATGAGGTATTTAAAATTTCTGAAAGATCATGTGACTGAAGACTGGAGTAATGATGCGGAATGTTCATCTTTGCCATTACGTTAAAATATATAAACTTAGAAAACAGTATTTATAAAATGTAATACTATTTCACAATATTACAGTTTTTTTTTTTTTACTCAACAGCCTTGGGAGAGTATAAGAGACTTCTTTTAAAAATCATTATCTTCACAATAGCCTACAGTACCTGCGTGTTCCAGATATGGACACACTTGTCGAAGGAACCGCTGGCCAGGTGCCGTCCATCTGGACTGAATGCCACGCTGTAGACAGGCTCCTGGTGTTTGGTCAGTGTGTGGATGCAGGAACCACACTCTGCATCCCACAGACGCACCGTTGAATCAAATGATGCACTTTAGGCAGAAAATAAGAAAAAACTGCTGCTCAAAGTGCATAGCTACATACACAAATAAAAAAAAATTGTCTAAACATCTGAACAGATTTTCAAGTGAAGAGTGATGGTGGCTGTTTGTGTACCTGGCCAGCATGAGGTTGGCATTGGGGTTGTTGGATCCAGGGCCAGTTGGGCTCCATTTGATGGTGTAGATCTCCTTACTGTGGGCTTGAAGGTCATGAACACAAGTGTCCTGTTTCATGCTCCAAAGCTAACGTTCAATAGAAAACACAACATTAACACACTCCAAGTTAACAATGCAAACACTAGTAAAGATCTAAATCATCAAACTAGAGATGGCTAGTTGTTTGTATCTTACCTTTAGCGTCATGTCATCAGAGCAGGAGGCCAAGAGATTCCCAGTCGGATCCCATTTGATTGCATTGACTTCATTCTGAAAATAAAGGAGTGCAAATCATCTGTGATGTTATCAATTAGCATGCTTAACGCTATAATGCTGTATGTATCTATCAGATTTGATGCATATTTGCTTATCCATTGTCTTCAAGAAGGAAGAATTTTAATATAACTTCCAAAATGTCCTCTATCGCAACTGCAAAATCTTTGCCAATATCGTAATGGCAAAAACTAATTTTATATTATTGCAAAAAGTTATAGTTTAAACAGCAGAGCATGGTGCAAGCAACGCTGAGATCATAGGCTCGATTCCCACATAATGCATGAACTTAAAATATGTCACTTGAATGCAGTGCAAGTCGCTTTGATAAAAGCAACTGCCAAATTGAGGAATGTAAATGCATTTTAAATTGATATTTGAAAGTACAATTTTTTACTTAATTTATACATAATACAATCTAAAAACAAAATTTAAAATGTCTATTAAAAATACTATAGCAGGTGTTGTTAAAAACTTAAAGACCACTTTATTAAGATGTAACAATGTTTTTGCCAACATAATTTTATTTATACACAATATTTTTTACATATATTTGCATACATTATATTAAAATAAATTAAATATTCATAATAAATACATTCACACATTTATAATTTTTTTAATATAATTTCACTGGTTTCATCCTTTGTTGGCACTGCTCTGACCACCAAAAGGATTTTACTTTAGATTTTTTTTTAAAGAAATATTTCAAATGTGATGTATAAAGAACATGCTTTTACAGACACTTTGATTTAAATAAATAAATATATTGACTTCAAATGTCTGGCTTTACAGGGTTAAAATATCACATTTAGGGTTTCTGTGATTCCAAAAAGTAAAATAAGTAAATATCAATGAAGATATAACAAAATAATATTTTAATTGAGTTTTTAAGTATATCCACACACTATTAGAATATCTACTGTAAGTGGCTTACTGTGTGGCCCTGGAATGTTTTGACTGGTCTGTCCTGGCCCAGTTTACACACGTGAATGCACATGTCTGTGCTGCAGGAGGCAAACGTGTTGTTGCTCTGCCAGTCCACGTCCAGAGCTGGAGCTGCAGGGGGCAAATGAAAACCACATTATTCTTGACCATTCTTTTGAAACTAGCTAATGTACAATCGGTTCATTTGGATGACAAGAACAAAGTTTTCGACCTTCAAACCAAAGATAGATTTATATCCATAATGAAGAACCCTTCTCAGTGGGGGTTTAAAAAGAATCTCACAGCTAATCATTTACCGAAATACTTTCTCTGAAGATTTTACAGTTCACATAACAAACAATACGGCTGAGAAAACCTGTCATGTATACGTTTATTAATGTGCATTAATTAGTGTATTTCCCCCCATTTCTCAACTGAATAAGCAATAATGTCAAGGTTAGTTTTGGGAAAATATATGATTTTTTTCTTACACACCTGAATGGAATGGAAATTGCTGCTTGGCCTCTCCTGTGTGGGCGTCCCAAATAATGGTGGTCTGAAAGGCGCACATTCCCATTAGCATTTCAACTTTGCCTCATCATCTTATCTTGACGGAATATGATATAATCACATAAGATTATACTGTACCTTATCAACACCAGCGCTGAGGATAAAATTTCCTTTCTTATTCCACTTTAAAGCAAATATTGGACCTTTGTGCTGCCCCAGTGTACTGGCAAGATTACCTGGCGGTTATGGGACATTATTAGATAAACAGGATTTTGTCATTCAATTGATGTTAATGATTAGGGAGTTAATAAAGCTCACCATCTTTAGTCCATATCCTGGCAAAGCCATCATAGGATCCTGTGGCAAGAAGTGTACCTTCACTCTGTCCAACACAATAAACAGAAATATGAATTTGATTAATATGTTCGGTGTATGAAGAGCATGGAAAAGCGAGAGCTCAGACATAAAAGTTGCAAGCAGGGTTACTTCAGTTCATAAGCGCTAGTCCCAGCACTCACATTCCAGTCCAGTGAGGTGACGTCTTTGTTACTGGGTACATCCTGCCCCCCCTCCCGAATGCAGTGCCGCAGCACCAGCTGAGTGGATCCTCCTGTGCTGCTCTCACTCAGGTTCCAGATCCGTGCGGTTGAGTCTCCAGAGCTGATGGAAACGAGGAAACAGAGATGAATTCCAACAAAAATGTACAAGACATTAAGCCAAGACAAGCAAAGCAATAATTGGATTTCTGTCATGACAACTCTGAGAAAGTTTACAAAAACTCTGTTTTTGTTCAGACCAATGTGAAAAATCGACCCATGTTTTTAAGCAGTAAACACGCGGAGGTGTTAATAGCATTATATTAGCATATTTATTTAATTAATAAGCTATAATAATTGATTTATAATAGTTTAAATTAATAAAATAATAATTGATACCTTTGCTTCAATTATCTTAAAAAAAAATGTAAAGGCTGAAATGTAACATTAATAATAATAATAAAAAAAACATGTATCATGTATCTAAATCATGCTTTTTACAGTCATTTTAATTTTATTTGAGAAGATCTTAAAAAGCGGTCTTAAAAAGTCTTAAATATCCTGGAGATACCCTGGTCCGGTAAAAACATGTTCATGTTTTTAGGTAGGCCTATGTAACTGTCCAGACCTCTGCTGGTAAGGAGGGTTCATTACTGGACCACAAGCAAGTTTAGCTGAAGACCCCTGAAGACCCCGTTTATGGACATACACCCGGTCGTAAGACTAGGCTGGACGTAAAATCCACTTTAAGTCATGCGTAAATTTATACCCGTTGCACCATCTCGGCGTAGTGCTGCGTCTGAGACTAAATCTTACGCCTAGTCAGAGATAGGTGTAAAGTGAAAAGTCACGATTTGCTCGGACATTATTCGTTTTCAGGATTCACGTCCGTTAGTTAATTCTTACTGCAGGCGTGAACTGTAATGCTTATGGACTTGCCTTTTCGGGAAGGGTAAGCAATATTATACGCGAAGATCGATATAGCCTTCCACACTGCCGACAGTATTGAATACAAAATATATTTATGTATATCATGTAGCCTAATAATTATGCAGTAAAATATTATATATTAACTGGGATTATTAAAAGAAACTGAACCATTTGACATATTGGACAGCGTAAATGCTTGGAAATAGGCTATTTAATGTCTTTTAATTCCATTCATTATTTGTAGCGTGCCTGCTTTCCAATAATTGCAAAAAGCTTTGCGCTTGCTTATTTTAAATCAGAAATAAATGGTCAGCTTTCAAATTATAAATATAAATACAAAATATAAACCATAAACGTGTTTTTTTCAGCCACAGAAAGACGCTAGTAAAACACAAAGTGTCACGTAAAGTCACATTTACCTCAGGAAAGACATTCATTGTAAATAAACTTGATAGTCAGCTATAAAAAATAACTCTAAAGAGAAGCAGTTGTATTAAATTTATTATATTTGACTTAACCTTGATTAAATCTGTCATGGGAATGTGCAGGGAGACTTCAGATTTAAAAAAGCGGACTTGTGAGGAAATGTTTACTCAATGAAATCATGGCGCGGTGGCTTCACTTGTTATGATGTCTTAAGCAATTCAGTTATATGTTAGTAGTTGTAGTAATTCTGGCATGAACGTCATCTCAGATAGATGCGGGAGAATGTGTCTACGCCGGACGTAGTTGCGCCTGATCGTGGTGCAACAGGTGTAAATATTTATCATAAAGCTGGACGTTGCAAAGCCCAGCGTAGGACTTACGCCCAGTTTTTTTACGTCTAGCTGGTGCAACAGGCCCCTGCAGTATAGTGTCCCAATCACTACACTGGGGCATTAGGACCCACACAGGCCACAGGATGAACACCCTCTGCTGGTCTCTCCTGCAGCAACCTAGTTTTCCCAGGAGGTCTCCCATCCAGGTACTAACCTGACTCAACCCTGCTTAGCTTCAGATCTATACAGGTGGAACTGGGGAAGGTGGAGGGTTTCTAAAGTGCACTGCAACTGCTAATGCAAGTTCCAGCCAAGAATTTAAATGTTGAGAAGCAAACTCATTGGCTGGTAATGCGAAAGAAACCAATCTATCCAACTATCAGCCTGCACAATCTAGAATTTCATGATAGAACTTTGATTTAAAATTCACTTTATGAGAAAATAAACTGTGGCTTTGGTTTAATACTGACCCAGAGGCCAGCAGATCACTGACAGGGTTCCATGCACAGATGAAGACCTCAGACTCATGGCCCCGCAGCACCATAGCTTTACTGGCTGGGATCTCCACCGCCCTGTCCACCTCCATCATGTCTGAGTGGTGGTCTGTAAAAGGAAGAGGCAGAAACACTTTCAGTGCTATGTGACATTATTAGTGGAGGGGAAAAAACTATATATATTCTATAATGCATCACGAATATCTTCAATGATACTGTTTTTTTTGTTTTTGTTTTTTTATGTCACGTGACCATTCATGCAGGGACAACAATGACCATGTAGTTATTGTTAACATGGTCATCAAGGATATGCTGAACGAATGTGGGCAGCCATTCCATCATTTTGAAAAGTCTCAGTTTTGGTCCATATACACTAAAATTTAAAACCCGAAGTTTTCAAACTAAAATTGGGCCTGCAGCATTTTAGAAAGTCTCCATTTTTACCCAGGGTAAAGACTGAACAGTATGAAACAGAGAGAACAATAACCCAGGATTATCTTAAATGGCTAGGGTTGAGAACGACCAGGGGTTTATAGTTAATTATTAATAAATAAGTGTGAAAAACCCTCATGATGGTGAGGAAATGCTGACAATTATATTTTCTGTGTTTCCTGGTGAAGTCACATGTTCAGCTGTCTTATGGACTAAATAATAACAACTCTGGCAGTTTCAACAAAGTAAATGTGGGGCGTGAGCTTACTAGACAGCGTGTGAGATCCGTTCTCTTCTCCATTAGCTGTGCTCTCTCCGTTCTTGGCAGCGGCAGCTTGCTGCTGAGCCAGCTTATCCTTATACACCTGCTGCCTCGTTTGCACCACATCTGGCATCACTGCATCAATCAAAGACAGCGACTCGATCGGTCGTCCATCAAACAGGGTACCGTCCTGTGACCACATTACACAACAGGTACAAAAAGGTTGAGCTAATTTTTTTTTTTCTTAAATATTTAATGGGGAAACTGGGAATATCTGGTAACCATAACTGCACTGACCTCATTGATGCTGACTTCAGCCTCCACATACTGCAGGCCTTTCTGGATGATGGAGATGAGGGCAGCAGGGGGCACCAGAGCGCCGTTGATGTTGGACTGGCTGATGTGGCTCTCTATGCCAAAGGTGAACGCTGAGTGGGAGAAGCCTGCAGGGGGAAGGAAGACAGCACTTGTTACCATTTAGGAACAAGTATTTGTGAATAGTGAGGTAAAAAGTATTGGTATTTTGGTACAAGGTCAATATAAAAAATGTAAAAATGTTACACAATCAAAAACCGTACTCCTGATCCAATTTGGTCGACTGACAGGGAGCGGACTTCAAACCAGGGTTATTATCATAAACTAAAACCATTAAAAAAAAATCTATTTTCATGAGACAATAACTAATGAGACTATTTTCTGAAAAAAAAAAAAAAAGGGACCATGTTTTATATTTCAGCAAGTTGCCAATGAAAAATACAAATTCCACAACACAACAAAATTACTAAAACTAACAAAAATTCAAGCGAATCCAGAAAATATAAAATAAAAAAACTCAAAATATTAACAAAAAAATATAGTACATCAATGATACTTTTCAATCTATCATGTGTATTGGTACACGTAATTTTTTTTTTTATACATGGTACGTTTTACTCCATTCATTGCGAGTAAATCATTTGCATATGGAACTAAATTCCACACTAGATGACTTAATAATGTCAAACAGTGCTCTTTCTTCAGATGTTGCAGAGGTTCTGATATGACATCACGCTCTGCAGCATCTTTTAAAAAGTGTAATTCAACACATAAATAATAATAAATCCAACATGTAAAAACAAAATCTACTCCACTTTCCTGCAGCACAGATATATTTTCCCTTACCAACAAGGGAGAACCGTAAACTCTAGTGTGTGTTGGTGCCTGACACAGCATCACTGCGTAAATTATTTTTGCTATATAGTGAAAATCCACTGAGAGATTTTCCACTGAGAGATGTTTGCCCAAAAATGTTGAGTGTGTTGTGGATAACTGCTAGGTATTTACCATGCAGTTGGTTTTGTCTTGAGTGGTTTTTAGTATGCTGTGATGTGGATACGAGGGTGTTCTGTGTGGGATGTTAGGAGGTCGAACCACTAATTAGTTCCTAGGAAATAAACATGGCACAGGGCAAAAACCTGACACTGCATGCAATATGAAACAGGATATACACAGAGCATGTGCTGCTTGCTCAAATACAGAGGTGAGTCTGCAGATGATGAACAGATACACACCTGACTCCTGCAAGTATCTGTACACAAGGAAATTGACCTCATCACTGCTTATGCTCATTTTGGATCCTGGGTGAACCAAGAGGTCAGGGCGAGAGTGAAGCCTGGAAAACAAAGACACATTGTTACTGTGCTTCACCAACAGCAGAGAGCTTTGGACAGTACTGGACATTTACACCAACTTGCTTTTTAAAGAAATTCAACAAAGACACATTAAACTGATCAAAAAAGAAATGTTAAAATAAAACAAATTTATTTCAAATAAATGCTCCTTTTTTTCTGCCAAACAGCAATACTGCTGATTTTCCATCAAATGATTAAATTACATTATGAAATATATTAACACAGAAAACAGTTAATTTAGATTGTATATTTCCAACATTACCAATTTTTTCACTAGTGTTAACTAACTACTTGTAGCTGATACAATTCTATTCTAAAATACCAGTTCTGTTTTTAATGTCACTTAATAAGACAAGCACATTACTTACGTTTGGTTTTCTTTTCCTGTGATTTTAATTTTGCCTGATGCTTTAACACTTTTTTTTTCTTTTCGATAAAGTGAAAAACTATACAATAAAGTTAAAATGATATATTTTAAAACGTCCTGACATAAAACACATACAATCACAGATTTGAAATGAGCGGAAGCAGAGAGTGCTACACGGTGTCTTTATATAGTCCCTGGTGCTCATTGCATGTGATGAAGGTAAACATCAAATTATGAGGACGAAATACTTCCAAGGAACTCACGTGTTAGGATAAAAAGCCTTTAATAAACTGGGCTTAAATCATCACAACTTGTTAAAAGTAAACCTACGCGTTTCGGCAAAACAGCCATCTTTAGGACTTGACTTTAAATAATTGTTTAATTTAAAGACAAACAAATAATATTTACTAGTAAATCTGTCAGGCTTGTACAATTGTTTTTAATCATCTAGCAACCTTGACTGGGTAAGTTTAAAAGTTAATTTTGGACCATACAAAATATGTAGTAGACCTGCTCTCAGTCAACATTAACAATGCAAACTTTTTAACCAAACAGAGAACTGAATATGACCTCCTCGACTGAACTTTTTCATGGAAGATTATTTGAACCCTGGGGAGATTTTCCACTCATTTGCTCACCACTGGAAAGAATTTTTAGGAAGTTACACAGTAGGGATGGATATTGTGATGGGAAGAGTTGCAAGTGGAAATCACTCATTCAACCTCTTGTTTGGTATTTAAGCCTCTTTCATAGCCTAATAAGCCTTTACATAAAACAGCATCCCATCATATGACAGGACTCCCTGTTGTTTACGACGTGTCAACAGCCCTGAAAATGCAACGGTTTGTCTATTCACACAATCAAATAAAATTGCATTGGCTTACACAACACAATAAAAGACTCCTAAGCAGTGTAAGATCTGTCAGGCTAAATGTCTTTACATTCAAATCTTTTATCCAAAACTCATACTTATCACCCACACAATTACACAAATGTAAGACCTTTTCAAGCTATTGTTTTAACGCAATGAAGGATATTTATGGCTTAACAAGAAGAAATTATTATTATTTTAAGGATTTCTGTTAATATAGTGTCACACGTGCTTACCATGATACCAGGTGTTGATTAGAGGCTCATACTCTTGCCATTCATGGGAGCAAAGTCAAATCAGCCTGTCAATAAAATCACCATTGTATTAGATACAATCAGATTTAAAGTCAGTCTTTTAGTTTTGTCTTTAATCAAGAAGAGGCAACAGTTTAACAGAATACAAGTGAAAAAGTTTGTTTTCTCATCAAGTACATTAACTCAGCTAACAACTGACTCATTTAACGTTAGACTCATTTATCTGTAAACAAATGGTAATTCATCTACACATACCATAGTTTAGAGAAAAACTGTTATTGTTATTATCATATTTTCAGATTTCTGGATATTGATTGTTTTTTTTATTAATTCAACAGTGATTGTACTTGTATAAAGCAATTTCTAGAGAATAAAATAATTAAGAGTTAAGTATGACCAAAAATACACACACACACATACATACATACATACATATAAGACGTATAAACAACAACAACAGCATTCCTGGATATTTCTAGGAAGCCATTCACTGTGCTTTATCTTTTCTAAATAAACTAATGTAGCTCTTCTATTCCCCCATTTCAAGCATAAGCATAAAGTACTCATCATCACAAAATATAATAATCATATAACTACATAGAGATCACATAAGGTTCAAGTTCACACAGACAGTTATATATCAGAAACAAGGATTCTGGCAGGTTGTGACCTATTTTGCTTTTGCTGTAGTGCAACTCTGGATCTGACTGAACTGGATCCAATCACGGCAGCCAGTGCTGAGATCAATCAACCTAAAACAACTCTCTGAAACCTCCAGAATGATACTTGTGAAGAACTACTACTGGTGACCGATACGGGCTTCATGGCTGACCAATGCCTGATATAGAAAATAAATAAGATGTGCATAATACTAAATCAAAATCAATCAAAAATATTGTGAAAAGGACATTGTCCACTGATGTTTACACTTTTTGTTGTTGTTGTTGCTTTATTTATAGTTTGAAAAAGAAATATTATTTGGGAAAATAATAAAAATAAATAGTACTTAACTATTACACTTATTAATTAACTAACTTGTTTTAATCTAATTGTATTTGTGTATCAAATAGCTAAATTATCTTGTGCAGGCTATAATAAACAAAGCAATATAATACAGCACTTCTTTGACAGCTGCTATAATAATAAAACTTCATCGTTAAACCCTTTGGTTCTGTTATTGACTTCATTTCAATCTCTTCAACAGGTCGACTAAATTTTCCCCTTTCAAGTCGTATTGAAGGGTAGAGTTCTAACACGTCATTAAGTTAAATAATCAGTAAAACACATCAATATATTTAGTTAATAAAACCTAATTAAAAACCAATCTGATCGCAAACTGTCACTCTGCCGGAAGCGCCACTGCATGTCACTCGATTATTAGGTCACGGCTAATACACATCGTGGATAAACGTCACCGGAAACAACAGACTCCCCAAACAAATGCAAAAAATCTCGATTCTAGTTCCAACACGTGGCTGCTTCCATAGCAACGCAGCTAACTAGTGGGTTAAATAAAAGCTAGTTGTTGTCAACATCCATCTCGCGTTCACTGCGCGAGACACCAGAGCGCCCATCCCCCACCGAGCTGCAGTTCCACTCTGCAAAATTAAAACTTTTAATGACTCATATGACCACTTCAACAATCTAAAGAGGCAAACATAACGGTCAGCTCACGCATAACTAGGTCACGGGAAGTGTTGGGGGGAGGGAGGGCTCGTCTTACTCCTGCCGATGCTTCCACTCTCGTCAACCGCTAGCGTTAGCTTCTCGAGCTAAAGTACTGAACAAATGTGCCACAACGCCGATGCAAATCCGACAGAAGGGTATCCCTCGGCTTTTCCACTCCACAATGATATTTACTTCCTCGAATAATATATATTTTCCTATTTTCTGTAGGAAATACAACAGAATAGAAGAAACATTTAGCAGCTTTGGAGTGCCAAGCGCTTTGGAGGAAGCCGACGGCCTCAGACTAGCATTAGGGCGGAGACTTTCCAGGCGAAAATGAGGTGTCAGGCCAACGGGGCTTCCTTTCAATCACAGAAATAAACAAATAATAATTATAATACAAAATACTAACAAGTAAATAAAGAACTGGGATGTATTTGAATTAATAAACATTATATTTTTTTAAATATTGGTTAATGCTTATTAAAGCAAAATGCTGATTGTTGGGTATTAACTAGTAATAGACTTCTGATTTGTATCATGTTGTATTTCGAAATCAACTATTTTCAAAAAATACATAACAAAGTGGTGTTAAAGTTAATAAAATAAGACTGGGATGCCTTTCCCAAAAGCAACTATGGTCGCAAATTCCGTCGTTATCCTTATATTTCAGTGAAACTACTAACTACCATAATTAGCTAAATAATCTTTTTTGGAAACGCACCCCCTATAATCAGCAACACGGTCGAACGCCCAGCCCCCACCACTGAAAGTGAAATAATTTTTTATTATTTTTAATTTTTTTGCCTGACTGGTCACTACCTGCTAGTCTGCCACACCCACAATCGCCTGCCCAGTCATTCAATATAAGACTATCATTGGTCTGCGTATTAGACTATTTTCAATATACCATACGTTTTCTAAAAGCATCGCGGTAGTCCTGAGACTTACAAGCAGTCCCTCGTTAGAACTGCCTGTATCAGCATATCATAACGTGTCACGTTTATATTCGTGACACTGAAGAAAAGCAACTTAAATTCTGAGTGTCACAGTGCAAAGCAATGACTGGCTTATTGGATTTTATAAGATGATCATTTGTACTGTGCAGTGCGATTGATTTCTGAATGGACATCCGATCTTTCCTCCCTCTCTGTAATATGACAGACCTAAAAGTAAAGGTCAATCCAATTACTGGTTAATTTGTTTTAAAGTGATAGTTTACACAGAAATGAAAATGTGCTGAAAAAATACTCACCCCCAGGCCATCCAAGATGTAAATGAGTTTGTTTCTTTAGCAAAACAGATTTGGAGAAATTTAGCACCAACACATCTTCTACAGTGACTGGAGGCCGTCAGAATGAGAGTCCAAACATCACAGTAATCCACGATACTACAGTCCATAAATTAATGTTGTGTGGAGTCAAAAGCTTTGTTTGTAAACTAATCCATTATTAAGAAGTGATAAAGTTCAAACTGCTGATTCCAGCTAAAATACCTTCCATAAATAATTTACACATAATATAGCTTTCTCCAATGAAAAAGTCATCTTGGCTGAATCAGGAGAGAAATTTGCAGAGATCAAGCACTATTGAAAAGTCCAAAACAGTTTTAATCAAATATGTCAGTGGGTTTTGATGTGAGAAGGGGATCGACTTTTCATAAGTGAAGTGAAGTGACATTCAGCCAAGTATGGTGAACCATACTCAGAATTTGTGCTCTGCATTTAACCCATCCGAAGTGCCCACACACAGAGCAGTGAACACACACACCCGGAGCAGTGGGCAGCCATTTATGCTGCGGCACCCGGGGAGCAGTTGGGGGTTCAGTGCCTTGCTCAAGGGCACATAAGTCGTGGTATTGAGGGTGGTGAGAGAACTGTACATGCACTCCCCCCACCCACAATTCCTGCCGGCCCGAGACTCGAACCCACAACCCTTTGATTGGGAGTCCGATTCTCTAACCACCAGGCCACGACTTCCACAACTTTCATTGGATAAAACGTTATTATGGATTTTGGACAGAAGCAACAGTTTAAAGTTAATACATTTTAATGATGGATTTAATTATAAGAAACATACAGCACTAAATGAGGCATTCAAATTAATGCCGGAACATAAGGTGGGGAATAAGAGAGTAAAAACTGTAACACTCAGAGTCAGGCACGATTATCCATTTCACACCAAATTTAGCATGGAGTGAAACATTACACATTTGGAAGACATTTTCATCCATTGGTCTCCTATCCAAACACATACTGTTGGTTTAGACCTCTACGATTCAGTTGTGGGACTGTTTTGGCCAACAAAGAGAGAGCCGGAGGAATGCTTTTGGAAAGCAGGGGATAATAAGGCCTTTAAAATTACTTTTTATATTAGTTATAATAGATCAATTCAGATAAGAAAGACAATCATTTGATGTGTTGAAATCCAAGCACGTCTGTGTCAGGCCCCCTTATGCCATTATGCTGCATAGCATAAACCCCAGATTTAATGCACCAGCAAGCTGTGAAACTGCCCAATCCATCTAAATGTGACTTCAGTTTTGATCTTGGAAAGGTTGTCTGTCTAAGCAGTGAAGTCTGTGTCTGTCGTCACAATAACAACTAGACAGATGGTTTACAGAGCTGTGTGTTCCTAAGATTACAGTATTGTGAAACTCGGCATACGCGCCATTAACCTGAAATATTATGTCGGAGTAATGAATGGTAGGGGGAGATGGCACAATTAAATAGCAGTACATTCATAACTCAGAGCAATCCACACCATGGACACAGATTGCATACGCAGCATGTATAGGCCTATTTATATGTGACCCTGCACCACAAAACCAGGGTATATTTTTAGTAATAGCCAAAAACAAAAACATTGCATCGGTCAAAATTATCGATTTTTCTTTTACACCAAAAGTCATTTGGATATTAAGTAAAGATCATGTTCCATGAAGATATTTTGTAAATTTCCTCCTGTAAATATATCAAAACCTAATTCTGATTAGAAATATGCATTGCTAAGAACTTAATTTGGACAGATTTAAAGGTTATTTTCTCAATATTTATTTACTCAGATTCTAGATTTTCAAATAGTTGTATATCGTAAATCAATGGAACGCTTATTTATTCAGCTTTCAAATTATGTATAGATCTTAATTTGGAGAAATTGACCCTTATGGCTGGTTTTGTGCTCCAGGGTCACATATATAAAAACAAAAATCTGTAATTGCTGCAACTGGGAGGCCTTTAGTGCAACAACACTGTATGCCTAGATTTTCTTTATTCCACCAGGTCAGATTGTTTCAGCAAATTGGAGCCAGTTTTATCAGTTCTTCGATTAATGTCTTTACCTAAGAATTTATTTTAGATTTACAACAGAAATGTGAAGAATTACTCTTTTAATTACTCATTTTAATGGGTCAAACATGATTTTAAAGACAGTTGTTACAAAAAATTATATTCAAATTCAATAAAGTATCCTGAAAACAAATGTATCATGGATTCCACAAAAATATTAAATGGATTGTTCACCATAAAATTAAAATTATGTCATAATTTACTTAACTTCAAATTGTGTTTCTTTTTTTTTTGTTGAACACAAAATAATATATTTTTAAGAATGTTGGAGTTATTTCAAAATGTACATTAAAGTTTAGTTAGTTTTTCACTAATCAGTACTTTTGGATATAACTATTTCAGCCCATTGGTGATTGGTTGTTAAAGGAACACTCCACTTTTTTTGAAAATGGGCTCATTTTCCAACTCCCCTAGAGTTAAACAGTTGAGTTTGACAGTTTTTGAATCCATTCAGTCGATCTCCGGGTCTGGTATGGCTGATATGACTAGGAACTACTAGGAACACAAGTGATCCATGTTGACCATTACACTTCTCCAATAGTAAGTAATACAGACCCTCTCATCTCTCTAGAGTAAGATAATCTCTGGCTCAAGCCACCAAACAACCAATAAGGTTGTGGAGCCCCATTATATTTACAAAACCAATTGACATGTCCATGTTTTAAAATGTGCAGTATGTTGTGATGATGAGGCAGGACTTTTTAAAGACCCTTTAACCCTTCTGAACACTTGTCCATGATGCTATAATAATCCAACACAAGGCAGAAAATACTACCTGGAACATTCTTGAGAAAGGTCAGGCACATTTCTCAGAAGGTTGAGTGGGCACATGAAGAGAGGAAGCTGAAAAACAATTGCCAGCAACAGGTGTAAATGTCCACCGTTAAGGATCTGCACAACACACTGGACAGACTGACATATAAACGATTTGGGATGTCTAAATCTGATGTAATCTACAAAATAATGTGGATGTAGTACTTTTCCCTAAGAATAACTAGTCAGCCTCAGCAGAGTATATACAGAGATGAAGTTGAAGATAGCATCACTTTAAGAAATGGGCTCTCTGGTGAAAAAAAGGAAAACGAAAAGATTTGACTCCATTCCATTTGCGTCAAAGTGTGAAAAGTGTTAAATGGATTTCAGAATTTAAAAGATACCATCAAAAAGTCCAATTATCATCTCTATGTGCATTCACATGGATAAACTGCTCTGAGATAAAAGAGTGTGCCTTCTTGCACAGCAGTTCTGGCTTCTTCTCATCACTTTGCCCTTGGGACAAAAATATATATCGGTCATCTTTCAGATATGTAGAGAATTTTAGTTAGCAAAGAAGCTCTGCTGTCTCATGGAGGTTAAAATAAAGCCATGTTTGACATGTGTGATCCTTCACTGAAGTGCTTGTTGTCATTGCCATCGAATATTTATTAGTTTCATCTTTATCCTTGACATAATGCATGTTTGATGCATGAAAAAGTGAACATAAGAGTAGTCGCAAATTAGAGTGACACGACTTTTACAATCTTAACATATTTTAAAACATTAGGCATCAAACATTTGCAGACTTTTTAAATGGCTACAGAGATAAAACAGGGCATCATTCATTGAACAACTGAAGATCAGACACTAAAAGACTTGTAATTTTCGAACACAACAACCTCATTCAGAATCATGCGTCTCCTAGCAATAAGGCGAACAAAATATAGTTCTAAATTTGGCTCAATGTTTCAAATGTGTTTGAGATTCTCCAACTGGATGATGTCATAGTCTAAAGTTAAAAAATCGGAGTTGGCGCCCATTATACACTATGCAAGTGTTTGTGTAATTAGTCTGTAAAGTGGGGCAAAAGTCTGGGCAAAAGTAGTGTAATGTATTCCAGCCTTTGCAGAGGCATGTGACCTTATTGTATGTACATTTATAAGTTTCCCTTTCAGATGCAAAATTTATGGAAGTGGAAAACATAACTTGAACAGTTCCTTATACCATTTGGCCCAATGGTGGAAAAGCAGCTTAACAATATTGTTCCTCTATGTCATTATAGTTGTGTTGTATAGGTGTGGACTAAAATACTTTTTTGGTGGCGAGATGTTGTTCCAAACGTCTATGAATTTCTTTCTTCTGTTGAACACAAAAGAAGACATGTAGCCATTGACTTTCTTAGTCTTTTTCTCCTCATACTATTAATGCCAGTGACTAAAAGCAGCTATTTGGTTACCAACATTCCATGATTAGCACATTTAGATTTTTGTATTTCCCCATTGAGGAACCGAAATGCCTTGATGTGAACTTTGACCGTGTCCAAATAGAAATGCAACTGGAACCATTCCCTTTGCATGCCCACGACCATCTTGTTTTACAGTATAAAAATGCTTTATGTTTCTTACCTTAGGTTTAGAGGATCAAATCACTAATCCCACCTACGAGTAATCGTAGTAGTGATGCTTGCTTTAGTTGACACCATAAATCATGCATGCAAGCTCAGTGACAGAGGTTTGACAAAAAGTGACACATGGTTATTTCTGTTCAGTTCTTCACCTCCATGCTTGAAAGGGGCAAGGTCAGGGTGTTGTGCTGGCTAGGAAGGACTCATTCCACACATCATTTGGCAGGAAATTGCTGCCCTACACAGTTTCACACATTGGCACATGGCCCAAAAAGCCACAAATCTGCCAGCAGCATTATCGGGTATTTTAAAAACCCTTACGGGTCTTAAGAGGAGCAAGAGAAGGCTGACGGTTATTGACTCAACATGCTTTCTTGAAATTTCATTGCTCTTCATTGGCTCAAATCTATCAATACAGGTATGTAGAGTCCTTGGCCTTGCAAGGGGTATAAACAGAAAGCTTTGGATTAAATATATTGATTAGTAAAACGGAGCATGCATGGGTTTAAATGCCACTCTGCCTTCTGTTAAGTACTCAGAGGATAGCCTACTCAGAGGATTTCGTCAAGGGAAAATGTTTCAATAATACATTTTCACTCGTACTTTAATTGATTCAAGTTGTCCTGGAGTTAAAACCAACTGCTCTACAATGCCATGTCCAGTGAGACATAGAGAAATACAACAGAAAGCCAATAAGCTGATGTCCGTTGATGTGAATGAAAAGCATATTTTATTTGTGAATTCCAAGGAATACTTTGAGAGCATTGATTTTTAAATCTAATTATCAAATGGATACAACGTTAGATGGTTTCAATCAACCAAAAACCTTTATCGATTAGGTGTTATAGAAAAGCACTATTCATTCTCAGCTTGCAAAAATATTATGACGTCCCTCATTGCTCAGTGCTTTCAATCATCTCATTACTTAAAAATCATATGACTTTGAACAGAATGAAAGAGCTTTAGCTTTTTTTTTGTCCAAGTAGAATCCTTGTTTCAAGGATAAAGATTTAGGCTGTTTTCCAAACCAGGGTCAGTGAATCAATAACGTATTTACTCTAGAATACTTTATGTTTGGCATGGTTCTGCATTTAGCAAAAGCATGTTCCGCTTAAGAAACAGTTGACATTGCCGATACAGCATGGATCTGTGAGCATGTACTTGTTGTAATGTAATTCTCTTTATGCCCTGATGCACTGAGTAATGACAAAGTAATCTTGAAAGTGGGGCTCTATTAACCATCAACTCTTTTGGTGACCCCTGCTCTTCATAGTTGCAAATAAGTGTGCTCATGCTTTGTTGAATATGCATAGACTTGACTTGAATATAATAACAATTCCTTACATTTACATGGGGCTTTTTCTAAGCACTCAAAGCGCTTTACATTGTCATCATCCACCACCAGTGTGCAGCATCCACCTGGATGATGCGACGGCAGCCAAATTGCGCCAGAACGCCCACCACACACCAGCTTATTGGTGGAGAGGAGACTGAGTGATGAAGCCAATCAGTAGATATGGGGATTGTTAGGAGGCCATGATATTCAGAGGCCAATGGACGAATTTGGCCAGGATTTTTAATGACCACAGAGAGTCAGGACCTCAGTTTAACGTCTCATCCAAAGGACAGTGCTTGTTGACAGAATAGTGTCCCCATCACTACACTGGGGCGCTAGGACCCACACAGACCACAGGGTTAGCATCCCCTGCTGGCCCTCACTAGCACCTCTTCCAGCAGCAACCTAGATTTCCCAGGAGGTCTCCCATCCAGGTACTGACCAGGCTCAGCCCTGCTTAGCTTTAGTGGGCAACCGGTCTTGGGCTGCAGGGTGATATGGCTGCCGGCATAATAGTAATAGTAATAATAATAAGAATATGCATTGACCACCAAAATGCTAATCACGTTTGAGCGCTGAATGCTGTGATAACGCTAATAGCGCTAATGACCAAGTTTGGGCAAAATTCATGTTTAAGAATTGGGTTTCTTTAGGTTGAGTAGAATTTGCCACATCTTACAGGATGTTGAATATATATGAACAATATCACACTCGTAGCTGGGAGATATGGCTGTATATTGACAGGGTTGTAATTTGGCTGTAAATAATCACAGTGTGCAGATATACAACATTATCTCATAGCTACAAGTGTGATACTGTGTTTATACAACAGTTCGACAGCACGAGTGTGTAAATATGTAAGAAACAACAATGGAGTGTCTTTAAAAACCCTCTTTTGTGCAGAATTACTTCGTTCCACCAGTTGTTCAGTGACAGTTTAACAGTTGAGCCCAATCCTCCGTTACTAATTCAAAAATGTCACGCTAGAACTACAGGTGCCCACCAATTCACTCTCTCAACAAATTAGGATACTTCATAAGACCACTATTTATTTTTTTAGTGTATTGTTGGCCTTTCTTGAAATTTTGTTCATTTAATGTTTGTACTCAGTGCTTGGTAGGGGATCCATTTGCTTTAATTACTGCCTTAGTTCAGCGTGGCATGGAGGTGATCAGTTTGTGGCACTGCTGAGGTGGTATGGAAGCCCAGGTTTATTTGACAGTGGCCTTCAGCTCATCTGCATTTTTTGGTCTCTTGTTCCTCATTTTCCTCTTGACAATACCCCATAGATTCTCTATGGGGTTCAGGTCTGGTGAGTTTGCTGGCGAGTCAAGTACACCAACACCGTGGTCATTTAACCAACTTTTGGTGCTTTTGGCAGTGTGGGCAGGTGCCAAATCCTGCTGGAAAATGAAATCAGCATCTTCAAAAAGCTGGTCAGCAGAAGGAAGCATGATGTGCTCCAAAATTTCTTGGTAAACGGGTGTAGTGACTTTGGTTTTCAAAAAAACAAAAAAACAAACACAAACACAATAGACCAACACCAGCAGATGATATTGCACCCACAGACTGGGATGGGGAACTTAACACTGGACTTCAAGCAACTTAGGCTATGAGCTTCTTCACTCTTCCTCCAGACTCTAGGTCCTTGGTTTCCAAATTAAATACAAAACTTGCTCTCATCTGAAAAGAGGACTTTGCACCACTGGGCAACAGTCCAGTTCTTCTTCTCCTTCTCCACACTTTTTCCTTCCACTCAACTTTCTGTTAACATGCTTGGATAGGTGGGGTTTGTGTTGGTGCAGTGGATAAGACACATGCCTTTGGTTTGAGAGACCTGGGTTGGAATCCACTGTGAGACACCAATGTCTTCCTGAGCAAGACACTTAACCCCTAGTAGCTCCAGAGGTGTGTGACCTCTGACATATATAGCAATTGTAAGTTGCTTTGGATAAAAGCGTCAGATAAATGTAAATGGAACATTAATGTGAACAGTCAGCTTCTTTGACAATGAATGTTTGTGACTTACCCTCCGTGTGAAGGGTGTCAATGATTGTCTTCTGGACAACTGTCAGATCAGCAGTCTTCCCCATGATTGTGTAGCCTACACTCTAAAAACGGCTGGGTTATTTTTTAACCCAAAATGTTGGGCTGAGTCTGTTGGGTCATTTTGTTGGGTTATTTTATTTCTTTTTAAACACTTTTGGGTAGTTTCAATTTACCAGGTGTTGGGTTAAACCTGTTGGGTTGCGTCGCTGGGTTGTTTCAGGCCAGCGCTGGGTTATTTAACGCGCCTTGAAGATGTTTAAATTGCTCCCCAACTGACATTTTGGAAGAACAACGGGGCAAAGCCACGGCTTTCAACTGTTTTAAGGTAAGTTTATTTAATGTTTTCATTAATAATAATTTAAATTGGCAGAATTATAACTTTTTTGCGGCAATAATACTGTTAAACTTCTACAGGCCAACATTATTTACGTTAAATGATGAACAGTTTACCTCAAACGGCCAACCTACGTTACGTTACTCGCATAATCGTGTTAAGGTATCTGAGACGACAGATTAATACAGTTTTATTAAGTTTCAGACAGTGACGGATGGCTGAAATATGCGAATATCTGTGAAAATAGAGGAAAAAGTAGTTTCTAACACTAAAAAGCGAATTTAACATTTAAGTGAGTCAAATGAGTTCAAATAAGCGAATACGACTTTCTGCTCTAATGTAAACGCTTGCAGTTGTCCATCTCGACATGTAAATCATACAAATTACGTACAATATAGTCGGACCGCAGGTCTAAAAGAACCGACGATCCAGTTCAAATAAACCGGTTCAGTAATTCTCGAACAAAGTGATTCCCGGAAAAGAATCAACATCTCAGGGCTTTTTACAGCGAGTGACGTAGGCCGCCTTAATGAGGTGATTTGATGCTTGTGTGGTTTATAAAGTTTTTTTTACATACAAGTTATAATTCAAAATATTGTTTTTTTCCTGTCAGAAAAGCACATGGATACATTTGTGAGAGAAAAACTCATCGAGTGCAGTCTTATTGAGGCGTATAACAGTAAGTTCATGTTTATTATACATTTTACATAATTGTCTGTGATAATCAACTAACGTTAACCCTCACGTAACTTAAACGCACATATATTTTTATTTATTTCGTGCTATAGTTAAAGCTGCACTTTGTAACTCTGTGTTCAGAATGTACATAATTTATGAGCGTAAACATCATATATCCATTTTCCAGATCGTGTTTTTGACATGTCCTTATCACTTTGGTACACCTATAAGTGTACCAACAGTGTATATTGACTGTTTTAAAGCTGTGGAGTAACCCAGTACCTTCGTGACTTGTCATAGAAATGGAGAAATGTCTGTGTGCGCGCATGCAGTGTGATCTCCCTTATCTGTGCCAGTGACTGTGTGTGTTTGATATAGCCAGCATATTACAGGAGCTATGTGGAGGTTTTTACTTTAAAAAAATCTTTAAGATAGAGTTTTTATTTGTACATGTATGAGCCAACCATGATTAAAAAAAAAGAATGACACCTCGACTGTCCACCATGGTTGCCTCTATCAGCCTGTAGGCTCAATTGTGTGTGTAGGAGTTGGGCCCGAATTGGTGCGAAAATTCACAAAATGTGACATCATGCGCGTTCTGGTCTACTTGGGCTTACAACCATACGGCACGCCAGCCATTATACTAAGCAGCGGCAATAGTGTTTTCAAATGGACTCTGCGGATGGAAAGAAGCGACCAGCCTCCAGCACAATTCAGACACCCACGGACACTCCTCATAAGTTAAAAAAAAAAAAGAGCGTGCGCACTGAGAACGAGCATGAGACTGGCTGCAGTTCCTCTAACGGCCACTGGTGTCAGTAACGGTTAGAAATTTCAGAACCTACGCAATGCTCCTTTAACATAAAACTGTGATTTATAATGACTGGAACATCCCATTGATTAGACAGTTTGAAAGCACACCTTTCAGCCAATCACTGTAGCATATTACGCTTCTGTAGACCAACTCATAGGTGAATTTAACAAATAATCATAATGGACTCAATTTCATGATGAATTTCACACAGTTAATTGAACTGAATCACTGTTATTAAAACAATTTGTATTTTTTTTAACTTTATTTTATAGGTTGGAACAAACATGGAATTCCTTAACCAAGCAGAGTCCACAAAACCCCATCCAATTGTAGTGGCGATTTAAAAAATGCCAGCAGATCTCTCAGACATTGATCATAATCAATGGACAGGTAAGGATATTCTGGACAATTTTCAAAAGGAATTGCAAATTGTATATTTAATTGCATTTTTCCACATGTGGACGCATAAATTGTGACATAGTCCAAACGCAATTGAAAAGCATTTGAATTTCAGATACCTTACACAGAAAGCTGTCAATTTGTGTCAATAGTAGCTGCATTTGGGGTAAAAATGACAGAATTATTTATTGTGTAAGGTGCCAAGAATATAGGGAGATCCGGGTTGCACTGTCTGTTCTTTAGCACACATCTCTTGGAGTGGCAGCTGCCTTTACTTAACCTCCAATGTTCAAAGCATTTGGCACAATTGTCTTAGAGTAACGTCACCTCCCAATACAAACACTCTCCATAGTATGGTCCCACCTCTGACAAAAATTTGCAGCTTTCAATGTGAGGCATTGGAAATTCAGATGCTGAAGTAATTTGAGTTTTGGCAGGTAACATGTGCGACAGTGAAAAAACAGACATGGTTATTAATAACACCATGTACTTGTTCTTATGATGTATCTACGTTAATATTAGTCTGTTTCTCTCTTATTCCGAGGTCACCGTAGCCACCCGTATCCCGATCAGAGGGTCACTGCAGTCAACCGGATCCAGTACGTATCCAGACCAGATGGTGGATCAGCACCTAGAAAGGACCTCTACTGCCCTGAAAGACAGCGGAGACCAGGACAACTAGAGCCCCAGATACAGATCCCCTGTAAAGACCTTGTCTCAGAGGACCACCAGGACAAGACCACAGGAAACAGATGATTCTTCTGCACAATCTGACTTTGCTGCAGCCTGGAATTGAACTACTGGTTTCGTCTGGTCGGAGGATAACCCCCAACTGATACTGGTTTCTCCCAAGGTTTTTCTCCATTCTGGCACCGATGGAGTTTTGGTTCCTTGGTTTTCCTTAGTTGGGGACAATTAATATTAAGCGATATCATCGACTTGATTGCACAGAGGGACGATACATCACTGAATCAATGATGAACTAATTTAACTGAAAACTGAGTGTTTACTGTTGTATTTAATACTGTAAAGCTGCTATGATGCATTATTTGTTCAATATGACAGGCTTATTACTCATAATACATGGAAAATACGGCTGCAAACGGACTTTGCTTTTCCATTTGAAATTTGGCAGTTACTGTGCATTCATGAAAACTGAAACAGTCATTTTTGTTCAGTATTTTTGAAACCGTGTTTTTGTTCAAGATTTGCAGTTGTGTTTGGATTATGTCACAATTTGTCACATGTGGAAAATGCAATTGAAAATATAATTTGCAATTCCTTTTGAATATTGTCAATCCATAGACAGGCTCTATAGCAGAGTACACTGCTCTCAGGTGGAGATCTTTGCTTCAAAGCTTAAGTGTTTGACAATAGTTCACCTAAAAATGAAAATTTTCATTAATTATTCACCCTGGTCTGAAAGCTCTCGAATTCCATCGAAAATATCTTAACTTGTGTTCTGAAGATGAACGAAGGTCTTACGGGTTTGTAACGACATGAAGGTGAGTAATAAATGACAGGATTTTCATTTTTGGGTGAACTATATGTTGGACTACCCTAAGCAGTGCACATCTACCTACATAGGAGTCTTCATATACTTGATATAAATTTTAGGACATCTTTAAATGACTTTACATTTAAATTTAAAAAATGTTAATTGTCATTGTCATTTAACTGTGTATTTAAATAGCTAAACATGTTAAAACGTAATAGTTAAACAGCTAGACACAGGTCTTTCAGAAATAATTTTCTTATTTATTGCAGCCGTATTTCTGTTTTTTATTTTTTTTATTTTGTATTTTTGCATTTGCTGGAAAAAAAAATTTCACGTTTGTCATTGGTACAAATTTGTGAATGTCAGATGGCATTAAAAATATTATTTAACAGTCTAAATAACCTGTATTCTTCATTATTTATTAATCCATGATCCATTAATCCATGATTGCTTTGTTAAGCAAAAGTGAAATTATGAGAATAACCCAGCAAGAATAACCCAGAACCATAAAAATGCAAACACTCAAATGGTAAAAATGACTATGTTCTGTCCAATATTTACCCAGCGCTGGGTTGCCAATTGGGTTATTTTTAACCCAGACATTTTTAGAGTGTAGTGAACCAAACTGAGAGACTATTTTGAAGGCTCAGGAAACCTTTGCAGGTGTTTTGAGTTGATGAGCTGATTGGCATGTCATTATATTCTAATTAGTTGAGATAGTGAATTGGTTTTTTTTTTTTTTTTAAATGTGAGCCAAAATCATCAAAATTATAAGAACCAAAGACTAAATTCATGAACACACACACACACACACACACACACACACACACACACACACACACACACACACACACACACACACACACACACACACACACACACACACACACACTAGCGAGTTAAGGATGCTCTAGGTGGTTTCATGTCATGAGCACTAAACGGCTGCTGATGTCTTGGAGCTCACATCTCCAAAAACGTAAACGTAAAGCAAATGTTCAAATAGACGTTATCTTTAATCGCAAATTTAAAGTCTAAAAAAGTACATTCTCGCTTTTAAAAACTCTTAAAACTACATTCAGTGACAAAAAACTGCATTATTTTTTTTAAATAATAGTTAATTTGGCCATATTACTTGCCACTTACCACAAGCAGAGTGATACCTACTGATAAACGGATGGCAATCAGATTCAAGGACCAGATAGAACTGTTGTGTATATATATATATATATATGTGTTCCTGTAGCTCAAGTGGTAGAGCATTGTGCTATTAAGCACAAGGTTGGGGTTCAATTCGCCGGGAACACGTGATAGGTAAAAATTGATAGCCTGAATGCACTGTAAGTTGCTATATAATTATTATTATTATTGCTGTCATAGGATCAATCACGATAAATCACATCCAAAATAAAAGTTTTTGTTTAAATATATATTATATTATATTATATTATATTATATTATATTATATTATATTATATTATATTATATTATATTATATTATATTATATTATATTATATTATATTATATTATATTATATATTCTTTGAATTTCATTCGATTTTAAGTGAATGTAGATTGCATCCTGTTGCAAATAATTTACATTTTCCTGAATTAATAAGGCTAGATATGACATGCTGAATACTCAGTCTTTGGCTAGGTTTCAGTCATTGTTGAAAGGGATTTGAGAAATATTTATTTAAAAAGGATTTTTTTTTTCCAAACTAAATTTAGATTTGAACTTAAACAAACCACTTGATTTTGGCATTGCTCCTCAAGCTTTCTTTAGGCTATCTATGTTCAGATTATTCAGAAACTGCACTTACAGTATGGAGTTATGGACCATCTTTCTTTGCTGATTTATGCATCACTGAAGTGCACTATCAGTGAATAGTTAATGTATTCTTTACATAGTAAAACCATTCTATTATGAAATCAATACTACATGGCTTCTACAAAATGTGTTAAACTATGAAAGAGTCAGACAGTTTTATGACTCAACTATGGTATAATGGAACATTTATAAGCTCAAATCATTTTCAAGATATATATTTTTTGATCAGTGATGTACAATTTATTTATTTATTTATTTTATTTGTGTGTAAGTGCAGTGTTCAGTCTGACAGAATGTAAAATGTGTGTGTGTGGTTATCTAAAGATTTCTCTGTTATTAGGTCTTTCAAGAAGATGTTCTTTGTGAAGGGGGTCAAAACAGCACGAGTCACGCAACAAAGGTATACAGTTGTTTAGCTCTTGCTCTAACTGTCTCTATGAAAAATTTTGATTGTGGCCAATCAGCACCCTGTAAATGTACATTAAATTATAAACAATTTTACTATTTGTTCTTTTCCCAGGGTAATTTATAAGACATTACGGGGAAATGAGCTAAAGGACAAAAAAAGGACAGAAATGGCGCTGAAGGCCGGGGAGGACAGAGCCATTCTGTTGGGTTTGGGAATGGTGTTCAGCTCAGTCATGATGTACTTTGTGATCTGTATCACCATGGTGCGCGCTTATGCAGAAAGGTAGTGTAATATCATAGCTGCTTTAATAATATTTAACTGTGAACTAAAACAATAACTAAATCAGCATGCAGCTATATACAGCTCCAATCAAAATTATTCAACCCCCTTGACCTCTAAGTCTAAGACACTGTGCTGCTGTAATCAAAATTTAATTTAAGGCATAGGTTAACTTTTATAGAAAGTTATTTTGTTTTTGTATATGTACAAAACTATTCAACCCCTAAGAGTCACATTTTGTAGAGACTGATAACACTTTATTTACAGTCCTGTTCCACATGTGCATATTATGTAATTGATATAGCAATTATAATAACTGTGTAATAACTAGGTACTAACCCTGAACCTGCCCTAATCCCATGTGGTTACCATATACTGTCCAGTATTTTCTTGGGTAAGTACACTGTTAGTACAAGTACTGTAATATATAGTGCAACTGAATCATTTACATAATTATTAAATGTTAATAATAATATTTTAATAAATGTTGCCACAAAAACTTTCCAGAACTTCACAGGTCTAATCTTAAACTTATCAATAAGGCTGCCGGCTGTGTCTCTAGGATCTTTCTAGGAAATATTCTTGTAGCCACATGTGTTTTTATAATAATAATAATAATAATACATTTTGAGAGCTCTTTTGACTTGACCATATACTACTCAACTTAAGCTCATACATGGGCTAAATTAATGTAAGTGAATTAATGTAAGAGCTAAAGCTAATTAAAACTTAATTTTGTACCCCATACAAATAAGTAGCATAAAAATTTGCTGTTATAACTGTTATAAACTGTAAAAAAAACTTTAGGATCAGAAAAGCTTACATTTATAAATTATGTCTGTTACATTTATTACATTGAGTTTGAATCATTTTGATTGCAATTGGATATCTATATCTAGATAATGAAGGTCCTTGACATGCAATCTGCTAACAATCGCATAATTTACTACATGACACATGCTGACTGGCCACTGGTGATTCTTCAGCCAACACATTTAAATAATCTGGTTTAGTGTACCACACACACAAATGGTCAACCCGTTATGGAAATCTTATTTTTGAGTGAAGCTTTAAATAGATATTTTTCTTTTAAATGTTTTCTTTCTGTCGTAAAATGCAGTGTATTGACCGAAGAGACTACCTGCACTGTGCTAAACTCCACACTAACAAAGGATATCAATTGTTCATACAACTGTGGCTCTGACTGCTGGCCGAGCTCTAAGTTCCCCTGTCTGCAGGTCTATGTCAGCCTGAACGCCACCGGCCGCATTGGGCTTCTTTCTCACAATGAGGAGATGCTGGACATCAGCTCTGAGGTAAAACGTTCAGCAAACTGAGGAAGATCAGAGCGATATAACTCCTACTATTGGAAATAAACAAACTGGTCTCATAAAAATACACATGACAAGGTAGGACATAAAGTGATTAACAGTTGTTTCTCCTAGACAATGAGATTAAATGGAGGCGAATAGAATATTTTCAACAGTTCAACATATAAACTAAAATATTTCACATCAAATTCTTTGAAGACAGTTTCCAATTTATGCTGTCCAGTTCCTAAGGAAATTTTAGTCAATCCAAAAATTAAGAGATTCCCTCCGACAGTCATTTTGCATTTTTAGATTTACAGTTTAAGTTTGATTGGCTGACATGCCTTTGGAGGGCGGGGTTGTAGAGTGATTGACTTTACAAAATGGATAAAATTACAAAAATATTCTTGAAAACTCTTGAGCATTAAGCAGTCTCTTAAAAATATAATTTTCATAATTTTCATGATCAAGTGGAAAAAAATAAAAGGGGTCATATGATGCGATTTAAATTTTTCCTTTCTCTTTGAAATGTTACAAGCTCTTGGTGCATAAAGAAGATCTGTTAAGTTGCAAGGACTAAAGTCTCTAATCCAAAGAGATATTTTTTATAAAAGTTAAAACTCGTCCACACTATAAATGGCTCGTTCTAACACACCACCAACATCTCTACGTCACTATGTGTGAAGATTTGCATAACGGCACCCAGATGTTCATGCAAAGAAAGAAGGTGTACCTTTTATTCTCGTTGTAGTATTGTTGTTTCACGGTGAAAGTGAAACTACTTTGATTGGCCTTCCAAAAGAGGATGATATCCGCTTCGTCATACCTGGAGCTGATCTGAGCTGGTCGCTGAGGAAATACATCAACTTTGCAGTATGGATCGCTGGATCGGCTTTCACTATGGACAAAGCGCTTTTCAGCCCAGGGTCGTCACATGTTGTTTCCACAAGCCCAATGGACGCTCCTTCATAGAATCTCAAGCCGGCTGCCTCTGCTCACTCAAGTCGGCCTCCACTCACTCAAGTGTGTGACCCTGTTTCATTGAGAAAGTGAAACTATTAAGTTTGGCCTTCCAAAAAAAAAGAGGACACGACTAGAAATCATGTTTATATCACGTTTATAATGGGTTTTATGTTTACGTCTCATCACTCCAGCCAGACAGGGCATCACAATATGTTACGGAGCATAACATTTCCGTCACACGCTTGAGGTATTCAGCCAATCACAATGCACTGGATAGCTGCCCAATCAGAGTACATCTCGCTTTTCAGACCAATGAGCCCAATGAGCGTTTCAGAAGGCTGGGCATAGAGGAGAAACAAGAATGTACAGTATGTGGAAAATAATGTGTTTTTTTTATCTTAAACTGTATAAACAAATTTTATTTACACCAAATACACAAAATGATGTTATTTTTAACAGCATCATATGACCCCATTAATTGACAGAAAAAGTGTTCTGTTTATTCTGACAAGGATTCTTGTGTATTAACAAAAAATTTAATGGACCTTCAATTTAAAATAATCCTCCTAGGCTATATATACACATTATACGGTTCAAAAGCTTGGGCTTAGCAAGAATATATATATATTGTTACGGGTTGTTGGTGTGTGAATGAAGGCGCTCGAGGAAGAAGATATATAAAGGGTACTTTTAATGATCGTGGGAGAATAAGGGCACATCCAACATAATCCATAAACTTAACTCAATCACGGATGAGGAGGAACTAAACAGACAGGGTATTTAAGCACACGGGAGGTAATCAGGGAAATGGAGACAGGTGGGGATTATGATGATGACCCACGGGGGAGTCGACGGCGGGAGGAGCAATGGTGGAGGAGGAGCTGACGAAAAAAGGGAGCCAATAGACGGAGACTGCGCCGGTGGGTGAGGAGCCTATGATGGAGCAGAGCAGCCGCAGGGCCAGGGTGACGCCGGGGGTCCGGGGCAGCGCTGAAGGCACCAGCGACCGAGGCAGAGGCGGGGCTCCGGAAGCCCGCTGCGGTGTCGGAGCGACGGAGGACAGAGGTGGAGCCGGAGGGAGCCGGAGCCTGACAGAGCCGGAGGGATGGAATGACGAGGAGAAGCCATAGGAGTGGAGTCCCGAGGCAGCGGATGGTCGACGACTGATCAAGGTGTAGCCGGAGGGACGAGGGAGCCCGGTGGAGCTGGTGGGATGACAGGCCACGGTGAAGACGAGGGAGCAGGGTGCCAAGGCGGAGCCGCGGGGTCGAAGGACCGAGGTGGAGTCCAGGGCTCAGTGGCTGGAGGAGGAGACAGGGAATCCACACGCCAAGGCGGAGCTGGAGACTGGAAGTCCCGCAGCGAACCATCGCGCCCAGATGGCGCTGACTGAGGGTAAGCTGCGGGACTGACTGGCACCAGCGGAGATGATGTCGAGGAACTGGATGGTCTAGGAGGAGATGAGAGAGGGAGGCCAGGAGGAAACACAGGAGGATGAGGGCTGGAAAGAGCCAGCAGAGAAACAGGAGATTCAGGGCTGGATTGAACCAGTGGAAGTGGAGCAGAGGAACTTACTGGTCTAGGAGGAGGTGGGAGTGGGAGGCTGGGAGGGAATACAGGAGGATCAGGGCTGGACGGAGCCAGCAGAGAAACAGGAGATTCAGGGCTGGATTAAACCAGCAGAAGTGGAGCAGAGGAACTGACTGGTCTAGGAAGAGGTGGGAGTGGGAGGGAATACAGGAGGATCAGGGCTGGACGGAACCAGCGGAGACACAGAAGATTCAGGGCTGGGCGGAACCAGCGGAGAAACAGGAAATTCAGGGCTGGACAGAACCAATGGAGAAACAGGAAATTCAGGGCTGGACAGAACCAGCTGGGAAACAGAAAATTCAGGGCTGGACGGAACCAGCTGGGAAACAGAAAATTCAGGGCTGGACGGAACCAGCGGAGGAACAGAAAATTCAGGGCTGGACAGAACCAGCGGAGAAACAGGAAATTCAGGGCTGGACAGAACCAGCTGGGAAACAGAAAATTCAGGGCTGGACAGAACCAGCTGGGAAACAGAAAATTCAGGGCTGGACGGAACCAGCGGAGAAACAGAAAATTCAGGGCTGGACGGAACCAGCGGAGAAACAGAAAATTCAGGGTTTACCTCCACAAACCAGTCTATAAGGTCCTCCATGTAATTTCCAGAAACCAATTGCAGCTCACCCTCAGTCGCAGAAGTGTGGGCAGGGCTTTCCTCCACGCCCTTGATCTTCACTAATACTCCCACGACGCACGGTGTTGCCAGCTCACACACCTGGTCAGTCGCGCTCTCGGTTCTCTGTGACCATTCGCTGGCAGGCGTGCCTTACCCACTTCCCCGACCGCTCGCTCTCAAACTTCTATTACACCGGCCTGAGCGAGCGGTCGGGGAAGTGGGTAAGGCACGCCAGATATAGAAAGTCCCTGGTATGGTCCTCCAGCGAACGGTCCAGTTGCTCCAGGCATAGGAGTCGGACTGCTGGGATTGCCATTCTGGGGGAGGAAGGAAAACAAAACAAAACGAAAGAAAAACACAGCTAAATAAACTGTACTTTGGGTCCGTGATTCTGTTACGGGTTGTTGGTGTGTGAATGAAGGCGCTCGAGGAAGAAGATATATAAAGGGTACTTTTAATGATCGCGGGAGAATAAGGGCACATCCAACATAATCCATAAACTTAACTCAATCACGGACGAGGAGGAACTAAACAGACAGGGTATTTAAGCACACGGGAGGTAATCAGGGAAATGGAGACAGGTGGGGATTAATCAAATCAACCAAACAAGAACAGGAAAATGACCAAATAAGGAAACTTAAAGTCAATGAATGTAACATATAGATAGATAGAACACTTTTCTATTTTATTATATTATAAAATGTAATTAATGAGATGTCAAATCTGAATTTTCAGCATCAATTACTTCAGAGTCACATGATCCTTCAGAAATTATTCTACTATAGTCCTCTATATCTAATATTTGCTGTTGTTTTGCTAAATATTTTTGTTGGGATCTTTTTCCAGTTTTCTCTGATGAATAGAAATGTTAAAAAGAACAGAATTGATTTGAAATCGAAATCGTATCAATAAAAATGTCTTTTATTGTCACTTTTTGTGTCACAAAAAATTCAATGTGTTCTTGCTGAATAAATGCATTACTAAAACAAACAACAACAACAACAAAACTTAGACTTTTGAATTTGTAGTGTAGATATTAAAGTATATCCAAAAGCAGCAGATTTCTATAACTCATAAATGATTCTCTTTAAATACAAAATTAATACATAATATTAAATATATAACTCATACATTTGCTCTTCCACAGTGTTTTTATGTGCCAAAATGCCAGAAGGACCACACCGCCCTGCATGTTATGATACAGAATATTTCAGAGCATCTGAGGATGCACCAGCAGGTGACATGTTACCATGACTCCAACGAGCATCAGGGCAGTTTCCTTCTGAACCGTCTTTATGGCAGCAGCATGGTCTTCCACTCTCTCTTCTGGCCCTCCTTCATGTTATCTGGAGGAACCCACATCATACTCATGGTCAAGCTCACTCAATACCTTTCCATACTGTGTGAACAAATTGGCAAAACTCCAAAGTGAAAGAGGCTCAGTGATTGACAGACTTAGTGATGTGAAAGGAGCAGCTTTCATTTTTCCTTCGAATGGTTTTCGGATTCCTGCTGTTCAAGGATTGACTGGAAATTGGTATGATATTCTTCCATGACTAAGCTATAGTGTAACCACCACAACTCATATCTCTGAAGTGCTGCTCTGTTCCAGATGGAGTTAGGAGAAAGGCATTATAATATAATATAATAAAATATAATATAATATAAATAATATAATTTCTGAGTGAGACAAAATATATATCAGGAAAAATGAAGAACGGGACTTGATATACATCAGGATTTGATTGGATCATAAAAAGTATAGGCATTTAAAAAAGAACAATAATAGCTGAATTTTCTGTATTGAATTTTCACAGCTGTTTTACCTATTTTACCTATTGCATTGTGTTGTGTTTTAGGGGTTTAAGGAAATGTCTGTAAACTAAATAGTTTAGCCAATATATTATTTTGTTTTTTCTACTTTTTTTTTCTTTTCTTATTGCTACAAATGTACTCACCGTTCAAGATGTAGATGAGTTTGTTTCTTCATTGAAACAGATTTGTAGAAAAGTAGCAGTATATCACTTGCTCACCAATGGATCCACTGCAGTGACTGCAAGTCTAAACAGTTGATAAAAACATCACAATAATCAACAAGTAATCAGCATCACTCCAGTCTATCAAGTAACATCTTGTGAAGCAAAAAGCTGTGTGTTTTTAATAACCAAATCTATTATTATGTTTTTAACCTTAAACCGAGTCATGTCACATTCTTCCGTGAAAATGCCATCTGAATCAGGCTAGAAATATGCTCAGATCAAGCACCACTTTCAAGCAAAAACAGTGCAAAGCATTTCTTAACAAACGTGGGGAGATTTTGAGAGGACAACAGAGAATGAAGAAAGCATCTTTTTCATTGAAGAAAGCATTATTATGGATTATAGACTTAGATTTTGGCCAGAAGTGACAGTCAGACATCTCAATAATGGATTTGTTTCTTGTAAACACACAACTTTTTGCTTCACAAGGTGCTACTTGATGGACTGGAGTGATGTGGATTGCTTGTGGATTACTGAGATATTTTTATCAGCTGTTTCGACTCTCATTTTGATGGCACCCATTCACTGCACAGCATAATGTAATGCTAAATTTTTCAAAATCTGTTACAATGAAGACACAATCTTACCCAACCAATTAACTTCTTCAAGTGGTTCATTGCCTATTATCTTATAATAAAAAAATAAAAAAAAATGTACAAAAATGTATGGCCATAGTTAAGGCACTAACGTTAACTTAAGACATTGCAAGTCATTATAACTACTAATCCACCCAATGCACTTGGGGCATATTATAATATTTTCTATTTAACTGGGTAGTGCTGCTCCGTGGGGCCTCCAGGCTTCCTTCTTAGGAGCCGCTAGATCCTTCCCTTTGTCAGTTTGCTCTGCTTGCCCAGAAACTCCTCTCTACTGATCTCAGCGCAGAGGGAAGCAAGATGCTGGTTGAGCTTCACCAGCCCCACCAGGAGGATTCCACCAAACATCAAGAGGCTGGGCCACAGCAGGTAGTACAAGGCCATTTGAATGGTGTATTTCCTTCTAAAGATGGCGTTATTTGGGTATGTATCACTTAGATAGCACATCATATTCTCCCCTTGCATAATGAACACATGTTTGATGTTACTAGCCTCAGCCTCTTGTTCTGTCTTATTTCGTTGGCATTTCGGTGTGTAGAAACACTGAGGGAAAGATTATGGCAAGCATTAATGAAATCTAAAATAGAAATTTCAATTGAGTTCCATCTAAAAATTAGATTTACAAAGATTTGTCTGTGTGCAGGTTTATGTTGATTTATTTCTTATTGGAGATTGGCACTACAATCATAGTCTATAAACACAGAAGAATGAAAAAATCAAATAGAACTTGGACAGGGGGATTAAACTGTCCACTCAATAAAATTGTACCTTTGGCCTATATTTCACAGTGTCTTCATCATTGTAAAGTCGGAGTGTTTTTTCAGGGGTGCTGTTCACCAAAACACGCAGGCATTTAAAGCTATCAATGCCACGGCAATCCATCAATTCATCCACCAAATCAGTCTGCACCCATGAGCAGTTGTTAGGTTTCCAGTCACTGTTACAAAAACAAATATTAAATAAATTATTATTATGTGAAAGTTTACAATGTAAAAAAAAATGATAATGTATTGCTATGCTGTACAGCATTTTAAGTGCAGAGTGTTAGTTAAAAACATGCTTAAGATTGAATATGAGACATTATTTAGCAGAAAACAAAGAAAAATTAAGGTAAATATCACTTGTGATATTTTCAGGCAAGCTATAATTTTTTAACTTAAAACAACGTGTGAAAAGGTATTATAGGACTTTACTAAATTGGAGTTGGCTATTTTATTTCAAAAATATTTCAAATGGATTCTCTGTCACATAATGCTATAAAACACATTACATAAATTTAGATATGATGGAAATAAAAAACGGTGGTAAAAATTTTCATTACAGGAAAAAAAAAAGTGTTAGCACACAAATTATTTCTTATTTATTTATGGTCATTTCATTGTGTTGATATTAGCAACTAATGTTTTAATTGCAAGATCAGCAACAAGAAAATTACAACATGAAAGTATCCTTTTTTATTAAGGTATATAAGCAGTCTACCTGAAGACCTTGAAACTAACCTATATAGACTTGGTTTCACCATCACGATTCCCACCAGAAAGTACATCAGGACGGAGAAGCTCATCATGGCATAGCCCAAGAGAATGGCTCTTTCTTCTCCCAAACTGGACTCTGGGATTTGAGCTCTGGCTTTCTCATTCCACTTCATATCTCTCTCTTTCCTCCACTTGCCTCCATTTTCCTGCAGTTGGGCTTGCTGGTAGAAGACATCCCTAAAAAACAGTTAAAGGAATAATTCACACAGATGTTATTACTTAACTTTATGTCATTACAAGACTATATGTTGTTATTTTTCTATGAAAAACAAAAAGAGAAATTCTGAAGAATCATCAGAAAGTCATGGTGAAATTCTCTGAATAAATAAATAAAACTATAAAAGTAGTTCATACTTTCAAAAGCAACTCAAACATATAAATATCTATTTACATATTGCATAGTTACTTATATTGTTTATATTTATTATGTTTATTGATTATATGTATGACTTTTGAATGGGGGGGGGGGGCTTAAAGAATACTTATTATGGAAAGAATATAATTAAGTGCAAACTAAATGTATTTTTTGGACAGTTATTTACAATTAAATGAAAATGATTTATAGTTTAAATTTATATTAAATCCAATTTAAATATACTGACAAGTTAGTCATTCTTTTAAAGACTGATCTCATGCTTTCGTTACAATTACACGTTTTCAATCAATATAATCATTGTTTCAAAATGTCTCGGTTACATATGGTAACCTTTGATCCCTGAAGGAGGGAATGGAGACGTCACGTCGGATGACCGATGAATTTGGATCTCGCTTAGGAAGAGACCAATCTACTTTGAGTGTAAACTAAACAAGCCAATGCATATTGTCATGCGATTATTGCATCAAGCTGCCAGTGATCTCAGCGTGAGTATAAGTAGGCAGCAGGTGCAATACATCTTCAGTTTTTCACTGAGGAGCCGAGCGGTGACCCAGACGTGACATCTCCCTTCCCGCCTTCAGGGAACGAGGGTTACCATATCTAACTGAGATGGTCCCTTTCAGTCTTCCAATCTCGATGTCACATCATATGACAGACGAATTGGGATCCCTACCAAAAGACCACAGATACTGCTCCTTCCAGTGTCCTGTGGAAGCCTCCTGTGCCCCTACTGTTTGGCACAGGCCAGGGCTTACCACAAGAAGACCAGTTACTGCTGCTATGGCACTACCCACTCAGTAAGACGGGATAACACTGGGAAAACATACCCGTTCCATGTGGAACAGGGACGCTGCAGAAACCCCATCCTTCCTGAAGGAGGTTTCCGAAGGAAATACACAAATAAATACCAATTTAGGTGCATATGGAAAATTGGAGGTGATTGAACCCTTTTGGAAATGGCAGAAGTCTGCCAGGGAAACATGGGCACTGAGGCTATACCGTGGACTTTACACATATGGGATCCACTTGGGTCTCTACATATGGAACCCAGCCCTCTACTGGTTCTCACAGATTCACTGAGTAAGGGCCTGACGCCAGACAGTCCATCATGTCTGACTGTGGAGGTGGCGCAGGAGCTCAACAGGGTCTACGATATGGATTCTATGGAGCGGTTTTAGCAAGCCGACCTGAAGCTGGGTCCTCTCAGGGACTCTACCCGTTTGAGGTGAAAACACAGGAGGATACTGGCTCCACACAAAGGCTATGGAATCTAGCAAACATGTTGAGGGTCGGCCTACAGCCAGTGCCCAGGAGAATGCAACACTTCTAGTGAGCTCCCAACCTGAGCGGGGCAGGGCACACCTTGTGCCTGATAAGCCAGGATAATGGCATCCACTATCCAGTTGGCCATCCTCTGCTTAGAGAAGGCATTCCCTTTTTGCCAGCCTCCATAACAGACAAAGAGCTGGTCTGAGGTCCTGAAGCTTTATGTTCGGTCTATGTAGCATCTTACTACTCAGGCGGGACAGCTAAGCTATGCTCCTCCGGGGGCAGCACTTGCAGGCTTACCACCTGACCCCTGAAGGGAGTAGTCGGAACCTTGGACACATAACCGGGCCGGGGCCTCAGGACCTGGGAGTCAGCCAGCCCAAACTCTAGGCACTAATCGTCGACCGAAATGTGTGCAGGTCCCCTACCTGCTTGATGTAGGCCAGCGCAAGCAGAAGCAGAGTTTTCATTGCCAGAATCTTCATCTCGAGTGTCGGCAAAGACTCAACTGGTCCCTGATGTAGTGCTGTGAGCAATTGAGTCAGGTCCCAAGAGAGTATAGAGGTGGGCTGTGGAGAATTTAACCTTCTTGCCCCCTTAAGGAACCTGAGGATCAGGTCATGCTTCCACAGCGACTTCCCTTCTTTGCTGTCACAAGGAGCATTAGCTCCGGGAACCACACCCGGGTGGGCCTATAGGGTGCACTAACAGGACCCGCACCTCATCCTCCCTGACCTTGCACAGCTCGTGACAGCTTGTCGGCTGTCTGGTTGTGCAGCCCAGGAATGTAAATGGCACAAAAGTACCTCAGATGCTACTAATTACAGAAGTGCCCCCAGTTGGTGGTACAGGCATCCATGTGAACCACAACATGCCTGGAGACCTGTTATAGTGGCACTGCTGCCTGAAAAAACTGACCACGAGGTTTGGCAGCAGGCCAGTGTAACTTAGACCTGATGAGTGCCACGTTGCCATGCCCACCTCAGGACTTGGCCATGGAGCCAGTGCTAAAGCGGTCTCATATGAAGCAACCCCACTGGTGTGACTGCCGCCACAGCTGTCATATGCCCCAGGAGCCTCTGAAACTGTTTCAGTGGGACCGCCATCCTGCTCTTGAATGTATTCAAACAGTTCAACACCGACTCCTCTGCATCGGGGAGAGTTTGCTCTTTTCCCAGTTGATCTGAAGGCCCAACTGGATGAGGAGCCAGAGAACCAGGTACCTGTGTATGCACAACTGATCCTGAGCTAGTATAAGCCAGTCGTCAAGCACCAGCTCCACAGCACTACTTGTTGGAGGCTAGTGTGGCGTGGGGGTGGATGCAGGGGGCCACCCTCGGCAATGAGCAGGCTATGGTGCTGCAGCCGGGTGCAACCGAACTTTGTTGGCATCCTTCAATTCAACCAGACACAGACAGTTTTAGAACTCCTTGACCACCATAGTTGAAATCGCACAGCCCAGCCTACTTCTGGGTAGTGACCACCCTCGTGCAGGTCGCTCAGTGCCTTAGCCTAGAGAACATGCAGTTATGCCATAGCGAGTAAGGCTTCCCCACAGGTCGTATAAGCATCACTGGCCAGTCGAGTACCTACAGACCCGGGAGGTGAGGCCCGGTTTGCCCTGCTGGGTGGAGGTGGTCTTAGGACAGAACTGCATCGCAACCGACTGACCAGGATGAGCAATGGTTCCCCGAGGATTACCTTCAGACTGCCCATGCTACTGCCTGAAGTAGCCCCCGCATGACTGCCAGCATTACGAGAACTAGATTGAGGCTGAGGCAACGGAGCACCACCCTTTTGAGGAGACAGAGTTTGGCCTGTGATTTTGAGATGACCATCTTCCCACAATGAGAACATGACTCAATCACAAATGCCACCTCAGTGCCCAGACACGTGAGGCAGTGATCGCGACTATCACCCAGCGCCAGGTAACAACCACATCCAGAAATGCCCAGGTGAAATGTTTTCTACAGCAAGACCCAAATTGTCTTTACAAAGATTTAATGTTGAGTTTGCCCCATAACGTCATCTTTAAAAAGACGCACCTGCCCACATGGAAAAAACCTATATAAACATATTTGTTTAAATATAGGTTTTGATATAGGTTTTTAATGTAATGGCAAAGATGAACATTCCGCATCATTACTCCAGTCTTCAGTCACATGATCTTTCAGAAATTTTAAATACCTCACGACCAACTGACTAAAAACTCTTTGGTTCACACACGGCATAAGTAGACGACTTTCACCTGATCATGTTGATGTACAAGTTTGTTTATTTGTTTTTTCATCAAGAACATGTGAAACAATGCAAACACGATAACCATGCCGACTTGAGTGTATGCTTTATAACCTTTTTTTTCTCATTAAGTTTTCTTTTTTTGCATTTGTTTTATGTTTTCAAATTAAATAAAATTAGGATAGACTTTATAATTGTGACATATACAAAATTGGCCGTTTTCCTATATTATATGTACATATATGTACATATATGCACACATATATATATACACATATATGTACACATATATGTACACACATATGTACACATATATGTACACATATATATATATATATATATATATATATATATATATATATATATATATATATATATATATACATATATATGTACATATATGCACACATATATTTACAAATATGTGTACACGTATATATGCACCTATATGTTCACCTATAATAGTAAAATTAAAATCCATAGCTGCTAGGCAACATAAATGAAAGTCCAAAATGTAGAAATGTACATTATTTATTTACTCAAGATCAATCAAATAGTACAAAACAAAAAATATGAGCTAGGCATCATGTATGACATTCAAAAATGAGATATGAGCTACAAAATGACCAGATCCTGCCATTAGCTATATAGAAGACATATCTTGTATGTATGGGGCTTATATGTGGATATGAAGAAGCAATACAGGATACCTATATTTCCTGTATATGCACATATATGCACCTCAATTTTGCCTATGCAGTATATATATGGCATATATGCAGCATATATGCAGTATATATGCTTATGTGCAGCATATATGCGCATATATGCAGCATATATATTATCATATATGTGCATATATGCAGCATATATATATATTATCATATATGTGCATATATGCAGCATATATGTGCATATACACTGCATATAGGTTTCATATATGCGCATATATCCACATATAGGTTCTTTCCATGTGGGCGTCAATGCTCTTCTAGGTAAAAAGCTCTTTTAGCGTGCTGAAGTGCATAGGGGAGATGGCCACCTGCAACACAAGCAGGGGGTAGAGCATCCTGATGTGTGTGACCCACTCGGCATGGGAAACCATCACAGCTGAAGCGCCGTACCACCAACACGAAGAGCTCTCAAAGAGCGCGCTGAACTCATTCAGTCTTTTTCTCTGAGTAGATTAGTCAGGAGCAGAACAATGTGATTGCTCGGCTCCGAAGCGAAAAGCTGAAGATGCTCTGCATCTGCTGCCTACTTATACTCACACTGTGATCAGCGGCAGGTAGATGCAGTAATCACATGTCAATATACATTGGTTTGCTTAGTTTACACTCGAAGTAGATTGGTCTCTCTAAGCAAGATCCCAATTCATTGAGAGTGACCGACTGAAAGAAAACATAATATATATTGCTTGTTGTAATATATATTGAGAACATTTGATTTAATCACCAAAACACAACAGTATGTTCTCCTTAAAAATTTGGTACTTTAAAAGGGGTCCTTTTATGCTTTTTCACTTTTTCAACTTTAGTTAGTCTGTAGTTAGTTAGGCAGACGAACTTAGAGATGTTACAGTCATCCGGGTTTAAATCACGCTCAAATTGATTTGATTTTGATGCAATGTTTACACTGAAGCTTGCAGGCGGCTATGGTATGGGGCATGACATTTCTCAACCAGGCACCGAGTTCTGCTAATCACAACACAGTCTGGCCCAGCTAACCAAGCAAAGCACATTTCGTATTTCAGAAGGCAGGCCTTCATTTGATACAGGAACTATTCGAGCAGTTAATGTCAGAGAGGAGAAAGAGGTGTTGTAATAATGTTAAATATGTGAAAAATAATATATTTTTTGAACAACCTAGTGTAATAGGCATGTTCTAGTGCACACCAAAAACAAAATCAAGACTTTGTAAAAGAGCATAATAGGACCCCTTTAACAGTCAGTTCATTTGAGAGCAAACAATGTAGAATTCATTCAAATCACCTGTTGCTGAAATGATTACAGTAATACAGGCAATGATTTTTATGTTAGAAAATACACTTATCACTTATTTATCCAGTGTTTTACCAAAAGATGTGAAAAAAGGTATGACATGGCCACACGTTTTGTGCTACAGAAGAGTTTACTGTAAATGCAATAAATTTCCTCACTGTGCCATATGACTGAATTTATATTGTAGCAGAAACGTTCAAATGGAAGTTAAATGTAACAGAAAAACATAACAGTTAAAATTATAATCAAGTACACTAATATTTATTTCAAGCATGCCAAAAGATTATTTAAAAAAATGTTTTAGAAATCTGACATTTTTACAAAGTGTACTTTATAACATGTTAAGAAAGTGTGCTCTCTTTAAGTACATTTAAGTGGCCTCTTATTTAGTTATTATATTATTTGTAAGTACAGATTTTTTTAAATGCACGGTTAAGATTTGAAGTACACTACAAGTGCACATTTAATTAAGGACACAAGAACATACAAGTTACACCAACATGAGAGTGAGTAAATTAACATTTTAATTTAATTTTGGGGGGAACTATCCCGTCACTTAATTTTATAGAAGGTTAAATATAAAACAGTGTGGACAGGAAATAGATTAAGGATTATACTATGATGGACTCTCCTTCATAGTTGAAATCGCATAGCCCAGAGACACTTTCAACGCTTGTTGTACGAGGTCAGTAGCAGTACAGAGTTCGTTGAGAACTTCTGGGTAGTGACCACCCTCGTGCAGGTCGCTCAGTGCCTTAGCCTAGAGAACGTGCAGTTATGCCATAGCGAGTAAGGCTTCCCCACAGGTCGTATAAGCATCACTGGCCAGTCGAGTACCTACAGACCAGGGAGGTGAGGCCCGGTTTGCCCATCTGGGTGGAGGTGGTCTTAGGACAGAACTGCATCGCAACCGACTGACCAGGATGAGCAATGGTTCCAATTTATATTGTAGCAGAAACGTTCAAATGGAAGTTAAATGTAACAGAAAAACGTAACAGTTAAAATTATAATCAAGTACACTAATATTTATTTCAAGCATGCCAAAAGATTATTTAAAAAAATGTTTTAGAAATCTGACATTTTTACAAAGTGTACTTTATAACATGTTAAGAAAGTGTGCCCTCTTTAAGTACATTTAAGTGGCCTCTTATTTAGTTATTATATTATTTGTAAGTACAGATTTTTTTAAATGCACGGTTAAGATTTGAAGTACACTACAAGTGCACATTTAATTAAGGACACAAGAACATACAAGTTACAACAACATGAGAGTGAGTAAATTAACATTTTAATTTAATTTTGGGGGGAACTATCCCATCACTTAATTTTATATAAGGTTAAATATAAAACAGTGGTGGACAGGAAATAGATTAAGGATTATACTATGATGGACTCTCAGTTAAACTGCTAATGTTATATTTGGAATAACTCAATGCTAAATAGTTCTGTATCTCATACTAGTGTCACAACTGCACATTTAATAAAACAGAAGACTAAGGCAGTGGATCTGATCTCCATACTTACCGCATGTGTCGTCGTCGCACACCCTGCAGGGTGATGTTAACAGGAACACTGAAAGACCCCCGAGGGGACTGATTCAACAGCATTTCTTTCTTACTAGGTTACCCTAAACTGGATTACAGCACTAAATTAACACAACACTGACCCCACTTTGACAAAGTCAATGTTCTATACATCCAGACACAGAAGCAGCGTGCTGCATAACCGTCAGACCTGTAGTGCACAACAAAGTGCACTTAAGGGATTGTCTTCTTCTCATCCAGATGAGATCAGCGGAATATTCTTCCTTTGCTTGAACAGGGATGCTGCAGAGGGTTTCTATAGGAACCCCTGCAGCCAGACCATAATTACGTCCTATGGGACTCTAAGCACTCCTGACAGTTTTTTTTATTATTCTATTTTTACATGTACAAAACAATGAAGTAAATTACCCCCCCCCCCCCCCCCCCCAAAAAAAATACAAATTAAAAATAAATACAAATTTAATGTAAAGGTGCACGGTGACTTGCAGAACATCAGATTCTAGAGGATACATAACTCTGAAGTAGTGAATTTAGATAAAGGGGTGCAGAACCAGTGGTGGATTTGAAGGCAAACATTAAAGATTTTGGAATTGTATGCAAGCAGCTACTGATAGTCGATGAAAAGAGGTGTGAAACTGTGATAAAGTGATGTTTGAAACCACAAACAGTTATGTCTCAGCAAGGCTGAGTTGAAGGTAATGGTCTTTCATCCAGCAAGAAATAAGTAACATTTTGAATAAATAAATAAATAACATTTTGGCTTATGTCTAAAGAAAACATTAAGTATAAGCTGTTCTGGTATTACTAGATGGCTGTTAGGTTGTTACCAGAACCCCATCTGGCTGATACATATGAAAGTACTTTCAGAGGCCTTTGTGAAACAGAACATGGTGTCTATATACAGTTAAAGCGTAGTACATTATATATGATTAACATAAGCAAATTATGCTGATAACTCTATGAGAGACAAACATATGGGTCATAAGAAAAAAGAGAGAGATATTAGTTTATAAAAAAAGAAAAAAATAATTGAATTTTAAATACAAAACAAACATTTTATAACACATTTTCTAAGAAGTCATTAACAAATATTGCATAATTCTTAACAGATACTTTAGGATACTTATGAAAATAAAATACTTTAATAATATACCTTAAAAGAATATACTTGATTGCAAGGCATTGCATGGTATTTGCAATTAAATTAAAATGCATTATTATATCATGTAATATAGCATGTATTAAGTGCAATTAGCTGAAATTAAGATGCTTTTTCAAAGTACTTAAGTACATCTTTGTATATAATTTCCTAATTACTATTGCTTTTAACATATGTTTGAAGTGTACTGTCAAATGTACTAGCAAGAATTTATGCCAAACTAAAATATACTTATACTTAAATTTCTATTGATTCTTGTACGGCATGTCATGACTTAGAATATATTTCTAGTTAAACATTTTAGAATACATGATACATTTAATTGTAATGGGTTGGTGAGGTACAATGCACGAGGACGAAGGAGATCAACAAAAAGGTATTTTAATTAGAATATACAGGAGACAGACTAAGGGAAAACAAAGTATTTGTAGGGGAGCAAACAAAAAAACGAAAGAGTTAAACACAGGTGAACGAAATGATAACTAGGAAGCAAAGTAAAACTAGGTCACAGGGGAACAGACTAACAGACATGTGACAGTTCGCCCCTTCCAACTGAGGAGGGAGGGTGGGGGCTCAGGAGGAGGGCATGGAACAGGAGAGGGCCAGAAAACAAATAGAGTCCAAAAAGAAGGTCCATGGGGGAGTGGAGGTTGCGAGGAGCCAAGAGGAAGCCAGGAGCAGGAGAAGCCAGATCTTTGTCAAGAGACAAGCCAGGACGAAGCCCCAGGGCGTAATCGAGGGAGTAGCCATGGTGGAGTTAGTCTAGCCTGGGGACAACTGATGGAGACTGGACCAGGATGGAGCCAAGCAGACGGAGATCCAGGGTGACACCGAGGTTCCGGAGGACCATGGCAGAGCTGGAGCAACTGAGGATGGAGGAGGAGCTGAAGGGGAGGAGCCTGACAGAGTCGAATGGAGGGAGTGACGAGGTGAAGCCAGAGGAGTAAAGTCCCGAGGTGGCGGATGGTCAACGATTGACCAAGGAGGAGCCGGAGGGACGAGGGAGCTTGGTGGAGAGGGTGGGATGATGGACCACGGTGTAGATGAGGGAGCTAAGAGCTAAGGTGGAGCCGATGGTTCGAAGGACAAAGTCCAGGGCTCGGAGGCTGGAAGTGGATACAGGGAATCCTCATGCCAAGGCAGAGCTTGGAGGACTTGAACACAGGAGGACTTGAGCTGGGCAGAACCAGCGGAGACGCAGGAGATTCAGGGCTGGGCAGAACCAGCAGAAACACAGGAGAACTGGGTAATGACTCCTTAAAACCAGTCTATTAAATCCATCTGGAAAATGTCCATAAATTCTTCATAGTACTTTCCAAACACTCCCTCCAAAACACTCTCTGGAACGTACAATGTTGCCACGCACTTGATCAGACAATCTGAGAGGCTCAGGCTCCAGGGCAACGATAGGCTCAGTAGTGGTGATGCGCACTAGCTCAAGTGTCGCGACAGGCTCAGGGTTGGGTGGGCTCTGGCAATAGCTCTGTGCATGATGAAGGTTGGCTGGTCTCTGGTTTGGGAGTGGGGTGTCACGGTGTCTGGTCTGTGTTTCCCTGGGTGTCCACTAGTGGTCTCACTTCCCCATAGGCACCTCACCGCAGGCACTACATTTCCCACAAAGCCTTGTCCCTTCATCGCGGTAATTGCACACCTGTTAATTGCACTCAGCTGTCTTCACTTTTATCGTCATTATCCTGTCTATTTAAACCTGTCTGTTTTCTCTCTGTGTCATGTCTGTGTCGCGTTCCTTGTGTTTTCTAGTTTCTTGTTTCCTGTTTGTTTTGTTCCTGATTGATTTCATGGTTTTGACCCCCTGCTTGTTTTGTATTTTGTATTTTGTATTACCCAATAAACACACTGCTGTAGGATCTCTCGTCTCCTGTGTCCAATCGTAACAGAAGGACTCCATCAAGATCAGATCCAGCGGTGTGGGAATTTGTGTCCCCAGCCAGCATGGAGGAGCGGAGGAGAAGATTCCTTAAATTAACCACCCTCCGTCAAAGGGGGAATGAGGTGTGTGGTGTGGCACAAGAGTTCTGGGGCCTCATTTATAAAGCGTGCATACGCACAAAACGGGGCTGGAAACGTACGTACGCCAGTTCCCACGCAAAGGTTGTGATCTATAAAAAACAAACTTGACGGGAGAATGTGCGCACCTTTAAGCAAACTTTGAGCCGTGCGTACGCACATTCTGGAGACAAAGGGAATTGGCGACACCGATGGTGAGGTCGTGAACTGAAGTTAGATTGTAGAAAATAAATGTGAGAAGAACGATTATAAGAATGAATGACATTTAATTTTCACTCCATTTCATACGTTATATCCACATTATCATGAAGATTAAATCCAACAGTGTTATTTGTGCCGATTGTTTTAGGCTATATACATCTAGTAAAATCCAAACGTAATTCAAAATGTATTAAAAGTAAAATAAAATAATAATCAGCGCTGCCTTACAGTCACATTGTCCACAACGGGAGCACAGGAGGACATGGCGCGATACATGTGATAGCCTACAGAATAGCATGAAATACCCTTTTATTAGAGAACTGCAGAACACAGTGTAAAAAGGAAATATTTTCCTTAATGTACATAGCCTATATCATAAAATGTCAAAGTCTGCAAATACAGTCATGAAGCACAATCGCTACTCATCATCGGTCCTAACTATTACGGTGTTCATTACAAAACCGTCAAGAAGCATGTGTTCACTATAACATTTTCGTCTTAAATTTTCGCCCACAAATTAATTAAGTGATTTTGTCAAGGTGTTAACGATCAGTCTATTTGCTAGAAACATATAAATTCTCCGGTGACCCGGGTATGTAATGCTTCATGATGGCACTCCTGGCACTGTTGGAGGATTACGCTAATGGCAGAATAAGGAGAGAACGAGTTTTCAGGGACCATGATGATTTCCTGGCCCATGATGATGACTGGCTAATAAGCCGATTTAGATTCCCTAGAGCTGTGCTCTTGGATCTATGTGCTGAATTGGGTCCAGTATTAGAGAGGGCAACACGCCGGAACCATGCCATCCCAGTCCAAATACAAGTCCTCACCACTCTGGGGTTCTTGGCAACCGGCTGTTTCCAGCGGGAATTGGCAGACAGGTAAATTAATAATATAAAAAAACTATAAGTAATCCTCAAATTTGTCTCTAAGACCTTTTTGTATATGAAATAATTCTATTGGAATCTATCATCTCACCCTATAGGTCTGGTATATCACAGCCGTCCCTGAGTGCCATAATATCTGTCGTTTTAAATGGTATACTTAATATGGTTAGTCGATACATCAGGTTCCCCTACACTGTGCGAGAACAGGCCGAAATTAAAACGCAATTTGCAGCAATGTCTGGTTTCCCAAATGTAATCGGCGCAATTGACTGCACTCATGTTGCTATAAGGGCACCATCTGAAAATGAATTTGCTTATGTTAATAGAAAGCATGTGCATTCTATTAATGTGCAAATCATATGTGACTCCAACATGACCCTCACAAACATTGTGGCACGCTGGCCTGGTTCAACACATGATTCCTTTATCTTGACACATAGCAGTGTAGGGAACAGACTAAATGCAGGCGCAGTACGTGATGGCTGGCTTCTTGGTGAGTTTAACAATATTAAAAAGTAGAAACTGTAACAATTTTGTTTTTAATATAATTATAACCTGCAGGCGACAGTGGCTACCCCCTGAGACGCTGGCTCCTCACCCCATTTTTAAACCCGCAGAGCGCAGAGGAAACTCATTATAACGAGGTCCACTCTCGTGCCCGCGCAGTTGTGGAGCGTGCCATCGGCATCCTGAAATGCAGATGGCGTGCTCTGGATGCCTCGGGTGGCAGACTTTTATACCATCCAGCAAAAGTGTGCAAGATTGTCAGGGCGTGTGGTGTTTTGCACAATATAGCACTGAGAAACGGTATTCCTCTCCCTCCTGATCTCCCTCTACCCCAGCATTACGACCCCGAGCCACAGCCCCCTGGCCGACAAGAGGGATATCAACGAGGTGCAAGAATCCGTGAGGATGTCATGCGGCGTTTGTAAAGAAAGACAAAACTCAAGGTTCATGTTTTAACTGCATCTTTTAATGATTGTGCAATTTCTTGCATCACTTCTCTCATCTGCCGTAGCTCATCTGCAACCCTGTTGACAGCGTTTATTGTCTCTCGCTGTAACTGCAGGACTGCGTCAGTGAGTACCCGACCACTTTTGGACGTGCCAGACGCAGAAGGGGCACTGCTTTGAGCCGGACGCTGTGCATCTGCATCTGAGAACCCCTCACCCTGAACCTCCTGTTCATTTACAGCTTCAGACTCCGGAAGGACTGGAGGACAAACAATTGGCAACATTTATCCATTTATCACCCCACACACTCAAATGTACAGCGTTAATGATTAAAAATCGGTTTAACCTTGCTCCTCTGTGGTTTCAGTCACGTCAGTGTCTCCCTCCTTTTCCGACACAATACCACACACGCTGACCTCCCCAATTATAGCCGCGATTTTGCTGTCCACTGATGTGAGATCAGCTGTACATGGGCCCCCACCAGTTGCAGCCACGCTCTGGCGGTGGGAGGACAGTTTTCTCTTTGCCTCCACCTTGAATGAATGAGAATCTTTATTTCACATATTTTGCATACTGTAAGCACATGTAAATAAAACTTTTTGAAAATCAATATTGCTATTTATATAGGTATATAGCCTAATAAAACACAAATGTAATATGTTGGTAAAAAAAAAATTTGTATACCTTCAGGTCGGACCATTTTTTCTTTAATTCTGCAACTGTCCGTTCTGTCCCACTGACACAATTGACGGCAGAAGCAATACTTTGCCACTCGCACTGCTTCTTTTTATTAGTGACCCCACTGCTGTGGCCACCAAATAACACAGTTTTCCGAGCCTCCACCTCCCCTACAAGTGTTTCAATCTCAGTATCTGAGAAATTACGTTTTTTTCCTCTTTTCTCACCTGTCGCCATTATTAAAATTAGGCTAACAGAAATGCACGTTTTCACTTTCTTGGATTAATTAATTGGCGGGTCGCATGCCAGTTTTCCAGGTATATATGGGATTCCACTCTCATTTACATGCTGATCAGCAATCATGAGGTGATTTGCATTGACTATTTATGGTTAAAAATGGGCGTGTACAGGGCGGGATATGAGGCTGGTTCACGTACGCACATCTGCGGGTGATCTGTGATTTATAAAGGGAACATTGCTTACAGGTGTGCGTACGCACGGTTTTATAAATCGGAATATTTTTTGGCGTACGCCATTTTTGGCTTTTGGGCGCACGTAAACTTTTAGTAAAGATCCTACGCATAGTTTTATAAATGAGACCCCTGGACCTTGGCGGTGGGGTTGGGATGTAATGATGCGGCCTTGAAGGACTTTTTAAACTTCTGTTTGGACAACTCTGTGCCGGAGAGTGAGATGAATGAGCTGGAGGTCTTTGATTTTTGGGGGTTCATACTGTACCTGCAACATTGGTCTCAGTGGGATACCCCAGCCACACCTGTCTCTCCAGGTGGGATGGCCGACTCTAGAACGGGATCTACAGACAGGAGGACCGCCAGCCCAGCGCCTCTGCACAATGTGGTTGCCAGCCCAGTACCACTGCACAAGATGGCCGCCAGCCCAGCACCTCTGCACAATATGGTCAACAGCCCAGCGCCACAGCACAAGGTGGTCGCCAGCTCAGCGCCACGGCACAAAATGGACGCCAGCCCAGCGCCACGGCGCAAGATGGCCGCCAGCCCAGCGCCACAGCACAAGTTGGCCGCCGGCCCAGCGCTACTGCACAAGATGGCCACCGGCCCAGAGCCATGGCACAAGATGGCTGCCGCTCCAGTGCCTCTGCACAAGATGACAGCCACAGGTAACCCTCCAGAGTCGAGTCAGATTCCCGTTGACCCTCCAGAGTCGAGTCAGGTTCCCGTTGACCCTCCAAAGTCGAGTCAGGTAACCGTTAACACTCCAGAGTCGGGTCAGGTCACCGTTAACACTCATGAGTTAAGCACTACCACAGTTAGAGCTCAGGAGTCAAGTCAAGTCACCAGTGTTCTTCATGGGCAAAGTCAAGTCACCAGTGTTCTTCATGGGCAAAATCAAGTCACTGACTATCTTCATGAGCAAAGTCAAGTCACCGTTGATCTTCATGGGCAAAGTCAAGTCACCATTGGTCTTCATGGGCAAAGTCAAGTCACCAGTGTTCTTCATGGGCAAAGTCAAGTCACCAGTGTTCTTCATGGGCAAAGTCTAGTCACCGACTATCTTCATGGGGAAAGGCAAGTCCTCATTGATCTTCCTGAGCAAATGCAAGTCACCATTGATCTTCGTGAGCAAAGTCAAGTCACCAATGATCTTCATGAGCAAAGTCAAGTCACCAATGATCTTCATGAGCAAAGTCAGGTCACCAATGATCTTCATGAGCAAAGTCAGGTCACCAATGATCTTCATGAGCAAAGTCAAGTCACCAATGATCTTCATGAGCAAAGTCAAGTCACCGTTGGTCTTCATGAGCAGAGACAAGTCACCGTTGATCTTCCTGAATCCAGTCAAAACACCACGGATCTACCAGAGTCTCTCCACGTCTGTGCTGAACTACCAGAGCCTCTCCACGTCTCTGCTGAACTACCAGAGCCTCTCCACGTCTCTGCTGAACTACAATGGTCTCTCCACGTCTCTGCTGAACTACCAGAGCTTTTCCATGTCTCTGCTGAACTACCAGAGTCTCTCCACGTCTCTGCTGAACTACCAGAGCCTCTCCACGTCTCTGCTGAACTACAATGGTCTCTCCACGTCTCTGCTGAACTACCAGAGCTTCTCCATGTCTCTGCTGAACTACCAGAGTCTCTCCACGTCTCTGCTGAACTACCAGAGCTTCTCCACGTCTCTGCTGAACTACCAGAGCCTCTCCACGTCTCTGCTGAACTACCAGAGCCTCTCCATGTCTCTGCTGAACTACCAGAGCCTCTACACGTCTCTGCGAAACTTCCAGAGCCTCGTCACGTCTCAACCGAACTCTCTGAGCGCTCGACTTATCCTGTCGTGGCCACGGAGGTCATCCAGGAACTCACCGCCTGCCCTGTCATGGCTATTGACTCCCTTCCCCTGATCCTCCGCCGGTCCATCTCCCTCCTGGTCTCCTTGTTTTTGTTTTATGCACTTCCTGTCTCTGTTTCCCTCTGTTGCCTGGCCCTCCATCCCTCCCCCTGGTCCTCCACCGGTCCACCTCCCTCCTGGTCTCTGTGTTCCTTGGTTTGTTCTTGTGTTCGGGTGGAGCATCTGGTAGCTGCTCCGTAGAGGAGGGGGTAATGTGACGGTGTCTGGTCTGTGTTTCCCTGGGTGTCCACTAGTGGTCTCACTTCCCCATAGACACCTCACCGCAGGCACTACATTTCCCACAAAGCCTTTTCCCTTCATCACGGTAATTGCACACCTGTTAATTACACTCAGCAGTCTTCACTTTCATCATCATTATCCTGTCTATTTAAACCTGTCTGTTTTCTCTCTTTGTCATGGAGTCCTTAATTTCCGTCACCCAGTTTCCCCGCGTTCCTTGTTTTTTCTAGTTTCTTGTTTCCTGTTTGTTTTGTTCCTGACTGATTTCATGGTTTTGACCCCCTGTTTGTTTTGTATTTTGTATTTTGTATTACCCAATAAACACACTGCTATTGGATCTCTCGTCTCCTGTGTCCAATCGTAACATGGGGCTGGAGATGTCCTCACCAGTGGGGCAGACGGAGAAGTATAGTCCATTATTCTCCAGCACCCACTCCACACATGCAGCGAAGTTGTCCAGAGGGCATGGCATCCTGGAGAGGCATGCCTTGGTCTGGTTAGTACATTAGGTACGCCAACAAAAATTACTTGTGTGATTCTCTAGGCAGCGGTTCCTCTGCTCCAGGCACAAAAGGGCAACATTTGGATTGTCCATGATGACAGAGGTATGAGCAAAAAAAAAAAAAAACCTGTAGTAGCTATGTTCTTCTGTTATGGGTTGGTGAGGTACAAATGAACAAGGACAAAGAGATCATAAAAAGGTATTTTAATTAGAATATCCAGGAGACAATTTAAATCATCAAGAACGGACACCAACTAAGGGAAAACTGATTTGTAGGGGAGAAAACAAAATAAATAATGTGTTAATCAAACACAAATGAACGAAATGACAATAAGGAGGCGAAGTAAAACTAGGTCACAGGGGAACAGACTTATGACATTAATACATTTAAAAAATAATTTGAATGATAAATGAGCAAATACATGTAATAATAAAATATAACATTAAACTATCATATTAAACTTTAATATTGAATAACACACTAAAATTAATTTTATAATAAAGTACTTTTTGCTTTAATATATTAGTATAAACATCAAAAAGTGTACTTCTCTAAAGCAAGAAACAGTCATCAAAGCATGCTCTTTTTGTAGCCTTTTAATTCATGAATATTATGTTATCTCTAAGTACAGTTTTTTTTAAAATAGACTTGTAAGAATTGATGTACACTATAAGTGCACATTTAATACAAGCACACTCCTTTTTCACAAGTGAAGGTACATTCAAATACAAATATATGCAATAAAAATATTAATCAAACTATAATTACATTTCTAATGTTCCTTACAAACATATACCATGGTAAACTTATGGTATCACCGTGGTACTTCAAAATATCATGGTACTGAATGATAATTAAGACTAAAGGTATGTGTAAAAAAAATCATTGTAATACCACAGTACATTTTTGTTAGTGGTGCTATAATAAAAACATTTTGTTAATGACTTATTAATGAAGTTATTGTCACACCCAGGGGCTGGCTATGCTTTAACTAAGCCACACCCCTTCTCAACTTCCACCTCGAGGAGGTCCCCAAACCCGACCCAATGGCCAAGCAACACGAGAACAAGTAAGTGATAAAACAATCTTTATTTAAATATTTAAAAATAGCTTAGGGAATAGGGAAAGGGCAATTAAAACTAAACTCTGACTCGGCCCTCCAGATGGACTATGGCCGGGAAGAGGTCAGGGAGCAAGGGGGCCACGGGGATCCGGGGCGTGGGGCTCGGGCCCCGGCCTGAGTCTTAGGTATCCGTAGCGCCCTCCTTCTTCCTCCTCTTCGCTGAATACAGCTCACGGTAAGTACTGGTTCACTCAGTTCGTTCTCGAGGTGCCCACTCTCTTTCTCTTCCTCCACAGGCAACGGCTCTTCGCTGATTACAGCTCACAGTAAGTACTGATTCACCCAGTTCGTTCCTTGGGTGCTCACGCTCTTTCTCTTTCTCCACAGGCAACGGCTGGGACACACAGGCACAGTTAGTTCAGCTTGGTTTTGCTCTCACCTCTTCGCTGATTACAGCTCACAGTAAGTACTGGTTCACACAGTTCGTTCCTTGGGTGCTCACTCGCTTTCTCTTTCTCCACAGGCAGCGGCTGGGACACACAGGCACAGTTAGTTCAGCTTGGTTTTGCTCTCACCTCTTCGCTGATGACAGCTCACAGTAAGTACTGGTTCACACAGTTCGTTCCTTGGGTGCTCACTCGCTTTCTCTTTCTCCACAGGCAGCGGCGTAAGTACAGGTTCCCTCAGTCTCTCCTCGTGTTACCCACTCTCTCTCCTTTTCTCTCCACAGGTATCAACTTGGGCACAGTAGCACAGTTAGTTTGCTTTGAATAGCTCTCACCTCTGGGCTGGACACAGCGTACTGTAAGTACAGGGTTCGCTCTATTCCTCCTCGTGTTATTCACTCTCTCTCTCCTTTCCTCTCCACAGGTATCAACTTGGGCACAATAGCACAGTTAGTTTGCTTTGAATGGCTCTCACCTCTGGGCTGGACACAGCGTACTGTAAGTACAGGGTTCGCTCTATTCCTCCTCGTGTTATTCACTCTCTCTCTCCTTTCCTCTCCACAGGTATCAACTTGGGCACAATAGCACAGTTAGTTTGCTTTGAATGGCTCTCACCTCTGGGCTGAACACAGCGCACTGTAAGTACAGGTTTCCTCTGTTTCTCCTTGTGTTACTCACTCTCTTTCCTTTCCTCTCCACAGGTATCAACTTAGACACAAAACACAGTTACTCTGCTTTGGATGGCTTTCACCTCTGGGCTGGACACAGCGTACCGTGCTATCTCCGGAGATCTGAAGCACGCTCACAACATATACTGTACTGAACTAGGCCAGGACCAGCAATCTCCTTGTCCTCCCACGCCGAAGTGCGTGAAGGCGGGGGTTTATCTGACAGGACACACGGCAATACACAGCAGCCCACAGCAATATACAACACCACGTCAAAATTATAGGTTTTCACAGCACGAAGACTCACCCACCACACTCAGTGTACGGAAAGGACACCCGTCTTCCTTCACTTCGCTTGGTTCGGATCTGGCGATGGAATATGCGGCCTAGCTAGTGATGTCGTCGTTGCGACTACTTCAATAAGTATTCCTTCGGCTCTCCCACCACACTATATTAGGGGTAGGGCCACCCTCCTCCTCCTGGAGAGATCTACACAACGCCAGGTCAATATACAGGGCACTTTCGACTGGCTCTTAGTACTCACATCAATGCCACTTCCAATCCCCTTTTTCACGTCGTCTCAGTTCGCCGTATAATCTGTTCACTTCTCAACCTTTAAGGTTCGCGATGTCTTCACAATCATACAATTCCAGCCTGAGGGAGAGAGAGAGTTAGACAGCTACCAGCAGCGTACCAAGACGGGCACAACCCAGTGCTTCACACACACCAAAAAGAGCTTCCCAGACTGTAAAATAACTTGGCCTTAAGTACTGCCTTGTCCAGCGTATCCTCCAATCACCAACCGCTGTCCCTAACTAGGCACAGGTGCATCGAATTCCCTGATTTTCCTTCTTACGGCGCTACCGGAAGTTCCGGTGTTCTGTTTTTCCGGTCCGGGCGGAAACACTTCCGGGCGGAACCAAACTTCCCGAATTTTGGTTCCGCCCCTAAAGATCGTCACCTTGTGACATCCTCCCCCGCCAATCCGTTCTAGTCCCTAGAACGTCCTCGGGCTGTCCACTCCCCATAGCGGGCAGGGGGTCGGCCTCGGTTCTCTCGCTGGGATCGTCTCACTGGTGAATCGGGCTCAGCTTGTTCAGGGGCTGCTTCTGGTTCTCTCGGGGCGATCGGGGGTGGTGCCACCACGGGTCTCCCTGGTACCACAGCCCAACCTTCAATCCAGGGGGCCGCTGGTACAGGTTCCGTGGGGACTTCTTCCACGGCTTCAGGGTAGTTAGGGCATGGGCGAATCATGTTCCGGTGCACCACACGGTCGGGGCCTGACTTCCCTTCTGGCCGGATGGTATAGACCGGCTGCCCCGGCCTCTGCTGCCGGCAGACTACATAAGGGGTGGCCTCCCAACGGTCACTCAGTTTCCCCTTCCCCTGCCGCCGATTATCTCTCACCAACACCCTCTCTCCTGGCAGTAGAGGGGCTTCTCTAGCAGTCCGATCATACAACCGCTTACTTTTCTCTCCTGCCGTCTGTATCCTTTTCGACACCTGCTCGTAGGCGAAATGCAAGCGCTGGTGATGGCGCCCCACCCACTCCGTTACACTTGCTTCCTCTTGGTCGGCTATCACTCCTAGGACCAGGTCAGTAGGCATTCGTATGTGTCTGCCAAACATCAGGTAAGTGGGAGCGTAACCCGTAGTACTATGTATACTGTTGTTATAGGCCTGTAGGAGGTTTGGCAAGGCACTCACCCAATCGTCCTGCCGTTGTTGGTCCAAGGTCCCCAGCAGCCCCAATAGGGTCTGATTGAATCTCTCACAGCCGCCGTTCCCCTGAGGATGATACGAAGTGGTGTGAGTTTTCGTGCAACCGTACAACTGGCATAGTTCTCTAATTACCCTGGACTCAAAGTTGGCTCCTTGATCGGAGTGCAGAAACTCCGGGCATCCGAACGTCTGGAAGACGGCCCGCCATAAAACTGTAGCGGTGGTGGTTGCAGTCTGGTCGAGGGTGGGGATAGCCCAAGCGTACTTTGTGAACAAATCCGTTATTACCAAGATGTTCTGGTAGCGATCTCGTGGTCGGCCCAGTGTCAAGAAGTCCATAGCCATGATATGAAGGGGGGCCTTCGCATGGATGGGTACCATTTGCGCTCGGACCTCCCGTCTGGACTTAAACAATATGCATCTCGGGCAAGCTTGAATTAGGGCGTGCACCGATGCCTCTAGCCCGGGCCAAAAGAAGAATCTCCTAAGCAGGGACACGGTCCTCTCCTGTCCCTGATGCCCCAACTGGTTGTGGTACGCCGAAACTAAAGCCGTTACCTCATCTGCGGGTACCACGATCTGGCGTACTTCTTCGCCCAACTTCGGGTCACTGACCCTTCTGCACAAAACGCCATCTCTCAGCTCCAGCCTGTCCCATTGCCCCAGCAGCCTCCTCCCAGTATCCGTCTGGGCTAACCTCTCCGCTGGCGTCAGCCGTCGGCCCTGTTCCAGCCATTCTCTTACCAGCCGCACATCTTGATCCCTGGCCTGTCTCTCCCTCCACCGACGGGGATCCCATCCCCAGTTCTCAGGCACGGCCTCTTGTCTGCTGCCTGGTGCCTCTACTGCTCCTACCATATAGCCCTCCTCCGGGCTGGCCCCTCCGGGGCTTTCCGCTTCGGGCAGCCTTGAGAGGACGTCCGCGTTCATGTGTTCACGCCCTGGTCGGTACTGTAGTTGATAGTCAAAGTTGGCCAGTTGGGCCACCCACCGCTGCTCCACGGCTCCCAGCTTCGCCGTCTGTAAGTGTACTAATGGGTTATTGTCTGTAATGATCGTCACCTTGGCACCCCAGAGGTAGTCTTTAAATTTCTCACTTAGGGCCCACTTCAACGCCAGCAGCTCCAATTTGAAAGAACTATAGTTCGCATCGTTCCTCTCGGCTGGGTGGAGGCTCCGGCTGGCGTACGCGATGACCCTCTCAACTCCGTCCTGCCGTTGAGCCAACACCGCTCCCAGCCCGAGATTGCTGGCATCTGTATACAAAAGGAATGGTTTTGTGAAATCTGCGTATGCCAAGATAGGGGCCTGTAGCAGCTCCTGCTTCAATGTCTGGAACGCCGACTCACAATTTGCATCCCAGTCTACGTTGGGCGACCCCCGGCCCCGGTTACGACCTGTGCCAACCAGCAACTGATTAAGGGGTTTAGCAATTTTTGAAAAGTCCTTTATGAAACGCCTATAGTATCCCACAAATCCTAAAAAGGATCGCACTTGCCTCACTGTCCTCGGGGCCTTCCAGTCCTTCACGGCCGATACCTTTCCAGGATCTACGGACACTCCAGCCGCACTGACCACGTGGCCCAGAAAGTTGACTTCTCTCCGTAGTAAGTGACACTTATTGGGCTGTAGTTTCAATCCGTACTTCTCCATGGCCCGAAAGACTTCCTCGAGGTGCCTCAGGTGTGAATCAAAATCTGGGGAGTAGACAATCACATCATCCAGGTAAACTAATACTGACTCCATTAACTGACCTCCCAAGCACCGCTGCATCAGCCGCTGGAAGGTGGCCGGAGCGTTACAGAGCCCGAAAGGCATCCGGTCCCATTCAAATAGTCCAAACGGGGTTGTAAAGGCAGTCTTCTCCCGGTCTGCTTCGGCCACCTGCACCTGCCAGTAGCCACTGGCCAAATCTAGGGTAGAGTACCATGCCGACTGCGTGAGGCTGGCAAGCGAATCTTCGATCCGTGGCAAAGGGAAAGCGTCTTTCTTAGTCACGAGGTTCAGCTTACGGTAGTCCACGCAGAATCTCCAAGCCCCCGTCTTCTTTTGCACCAGCACTATGGGGGCCGCCCACGGGCTGCTGCTTTCCCTAACAACTCCTTGCTTCAGCATGCCTTGCAGGAGTGTACGTACCTCGGTATACAAAGTGGGCGGAATTGGGCGATACCTCTCCCGGCTGGGCCCTGCATCCCCGGTAGGTATATGATGTTGTACCACCTGGGTGCATCCGTAGTCTTCATCGTGGGTGGCGAACACATGCTGCCATCTCCGAAGGAGGGCCTGTAACTTCTGTGTCTGTGCCTGCTCTAAATCCTCCCCTTGTAACGACTCACCCGCCAGGTGGCTCGGCACACTCCTCTCCATACCACCCCATGGGGTGTCTACTTGTGTCAGGGCCACCTCGATGACAGTGGGGCACACCTGACGAAAACTAATATCCCTCTCTTCCCTTACTTGGTGGGATGTAACCGTTGTCAGACGGGCTAATCGTTGGTGCCGATGTAGTTGCACCGCGTATGGATGTACATTCCGTATCCTCACGGGGACTCTCCCCCGCCGGACCGTCGATAGTCCTCGTGCCACTTCCACTTGTGGACAATCCACATGGGGCTCCACCAGCACCCACTCTTCTGGGCCCGCTCTTCGGGGCGGTACTCGCGCCCACACAACAGCCTCACTTTTTGCGGGGACAGACAAAGCAAAACGACACATCACTCTTCCTACCTCTTCCTGTTCCCTGCGGACTTGGCTCATTTGCACCCTTCGACAGTCAGCTACCACACACTCCCACTTGGGCCTCTCTGCAGGTGGTATCTTCGATACGGGCCTAGCCCGAAATAGCTCTTCCCAGCAATCAGCGAGGACATTCATGCCCAACAGGGCTCGATGTGCACCCAGACAATGGTCTTGCACGATAATCACACCTTTCTGGGGGACCATCACTCCGTGAACCTCTAGGTCCGTCAATCGGTAGCCAATATATGGGATGTCGAGGCCGTTTGCGCCCTTCAGAGTAAGCCAGGGGGCCTCCGCCCCTGGTGCCCCTTGTTTCCCAAACACTTCTTCGGATAAACTCTCAGCAAACAACGTCACTTGGGAGCCTGTGTCTACCAGGCATTGAATCTCCTTGCCGCACACTCTCACCTTCGCCACGGGGCTACGCCCAATCATCTGGCTCCTAGAGCCATATCCTCTTCCAGGGTCTTCTCGAGGGGTCCCGGCCACACGACCCACAGTGGCCGGCCGACCTAAAAACCCCCTTCTGACGCCCTGCGGGGCCCACACTGGCGGCTATAGTGACCTGGTTTGCCACAGCGGTTGCAGATGGGTCGCCCTTGCTCGTCCCATTCGAAACGGGGCCGGTTAAAGTGGTTCGGGCGCCTGAACGGCTCTCGGCCTCCCTCTGAGTACACTCGGTCTCGGGGCGCCGGCCGTGGTTCCTCCCGCGCCCGTCCTTGGCGCAATTCTCCTACGAGGGCTTTAGACAGTTCAGACATCTGATCGCGGACATCTTTCAAAAGTTCAGCCTTCAGTGCTTGCTTCCAGTCAGGGCCTCCGGGTTGTGCTGGTGCTACTTCACTGACAACCGCACACACTGGGGAACCACTCACCTCAGTCTCATCACCTTCCAGGGCCAGTGCCTCTTTCTTCAGATCTTCGAACGTAAGACCCGGGTCCCTTCGAAACTGGATACGTAGGCTCTGTCTCACCGGACCCTCCTTCAACCCCAGAAGAAACTGGTCCCGCAATAGAGTCTCTCCATCTCCCAACCCGTGGTCCCGACGGGTCTGTAGTCGGGCGAATTGCTCTCGCAACCTCAGGGCGAAAGCTCTAATCGGTTGGCGGGGGCCCTGCTTACAATTGAAGAACTGGGAGCGAAGGACAGCTACGGGGGTGTGGTCACCATACTGTTCAGTGAGGAACTGGAACACGGTTTGGGCGTTGGCTCTAACGGCTTCGGGGGCGGCATGCACCTCTCGCCGCGCTTCTCCATCCAGGGAGTTTAACACAAATTGAAGCCGCTGGGCTGCACTAAGGCCCTGTAGGTCGGCCAAGTACTCTAGTTGAGCCTTCCATTCAGACAATCGTACCTCGGATTCTGTCCCCCCATATTTTTGAATCCAGGGGCTCCCCATAAAAACGGGCATGGCACGGGGTTGGGCTGAAAGCCCCGCGTTGTCGGTCATTGGACGACCTTGGTTACTCAACTCGAGGTGGAAACCCTGCCGTCTACGCCAAATCTGTCACACCCAGGGGCTGGCTATGCTTTAACTAAGCCACACCCCTTCTCAACTTCCACCTCGAGGAGGTCCCCAAACCCGACCCAATGGCCAAGCAACACGAGAACAAGTAAGTGATAAAACAATCTTTATTTAAATATTTAAAAATAGCTTAGGGAATAGGGAAAGGGCAATTAAAACTAAACTCTGACTCGGCCCTCCAGATGGACTATGGCCGGGAAGAGGTCAGGGAGCAAGGGGGCCACGGGGATCCGGGGCGTGGGGCTCGGGCCCCGGCCTGAGTCTTAGGTATCCGTAGCGCCCTCCTTCTTCCTCCTCTTCGCTGAATACAGCTCACGGTAAGTACTGGTTCACTCAGTTCGTTCTCGAGGTGCCCACTCTCTTTCTCTTCCTCCACAGGCAACGGCTCTTCGCTGATTACAGCTCACAGTAAGTACTGATTCACCCAGTTCGTTCCTTGGGTGCTCACGCTCTTTCTCTTTCTCCACAGGCAACGGCTGGGACACACAGGCACAGTTAGTTCAGCTTGGTTTTGCTCTCACCTCTTCGCTGATTACAGCTCACAGTAAGTACTGGTTCACACAGTTCGTTCCTTGGGTGCTCACTCGCTTTCTCTTTCTCCACAGGCAGCGGCTGGGACACACAGGCACAGTTAGTTCAGCTTGGTTTTGCTCTCACCTCTTCGCTGATGACAGCTCACAGTAAGTACTGGTTCACACAGTTCGTTCCTTGGGTGCTCACTCGCTTTCTCTTTCTCCACAGGCAGCGGCGTAAGTACAGGTTCCCTCAGTCTCTCCTCGTGTTACCCACTCTCTCTCCTTTTCTCTCCACAGGTATCAACTTGGGCACAGTAGCACAGTTAGTTTGCTTTGAATAGCTCTCACCTCTGGGCTGGACACAGCGTACTGTAAGTACAGGGTTCGCTCTATTCCTCCTCGTGTTATTCACTCTCTCTCTCCTTTCCTCTCCACAGGTATCAACTTGGGCACAATAGCACAGTTAGTTTGCTTTGAATGGCTCTCACCTCTGGGCTGGACACAGCGTACTGTAAGTACAGGGTTCGCTCTATTCCTCCTCGTGTTATTCACTCTCTCTCTCCTTTCCTCTCCACAGGTATCAACTTGGGCACAATAGCACAGTTAGTTTGCTTTGAATGGCTCTCACCTCTGGGCTGAACACAGCGCACTGTAAGTACAGGTTTCCTCTGTTTCTCCTTGTGTTACTCACTCTCTTTCCTTTCCTCTCCACAGGTATCAACTTAGACACAAAACACAGTTACTCTGCTTTGGATGGCTTTCACCTCTGGGCTGGACACAGCGTACCGTGCTATCTCCGGAGATCTGAAGCACGCTCACAACATATACTGTACTGAACTAGGCCAGGACCAGCAATCTCCTTGTCCTCCCACGCCGAAGTGCGTGAAGGCGGGGGTTTATCTGACAGGACACACGGCAATACACAGCAGCCCACAGCAATATACAACACCACGTCAAAATTATAGGTTTTCACAGCACGAAGACTCACCCACCACACTCAGTGTACGGAAAGGACACCCGTCTTCCTTCACTTCGCTTGGTTCGGATCTGGCGATGGAATATGCGGCCTAGCTAGTGATGTCGTCGTTGCGACTACTTCAATAAGTATTCCTTCGGCTCTCCCACCACACTATATTAGGGGTAGGGCCACCCTCCTCCTCCTGGAGAGATCTACACAACGCCAGGTCAATATACAGGGCACTTTCGACTGGCTCTTAGTACTCACATCAATGCCACTTCCAATCCCCTTTTTCACGTCGTCTCAGTTCGCCGTATAATCTGTTCACTTCTCAACCTTTAAGGTTCGCGATGTCTTCACAATCATACAATTCCAGCCTGAGGGAGAGAGAGAGTTAGACAGCTACCAGCAGCGTACCAAGACGGGCACAACCCAGTGCTTCACACACACCAAAAAGAGCTTCCCAGACTGTAAAATAACTTGGCCTTAAGTACTGCCTTGTCCAGCGTATCCTCCAATCACCAACCGCTGTCCCTAACTAGGCACAGGTGCATCGAATTCCCTGATTTTCCTTCTTACGGCGCTACCGGAAGTTCCGGTGTTCTGTTTTTCCGGTCCGGGCGGAAACACTTCCGGGCGGAACCAAACTTCCCGAATTTTGGTTCCGCCCCTAAAGATCGTCACCTTGTGACATTATCATGAAGTGTAACCCTATGTATGAAGAAATATATATCATTGTCAGTTAGTAATTAGCTGTATTTCTGTAATAAAGATCCAAAGAAGTGAAGATGCAGCTTAAAGGGAGTAGAATTACAGTCCACTTCACCTGAACACGATAAATAATGGATTCAAGCCCACAGGTAATACTAGATCTCTGGTGATTGTTCTCTGTACAGACATTCCTGGAAGAGTCTGAACCCCGTTTTTCTTCAGTTCTGCATCAATGCGGAGGGAGATTATGCAGCATTTATCTTCAGCTCATGAGTGTGACCTGACTGATCATATTCAAGGAAAAGGGATCCACTGAACAACGACAGCGTGTTTGCGTAAAATCATCAAAACCACATTTTAAATTCTAAACTCGCCGACACCACATGGTTGAAACTTTTTCGTTTGCTGAATAATAAATTTGCCTTGACCCACAAAAAAGAGACATAGCCTACAGTAAGACGAGGTTACATACCAGAGTCAGTAATGGAGAACATCATCCTTCTCATTACAATAATTGGACCATGGGGAAGAGGAATGATCAAATGCTGAGAAAATAACCTACAGAAACACTATGATGGATTACAGACAAAAAAGAAAGCTGTCTTTTCTTACTATTGGATTAATATTTCTTTTGAGTGGCGTGGAATATGGTAAGTACATTTGACTAGTTCTCTTCTCTTCTCTTCTCTTCTCTTCTCTTCTCTTCTCTTCTCTTCTCTTCTCTTCTCTTCTCTTCTCTTCTCTTCTACAAAAAAATCCATTCAGCAAGATTGTTTGTTTGAATCGATAGTGTTTAATATCTTCAAGAAAGCCTTAAACTGTATTAATGGTGACTGTACTGATTGAATTTTGCACATCTACTGTTTAAATTGTCTTCTGTCTCTCTCCCAGCTGTCATTCTGCCCACTATATGGAGATATCTGCAGCTATTAGAGGCACCACCTTATTTTCTTGGCTTGGGTCTATCTGCGTTCAGCTTCAGTGCGCTGGTTTCTGGTCCAGTGTTTGGTCACTGGTCAGACAAGACCAGAGCTACAAAGACCATCATCCTTTTCTCCAATGTGTTTGAAATTGTTGGTCAGTACTGAAGAATGAAGATGTATAATGTGACGTGGGTTTTGAAATACATCAGAAATCCCTTGTTCTTGTGCAGTTATGATCTCTTTGAATTGCTCATTGCAGCACACTTTTCTTATAGGAAACTTCATGTATTTTATGGGATATTCAAAATGGCTTCTTCTGTCCAGCCGACTTGTTGCAGGTGAGGATATTTTGAAGTTGCACTGTTCTGTTAGTCCCAAAAAGATTGGTTTTTTAGTTAACTTCCCTGCTCCTGTGGTGCAAAACATCAACATTAATGCAATATGAAACATCAAACAGATACTAACAGAGAGATCTGTTGTTTGATTAATGATTTTCATTAGATTGTAATTAGTGCAGTGTTGAATCATCCTGACCAGACACAATAAGTGTAGATTTATGAATCTATTATGTATAATAAATTATAAAACATATACTATAAAATAAACACACACACACACACACACACACACACACACACACACACACACACACACACACATACACACACACAATTGCAAACCAAAATATCTAACCAACCAAGAGACTGTAATAATTTACAAATGTGATAACAGTTTGGTGTTTTATTTAAAGTGGTAATGTCAATAAAAAATTTAATATTTTTGAGTTATAAGATTTTCTTTTTGCTAATATTAGGGAACAAAATTGTGTTAAAACACAATGAAACCTTTGGAAACTGTATTCAAGTTTATTTGTATAGCGCTTTTTACAATACAAATCGTTACAAAGCAACTTTACAGAAAATTATGTTTCTACAATATTTAGTAATAGCTTATAAGTGTTGACTGTCAGTTTTTGTAGAAAAATTTATACAAGACTTGGTCAGCCAGATGATGAACATTTTTAATATTAATAATAATTAATAACTATTATATGATGCAGTCACACTTGTAGCAATATTTGTTAGTTCTGTTGTTGATTCAGGGTTAGCATCATCTGAGGTCCTCTGATGGTCAGCATCATCTCTTCTCAGGTGTTCTGGATCCAGACTGGAGCTTAAGGCAAAACATAGAAACAAATAGAGACATCATTAGCATAGCTGCTGTTCCAACAAAGTAAAATTAATTAGTTTAACCCAAGCTAAAGAATAAGAATGCACATTTGATCAGATACAACTACACTCAAATTCAAGATACATTATTCAAATGCTTGGCGAAAGAGATGCGTTTTTAATCTAGATTTAAACAGAGAAAGTGTGTCTGAACCCCGAACATTATCAGGAAGGCTATTCCAGAGTTTGGGAGCCAAATGTGAGAAAGCTCTACCTCCTTTAGTGGACTTTGCTATCCTAGGAACTACCAAAAGTCCAGCGTTTTGTGACCTTAGGGAGCGTGATGGATTGTAGTGTGGTAGAAGGCTAGTTAGGTACGCAGGAGCTAAACCATTTAGGGCCTTATAGGTAAGTAATGATAATTTGTAACTGGTACGGAACTTAATAGGTAGCCAGTGCAGAGACTGTAAAATTGGGGTAATATGATCATATTTTCTTGACCTGGTAAGGACTCTAGCTGCTGCATTTTGGACTACCTGTAGCTTGTTTATTGAAGAAGCAGGAAAACCACCTAGAAGTATGTTACAATAGTCCAGTCTAGAGGTCATGAATGCATGAACTAGCTTTTCTGCATCAGAAACAGACAACATGTTTCGTAGCTCGGCAATGTTTCTAAGATGGAAGAATGCAGTTTTTGTAACATGGGAAATATGATTTTCAAAAGACAAGTTGCTGTCTAATATAACTCCCAATATCTCTGTCTTATCCGAATTTAATTGGAGAAAATTATTGGTCATCCAATCTTTTACATTTTTAACACACTCTGTTAGCTTAGATAATTTAGAGGTTTCATCTGGTCTCGTTGAGATATATAGCTGAGTATCATCAGCATAACAGTGGAAGCTAATTCCGCATTTTCTAATAATATTACCAAGGGGCAACATGTATATTGAAAATACAAGGGGACCTAGGACGGATCCTTGTGGCACTCCATATTTTACTGATGATAAATGAGATGACACCCCATTTAAGTAAACAAAATGGTAGCGATCTGACAGGTAGGATCTCAACCATCTTAGAGCCTGCCCTTGAATACCTGTATAGTTTTGTAATCGATCTATGTGTATGTCATGATCTATGGTGTCGAATGCAGCACTAAGATCAAGTAAAACTAGAAATGAGATGCAGCCTTGATCTGACGCAAATAGCAGGTCATTTGTAATTTTAACAAGTGCAGTTTCTGTGCTATGGTGGGGCCTGAAACCTGACTGAATTTCTTCATACAGATCATTTTTGTGCAGGAAGGTGCTCAATTGAGCAGACACAGTTTTTTCTAAAATTTTAGACATAAATGGAAGATTTGAAATAGGCCTATAATTTGCCAGTTCACTAGGATCTAGTTTTGGTTTCTTAATAAGAGGCTTAATAACCGCCAGCTTGAATGGTTTTGGGACGTGACCTAAAGATAACGACGAGATAATATTGAGAAGCGGTTCTTCGGCTACAGGTAACAACTCTTTCAGTAATTTAGTGGGTACAGGATCTAATAAACATGTTGTTGGTTTAGATACAGTGATAAGTTTATTTAGCTCTTCCTGTCCTATATTTGTAAAGCACTGCAGTTTATCTTTGGGTGCGATGGATGAAACTGAAGTGTTAGATGCTGTAGAATCTACATTTCCTATTGTATTACTAATGTTATCTATTTTATCAGTGAAGAAATTAATAAAGTCATTACTATTTAACGTTGGTGGAATATTTGAATCAGGTGGTGTCTGGTAATTTGTTAATTTAGCCACTGTGCTTAATAAAAACCTTGGATTGTTTTGGTTATTTTCTATCAGTTTGTGGATATGCTCTGCCCTAGCAGTTTTTAGAGCCTGTCTATAGCTGGACATACTGTTTTTCCATGCAATTCTAAAAACTTCCAAGTTAGTTTTTCTCCATTTGCGTTCAAGACTACGAGTTTCTTTCTTGAGAGAGTAGTTATTACTGTTATACCATGGCACAGTACGTTTTTCTCTAACCTTTTTCAATTTGATGGGGGCAACAGCTTCTAATGTATTAGAGAAAATAGTTCCCATGTTGTTAGTCATTTCGTCTAATTCATGTGTATTTTTGGGTACAAATAGCAGTTGAAATAGATCAGGCAGGTTATTTGCGAATCTGTCTTTGGTGACTGGAACAATAGTTCTGCCCAGACGGTAACGCTGAGACATATAGTTAATATCAGTTATACGCAGCATGCACGATACAAGGAAATGGTCTGTAACATCATCACATTGAGGTACGATATCTATAGCAGTAAGATCGATTCCATGCGATATAATTAAATCTAGTGTATGATTAAAACGATGAGTGGGCCGGGTGACATTTTGCTTGACTATATCAAAGCTTAATTATTTTGGGTTGTTACACATACATAATTTAGCAGATATGCCAAGTCAAAGGAGCTCTCAAAAAAGCTCATGAACTGACTTATTGTAAAGCTGGCATCCACAGTACCACACTTAAATTCACTGCAGACTGCATGGCTAGGAGCTTGATTTAATACACCTGTGGCACTGGGCTTGATTGAAACACCTGATTCAATAATTAAGAGGTGTGTCACAATATTTTTATCCATATATGTGTCCGTCTAGGATACTGTATGCTGATGTTGCATGAATAGTCATACATAACTTCTGTAGCAGAGAAAGGTGGAGCTGGGGAGGTGAAGGGTTTTGCTGTAGCAGGACCAGCTTACATCAAACAATGAACCAGACTATCATTGGCTGCAGAATTAGAAGAGGCCTTTCAGTTCACACACACACACACACACACACACACACACACACGCACACACACACACACACACACAGTTATATATTTAACGTTGTATATTTGATATTTTATTTATATAATTAATACATTATATAATTTAATATATTACATGTGATATAATGTATTGTAACATAGATTCAGAATTGGGAGCAAAATGAAGTGGGGAAAAAAGTCCTAATAAAAATACATTCATTTTCTGTATGCGAAATATAATTTCTATACATTTTTATATCGTAATAAATAAATAGATAAATAAATAAAAATGTCTATATTTCCATGAATGCTGAGTGCATCACACATAAACTACTTCATGCATCCATCAGGTATTGGAGCAGGAGCGGGTTCCTCTATTTTTGGATTCCTCACACGCACTACTCTCCCTGATGAGCGAGCTGGAGTCTTTGCTGCTGTCATGGCGTGCCGTCAGGCTGGACTTCTGATCGGTGAGTCAGTGTTCTACAACATAATAAATGGCAAAAGCACTTTCTTCCATTTAAAATTTACTCAATGTGCTTTTTTTCACTTTCAGGTCCTGCTTTCAATATCTTTCTAAGGTTGTGTGATTTCAAACTGGGTCCATTTGTTGTAAATAAGTACACCTCGCCTGGGGTAAGTCTGTTTTTGACTCATTTCTTATTAATTTACTTGAATTCTCAAACACATTATGTTGCACATAATGATTGATGCCGCTTGGAAACACTGCACATTTTGGATGTCTCCTTTATGTAACAGACCTGACTGAGATCATAATTAGAGTTAGTATTATTAGGGCATGGGTGGGTAAAATGATTTAATGGTCCTTGGCAAACATGAACTAACAATGAAAAGTTGGTAACAAAGACTAATAAATATTGTAATAATGTATTACTTAGTTATTGTGAGTAAATGCATTAACTAATGTTAACTAACGAGACTTTATTGTAATGTGTTACAAATTAAATTAAATTAAAAACACAGGAAACTAACAAGAAAAAAACATTTAAAACATGACACAGATATGTTCTTTGGGAAATTAACCAGTAAGTAATTTACTTATTTATTGTTTGTTTCTTTGTTTATAATTTTTAAGCCCTTTTATGTAAGTTAGCCTGTTTTTTAAAGCTTGCTGTCTTTGTGCCCTTTTTGTCCAAGATCTTCATGTGCGGGATGTGGGTGCTTATGCAGTTTGCAGTAATGGTTCTGTACTGGGACATCCCACCACTGGACTCCTTCCCTGAGCAGCACATGCCCCTCAGAGAGGTCAGAGGTGAAGAAGATGAGCCGCTCATGAGTCTAGAGGATGAACACATGGCTGCAGCAGAGGACTCGTATGGCTCCGTCAGTCCAGAACAGACAGAGACCCAGCTCTCATCTGAACTCCCACCTTCTCCTCCAGATTCCCCCTCTCTAGACACCTCTGACCCCTTTGAAAACTTCAGTGCCAGTCAAGGTGAAGCCCAGAGTTTATTGTCAAATGACAAAAGTGCAGTGTGTGTGTGTGTTTGGCAGAGAATTTTGAGTTGGTGTGGCATTGATTCCTTCCTTTTTGTATCCGAGGTGCTAATCTGAGAGAGTAGTGGCCTGAAAAAGCTTTATTGATCAACTCATTCTGTCTTTGCTCTACGATTGCAGTATGTGTGTGTGTGTGTGTGTGTGTGTGTGTGTTTGTGTGTGTGTGCGCATGGTAGATATCTCCATTATATTCAATCATGTCTCAGCAGCTTTGAAATGCCTGAGATCTACAGAGTTCTCTCTCTTTCGCTCTGTAGAGTTTCTGAGGGAGGAGGTGGTGGTTCTCCTCACCGCTCAGTTCATCACTCTCTTCAATCAGACAGCACTCGAGGTAAAAGTCGTCATCAACCTCATGTAACTACTTTTTTCAATGTGGCACAAGTGGCAGTGCTGGTTCACTTGTTGTTGTCAGATGAAAAAAAGGGATTAGCAACAAGTGCTTAATAAAGCTAACCTGCTCTTCTTATGAAACCAAAAATATTAGGCCACATTAGAGCTTTCAAGCCATTACCAACAAACTTCAGACAGCACAGACTTTCAGAATATTCTGACTTGGTATGCTATAATAGATCCCATTTATGGAACCATTAGCAAAGCCTAGCTACTAGTTTAGTACATTGTAGCAATATGCTGAAACATGCTAACAACATACATCATGTTCAAACATACTAGCAGTGTGCTAAAATATGTTAGATATGTTCTAGCAACATGTTAAAAATGTTAGTAGTGTGATAAAACATGCTTTATCATAGTGTTAACAATATGCTTGCAAGATTTTGCTAGCAACAAACTATGATAGCAGTATGTTAAACACACTAAAAGCATGGAACCAACGTTGTCAACATAAGTCGTGTTATTTATATATATATATATATATATAAACTGGTTATAGAGTTCAAATGTTTCTTTTCATTATCTTTTATCAGATATATAATGCTTAGTTTTATTCTTTCACACTAAATCAAATTTCTATATGAAAGATCATATGCTAGATAAATTATAATCTTGCATTTACTTAACATCGCCTGAAGAAAATGTGAGTGATGTTTACTAATGTAAAAATATGCTATTAGTTGTTCTGATCTGTTTTAAGCTTATTGCTATGTGGTTTCTAGGGTGTTCTGAATAGTTGATGTCTGTGTTCTCTCATCTCCAGACCATGGTGACCCCTCTGACGCAGAAGTACTTTGGCTTCGGTGAGCTGGGGAACAGTGTGATGTACAGTCTGTGTGGGGTGGAGGTAATTGCAGGCTTCTTCCTGGTGCGCTGGCTGAGCCGTGTGCTGGAGGACCGGGTGGTGCTGGCGGTGGGGCTGCTCATCTGCAGCGTGGCTTGTGTCTGGTGCCTCATCTTTCTGGCCAATCCACAAGGTGTGTGTGTGGCAGACGTCCAGAGAAACTGGCATACACCTGGGCATGGACAGACACAATATGCCTGCTCAGTTTGGTGCCAACTCAATGAAATGCATTATTAGTTTGGAACTGCTTTAAATTGATCTATCTATCTATCTATCTATCTATCTATCTATCTATCTATCTATCTATCTATCTATCTATCTTTCTATCTATCTATCTATCTATCTATCTATCTATCTATCTATCTATCTATCGTCTGTGATATTCTGGCTTTCATTCTCAATTCGATATGTCTTTTGTTAGGTGGCTTTGCATTCGAGTTGATTGAGTTCATCATCGGAGTGTTCCTGCAGTTACTGGGACTTCCTTTCGTTGCAGTGTCTCAGGTGTCTCTCTTTTCTAAGGTTACAGCTGAGAAAACACAAGGTGAGAAACAAAGAGAAGTCCACTGAGAATACAAAAAGAGACAGAAGAAAAAGATAGATGAGATCTTGAGTAAACATGTAACACTCATGTTTGAGTGTTTAAGTGTCACTTATCGTCACTGGTTAGATATTCAAAACAATGTGCTGTTTATTTAATGACTTTGTGTTGTGTGTGTGTGTGTGTGTGTGTGTGTGTGTGTGTGTGTGTGTGTGTGTGTCTGCAGGCTTTAGTCAGGGTGTACGGCGTTCAGTCGGGGGTCTTGCCACCATTCTCGGGCCCCTCTGGGCAGGGGGTCTAATAGGAAATTTATATGTGATGCTGGGTATGATGATGCTCCTACTGACCCTCATCATGGTGTGTAGACTCATTATGACTGATTCTGAAAATCATCAGAGATTTCCCTTAGTTTGTCATCATAACCACATTTACCAGCTCAAATATAGTTACATTTACTGATTTGTGCAAACAGCCACTATTATAGATCCCTCTTTGTTTGAGATTGTAGAGTCATTAGAGTCTCTGGCCTTTTTATTTTAAAAAGGTGATTTAGAAATAAGTAAAAATGTTAGATTTTAAACATTTTATCAGACAGTGATTCCTATCAAGTGTTAACAAATTGTATTGTGCTATATCAAGCAACTTTATTATTATAACATTAAGTTGTTGTGTTACTTCAAAAAAGTAACAGGGTTGACAGTGACAAGATTGGGATTGGTTTTTTTCTAATGTTTTTTGTCATTTCTAGACTTGTGCCCAAGCTACTGACACTTCAAGGGGTCTAGCATACAAGTTTAATGTTGAAATTCTCATGAGTTGTGAATTATGTCCATATTGAATTTGTTATTTTTATATTTATTTTTTATTAGTAATTATTTTCTATAAAAAAATCATAGTAACAGTGGTGACAATTCAAGATGGTTCCTTTTGACAAACCCAAAGTGAATACACAAATAAAAAGACAATTAATTTGTCCAGTTTATTTGTAGATGTATTTTTTTATAGTGCCTTATTTTTATAAAAAGATTGTTATGATGGCAACAGGGTTTTTTAATATTTAAAAAAAGAAAAAAAAAGAAAATAATATCTAAAATCCATATATATTCTGTATATATATATATATATATATATATATATATATATATATATATATATATATATATATATATATATATATATATATATATATATATATATGTATTAAGGAAAATAAATAAAAATAAAATAAATTTACAAAATAAAATGACAGAATTTTAAATTATCTAAACAAAAGTCTATGTCATTTGTGAAATGACCCTTTAAAACTGAGACTAACTGGTGGATGTTGTGGTCAGATCATGATGGTGTTGTCCTATGAGAAGCTGGTGGAGCTGCCCAGGGTTGAGCATGCAGAGGACTCAGAGAACGGAGGATAGACGCCACCCTTCACTACACACGATACAGGTGACACAGTGAACTTACATCGTTTACTGGGTTATTGTGTAAATAAGAACATTCAAACATTCAGAGCAATATTTTGATAGTGCCACAGCATTTGCCATCACTGTCTGTCTTACAGTTGTCTCTGTGTGTTAAGCTTGTATAATAGAACCCTTATGAAAAACTAGAGGGCATAATTGTATTGAATGTGCACTTGTAGTGTCCTGATGTGTACTTCTTTTTCACAAGGGAAATTATTTTGACATGGAAACAATACACATTTCATCTTTAAAGAAAATGTGTTTATCTGTTTTACTGTGTAGCGTCTGTATTAGTGTGACTGGTTGTTTGAACATTGACAGAAATTCCACTCATAACTTTTATTTTGTCTGTGTTGAGTTAAACCGACACAGACTCCAGCCATGCAGCTTTAAACCACATTATAGAAACTGCTCAGAATGGAAAACAGGACAAAATATGGTGCTAAAAGCAATGAAGTGGGCCATTGAATAATAAATCCTATAATCCGCTAGCGACAGTCAACATTATGACTCAAAATCACACTCTTTGCAGAATGACAAAAGCTGTCATTGGTAAATGAATCTATCTGTGTGATTTTCATATTTCAGCACAGATCAAGAGCCCCTCTCTCTGCGGTCTGTCTGCCAAAGCTGAGCGCTCGTGTGGGGCTGTACAGAGCAGATGCTGAAACAGTGGGAGATAAGAGACCCTGCCAGGACTAGCAGACCGCAAACAGCGAGAAGGGCGCACACACAACCACACACACACACACACAAACACACACACACACACACACACACACACACACACACACACACTTATTTTGTTTGGTATAACGTATCCTTAAATCTGACATATTTTGGTTAAATACTGAAGTTTTTACATTATGTATTTTTATGATTAGTTTTCCTCATAATTTCTGATTTCATTTAGCATAGTCAACGTATTTACTGTGTGACTCTTTTAATGTAAATAAATGTCTTATGGTTTGAAGATCTCCTGATAAACTATTATGAAAGACCGTGGCAATTTGTATCGAATGAACACATGATGGCACTATTGCCCTTTAAAGAGACTGACGTTGAAAAGAACTGCAGGATTCTATGCATGAGTATGTGTGTGTGTGTGTGTGTGTGTGAATTTTTTCCAAAAACAAATGATACATGCAATTATTCTGCACAGACCTTCGGTCATTCCTTTATCTTAAGAGGGAAACTGAATATTTATGCGTCCTCTGGTGCGTATGATCTGCTGTTTGTAGATTGTTTTGAAATATTATTACTGTAAACTCATTCAAATCTGTGTTAACCAAATATAGACACTTTGAATGAATCAATACCAACATCATTGTGGTGTCCTCTCATTTAATAGCTTTTTTTCTAAATGTAAATGCTATAAATATAAATTATCACTGATATTTTATTTGTGAGTTGTAAGTAATTGGTATGAGTTCAGTAATGTATTTCATCTCTGTTTTAGCTGGGATCTTTATCTTTTGGCTTAATATGCATTATTTAATGCAGGGGTGTCAAACTCAATTCCTGGAAAGCCGGAGCCAACCCTGCTCCAACACACATATCATGTAGTTTTCAAATAAGCCTGAAGGACTTGATTAGTTGGATCAGGAGTGTTTAATTAGGGTTGAATCTAAAGTCTGCAGGGTTCTGGTCCTCCAGGAATTGAGTTTGACACCTCTGATTTAATGTATAGCTATCATTAATTTGTGTCATAATACACTGGCATTAATGTAGTAAACAAGTCAACACACTGTTGCCATGGCGTTTATGGCATCAATGAAACTGTTTACAGTGGCCCAAGGTTATTGAAAGGCTACTAATTTATTTTTTGACTGATATCTCTTCAATTATGAGGGTGATTGTGTAAATTGTGTCAATTTAAAGGGATAGTGCACCCAAAAATTAAAATACTTTCATCATTATTCATTCACCCTCAGGTTGTTCTAAACCTGTACGCATTCTTTCTTTTGTAAAGAAAGAATATCCTGTGGGATGTTGACTTCAATTGTGCCCATATAATAGAAGTCAGTGGGAACCGAAACTCTTTCATGTTCCACAGAACAACAAGAGGCTAAGTAAGTACTGACAGCATTTTCATTTTTGGGTGAACTATCCCTTTAATTGTTCATTTTGCTGTGAAAGGAAATGCTGCAATAACGTGCTATGGTCTCCCATTTGACCAAACCCAGAGAGACAGGAAAATGGTCCATTCCACTCAGTATATTGCAGAGCAATAAGCATTTAACCTTTCACCCCTCAATCCACATGATCTCATAATCCTGCAACAGCTCTGTGTGAAAGACAATTATAATCCCAATCCCACATACGTGTTCACATCTGTAGAAGGGATGAGCAGGAAGAGCGTTAACACACACACACTGTGAGAAGGCGGCACAGTGATCACTGTAATTGAGAGCAATTGTGACAGTTATAATCATGACACTGTCATAAATCTGACAGACATTAAACGTCTGATGTCTTCTGATAGCCACTCAGCTCTGTCACCAATATTAAAAAGAAAATTTATTTTCTGATAGCTTTACTGTTTATGAGTGACTTTCCTACGCAGGTCACACCATCTAGAAAACATCATGTTTTTATGTTATTGAGAAGCATTGCATGGACATCACAGTATAATGACATAAATGACAGAGGGGGGAAAAGAAAAAAAAACAAGCTTTTTTAGTAAATTAATGCCAACTTTTTATCCTATGGGATGTTCGGCATCAGAATAATGGGTTGCCAGTTGTTTGGCATTTGCGTTCAAGAGGCTTACGTGCCATCTCAGCACAGCTCCTCTCTCTTCATTTGAAAATGTCATGTGGAACCAGCAGGTTGTGGCCACGGCAACATCACAGAATAACATTTCTCAAATCCTATTTGACAAATATGTGTCAGACGTCATAAGCAGCTCGGGATTAAACATCTTGGCCAAACGTGTTTAGCATAACGCAGAGTGTAACCCGAAAAAGTTCAGGCCAGTGCTACAAGAGAATTGGAGAATGGATCAAAGAGTTGGATTTGTAACTTTAAAGGGAAAAGACAGGAGAGAAGCATTCAGCATATATTGCTCATGTTCGTAGTATTGAGTGAAGAGTACTTGTGGAGGTAGTATTTGTGGAGGATGAAAATCAGCTAAATTATTGTAAGTAATTGGTTTATGATTGGTTTATGAACCACATTTGGAGCAATTATCAGAAATGAAATCCCATTTCTGCAGCAGGAGGTAAAGCAATTAGTTCTGCGCTATTGCTGCACTCAGTACATTATATGAATGTAATGTCAAACACTCATAACAACCTCCAAACCAAGACTATCCTCTCTTCTCTTCTCAAAACAACAAAAAATAATGATTTGCTCTGACACCATGAGACACAGCCTTCATCCCAAAAGCAAAAGTTGCTAACATGAAAAAGTTAAAATTGGTTGGAATAGCTGTAAAACCCATTAAACCGAGATTTTGTCAGACTGAGATGAACTCAGATGAACTTTCCTTAAAAAATGAAAAATGTTTCACCTCTGGGAGGTCAAACTAAATCATATATATGTTTTATGTATTTTATATGCAATAGTTGCAATATATGCAATTTTTTCAACCCTGTTCAAAAAAATTGTGTGTCAAAGTTTAAGAGCCTGATTCTCTGCAAAAGCTGGAGAAAACAGCTGTGTGTCTGTTTTTTTCTTTCTTACAATAAATTGGGTAACAGGCTTGAACAAATGCATTCAACATAATAAATTGTGTAAATACTGGATTTTTACAGTTAAATGAAAATGTATTATGAATATATTTTAAATGCAATTATTTGTGAATAATTAAAGGTCCCATTCTTCATGATCCCATGTTTCAAACTTTAGTTAGTGTTTAATGTTGTTGTTAGAGTATAAATAATATCTGTAAAATTCTAAAGCTCAAAGTTCAATGCCAAGCAAGATTTCATTTTATTTAACAGAATTCGCCTACAACGAACAACCATTTTGGACTACATCCCTCTAGTTTCTGCAGTAATGACGTCACTAAAACCGTTTTTTGACTAACCTCTGCCCACATGAATACACAAAAAAGGGGGCGTGGTCTTGTTGCGGTCCGACGGACAAGAGGAAGAGCTGCATTTGTGTTTGTCGCCACATCGTCGAAACGATGTTATTTTCATCTCGGAGTCCAATCACCTGTGTTTGGGCTTCCCAGGGACGCTGTACTTAGAGATCAATGGTTACAATTTATGTTTCGGTTCCCGAAAATTATAATCCACATGTAAAACTATGTGCAGCACATTTTGCTGAGGACAGCTTCCTCAATCTCAATCAGTTTAATGCCGGATTCGCACAAAGATTATTCTTGAAAGATGGAGCAGTTCCCTCTTTGTCTGGAGAAGGCATTGTTTATAAACCACAACCGGTAAGTGTATTTTATTATTTAATTTGGTGCGTTTGAAAGTTTCTGTAACTTATTACACAAAGGGGAATGCTGTTTAGCTTTGTTAACTAGATGTTAGGGCTGTGCAAAAAATCGAATGCGATTTTCATGCGCATCTTGTCAGTAAAAACGCTCCTGTGATTATAAGTACATCTCCAGCAAGTGCGTTCAGATCAGGATTGCCAGGTTTTCAAAACGAATCCTGCCCACTTGCTTCTCAAAACTAGTCCAAAACTAGCCCAATCGCATTTCCAGGAGGGCAAAGTTCGCTCAGCTGCTGTCGAATCACAACACAGGAACCGCTGGCACAATCAGAACTCGGTACGTATTTCTGAAGGATGGACTTCATAGAACAAGGAAGTCATCAACATGTTTTTATGACAGTGAAAACAGCGGTATACAGATAAGTGAATTGTGTGAAAAATACTGTGTTTTTTTACACGCGAAACATGAACACATGTTATATTGCAAATGTGAAAACACAATCTAAGCTTTAAAAAAAAACACAAAAAACGGGACCTTTACGTGCATTTTAATTTTCTGACCCAATTAAGGAGGTCTAAATGTAAGTGCATACTTTACACACACGCAAACACACACACACACACACACACACACACACACAAACAAACACACAAATTACATAATTACCACTATTGTCTTTTAAATATGGTGAAAATGAACTGACCAATTGTTAGGGACCAATCAAGCTCGGTCCCATCCACCAGTCACACCGTTCACACTCACCTGAGTATTGATCAACACCTGTTCCCAATCAGCACCGTCACTTTCCAGCACATAAAATCCATCTCACAACAGCACTCCAACGTCAAGCCTCGAATAGGACAGACCACTTACCTGCCTATCGTCATACCCCATTCCAAGTTCGCGGAAGAGAAGTATACTTATCTGAAGATTGTAAAATTCTGTGTCTCTGTTGATCTTCTTCCAGATCCGCTAGATGATTCCGGATCTGATCTCCTAGCTCCTGTGTATCCCCAGACTCGGTTTCCATCCAAGCTGTCTATTCCTGTGAGGGAAAGGACCAAGTCTTAATTACCTTTATCCACTAAGATACAACGTATTGCACCGCGGCTACTCACCTGCTTACCTCCGATGCCTCGGGTGAACGCTACCAACTTCACCACAGATTCACCTCATCACTCATCTCGCACTTTAATCTTGTAAATAAACACTTTGTTTGGATTCACTTCCCTTGTCTCCGAGTGTGTATCCTGACAGAAGGCTTGACCTAAATACCGTCATGGATCCAACACAACCAGAAATCACTCCACCGCAGAGCACAGCTGGCCATTCCAACGCTTCCGCATCATCCGCTCCTTCGCTGATGTACATTGCTAGCCCGACATCTAGACCAGCGCCCTTCTCTGGCAGGGCGGAGGATTGCAATGGTTTTCTGCTTCAGTGTTCACTGGCCCTGGAGCAGCAACCACATCAATATTCCACAGAGAGATCCAAGATATCTTTTATTGTGCAACAATTATCCGGGCCAGCTCTTAGATGGGCAGAAACCCTCTGGTTCCAGGAAACTCCAGTTACAGCAACCTTACACAGTTTTATAACACATTTTAAAGAGGTGTTCGGCCGGCCAGTGGGAGATTCCTCCGTCAGCGATCAGCTCCTGCAACTCCGACAGGGTAAAGATTCAGTATCTGAGTATTCGTTGAAATTCAGAACCCTGGCCTCAGCTAGTGGGTGGAACGAAAAGGCACTGATCACAGTGTTTCAAAGGGGGCTTAATCCCACACTCCGTTTACAACTAGCCATTTATGATGACAACATGGGATTAGAAAAATTTATGCAGCAAGCCCTACGAGTGGATCAGCGATCCCAAGGTTGTTACCGTGAAATTCCGAACCAGGTTTTCACTCCTCATATGAATCTCACTGAACAAGGAGAAACACAAGGGGTGGAGCGGATGCAAGTTGAAACCAGCAGATTATCCCAAGCAGAGAGGAAACGTTGCTATGAACTCAAGCTCTGTTTATATTGTGGAAATCCAGGCCATTTTCTACGATTATGTCCATCTCGTCCTCCTCGCTTGATGGTGAGTTCGATTTTCAATACCCCCTCCGTATCCTCTCCACTCATGATCTCAGTGACATTAATGTCTCCTAGTTTCAACGTTTCAGTCTATGCCATTTTTGATTCCGGGTCAGCAGGGGATTTCATCTCGGGAGAATTATCGTCCAGACTCAACCTCAAGAGAATTACCACTCCGAAGCCATACTCCATCCACGCCGTAACTGGAGAGATCAACAATAAGGGGTATGTCAACTACCAGATCAACCCAGTTATATTGTGTGTAGAGAGAGAACACCAGGAATGTTTTCATCCTTTTATTCTTGAAAATTGTCAAACCGAAATTATCCTAGGTCGTCCGTGGCTGATTCGCCATCAACCTGAGATCGACTGGAGAACGGGTAAAATCATTCGCTGGGGTTGCAAGTGCTGCTTAACATGCTTAAATGATCATCCTCAAATCACAAATGAATTATCTAACTCAGTCCACGTGAATTCGACCTCTATTGAAAGTCCCAACGAGAAACTTTCAGTGATCATACCACCATGCTATTCTTCCTTTGCCGACGTATCTAGCCCTGTGGAGGCCTCCAAACTACCTCCACATAGACCTTGGGACTGCGCTATTGAGTTAATGCCGGGTGAACCTGTTCCCAGAGGTCGAATATACTCCTTATCCATTCCAGAACAAGAAGCCATGCAGAAATATGTCCAAGAGGCCCTACAGCAGGGGACATTCGACCTTCTACTTCTCCTGCAGCTGCCAGTTTCTTTTTTGTTCCTAAGAAGGATGGAGGATTAAGGCCTTGTATAGATTACCGAGCCCTAAATAAGATTACGATTAAGTTCAGCTATCCCCTCCCGCTTGTGCCTTCCGCTCTGGAACAGCTCAGAGAGGCTACCATGTTCACCAAACTGGATTTGAGGAGCGCCTATAACCTGATCAGAATTCGGGAAGGTGATGAGTGGAAAACCGCGTTCATAACACCAGCAGGACACTACGAGTATCTGGTCATGCCTTAGGGGTTGGTAAATGCTCCCTCAGTCTTCCAGAGTTTTATGGATTAGGTGCTTCGAGACTTCTTGAATCGTTTTGTGTTAGTATATATTGATGACATCCTCATTTTCTCTAAAGATCCCTCCGACCATCAACACCACGTCTCTCAGGTGCTCCAACGACTTCGGGAATTCTCACTGTTCCTCAAAGCGGAGAAGTGCACATTTCATCAGGAATCTGTTGACTTCCTGGGATATCGTCTGAGCAGGAGAGGAGTGGAAATGGATGATGGTAAAATCAGTGCAATCACCACCTGGCCCGTTCCCAATTCTGTGAAAGAGTTACAATGATTTCTTGGCTTTGCAAACTTCTATCGTCGATTCATTGATAAGTATAGTATGATAACAGCCCCATTGACCTCCCTTCTGAAAGGAAAACCCAAAGTCCTCAATTGGAATCCAGAGGCCCAAAGAACATTCACTGCCTTGAAGACAGCTTTTACCACGGCCCCATTGCTCTGTCATCCAAACCCCGATAAGGTATTCATCCTGGAAGTCGATGCATCGACTACAGGAGTTGGAGCCATACTCTCACAACATCAAGAAAATTCAACCAAACCCAAGCCTTGTGCTTTCTTCTCGAAGAAGTTGTCCTCGGCAGAGAGCAATTATGACATTGGGAATCGAGAACTTTTAGCAGTCAAACTTGCACTTGAGGAGTGGAGACATTGGTTAGAGGGAGCCAGACACCCATTCATAGTGTTAACAGACCATAAGAACTTACAGTATCTGAAGGAAGCAAAGAGACTAAACCCCCGTCAGGCTAGATGGGCTTTGTTTTTTACCCGCTTCCATTTCACAATCTCTTATCGTCCCGGGTCAAGAAACACTAGAGCGGATGCCTTGTCACGTATCCATTCCCCAGAAGAAGTTACAGGCGAAGCTGAAACCATTCTTCCTGTCAAGATATTCGTCAATCCCATTCAATGGGACCTAAATGATCAGCTCCAGGAAGCATCAAGAGGTCTACCTACCCCTCCTGAATGCCCTCCAGACAAGACTTATGTTCCCGAAGCTTTCCGCATAGCTTTGATCTCCTCTGCTCATTCCTCAGTAGGGACTGGCCATCCTGGGGCTACTAAGACTTGCACAGCGATCCAACAGAAGTATTGGTGGCCAGGTATGCACCAAGAGGTTAAGGAATTCATCCAAGGTTGCCAACTCTGTCCGCTATGACCAAGGTTCCTCGACACTTACCCTCAGGGAAGCTGTTACCACTACCCATTCCACAACGTCCCTGGTCCCACCTCGGAGTAGATTTCGTCACTGATCTACCACCCTCTGAAGGGAATACATGTATTCCTTTTGCCATCGACAGGTTCTCTAAAGCCTTTAAACTAATTCCCCTCAAAGGTCTCCCTACAGCCTTTAAAACTGCAGAATTACTCTTCGAGCACGTATTCCGAAACTTTGGAATCCCGGAGGACATTCTGTCTGATAGAGGACCGCAGTTCATCTCTAGGGTTTGGCTAGCTTTCTTCTCACTCCTGAATGTAACAGTGAGTCTGACATCCGGGTACCATCCACAAACGGATGGGCAGACGGAGCGCAAGATCCAAGACGTCAGTCGTTTCTTGCGTACATTCTGCCATAACAACCAAAGCATATGGAGCAGATATCTGATTTGGGCAGAATATGCCCAAAATTCCCTCCGTCAAGTATCCACTAACCTCACGCCATTCCAATGTATTCTGGGTTTCCAACCCCCGTTATTTCTATGGTCAGGAGAGCCTTCAGAAGTACCTGCAGTAAATCAATGGTTTCAGCAAAGTGAAGAGGTTTGGAACCAAGCCCACCAACACCTTCAACAAGCAAAAACGGTTTGTAGATGTCCGCAGACAACCGAATCCAAACTACCAGCCTGGTCAACTGGTATGGCTTTCCACAAGAGACATTCGCCTACGTCAACCCTGTAAAAAACTGAGCCAAAGATATATCGGGCCATTTCCTATACTAGAACAAATCAACCCAGTCACTTACAAACTCCAACTCCCTGCCGAGTATCGGATTCACCCCACATTCCATGTCTCTCTCTTGAAACCACACTACTCACCTGTGCCTGTTCACTCCACAGATCCGGTCTCTGAAGACAGCCCCCAATTACCGCCCATTGAAACCGATCCCATCTATACAATTAAGGAAATATTGGACTCCCGACGTCGGGGTGGTCGCCTCGAATACCTGGTGGATTTGGAGGATTACGGACCAGAAGAGAGGTGTTGGGTACTTCGAAATGATATCCTTGATCCAAATCTACTGAATGAGTTTCACAAACAAAACCCTCAAAGACCGGCTCCACGACCCCGAGGCAGACCCCCACGACGTCGGGGTCCTTGGTCCATTGGCATGGACCCTGGAGGGGGGGGGGGGGGGTAATGTTAGGGACCAATTAAGCTCGGTCCCATCCACCAGTCAGCGTTCACACTCACCTGAGTATTGATCAACACCTGTTCCCAATCAGCACCGTCACTTTCCAGCACATAAAATCCATCTCACAACAGCACTCCAACATCAAGCCTCGAATAGGACAGACCACTTACCTGCCTATCGTCATACCCCATTCCAAGTTCGCGGAAGAGAAGTATACTTATCTGAAGATTGTAAAATTCTGTGTCTCTGTTGATCTTCTTCCAGATCCGCTAGATGATTCCGGATCTGATCTCCTAGCTCCTGTGTATCCCCAGACTCGGTTTCCATCCAAGCTGTCTATTCCTGTGAGGGAAAGGACCAAGTCTTAATTACCTTTATCCACTAAGATACAACGTATTGCACCACGGCTACTCACCTGCTTACCTCCGATGCCTCGGGTGAACGCTACCAACTTCGCCACAGATTCACCTCATCACTCATCTCGCACTTTACTCTTGTAAATAAACACTTTGTTTGGATTCACTTCCCTTGTCTCCGAGTGTGTATCCTGACACCAATGTACTAAAATCATCTTTAATGTCATTTTTTTTAATTGAAACTTGTCATGTATGTCACAAATAACTACTATGGCTGAAATTATAATCAAATAGGTTACATCAAATAGGTTATGTGTCAGTACATCAAAATGAGTGCACTTTCAAGAATGACCAAATAAATAGATTACTAAATAAAACAAAAAGATTTAAAATATAATTGTAAATACCTCTATATTCCTTTCATAGACTTTTATGATTTGAAGTGCAATACAAGGGCACATTCAATACAATTGAGTGCACTGCTTTTTAACAAAGGACACCATACACCTTCAAGGCTTTACACTTTACATGAAGAATTTCAAAATGACTTTCACAGCAAAAATCAACGGTTGGTTTTGCTGTTCTAGGGTGTTTTCTAAGCATCCTCGATTTTCATGTCCAGCTCTGTGGAGCAAAACCCACGTTTGTTGTGTCTAAAATGTCATCAGCATTGTTTTTCGTACTGATTAGCTGTGATTGGTTTCTGTGGGAACTCAGATGGACATTTCTGTGCTGTGCTTTTTTTTAACAGCCTCTTGATTGAATTAGAAGTGCACATGGAAGTTATTACAAATTGATAAGGACTCCGTGGGAGGTCAACAAGAGATCGATGACTAATTGCATTATGGTCGTCATCTTGAAGGGCACAGAAGATCCACATACACACAAACACCCATGGCTTGAAAAACAAGGGCTGTCCTTCACGAGATCTTAAACCACATTACCTGTGCTCATATGAGAGAAAAATACCTTTCATTAGCTCACTCATGCAGCATCAGTTGAAAAACGGTACAAAAAAATCAACCTTGAAGTGATGCAGCCCCCTCCATTTGTCTTCATTCTGTTTGGCAGGTAATCTATTAGTTTTAATAATCCCTGCTGCCATATTGCGAGCCAAGAAGCCATGTTGCCGGGGCTTGTGCCCAGGACTTCATCCACCCTAGATAAGTCATTATGACAATATGAGCCAGTCAACCAGTAAGATGTTTCCTTTCGCTGAATGTTATCATGAAAATAAATCTAGTGGGATGATATTAAAAAGCCTAAGATTGACCAAAAGACCCTCCTTGTAAATTAATGTTGCCAAACACATACTTTACAATATTCAGAAGTCATCAATTGATGTTTTATACATATATGTAGGTGCAAGGCTTAAAAAAAAAGAAGAAAAAAAAAGAAGCACACATCAAGGTTACGTTGAGGCACATTGAAAGTAAATTGGGCCAGTTTGTGTGGAATTTAAAGGCAGAAATGTGAGGCTTAGAATATAATTAAAACATAAATTCTTCTGTTATTCCCAATTATTTGTGCTGTAAAACTGTTAAAGACATCATTTTGATGCTAATTTGGGGGGTTTTAGGGTTTACGCATCTTGTTGTCATGGCAACAAAGTTTAGAACTGAATATACAAACTTATCGACAAACTTGTTCTTTACGTCTTGTGGCAATTTTACTGAATCAGTATTTTAATGTTTATCGATTGGCCCATTTATTTCTACTGTCAGTGCCTCAAAGAATATTTAATATTTACAAAGTTTTAACATAAACAAATAAACTTAATGTGATGCATATTTGTGAATGAAATAAATGAAAAAAAAATACATTTTGCATCAATTTGATTTCATTCAATTATTATTATAAATATCCATCAGATTAAGTTTATTAGTTTATGTGAAAACTACATAATATAGTACTATAATGCAATTTATTTATTTATGTATGGTTTGTTTGTTGTTGTTATTATTATTACTACTACTTCTAATAAGAGGAGAGACTAGCATGAATAAATCTTTGTGGTTATCAATATTATGCCACAAATGTGTTCTCGTACTGAACCAAGAATATTCCTTTAAAGTAATCCATTTTGTTCCTGTGCGTTTGCAAGAGTCCAACTTTGCATAATTCCTCCTCTGCCTTCATCTTGAGTAATACTTCACATGACTAATCCACTTGTTACTTTTAGTTAATGGCTTGCCTGACACCTTCACTAATCACCTCGGCCCCATACAGATAGCAGCACAGCATAAAATATCTCACTACTGTGTATCAATGTATTATTTAAAAGTCATTTATATTTAATGCTGCAGGTCACTGTGAGGTGTGCAAGCAATAGCTGCACTCTCGCAAATTCACACCTATCACCAGGAGACTCAAAGCAATCCCTTCGCCTCTAAAAGGACATATATATGGGCCGTGTATGTGCTTACCGCAGACGTAAAATCAAATGGATTATGCAGGAGGTTGAACGTTCAGTCCCGAATGCAGTTGATATGTATATCAGCCTCCAGGGATTAATGGATTAGTCCTGTCCTGCTCGTAACAACATGAATCAACAAGTCTGCAGAAACAAGGTTGTGGGATTAGATCTGGGTTATGGACTGACTGGCAATTTTCTCTGCTGTTTTAGACTTAAACTTGTCGTTTTTTTATTCATTTTGAGGCTGTTTTCCTCTTTGGTTCAATATATGTCTACAATGGGACGTTGGAGAAGCTCACTCATGGTTAGTTGACAAGGTCCAGATTCTCATTCCAGACTCTGGAGTGTGTAATCCTGTCTAACATGCATGCAAATCCTATCTTTTGCCTCACACAATAGCCAGTCTGTGTGCTACTCATAGCAATAACAAAGACTGCAGTTAGCGGCCGGCTATGTCTGAAGGGGGTAAACTTCAAAAAATGTACATAATCTGCTTTTGTCAGCTTTCCAGAAGCTGTTTAAAACAAAGATTCCATTTGTCCAATTCTGAAGTATACATAGCACCCGAATAATACAATCAAATGGTCTTGATGATATTTCTCAATTAACCATAGAGCCTGACAGTTGGCTTCAGGAAGTAATTCCACTCATTTTCTCCATAGGAAATAGATTTGTTTAAACAATCATTTATAAACCTTTGAAGACCTGCTGTGAACTTCAAGGTTGATGCCACCTGCTCACATTATTTTAGCTCTTTTTTTAAAATCATAAAACGAAATGACCCATGATGCAGCACAGCACCGTATATACAGTGCCCTCCATAAGTATTGGAACAGTAAAGACATGAGGCCCTATTTTAACAATCTAAATGCAAAGTGTGAAGTGCACGGCAAATGTTCACTCAGGGCGTGTCCAAATCCCCTTTTGCTATTTTAACGATGGAAAAACGATTGGCGCGCCCGGGCGCATCCTCTAAACGGGTTGTCCCTATTATCTTGATGAGTAATGGGTGTTTTTGGGCATAACGTGCAATAAACCAAAATGGGTTTGCTATTTACACGGCGGAATTTGCAAGGAGCAAAGACAGAAAGCGTCTCCGAGATCAAACAGAGCTGCTCGTGTGCGAGCAAATAGATAGCCTAATTCTGATACATGTGATGACTATCCATTATGATATGTAGGCATTATATATATATATATATATATATATATATATATATATATATATATATATATATACAGTACAGACCAAAAGTTTGGACACACCTTCTCATTCAAAGAGTTTTCTTTATTTTCATGACTATGATCAGTCACACTGAAGGCATCAAAACTATGAATTAACACATGTGGAGTTATATACATAACAAAAAGTGTGAAAAAACTGAAAATATGTCATATTCTAGGTTCTTCAAAATAGCCACCTTTTGCTTTGATTACTGCTTTGCACACTCTTGGCATTCTCTTGATGTAGTCACCTGAAATGGTCTTCCAACAGTCTTGAAGGAGTTCCCCGAGAGATGCTTAGCACTTGTTGGCCCTTTTGCCTTCTGTCTGCGGTCCAGCTCACCCCTAAACCATCTCGATTGGGTTCAGGTCCGGTGACTGTGGAGGCCAGGTCATCTGGCGCAGCACCCCATCACTCTCCTTCTTGGTCAAATAGCCCTTGATGCCTTCAGTGTGACTCTACAATTTTCATAGTCATGAAAATAAAGAAAACTCTTTGAATGAGAAGGTGTGTCCAAACTTTTGGTCTGTACTGTATATATATATATATATATATATATACAAAAAAATTTTATGCATTGCAATCCTTTAATTTGTAATATTTGGCATGTTTTTGTGCTGCTGTGCGTTCCTGTGTTTAATAAGCAGCATGTGTACACACGTTGCTTATACTAACACGCTCTTTAAATAACAAAGAAAAAACATTGCGCCAGACTTTAGACCAGCACTTTTAGAGTTCATACCACTATTTGATGTGAGCATAAGTATTGGAACAATTGAATTTAAGACAGATTTAAAAGATTAAAAGCTAATATTTATTTGCAGATCCCTTGCATGCAATCAGAGCAGTGAGTCTGCATCCCATAGATATCACCAGACTCTTGGTCTTATGCTTTGAAATGCTTTTCTCCAGCCTTTAATGCAGCCAATTCCAACTGTTGCTTGTTTTGGGGAGTTTCTATCTTTAGTCTCCTCTTCAGCTGGTGAAATTAATGTTCAATCGGATTTAAATCTGGAGATTGATTTGAGCAATCTAAGACTTTAGATTTCTTTGCCCTGATAAAGTCTTTGACTGAACTGGCAGGGTGTTTTGGGTCATGATCCAATATGAAGTGCTTTCTAATGAGTTGGTATCATTTTCTTGAATATTGGTTGCCAAATGATTTTGTACCCTTGCAAATTCATTCTGCAACTGCCATCATACATTAAGTCATCATTCAAATGAAGAGTTCCTGTTCTAGAGACAGCCATGCACCTCCACCAGGCTTTACAGATGAGCTTGTATATATGCTTAGAATCATTTAGATCGCATTTGGCTCCCAAACTCTGGAATAGCCTTCCTGATAATGTTCGGGGTTCAAACACACTCTCTCTGTTTAAATCTAGATTTAAAACACATCTCTTTCGGCAAATATTCGAATAATGCATCTCATAATTTGTGACTGCAGTTGTAGCTGATCAAATGTGCATTCTTATTCTTTAGCTTGGGTTAAACTAATTAATTTTACTTTGTTGGAACAGCAGCTATGCTAATGATGTCTCTATTTGTTTCTCTGTTTTGCCACAGGATTTACACAAGCTCCAGTCTGGATCCAAAACACCTGAGAAGAGATGATGCTGACCCCTCAGAGGACCTCAGATGATGCTAACCCTGAATCAACAACAGAACTAACAAATATTGCTACTTACTATGGAATCACATAATAATTCCTGTTAATAGTGTTCATCGTCTGGTTGACTACTTCTTGTATTAATTTTTCTGAAAATTCAGTCACCACTACTAAGCTACTACTAAATATTGTAGAAACTTAATTTTCTGTAAAGTTACTTTGCAATTATTTGTATCTTAAAAGGTGCTATACAAATAAACTTGAATTGAATTGAATTTGCAGTTCCCTTTTTTCTCTACACTCTTGCTTTCCAATCACTTAGATAAAGGTTAATCTTTGTCTCATTGTCCATCAACTCAGTTACAAAACTCTACTGGCTCACATTTGTGAAGAATCTTGCCTTTCTATTTTTGGTGCTGATCAGAGGTTTGCGTCTTGCTGTGTAGCTTCTCTAATTCTGTGTCAAATTCTCCTACCGACTGTAGACTGACAGAGCATCACCCCAGCTTTCTGGAGGTTGTTGGTTATTTTACAGACATCTATTTTAGGGTTAATTTTCACAGCTTTTATGATTTGTCTGTCATCAACTACTGTTGTTTTTCTCATCCGATCAGGTCATCGTTGGTTGCTGATGTCACCTATTGATTTACTATATATATATATATGTATATTGCAATAAGCTTAAAATATATTGTTTTATATAGATACAATCAACAACTTATATTAAGGGCCCTATTTTAACGATCTAAGTGCATGGTCTAAAGAGCATGGCGCAGGGGCTCTCAGGGTGTATCCGAATCCACTTTTGCTAGTTTAACGACGGGAAAATGGTCGGCATGCCTGGGCCCATGGTCTAAATAGGTTTTCCCTATTTTTTTTTTTTCAATGTCCACACAAAGCCAGAGCTTTCCCTATCCAATCTTTTTTTTCCTCGTCTTAAGAAATATAAGCATCCACACGAAACCACACAACAATGTACTATACATGCCAGACCAGTATGTGGCGCTGTAGTTCTACCACAGAGATACACTAAAAACGTAGAAGAAAACTTGGACTATGTGCATAAACCTTGCAGGTGGTATACAAACGAACACGGAACAATACGTTTATTAATCTGTGTTAATGTTAGTTAATAAAAAGACAATCGTTCAGTGTCTGTTCATGTTTTTGTTCCTGTTACGTGAAGTGGTGGTTTCTGACTAGGGGCAAGACATGGGAAGATGAAGTCATTGTTTCAGAAAATATACATATTTTATTTCCACACAAAACGCAAGGGTGGCGTTTTTTTTTATTTTATTTGTCCCCTCTTGGACACGGTTGCAAAAAATATCGGTTTTACTTTCCCAAAATGCCGGATCCGTGTGGACGAAACGCCTATACGATAAAAAAATTAAGCGTTTACAAGATACGCGTCTCCGTGTAGGTTATGGCGCTGAGACGAGGTGGGGTGGATCTGCATGTCTAAGCCACTGCACGTCTGGTTTTGTGTTGGAATTATTATACACACACCTCGCTGATCCTCTTTCCGCACGAGCTTGTGCGTATGTTTGTGACCATTTTCTCAAGAACCTCTCATTCGGCACTCAGTAGGAGACACAATGGCTCAGCTGGGGGGCTTCAGTCCAATTTGCCATTGTGTATCACCATTTCTCCCTTAACACAAACATGGCGGTCCTCCAGCTGTCCTCTTGGCACTAAGACTGAACCTGAAGTGCAGGTGGCTTTGTCGTCCCAACTACTCTGCGCATCGACAATATAGACATCTATTTGTTTTGCATCCACAATGATTTTAAGCTTCCTTTTCTTTCTTTACTCCAGCGAGTCTTTTGAATATGCAAGCATGGATATTGCATTTCTTTAGGGTTGGCGTCTCTAAGACTATCGCACACCTTGAAAATCTAATTTGATGAGAATCTTTCATATCCGTTTTTTGAAAGCCTTTTATTTTGTTCAAAGTGGGCCTGTATTTTTGTGGTAGACGTTCCAGGTATTGTTTGAGAAAACTCATTTATGAGTTGCCTGTGATTTTGCACGCTTTCCCTAGGAGCTGGGGAATTCTGTGTACGATAGACGTCTCCAGGCCTCATCCTTAAGAAACATTAAATGTTGATATTAATATTTGGAAAATGTCTCTACTTATTCCAAAATGAACTCATAATAATCCAAATCTCAAGCATCCAGCAAGGTTTTTTTGGAGCTAGAACTGGCTTACAGTAAGTTAAGGATATTTCCCACTGAATTCAACCCAACTGAAATACAGTGTAGGAGAAACAGGCCAGTGGAAGGTCACTGTTGTCCAGGGCTTTGTCCCTAATTGAATCTGCTGTCCCCCTAATGATAACTTCATTTCCAAAGCCTTGTGTGATTTTTCTCTGTGAAAGGGCAGCTTGTGTGCGCCCTGCCACCACGCATAATACCGTGACAGAGAGAGCGGCCGAAATATAAGCAATGAATTGAAATTTCCCGAATAGGATTAAAGTCCCCATGGTGCTGAATGCTAGTCCTCAGATGATCTGGAATGTAATTCAAGACCTGCCGTTTATGTTGGAAACTGGCAAATATGATGTTTTCCGCACTTGAATCCAGAGCACGTAGGTGAACTTGTATTTAATGAGCCTCTCTATAAACAACCCATTTATGCTCTAAACAGTTCAGTGTAGCACAAATGCATTTTGCTAATTTACTTAACCAAACCCAAACACAATTATGCATAACTGAAGAAAATTGGCATAGAAACAATTTTCAGTCAGAAACTCCTGATAAATTACACAGTTAGTACAAAGAAGTGGCAAGTAACACATTGAATTGAGCATGAAATTTTGAAGTAGAAAGACAGACATGGAATTTGCTTCTAAAACATATTCCAAAATTCTTTGTTTGATTCACAACTTTGATTTCTCTTAACAGTGAAGATTTTGTACAAAGGAAAGTGAATACATGATTTCACAATTTTAAAAACCGAAAATGTATTGTATTGTTTATATATACATATATATATGTATATATATACAAATATATATATATATATATATATATATATATATACAAATATATATATATATATATATATATATATATATATATATATATATATATATATATATATATATATATATATACGCACATAAATATATATATATATATACACACATATTTTCCTCAACAAAACAAACAAAAACGAGGCCGGTTAGTAAGCTAACGTTAAGTTAGTGGACCCACTTTATATTAAGTGGCCTTAACTACTATGTACTTACATTTTAATTAATAATTTAGTACAATGTACTTATTGTGTACATACATGTTTTTACATTGTACTTATATTTAAAAAAAACTACATGTAATTACATCTGTATTTAATTTCTGTAATTACATTTATAATTACACTGTTGACCCATACTTTACACCTTAACCCACCCTTAAACTTACCCATACCTCCAACCCTCTCCCTAACCTTACCCCTATCCCACCTCAATAGCAGCAAAAGTGTTTTACAATACAATATGAACACAATAAGTACATTGTACTTATTTTTTTATGTAAGTACATAGTAGTTAAGGCCACCTAATATAAAGTGGGACCAAACTTTTTCTTGTAGCTCTTCAGCAGCAGCCGCCTCTAGTCCCGTTTTCTGCTAAGAGCAAGGCCCAGTAACGTTACCAAGCTCCAGTCATGAGCCCAACACACCAGAATGGGCAAGTAGGATTGTCATTCAGAAGAACTGAAGAGCCCCGCTCAATGAAAAATGCCCTGAGATAATTAATGATACCTGATGATTCAGCAATACATTAATGAAACTGAGATGATACTGTCATTAGAAAGTGCAGTACATTTTATTTTAATCTTTAATTTTTATTTTGATTTATATATTTGTTTTTATTAGATTTTTTTCTTCATTTCAATGTTAGGATATTTATGAATACTAAATCTTAAAGAAAATAGATTCTTATACTATCCTGTTATTTACTGTTCTAATAAATCTTCACTGTGAAGCAAAACTTAGGTTACGGGTTTTGCAATGAATTGGAAATGATGATATTTTTTAAAATACAACGAATTACAAGGCTGTAGGAAATTCTTTTCTGAGGTTTTAATTACATTATTTTAATATAGTCAGTTGTGAACTAAAGTGGGCCGGTCTAAGGCATGAAACTCCAGGGCTGAAAATGAGTCCCAATCCGGCCCTGTTAGGTGCCCTTGAGCAAGGCACTGAACCCCCAACTGCTCCCCGGGCACCGCAGCATGAATGGCTGCCCACTGCTCCGGGTGTGTGTTCATTGCTATGTGTGTGCACTTTGGATGGGTTAAAAGCAGAGCATGAATTCCGAGTATGGGTCACCATACTTGGCTGAATGTCACGTCACTTTCACTTTATGAGATAAAGGTAACAAGTGTCAAATCCACATTCACAAAACAACTGTCCTTCAGAGGTCTTGTGTTGAGTTCTTAAAGCCATGTAACTTCAGTGTTATGTTTTTAAGCAGTTTTAGATACTGCTGACATGTCGGTGCTTGAGTGACAGCTGTGCTCCTCAGCCGTCATCCAGCAGATTCGTCTGGCCCATGCAAATGTTAACTTTACAATGAGATGCACCCATTCATTCGCTCCCTCCCCCCATTCCGAGTCCAGTCTTTTCTCCAGCTACCCCCCGTTTCCCTTGTCGAAGCTCTTCTTTGTTGACACCCATCACGTATCAATGGTCCTTTGTGTGCAGGAGAGTTTTCACTTTAGCAAATCTGATTAAAGGGACCTCAGTCTTGTCTACATGCCAGAGCTTTGATGACAGTGTCACTGCAGGAGCAAAGGAATATTCCAGCTAACCTCCATGTCACCATTAATCACATAATCAATCCAATTTAGCCCCGCCGCAGTGTCACTTACACAGTCTGTTAATGCTAACTGTACGTAAGAGGGCCTCCTTTCTTGGGAAAAAATCTTCAAGGACATGTTTTTATGAATTCAGGGGGGTAGGAACTCCACAGTTGGTCCACAGTAGGTTGCTCTAAATGGTTTGTAATTTAATGCTGTTAAATGATAGTACTGACATTTGAAGGGCGTCAAAGTCCCCCCCTCGAGGGCCTATTGACTTCACGCTGTCCCCTGTGATTTGTTTAAAAGAATATTCTGGGTTAAATGCAGCTCAAACTCTACCAACAGTATCTGTGGTATGCTGTCAATTACCATTGAAAATAACTTTGACTCATTCCTTTATAAAACAAACAAAACAATCTTGTTTAAAGTAATGCACTTACAATGGCCGGAGGGTTTAAAAGCAGAAATGTGAAGCCAGTATTTTCATTTAAAGCACTTACGTGAATAATTCAGTAAAATTAGCTAGTATTTGCTCTAAATTGTTATTTTTTGAGCTGGAATACTTTTTTGTGTGGTTATGTATGACCAAAGAATGCACTGATATTAACATTCTTGCTGATAGCAATAGGCTGATAATTATTTCACGTTATTTACTATATAAAAAATGTACCAGTCATTTTAAATGCTTTAAATTATTTTACATAAAACAACATTAGAATGTACAGTGTGAAAATGTGTATTCACTTTGAGAGTTGCTGAAGAACGTTTAACAATAATTGAAGTGAGTGCTAGATGACAAAGGTAATCAAAAATACAGGAAATTTGGATGCACAACTTAATAAATGATATTGACAGATATGAAAAAAATACTATATTGAATGATAAAGTATATGTTACTGAAATGTTACTAAACATTTGCTGATTGTGCGATCACTCTATAATATTCCAATGTAAGTGCATAACAGTACACACGACTTTTAAATTGCTTTTCAAACTAAGGGATGAATTATAATTAATTTTGAAAATTGCTATGACATTCCGTCTATAGAATTTAACCTCAACCTGAAATATTCCTTTAAGTGAGTTCTAGGAGTTTTACTCAGACATCTATATCTTCCACTATCATAATTCTATAAATTTCTCCTCTGGTGGCGTCTGAGGCTTACCACAATTCTGCTACAATAGATGCCGCTAAATCCAGCATTTCAAGCTTCACATGCAGTTTCCCCACTGATTTTTTCCCCTCACACTTCATTATATTTTGAAATTTCTTGGTCAGAATAGCATACTTTGTACATGGTATGCATGTTTTCTGTATGAATAACCAAATGGCCTATTACACAAATGTGCAGTAGGCTAAGAAGCACATTACACTAGGTTCTGTTTCCCACAATGCAATGCCTTGAAGTAACGACACAATTATTCAAGCAAAAATCCTGTTTCTTTATTCATGGCCATTTAATCGTAGCTCTAATGAATGGGAATTTTACTGTTGTGCTCTGTGAGTTCATGTGACAACAATGTAATGTATATTTATTAATCCATAATACACACTGTCTCACATACTGTTTTAAGAGTAGGTATAGCGCATATTCGGTGCAGTAAGAAGCAGGCTAATATTCCATTCTGATCAAATCTCCTTCTCCTTCGCTCTCTCTCTTCTTTGTTTTCGGCGACACACATAGTTCCTGTAATTGGGTGTTACATCCAGACGCAGCTTGTGGACAATAGGAATTCATTTGCAGTCAGTTTATTTGTTGCAATCATGCACCTGGTCCTCAAAAGCGAGTACATGTCTGAATACGCGTACTCAACCTTGTGTGATCAGCCGCCCGAACAGACACACTGCGTCTGCCAAAAACTAGTCTCGGGGCACATCTGTCCCTTCCCTTTGAAGACGGTTTTGGCAGTTTCAGGGTGGTAGAAAGCACAGCTGCTGTTTGGGTGGTCGTCCCTGATGGGATTGAAGTACACTTCCTCCTCACGCCTTAAAAGCAAGCAAGCAAGCAAACAAATAAACAGACAGACAGGTACTCTGAATTTACTTGTCCAGGTAAGACAAAGAAGGTCAAGTGCTAAACTGATCATTACCAGAATGTTCTTTTAATGCTACAATTCAAATAATTGGTTTTGATCACTTCAAGAAAAAGATTAGGTAATATGCATGCTGACATCTCTGGAGATTTGACTGCCCTTATTCCCTTTTTTAAAGGTTAACTGCGTCTATAATTGTTTTAAATCTACATACCGCTGCCTGCTTCCATGTCAGCGTGGTAGACACATTAATTGACTTTAATGTACTTAGAAGCATGTCAAGGCCATCATCATTGCATCAACTCGAACATTTTATTTCCTGACTTCAGGTGTGCTGTTATTTTCAGCCCGCGTGAACGCACGTCACTTCCCTGCGAGGTTGAATGGCATTAAACAGACTCACGAATGCCATGTAAATCCATCTCAGAGAGATCAGGTCCCATGCATGCTCAGAACCGATGCATATATCATTCACCACTCACATTTGAAAGCTCATTTGTCTTATGAACCCCATGACTCAGCAGTTACTGGGGCTGTTTCATGAATCCCATTTTAAATCGGGTGATTAAAATGCAGTATTCCGTGCAACAGCTTCAAATGGAAGACAAGTTGAAAAGAACAGAGGGTCAATACTATCCAAAACTGAACTGTCATCCTCTCCCTCTCCTGAAGTCCACCTCCTTCTTCCTGTTGCTATAGCAACCATTCGACAAGGACAGGAGCATTGTAAAACACGGCCCTCTGAGAACAATCAATCATCACATTCCTCTCGCATGCTTCTTAATTGCTTTTTGGATCATCTTCAAAAACATTTAACCCTGGGTTAGGGTCGACTCTACTCATTTGTGCCATTGATTCATTTTAACACCGTCTTTGCTGTATACTAGAGCCCTTTAAAATATCCAGCGTTCTTGATTATATTTTAGTGGAATTTCACTGCAATTTTATAAAGACCCGATCTACATTACGTACATGAATCTAGAGAGCACAAGTGCATAATGCTGCTATTAAAGGTGGCTGTTCAAAACCTAGGGAGCCGCCTATGGAGGCAGCATTTTGAAAACCAAAGCATCCACTTTTCCTGAATGTGGAAGTCTTGCCTTACTCTTACTGGAAAACCGTTTAACATTTCCTTTTTTTTAGTCAAATCATAATGTAAACCTACGAAACTGGTGAAAAAAACCTATGTTCGTTAGCGCTGACACTTTACAATTTCACAATGACGGTACTTTGGCATTGCCTCGTCTGTCAAAGTTTAATGAGTGGGTAGATGACATATAGAGGCCTGAGGTTAACTACATAGATGACAGGTGGGCGTTCATATTCTACATAGAGCTCCGGATCACTGTGAAGTTTGGAGGACTTTTTGTCCACAAAATGATCACAGCACATTTGACAAGCAATGCAGGCAATGCCCATTTTCTTTAATCGGTCTTTGGCATAGAATGCAATGCATACAACATAACCATTATTTTTGGGCTTACTGGTGCCCAAAACAAGTTTCCAGAAATTCCTTTAGTTCACTGCTGTTGCTGTTGTTGTGGCAGCCATCAACAACACATCTTGACCCTTAGCTCAGTTTTATTCTTAGTATTAATCGAAAAGTTTTTGTTTAGTTAATTCAGTTGCTTTTTTACTCAGTATTAACATTTGTTCCTGTGGAGACCTGAAAAGAACAATTCATCTGAATTTAGAATCCGTCATGGTGAAATTCATTAGTGGAATATCTCAGTTTTTACATGTACGCTAGGATGTGCATATGGTGCATGAGACTCGAATTTTGTTGTGAGCAGAGTATGTGGAAAAAAGAAATGGATGTGACTGACAATAACAAAAGACCGCAATAAGAATAGACATCTGGGTTGATAAACACTTGTGTGAGTGGATAAAGAGATTCACGCAACTTTATTTTAAACAAGTACAAAGACATTTTTATTGTTCACAATTTTGGGACATAAATGGAGCAGACATCAGGTACAAGGAAGACATTTTCTAATTAATAATAGAAGTATACTTTGAAAGGCGGTGTTAAAAAACACACACATATAAAAAAAGAGGATATCATGGCTACAAAGAAATTGTTCCCACAAATATTTGTAGAAAGCATTTCAACAAACTGCAAGAGAATAAATGTGTATATACGAGTATCAATTAAAAGTAATTTTTTTTCTTCTCAATAATATATATATTTTTGTGCAACATTAGCTTAGCAACATGCTAAAGTCAAACTCTACTTAAATCACTAATCATATCTTTCATGTTAAATGCTATTTGTGTGGCTGTCTATATAGAGTTTTCTAAATGAGCCACTTCCATGTCGCTCAGGATGCTGTCTATAAGGATAGCCCAAAGGTTTTGGAACAAAGCCTATATGCAGCATTCATATATCACAGCGTACTCTATTATAGACCATTCTTGCAACTGCCAGAAAACAAACTAAGGCAGGAGCGGTTGCTATTTATATCTCTGCTGAAGGCGAGGATAGGAGCACAAATGGAAGATGGGGGAGGGACAAGGGTCATTGGAATGACTTTATCGAAAGGGAGTATCTGGTCCATCTCTGTCTGGATGATTCAGGTGGCAAATGTCAGTTGCAGCTCGGATGGAAACAATAAGTAAAAAGAGAAATGAGTAAGAAAAAATGCAGCGGGCGGAGGAGGGAAACTCGAAAGAATGTGTTGCAGATTTTCCACCAATGTCCTGAGGGCCATTCTTTTTTTTAAGTTGATACGAATTGAGCAGGGTGGTCCCTGATACCTGCTGTGCCTATCAAGTCATTGAAAAGAACCCTCTGTGCTTTCTACAGGCCTGTATCCTTACTGTATGTTGACATCAAGGATAATGTATGAGCTTCCAACTGGTTCTTTTTTCCTGCTTCTCTTTGCCTCTCTCCTCTGATTTACAATCTGGCTTTGCTGGCAGGAACACCATTGGGGGGTCCCGGACCTCCGCAATCCCATCGGCAAACAGAGGGACTCTAATCTGTGCTTTGTGCTTTCCAAAATTCAACTGAGCTGTAGTGTGGTAAGAAAGTTTTTATCTGGCTCCTGAAGCCCCTCTAATATAGCACTTAAAAGTCCATACTGAGGGATGTCACCCTTCTAAGGTGAAAGTCACTCAGTCATTCGGGCGGGCAGTGAAAGGCTGCAACGCTTCACTTGGTGTCTAAGTCAAAGTGCCCTATAAATATAAATGACAGGCATTAAATGCGCCTTTAAAGGCTGGTCTCAGGTCATCTCCCCCTTTGCCCCGAAGACTCAAACATAGCAGGTTTAGGTGAGCTTGACGTTTACACTAATAGTCAGAAGAGTGTTTGACGAAAGGTTGATACTTCATGTGGGGATTGCACAGGCTGGGCTTCATTAAGAGTGTTATCGGAGCTTTACTGAATTCTAATTCTAATGCTGTTACAGTAATATTACCAAATAATGATTTTTAAGAAACAATGGGTAGCATTGATATATGTCGAGATTTTCTTGAGGGTGAACCTGAACAAAAATACTCCTCAAAAGTGGGTACCAGTTTCAAGAGGGGTGTTTTCCCCCACAATCGATTATGAACTACGTACAGCCACAAAAGACTTCCCACACGCTACCCACTGAACTAACATGTAAGCATTATGGAAAGCGTTTTGAGAAAGGGCACCAAAACAATGGATTCAAACTTCAATATGTTGTTACAAAACACTGTTTTCATTCGTATCCTTTACTTTTGCTCCCTTTCGGTATATGTAGTCTCCTTTACATGGGGGACAGGAAACAACCATGCAATTCTTGTGTCTGGTTATTCAATAAACAAGAACAAACCAACAGTGCATTCATATCTACACCTCCGCCTGTTTCTGCACTCTCTTGTCATGTAGACGCTGAATAAACACTTGTGAAGGAGCATGAATGTGAGTAGATGCTGTGATGGTGTCACAGTGATGCTCCTGCGTGTATGTGGGAGGATATCAATGGGGCAGAACAGTCTCTAAGAAAGATCATCTAATCCATGAAGAGGTGTGAAGCTAAAGAAAATTACGCAGCACCACTGAAGCAGTGCACAGAATTGGAATTAGCAGTACTTGCTAGGTTAAAGCCATTACAGTTATTAGGCATGTTCATTGTATACCTCATTCCAGACTCTTTGTGTTAAAGATGCATTATGCCTCAATTCATAAGGTTTGTTCTCAACATAATGACAATGACTCAGAACACCTGAAAAACTGCATAGCAACATCACCCGGAATACTTTAACATCATGGCAGCTTGTTTTCCTGCACTGCAAGCAGCAAACACATTTTCTTCAGAAAATCAAAAAAATCTAGTTGCCATCAGTTTAAAACCCATGGAAATTGAAAAAGGTCAGCACATCTGAAGTGATAACCGTACTGTGAGCTGTTTTCCATCCCGTATACATTCAGAATCTGCCATGTCCATCTAATTGGAATTTCGAGCCTGAGCCGACAGTCAACAAGCACGTCTTGACAGCTTCCACTTACAGACGCACCAAGAGAATGGTAGTTATACATTCGATGCAACTTCTGCAGCATGCCGGGATGTGTCTCTGACAACCCCCTGAGTCTTCAGCACGCAGTTACACTCCACCATTCACTCTTGTTTGTTATTTTTCTCTCATACAACACAGATGCTAACACACTCTTGGGCCGTCTGTCTGAGTCTTCCTTGTCCTCACACAAACTCACACACACTGTTCCAAAACTATGGAGGCAGCATTCTAAGACACGATGGGCACACTCCTGATGTGAAGGCTGTTCCAAACCTTAATTCTAATCTTAATTATGCCGCCTCATTAGATATCTAATTCAGGCTAAATTCTAAAGCAGCATCACATGTATTCTTCACAGAGACAGCAATCCCAGAATGCACTTCAACAAGCATAGTGAAAAATAACACCAGTAATGTGGATGAAATGAGAAGCATGTAGATTATAAATACTGAAAAGTATTTAATAATATTTCAGAATAATAAAAAATTACTCATATCATGCAGAGCAAAAGTAGAGTTTACGACGAAAAAAGAGGTCACTTGTGAGGTTATGAATTTTTAGCTTAGCAACATGCTAACATAAAATGATTAAAATCAGAGAAAACCTGAGACTCCTTTGTGGAATGCTGTTTGTTGCTGTCTATGTAGAGTGTTTGGCATAGGTCACTTGGGAGGTTGTGACTTTCAGGGTATTTAGCTTAGCAACAAGCTAACATGCAAGCAGTAAAATAATTGATTGCATTTGAAGCAGGAAGTTTCACATCCAATCACAGTAATCATCTTAACAAATAAATCAGAAAATACACTGACAATTTAGTGAAATTCTTACAGTTGGGGTCTTGACCTGTCTTTAAATATAATCTTGAGTCCTTTTAGTCTGAGACCAACTCAAGACACACCACAATTAAGGTCGAAACTGAGACAATACCAAGACCTACAAATGTGGTCTATAGAATGGTCTTAAGACCAAGACCACCAGTCTCAAGTACTACAACACTATTATATTCTCTTATTGGTGATAGGCCAGACATCAACCTAACCCCAGGCTCTTCTCTTCAGCACAATGGTAACCCAAATACTTTTTAATTCCAAAATAACAGAACATTAAACACTTACAGATCTCCCCCTGTAATAATCTTGGCCAAAAACAGATGAAATAACACTTAATTTCAAGATTTACTCTGCTTTAACAGTCAGAAGCAAAGCATGCTGGGATCTATAAATCTGCTGTAACTCATTCTGTGATTGTGTTTATGCATCTGTGTACATACATTCACATTTACAGTACTGTATATGTGAAAATGTACAGTTTGTGTAATAAATGGGCACAAGAAAGGATAAATCTTTATGAATATTACATGTAATCCTGTTTTTGTCTTCATTTCTAAATATTTTTATACTGCATCAATATACAGCTATACATTGCCAATGCATATATTGCTGTATACTGAAAAATATAAGCACTGGTTTCCCATATATTTCGCAGTATATTCCCATATATTTTTATTCCATAAGGATATGATTTTCAGGGTGTTTAGCTTAGCAACATACTAACAAACAACCAATAAAATTGGAGGAAAACTGACATGCTTGTGTGGAATGTAAATATATATATATATATATATATACATATATTTGCAGCATATTGCTGCCTATATAGACAGTATTCTAATGGTCACTTGTGAGTCATGGTTTTTAGCTTAGCAACATGCTAACATACAACCATTTAAATAAGAGGAAAATTTAGATTTGTGTGATGGGCTATTTGTTTGTCTTTCTTAGTAGCTGTGACGTCTAAGGTTATGACTTTCACAGTTTTTAGCTTAGCAATTTTAACATATAAGCATGAAAATCTGAGAAAAATGTAGCCTCCTGTGTGAAATACTATTTGTTTTTAGCAAATATAGATTGGCTGAGTTGTAGATAGTATCAGAAAACCATTAAAATCAGGAAAATTGAGGCTCCTGCATGGAATGCTATTTGTTTGTAGCATATGTACAGATGCTGCCTACATAGAGTGTTCTGCAGTGGTCACTTATGAGGTTTAATTTGTGTCAAGATGCTTATGTAGGAAGTAGATAGTAAGGCAGCTCACTAGGTTTTGGAACAAAGCTTCTGTATTTCCACCACCCACACTAACACTCTCCCTTCGTCTTTCACAGATACACACACACACACACACACACACACAAACAAAAACACACAACCTCCCACACACACACAACACTCCACCATCTCAATGAGAGTTCACACATTGTGATTATTACTGCACTTTTGGCCTGAACAGTCCCTTTCTCCTGATGAGGCATGAGCAAAGGCAGATTAGTGGATCTGAACCTCAGGGCAAAAAACTCTGCAAGTAAAAGAGCCTGATGTGCAACCAATTCTGCTTCCAAGCTGTTCTCTCCGATCTGCAGGCTTGCACAGAGCGGCCGGCGTAATTGGAAAGATCAAACGTGCTTTTGTGCAGCGTGGGGGAATGCAGAGCTTTGGCGCAGAGGGAGATCTGACTTGGGAAATCAGGGAGATACACAAGAGATGGAGAAGCTCTGATCAGACTGACAAACCGCCTTCCAAGTCTGCTCGTAAAGAAATAAGCGCTGGCAATTTGGTGGGATTATACTTTATTATATATCAGGCAAAGTTGTGGATAATTGTTGGACGTTGATGTGCACATGGAATGGTGTTATGTTGGCAGTATTGTGGAATCTTGAAATTAACTTGTCAAACTCATAAGGTAATGTGATCAAATGTTGAATAGGAATTGAAATATTAATATATCATAATTTTAATTATAGTATAATAAAAATTATAATGATATGAAATATATGTATTAAATAAACCATATATACAACACACACACACATATATACAGTACTGACCAAAAGTTAGGAAACATTACTATTTTTTATGTTTTTGAAAGAAGTTTCTTCTGCTCATCAAGCCTGCATTTATTTGATCAAAAATACAGAAAAAATGTAATATTGTGATATATTATTACAATTTAAAATAATTGTTTTTAAATTTATTATACTTTAAATTATCATTTATTTCTGTGATGCAAAGCTGAATTTTTAGGATCATTATCACATGATCCTTTAGAAATCATTTTAATATGATGATTCATTATCAAAGTTGGAAACAGTTCTGCTGCTTAATATTTTTTCAGAACATGTGATACTTTTTAGGATACTTTGATGAATAAAAAGTAAAAAAAGTAAAAAAGAAGCTATGTTTTTAAAATATAAATATTTTGTAATAACAATATTCACTACTGGTCAGTAATTTGGGGTCAGTAATTTTTTTTCTTTCTTTTTGTTAATAAAATCAATACTTTTATTCAGCAAGGATGTGTTAAATTGATAAAAAGTTATTTAAAATATATTGTGAAAATATATTATTAGAATATATATTATTAGATTTTTTTTTAAATAAATGCAGTTCTTTTTAAACCTTTTATTCATCAAATATATTAGACAGCAGAACTATTTCCAACACTCATAATAAATCAGAATATTAGAATGATTTCTAAATGATCATGTGATAGACTGGATGTTACATGTGACACTAAAGGCTGGAGTAATGTTGCTGAAAATTCAGCTTTGCATCACAGGAATAAATTAATTTATTTAAGTATATTCAAACAGAAAACTATTATTTTAAGTTGTAATAATATTTCACAATATTACTGTTTTTTCTGTATTTTTGAACAAATAAATGCAGGCTTGATGAGCAGAAGAAACTTCTTTCAAAAACATTAAAAATAGTAATGTTTCCAAACTTTTGGTCTGTACTGTATATATATATATATATATATATATATATATATATATATATATATATATATATACATAATTTTATTAATATTTATTATAATTATAATTTAACACAATATATTATTTCATTAATATTTCATATTAATTTTTTAACTAATAGTAATAAATATTTAAATGCATTTTTTTATATCATAATATTATTTTATAGAGCTAAAAACATCTGTGCAGGGAGTCCTATGATTTGATAAATAATTTTTGAACCATATGAAAAATGATACACTAAAATGAACGTGACTTCCTACTGCTTCATATGAGAGGGCAAATATTTTAAGGGAAATGTATGTATGTATAATGTAATTGGATTATTGCCTATTATTGCAGGTACAGTACAATAGAGTGTGAAATAAAAACAAGCAATGTAGCGTTTTGTTGCAGTATGAACTGAATAAAGTAGTTTAGAACATTTCATGTGGGTGTCATGGGTCGGGGAAATCAGCCATTATAATCATGTCAATGACTCTTCAGTACTTATGAGGCATTTATTTACACAGTTATGCATATTTGAACAGACTGAATTAAAATAAGTGGAATATTCATCAAACAACAGCTCTTGAGTCAAACTGTCGTCGTCTGAACTCTCGGATAGGTTTGAGTTTTGAGAATGGCATGCATGTAAAGCTGTAGAGCTCGACTGGCTCTCTCAAGCACACATGAGCATACTGTACACACACACACACACACACACACACACAGAGCACAATTCCCCCTCACTCACAGGCAGGGGAAATGGGAGTTCTTAAATCCCAGTCCAAAGTCCTCCATGTGGAGAAATCTCTCATGAGCATTTCATGGAAGACTAAATACAACAGAGGTAAATAAAACACTTTTCTTGAATCATAACAGTCCGCATTTTTAAAGTCAACTCAGCCTTAAAGGACTTTCCATTCTTTGAAAAAGTCCTGTTCTCTTTCTGAAAGTTTCAGTTTGAGTCCATCATGGCTAGTTTGAATGTGTTCTGCTCCTCTCTTCCTTTCTTCAATATGAAGAAAAGATCAGAAGAAACAAGTCTTTGAGGGAAAAAGAGCGGCAAAATATCCTCAAGCAAACATCAAACAGCCGGGCTTAAATTTATTACATTTTAAAACATTATAACAGTTAGATTATATGTTTCGAGTCTGTCTCAATGTTTGTGGCCTCGGCAAATGAGAGGAAGAATGGAAGGGATTGGAGTTACGGAAGAGAGTGATCGTTTTTTGCCATTAGAGGAACACATGCACACATGCAAACTGAACCTGAGAAGTTTGAAACATTGTCAATTTAATCCATGTGATGAAAATTCAGTGTAAACATGAGAAAGTCATGATGGAAGGGAGAGAAAGAACAAAGGCGATTGCCTGTGGCGCCATCATACAGAATTCCAATTAACATGTGCTGTGTTTTCCCAGCACTCCCCAGGTGCCCAATACACAGGCTTCCTGTCAGGCCCATACAGTTTTCCATTGGACATGCTGTAGTTTTCCACAGGCTCCTTGGAAGGGGTGCGACACTGTCCCAAATTGTATAAGTTTTTTCCATTGGCTCTTCAAGCAATAGTTGCCTCCAGTAATTTTCCATTTTATGGATTGTCCCAGTCAGGTTTACTCTTCAAATGGGAATTTGTTGCTAGCCTGGAGGCTCAGCAGGTGTGTTTTTTTTATCAGTCAAACCCGTATGGGCAGAGTTTGGCTCATTTGTTCTTTAATGTCTTGTGCATCTCCTATACTCTTCCTTTGATGGCCCGGCAGGGTCCCGCCAACTCGACAGAGATCACTATAGAGAGGGAAATGCAAAATACAAAAGTCAGCATTTGCAGGAAACATTGACATATAACAGAACTGAGTATTTTCATTTTAAGGCATAGTAATTTCATGTCAAAAAGGCATTCAAATTCGTCACTTAACTCACAGACATTTTAATTAGAATCCATCCATCCATCCATTCATTCATCCATCCATCCATCCATCCATCCATCCATCCATCCATCCATCCATCCATCCATCCATCCATCCATCCATCCATCCATCTATCTATCTATCTATCTATCTAATTCTCTCCATACACCCACCCACCCATCCATCCATACATCCACCTACCTACCTACCTATCTTATTCTCTCTCCATTCATCCATCCATCCATCCATCCATCCATTCATCACCTATCTATCTATCTATCTATCTATCTATCTATCTATCTATCTATCTATCTATCTATCTATCTATCTATCTATCTATCTATCTATCTATCTATCTATCTATCTAACTATAATTCTCTCTCCATCAATCCATCCATCCATCCATCCATCCAAGTTTGTCTTGAACTTTACTTTTAAATTAATTTAATTGACACAACTCTGGTGCAGAAAGAGCTCTGTAAAGATTCTTTAAAAATTCCAAAATTAAAAATAAACAGCACATATAGGTCCGAAACAACATGAGAGAGAATGATGATGACATTTTCATTTTGGGGAAAATTATTCCTTCAATTTCCAATAAAAATAGGCCAAATGTGCACACTCTCATTCAAATGAGAACAGTAATCACACACTCAGACACACAGCTGTCTCTGGAGATTGGATCTTGGCATGTCAACAGCCTGGCCAGGGATGCTCTTGCATACAGATGGAAACATAAATGAATCATACTCAGGCCATCAGCATGCAGCGTCACGCAGAGGCATGAAGCACCCTCACACGTACCAGTACCCACTCCACCATCAGGCATGGGGCTCCACTGCCAGCACATTAAAAAGCTCATTAGCCGACTAATTAAAGTCATTGCTCTCTTTTAGCATCTCCTCCATCTCCCTTATTAAGCTCTCTACGCCACCTCCACCAGCCCTAGTCTGAACCGAACCAGCTTTCCCAGCGAGCAGACACAGCAGCCAGTGAAGAGGAAAGGGCACTGCACTGTGTGTAAGTCAGCCGTTACTTCGTTCCCAAGACGATGTGGTTCAAAGCGCTGGAGGCGAGAGCAGCGCGTTTACAAACAAGTGAAATGACTGTGCTTATTTTGACTAAGTCAGACTCAGCACTGCTATGGATTGCATTTATTTGCTGGATAATTTATGTGGTTGAAACTGCGTTGGGTGGGGGGAAAAGCCTCTCACCGTAAAGAATGATTTGCATAGTGGGGCGCAGGGAGGAGTAGGCTTATCGTGATAGGTATTTTGCTGCACATGTTCAGTTTAAAAATCCAGCTTGTGCTTTACCCGTAGGAAAGATAGAAAGATGTTTAATATCTCCATTGTTTCTCCTAGACTGCAATGAGACAGAATGAAGAGCAAAGTCTCTTAATTATCAGATGCTTCTCCCTAGTAATCTCACATCCCTTTACATAGAGATCTCAGTAATGTCACAAACTGTGCTTTAAATGTTTAACTCTATGTCCTCACAATATGCCACAATTTATGTTTCTTTTAGTAAAACAAAGGTAATTGTACGTTTATATGTCACAATTGCAATTTTATTTAGAGCAACAAATGTGACTTTCTTTAAATTCAATCTTATATTGCACAAAAAATAGCTTTCAATTAAAATCTCACCAAGTTTTTTTTTTTTTTTCAATGTGACTCTTGCAAATGGGATTTTGTTTTGCATAATTGCGACTATATCCCGCAATGTTACATGTCGCAGTTGCGTCTATATCTTGTAACTGTCATTTTAAATCTCACAATCCGACTTTATCTTGTTGTGACTTTGTTTCTCATAATTATGACTTTTTATCCCAAAACGCGACGTTATATTGCGCAAAGTAAATGTCAACTGCAACTTATTGTTTCTTGTAACTGTGACTTTATGTCTCATAATGTGACTTTAAATATTGCAATTGCAACTTTATTATTTGTATTTTCCACTTTATATTTTGCAAAGTGACTGCATTGTGTAATTGTAAACTTGTTTCTGACTAATTGGGTTTATTTCTCACAAAGAGGAATAATCAGAGGATGGTACATGGTGGTCATAAAGGGATGGACATGGTCAGAAACAATGCTCAGGTAGGCCGTGGCATTTAAACGATGCCCAATTGGCACTAAGGGGCCTAAAGTGTGCCAAGAAAACATCCCCCACCCATAACACCACCACCACCAGCCTGCACAGTGGTAACAAGGCATGATGGATCCATGTTCTCATTCTGTTTATGCCAAATTCTGACTCTACATCTGAATGTCTCAACAGAAATCGAGACTCCTCAGACCAGGCAACATTTTTCCAATCTTCGTCTGTCCAATTTTGGTGAGCTCGTGGAAATTTTAGCCTCTTTTTCCTATTTGTAGTGGAGATGAGTGGTACCCGGTGGGGTCTTCTGCTGTTGTAGCCCATCCACCTCAAGGTTGTGCGTGTTGTGGCTTCACAAATGCTTTGCTGCATACCTCGGTTGTAACGAGTGGTTATTTCAGTCAAAGTTGCTCTTCTATCAGCTTGAATCAGTCGGCCCATTCTCCTCTGACCTCTAGCATCAACAAGGCATTTTCACCCACAGGACTGCTGCATACTGGATGTTTTTAGCTTTTCACACCATTCTTTGTAAACCCTAGAAATGGTTGTGCGTGAAAATCCCAGTAACTGAGCAGATTGTGAAATACTCAGACCGGCCCCTCTGGCACCAACAACCATGCCACGGTCAAAATTGCTTAAATCACCTTTCTTTCCCATTCTGACATTCAGTTTGGAGTTCAGGAGATTGTCTTGACCAGGACCACACCCCTAAATGCATTGAAGCAACTGCCATGTGATTGGTTGATTAGATAATTTCTATTAATGAGAAATTGAACAGGTGTTCCTAATAATCCTTTAGGTGAGTGTATATGTATACTTACACTTTTTATGGACTTATTTTTTTCTATGTTTTTTTTCTATAATTTTTTTTAATGAGACAATTACCTTTTGTTACTCAGAATCAGGCTTTCAGACATCGGCGACAAGTTGATACCATAGACTGTATAAAAACATGGACGTAGTGTCCGTGACGTCACCCGTAGTCTCCTGAAGTGTGTTTTTGAAGCCTAAAGTGTGTAGAGTGGGCCGTCGCCATCTTTGCAGCACGTCACCGCGCGACTCTGCCGGACAATCAAAAATGGGCAAAAAGGCGGGAGCTAGTTGCTGTAGCCACACCCACCTAGCACGACGGCAGTGTCAGCAGCGGCAATCCACCTGTCACTCAAGTGGCTACGCCCTTAATTATGCAGACATTTAAGTCTTAATATAATTTAAACGGATGAGTTATAAAAAAATTCACCCCCCTCACAGTTGTCATGAAGGGCAAAATTAGCTATTTAGACCAAAATCATTTTTTGAACCAGGCTGTAAACATGTTTTTTCCTGCTGTAAAGTTGGGCATTTTAACATGGGGAGTCTATGGAACTGACTCCCTTTTGCAGCCAGCCTCAAGCGGCCAGTAGATGAATTGCAGTTTTAGTCACTTCCTTATTGGCCTCACGAGAGAGAGCGGGAGGTTGGCGCTCGGTTGATACTTAAATGACATACAACTCAAATCTATGAGTCATGAAAAAGCAACCTTTAAGCAATACAATCTTCTTCTCTGCTAAAAAGAAAATGTTTTAATAGGCTCTACATTTAAAATATCACAAAGTCGATATGAAAATTTTTCAAGCATAGCAGTAAAAGTAGCAATAACGGCATACTATTTGCCATATACTCTGTCAAATGTGATTTCATAAACTATATTTCGGAAGGAAGATCCATCTTTTCCTTAAGGCAAAGCCATAATTGACCCGTATCTAATCTGGCCTGTTTTCTGCTCACCCTGAGTGTGCGCTGGTAAGCACTTTGAGGCTTGCGGCGTTGCGGAGGAGCTTGTCAAGTGTGCTGACGATCTGTCCGAAGCGCGGCCTCATGTTCCGCTCCTTCACCCAGCACTCCAGCATGAGCTGGTGCAGCACTGCGGGGCAGTCCATGGGAGGAGGCAGCCTGTAGTCCTGCTCCACTGCGTTCATTACCTACAGCATCAACAGACAGAGCAATTACACTGTCCCTTTGCATTAGGACAAACTCGACAGTATGCAGAGTTTTATTAGACATATGACCAGAATGTTACAATGGTTAAACCATTATAAAGACTAATAGACTTGAAAAAAGAGCATCTCAGAATGAAACATATAGCACTGTGCTTGCAATATAGACTAAACGGCATAGCACCGATCAGAAATAATAAACATTTTGATAAAAGAGCAGTATTTAATGTGAAATGATGGATCTCATGAAACAATTCAGGGTCATACTGTATTTCACCACATAATCAAAACTAAGGAATATAATAAATAATATTGTATTTTGCTTAAGCAAAAAAGGGCCAATTATAAAAGAAGTTCCTTTTTTATATATATATAAAATATATAAATATATAAAAATATACACACACACACACACATACATATATATCATTTTTATAAAAACTTATTTTCAGATTTTCAAATTATATTATATTATTTATTCAAAATGTGAAGTATTTAGTATATAGCATAGTTGTAGTGTATGTTGTATTGCAATTTATTCAAAAAAATAAAGAAAGTACAAGATATAAAATAATAAAAGATAATTTTGGTGAATTTTATTGAGTTAAATCAGCATACATATGAGAATAACCATGGAGAATTATTAATTCTTATTTCCCTTATTTTTATTGAATACATTTGCACTGTGTGGCCAAAGTTAAAATAAATAAAATAAAAGTTTGAACAATTTTTATTTATAAAAATAAATATGTTTTACTATGCTAATATTTAATAAATACAATTGTATATTAATATATTTATTTTATAAATATATAATAAATGCATGCAAAAATGTAATTCTCTTGTATTGCAAACAATTAATGTATCAAATAAATATGACATAGTATAGTTTAGGCTAGTTTAGTATTTTTGTGTTGTTAATACTCTAAAATGAAAACACCACCAAAACAGACTGTCACTAATTTTCATGAAAAACTTTCCTTTTATGCAAAATTCTATTTCTTACTTGTCATTTTGGACTGAAATGTGACCTAAACAAGAGTTTTCATGAGATTCACTCAAAGAGTGGACTTACATCTTGATTGCTCATGTCCCAGTATGGCCGCTCGCCAAATGACATAACCTCCCACATCACGATCCCATAGCTCCACACATCACTCGCAGAGGTGAACTTTCTGAAGGCAATGGCTTCGGGGGCGGTCCAGCGGATTGGGATCTTTCCCCCCTACATAGTTACACACATACACACAGAGAAGCAATTAAATTCAAACACAGACTTTAAAACCAACGACATGGCTTGAGTCTTCAGCTGCCTAATTAGCGCTAAGACTCGACCCCTACTCACGGCTTCCTCCCCACGGGGAATCCGGCTGGGTTCATTAATCTGAGATGAAAACCACTGGAAAAAAATAAAAATGGCAGGAATCTAACTATAAACATAACGGTTTGATCTATCCCTCAAACAGACAACGTGAATGAGAAGACTAATCAATACACTAATCCAAGCAAAGTACGAGCTAAACGAGCATGCTAGTGCTAAATCTTCACTGACTACTAGCATGCCCAGTAACCACACAAATGTTTACTCAACATTTTTAGCCCAAAGAGTTGATGTGGATGCTAAAAATAAAATGAAAGGATTTCTATGGGATTCTAGTCATTCAATTCCCTTATCCGTAGCTTATCATGTCAGACACACTGAACAAGCCATCACATACTGTACTGACTACATCCATATGTTTCTAACAGACAGAGATAGAGACAGGCTTCTTCCACATATCAAGCATGCCATCTGTACTCCCGATTCTGATGGTCAAGGCTGTTCTTATCAATTCTTAATGTGCACTGTATCTGTAAAGCACATATATCGCTACATTTCTGCCTGGCACCTGGATTTCGATAAAATGATCTCTGGAAAGTCCCACAAAGCTACTAGACATGGATGAAAATCCACAAAAATGATTTCACGGGTTAATAAACGAACAATAAAACACCAAACAGCACCATACTAACATGGTTTTTGTTAATGTATCAAATCCATAAATACCACAGCATATGTAAGGTATCATAGTATTCTTTGAAATACCTTGTACTGTAAATTCCATGGTACTTTAATATCATTCAGTATCATGGCGTAAATCAAAATACCATGCTATTGCCAACCGATATCATTACCCATTAAAATACAAATGATACTACACCATCATCTATGCAAACATAAAAAGTTAACATAGTTGTAATAATAGTACTAATAATATAGTAATAATGACAGCTAATAAAAAGGACTATGAAAAATTTATTATAATTTACATGGCCTGGAGTGGCCAAAGTTATGTCCTTTTTATTGATTAAATTAAAAGTAATTAATTTTAACATTTTAAATTACATATTACATAATTAATTATTTGATTATTTATGAAGAAAAGAACTGTCTGTGCTAAGTGTATTGGCTAGTAATTTGTATATTTGTACAGACAAAGTATGTAAAGATAAGCTACAATAATGGCTTAGTGGGGATTGTAGGATTCGTTGGAACAAGGATATTTCAATGTTTATTTTGTATTATCACATAAAAAGAGCAAACATGCGTGACCTTAACCAAACTCACCAATGAGCTGGTGTAGGTGGGGTCCGATGAGTTATCATCCAGAAAGCGAGAGAGGCCAAAATCGGACACTTTGCACACCAGGTTGCTGTTGACGAGCACATTGCGTGCAGCCAGGTCACGATGGACGTAGTTCATGTCGGACAGGTACTTCATGCCAGCTGCGATTCCCCTCAACATGCCAACCAGCTGCGTTACAGTAAACCTGCCATCATTCAGCTGAGTGGGAACAGTACAATAGAAGAGGGAGAGTGACATTAACAGATGTAAACACGACACTACACCAGTTCTGTTCGTTCTAATCAGCCTGACTCTAACAAAGCCGCCGGACTAATTCTACTCGCAGCAGCCTGTAATCTTCTTCAGAGTATCAGGATGCCAACGCTATGAAGAAGTGTCTCTACAGAACTCCACAAAAGCTAATCCTTATGGAGGAATATCCTTTGCAATAGCACTGAATATTTGAAAGCGTAATTCAATTACACACTTCACACAGAATATCAAAGCCACATGTTTTCATTTTCATATTCTAAAGGGGGACAATCTGAAGCAGTGGTTCTCTGGTGGCTTGGAAGTCTGTTTTGATAGGATCACGAACAGTGGGAATAAAACAATAATAGACTCTAATAATCAAATGCAAATGACAATATTATCGTACAGTGTTTAACACACACACACACACACACACACACACACACACACACACACACACACACATATATACTGTATACACACGCACACATAACGTTTTCCAAAAAAAACTATAAATTACAACTACAGTATGTGTGTGAATAAACGGTTTCCAAAAAAATTAATTATAACTTTTTTCAACAGTTTTCAATTAACACATTATAATTATTTCTAATGGATGACCCTGAATATTTTATTACTTTTATATTATTAAATGTAATGAAATTACATTTTAAAATATATTACAATAGAAAGTAGTATTGTTTATAATTTTTAATTTGACAGTTTCCACTGTCATCAAATAAATGCATCCTTGGAGAGCGTAATTGACTTCTTGTGCCAAAAAACCCCATTAATCTTCATTCGAGGTTTTATGTCCAAAATGTAATGCTACAGCCCAAGTTCTGGTGTTAAAGAAACCTCTAAGGGCAAATTCACAAGTCTACTGTTCACAAATAGCACATGGTTCAAGCTAAGCCTCCAAGCAAAAGGACATGATCATGTCTGTAGCCATTCCCACTTGGTTTGGCTCCAATGACGATAAACATTCTGGTACAAGATTTTGATGTTGATGTTTTTTTAGTTGAAGATGAATCATGCCAAAGCTTGTTCTTATGGATATTTTTAGAAGAGTGTTTGTGTGTAACACAGTCCTGGCTGGACTGTGAGTACAAGCTGTGCTATAGGAAGATGTTGTGGGATGATGGACTTGTTGGGTGGGCTTTAAGTTGTGTCATCTGTTTGGTGGTCACATATAGCAAGAACATCCCACCTTGGGATGTCTAAGCTTCTGGTGTTCTGCATTGACTGTCTGCATGGGTTGGTTAAGGTTCTGGTGTCCAAACTGTTCATCAAGTGTTACTGTAGAAACTGAGGGACTATACTAGGTCACACAAGAATTTCCAGAGATTATTATGTAATTTGTAAGGTTTCTGAAATGCCAGATGTTGACACAAGTTAAAGGTGAAGCAAGGTACTGTATAAAGCACCATGAATAACTGTTTAATGCTGCGGGGATATCAAATTCCCCTGTCAGCGCAAAATAAGTTCTGGCCGAGAGAAGTTTTGCTATCTTAGTTATGTAAAGTAATGTGACATGCTTCATACTGAAACAGAATATTCAGTAAAAGTTGAATTAGTCCAGTAGGAATTGATTGAAGGAGTTATTACATTTTGATGAAAGATCATGAAGCCAAAAATTTTTTTAGCATCAGGCTAAGGAAAGGCGTAGCCCTGAATATTTTTCAAAAGCTGCCTATGTTATTTTTGAAAACGCTGGGTATTTTTCTTTCATTCTCTTTAATGTATGCACTGCAGAAGTTTTTATTGCAGTGGCATTTGATTTAATATGCGATTGATGTATTTTAACACCCCATCTAGACCACAAGCGAGCAATGCAATACGACTCGACAGTTTATTTGATTATAATGGGAGTGTTCTAGTTTGTCACATTGCATTGCTAGCAGTATAAATGGGGTGCCATTTTAAACGAATCAAAGACACAGGTTTGGGAAGGTTTGAGGTCAGAAAAAAAAAACATTCTGTACATATATAAAAATAGTCATAATTTATATGTTTAGCTACAGCAAGTAAGATACTACTGAATGCCACAGCTAAAGTGGCATGTGTTTTGCACAGCACTGGCCACTTGTGCTTTTCAGCAGAAACTAACACAACTGTTCCCAGTGAAATTTATCCTATCAAGTCGCTCATATGAATAATGGCATCATGGTCAGGTACAAGGAAAGACTTTAGGGATAAAAGTGATTCACTGCCAAAAGAACAACAGACAGCAGAATGGAGTTATTATAGATTAAGGATGTCTACGAAGTATATCTATGGAATGAATATAATGTTAAACATTCAGTATTAAGTTAACGACTGTATAGCTCATGTGTGCGAGCTGACAAGCAAAGTATGCAGGTTGAGCACGCGGTGGCGCATATGCGCAAGCTTGTCGAGATAACATCCCTTTCTCACAGACATCACTGGAAAGTTTGTAGTTCGGTCAAATATGTCAAAAGCAAGTAAGTAAAACAATAAACAAGTTACTTAACGGTAGGGAGAGAGAGAGGGAGTGAGAGCGCACTTCTGTTGCGTGATCTTTATTGATGTTTGCTCACTTAGTACACGCATCATTTGGATTAAAACTAAATCATAAATATAAAACAACAATCATTCACTATAAACAACATTCATTTTCAACCTTAAGCATACAATTATAAGAAAAATTACAAGTACAATGAAAATGCCAGTATTGGCAGATTCGGTATCGGCAAGTACCAAAAATAAAAGTATCGGTAGCACTTTATTTTACAGTCCTGTTCCTCATGTACATACTATGTACTTATTATAGCAATTACAATAACTATGTACTAACCATGAACCTACCCCTAAACCTAACCCTACCCCATGTAGTTACCTTGTATTACCAGAACTTTCTTAGATAAATACACTGTAAGTACACTATAAGTACATGTAAGTACACGTACTGTAAAATAAAGTGCAACCAAAGTATCGTTATCTGCCGAGTACTGTAAAAAGTGGTATCGGTGCATCACTAATGTGAATGACCAGCGCTCTTACGGGATTTAATGGTTCTCTGTAAAATACCGAACCCTACCATGCTCCACCCACAGTTTGGCACGCACTTGCACAGGGGTTCACCTTAAATCTGACAAAACATCTGTTATATATAACAATGCATAGAAGAGACAGTTCAGCTAATGTATGTTTCTGTCGATGGATATGCATTCTGGCTTTCCAAAACATTACAACAACTGCAATTAAAGAACAAAACTAAACAACAACACATGGACAAACAAGTCCCTCTTTGTAAACTTTGTTTAATGTTGTTTAGTTCCGTACGCTGGAATATGACCTTGTCATTTATGCCATCATCACCAGGGTGTTGATAGTGCATGTGTGCACGTTGCTGTTTATTTAAGCTTTGCCTAGCCAGAAGCCGTGAATGAGAACTCGCTCGCAGTGAGAAGATTTGTGTGAGCACTCATCCGAAGTGTGAAAACCAGTGTCTCAGCATGCAAATATTGAATTCTCTTTAAAGTCCTGTGCTTGAACAGACACATTCACACAAAAATTATGCCAGCATGCCCGTCTTGGTGATTATCATAACAGACAGTCGTCTGAATGTACAGTATCAGTTGGATCCATGCATTGTCTTAAAGTGACAGTAGGCTAAAATGTTAATGTTAATCAGACAACAAAGGACAAGGAAATCACTCGCTGCTCTTGATTGAATAACGTTTGTTATTTCAATAAGGATTAATCTTTAATTTATACAGTCAAATATGCAAAGTTATTTTATTTTACTTCTGTACCAAAAAAACTATTAGACCAACCTAAAAAAAAACTGAAAAGCACTGTTTATTTTATTTGTATCTTTGTTCTGTTGTATTTATTTGTGCTTTTGCTTGTAGTTAGAATATTTGTTTGATAATTTGATTATTTTCATATTTTTATTTGCCAGCTATTTTTTCCCTAAAATAGCACATATCGATCCATACCAAAATCATGACTCTAAAGCCGTGATACAAACTGAACCTTGAGTAATTTGAACAGTTACACCCCTAGTGTTCATGGTGTGTGTGTGTACCCTACTCACTACTGTGTGTGCACTTGAATGGGAAAAATGCAGAGCACAGATTCAGAGTATGGGCCACGTCACGTCACTTTCACGTTTTACATGGTTTAAAACAAGGTTTAAAGTTTTTTTTAATTTAATTTTTTTTTTAATTTAATTGTGGATTTTATTAGCTTCAGCTTCAGTGTGTTATGCATTAAAATGAATGATTGGACAACAATGATAACCTAAGAATTAGCCAATATTTTTGTCGAATGTACCAGTGGGCAAATTTAACAGGGTTAGAAATGCGTTAACCTGGATAACTTAGCCGGGCCACACTAATGATGTCTAAAATGCCCATGGGCTCAGCTCCTGATGCCGTTTACTGAGAAAGCAAATATATAAGGCTAATGAAATAAAACAGTTTTGCATTAAATATGATCTCAGTCTTACTCTAAGGAAGGAGTCAAGCGCTCCGTTCTCCATGAACTCCGTGACAATAAGCACCGGGCAGCTCCTAGTCAGAACTCCCTCCAAGTGGATGACATTGGGATGGTCAAACTGGCCCATGATGCTGGCCTCGCTAAGGAAGTCCCGCCTTTGGCATTCCGTGTAGCCCGCCTTCAGTGTCTTAATGGCCACGGTTGTTTCCTTTCGGCCAGGCTGCTTGAGTCGGCCTCGACACACCTCCCCGAACTCTCCTGAATGAATGGAACAGAGGAAGAGGAGAGAGGGAGTGGGGTGGGGGCGTGAGGGAGGATTATCGGTTTGAGCTCAGGATCAAAAAATCATTCGAGGGAGGAAATGATGTACTGCAGAAGAACCATGGAAAGTGAGAACGAGAGAAATAAAATGGATGGCAACAGTTTAGGGTTTGAATAGGCAGGGGATGGATGGAGAGAGAGGGTGAGAGAGGAGTTTAGGGACAGGCTGTGGAGAGGGAGGAGACAGGAATTTAAAGGTTGTGGGAGTTTGGGGCCTGGACTCTGGATGTGAAAGTATGAAATGAGGGAATTGATTCAGATCGTAAAACATGAGAGTGACCAAGAACAAGCACAGGGATAAATAAATAATAATACAAAATAAGTGAAGGCAGCAAGCATCATGTATAAAGTTAGTTATAGTATAAACTCTCTACGTTACCTCCCATGAATATGGTGTATTATGAAAAAAAGGTATTGTTATAAATTGATATTTTTAATATTGGTTAATATTTTTTTTAATATCTGTTTTTACAGGGGTTATGGACAGAAGGGACAAAAACACTGAATGTAAATTATACAGTGCAACTAATTATACAATATAATATGATATATATATAATGATCCAACAGAAATCATCTGACACTGAAGGCTGCTGAAAAATCAGCTATGCATCACAGGAATAAATGACATTTGAAAATATATTAAAATAGAAAATGGTCATTTTAAATTATAACAACATTTCACAATATAAGCAGGCCTATTTTTACTTTGTTTTTGAGTCTTACCTACCCCAAACTAATGAACAGTGGTGTATGATTTTTCATAATGTTAGACTTATGCAGTTCATGGTAATATTCATAAATAGCAATGTTTGGTTTAATCTGAGTCCTCAAGAAAAAAAACTGTTTAAACCCACTGCTCCAATGCAAGCTGGCAAGCACAGTAAAATAATTCCACAAAAACTTTTTCTATGCTATAGGTTTATGTCAAATTAGATATCAGGTGTTAGAATATTCTTTATAATGACCATTAATCAGAAAAGCCTGGTTTTGTTTAATACTGAGAGCTGTGGTTTACCTGCTCCAATGACTTCCTCAATCTTCACACACGAGATGTCAATCTCTCGGGCAAACTCATGAACAGCCTCGTTCGGGTCCTCATATGTAAAAGGGTCAATGTAAACTTTTACACCAGGGGATACTAAAACCAAAAGAAGAAGAATGCTTTTCAGTTATAACTTCTATTGTTCTGTATTACTTTAAATAGGATAAGTACATTGTAAAAATCTTAAATGTTTTCAAACATAATACAACCCAATGTGCCAATAACAAAAACTCCATAAATTTCTGCTGTATTGTAGTTGAACACGGATGTATATTTTGACATTAATTTATATGGTAAAACATACTTTTTTTTTTTTTACATAAAAAAATGTTTCCCCACTGTATATTGTATATTTACATTTAACAAATTATACTTTTTTTCTTATCCTATTAAAATTATGAACATGACTTAATCATTTTTTATAACATGACTTTATAATTTTATTTATTATTATATTTTAATAAGCTATATTGCATCATTTTCACAAGCTATAAATAAATATGTACAGCAAGAAATATGTTTTTGTGCAGTTATACTCACCGTACTGCTGCAGTTTTTCAGTATACTCCAGCTCAGAGCCAGTACGCTGCCGTCTGTAACCAGATTATATATACACTGAGAGTCTGGCTTAAGACTGGATTTACAGTACAGGCATGCAAAACAAAAAAAGTAACTGGATCACTTTGTTATAGAGAACATTTAGGTATTTCATGTTCTTCAATCACCAGTTATGCCCCTCAAACTGCAAGAAAAGCTAGTTTTATAAATCTAAACTTATGCAGATGATTCACTTTCTAAATTCCTATGATTGAGGCCATCATTCTGGCTAATTGCAATACGGTGCATCCAGGATTCAAAGGCTGGGTCCCCACAACATGCAACATGAAGGACAACCATCAAGACTGTCTTGTCATCGCTTCAAACCAGAACTGCTCCATTACATGGTTCAGATGAGCCAAAATCTAGGTTATACTACAAAAACAGCAAGTCATTTAACACCAAATCATAGGTTGAATATTAAGCGGGGAACAAATGACCAGGCCCAGAACATACAGGCTAGTCTGAGCTCGGTTCATGCATGTATCAAGAATCTGAAGACAGTGAACAGTGTATTTAAATTCCAGGCATTCTCATTAAGATCTCTTTGTTTCGCTTACTCTGCATAAGTAGCGTGTTTGAAAGAGAACGGGAGCAAAGGGGCCTACTGGAATTCACCATCTGTGGGATTCTTTTGTCTTTTAACCTGTGCTAACAATGACGCCTGCTGCTAATTAGCATCTCATCTCCAATTTAAATGTCAGAAGGAAAAGAATGATGCTTCAGTGCACACACACACACACACACACACACACACACACACACACACAGAACACATTAGGATACTAGCGCAGAGGGCATGAATGAGAGAGAAGAAAGAGCTTGAAGCGGAGAGGAGGAGACGCTTTGGCACAACAAGGCGGTCACAGTCAAGAAGAATGTGTCAAATAGACACAGTGGCAGTCTGCCGTCTCTGGAGTGATTGGCAATGTCCCAGTCTGCGCACAGAGCTGGGCAAAGTGGCCTCAAATGAGCATCTTGTGAGTCTCATAAATATCCGAAGTCAGACGCACTTTGAAGTCTGTTTTGCAGTCCCTATCTGATCTCATTTTGCTGTTGAGTTTGCTGGACACGGGCATTCAAATGATAAACGGTACAAATTGCTCTTTGCTAAATCAACATCAAATCTAAATGGATCCTGTTTACTTTCTTACTACAAGTTCCAGGTCTAAACCGCGTGGTAACATTAGGAAATTTTGCAGGCAAAAAAAGGTCTGTTGTCTATTGTCAACATTGTAGCAATGTATGCCCCCTTTAAATCAAGCATCCTTTGGTTGGTAAGTCTGGTGAGCAACTTAAATATGTTGTGAAATCTGCATGGAGAAATCTTGTGGGGAAAAAACAATAGAGCATAGGCAGGTTCTGGATGTAAAAACCTTGGTTCATGGCTTACAATGCTTCAAAAAAAGAGTTTTTAAAAATCCCTGTGGGAAACATTTTTTGAGGGGAACCCCCCCCCCCACAACTTCTGGAACCAGCACTGCTGAAAAAGTAGCCATGCACTAATGCACTCGATAGCATTTCTATGGCTTTACAAAAGAAAGGGGGAGAAAAAAAATACTGGGAGAGTGATTGCATTGGTCAGAATAGAGCAATGTCAAATTTGCAATCACTCCCTTAGCTCCTTTATTAGAAACACTTACGCATTAGCGTTAACTAGTTTTCTCTAATTTCATTGCAAGGGAATATAACACAAATAATAGCAGTGTTAATTTTTACAGCTAATTTTTTTATTTAGTCTTAGTCATAGTCTTTTAACTAAAATGCCATTCAGTTTTAATCATATTTTAATCATCTGAATAGTTTTAGTTGACTAAATATCATAAGATGTTAGTTGACTTAATCTACAGTACATTTAGTTAAACTTAATAAACACATTATCTTGTTGGCGAAAAGAAGCTGTATGCTATATTAGGGGGAAAATAGTTGTAAAAAACAGCGGGAAGGCAGCGGGCCGATAAACGTGTATGTGACTCAAAAGTTAAATGTGTATTTACAACACACTCTTCCAAGCGAGGTCCTTTTTATCCCTGAAAAATGAACGTGTGTGATACTTGTGTCATAAAGCTCCTGTTGACTGCTTACTGACAACATCAGTCATTCCTCCATGTTGAATGAGTGACTCCTGATTGATTGGTGCAGCGCGAATTGACGCCAAACTTCACATTTTTCAATTCAGGCGGCAGACGCAAATTCGCGTCGATCACATAAATGCACAAAAGCGCGTAACGTGCGTATTGCGCCAGACGCTCTATTCGCGTCATTCGCGTCTAGCGCTCCGCGCTAAATGCCTCATTCGCCTTGCGAAACCTCCAGACGCGCCTTAACGTGTCTTTAAATTGCCTTAACATTGAAATCATTTGCGCCAAATGCTCTATTCGCGTTTGGTGTGAACACAGCACTTATTAAGCATTTCTCTAAAATTTCCAAACTCATTATTTAGGTTTAGTATTAAAAATTTATCATGCAATATGCAAAATAAAGTTAGATTAATCCTTATTAGGGTTACTAAAGTCATTCAGTCAAGAGCAATGAGTGATTTTCTCTCTCTTTCTTTTGTTGCTTGATTAACATTAATGACAAATACAAACAGCAACTAAATTAGGCTGCTGTCCCTTTAAAACCGAATGCACAGGTGTATTATATTGATACACATCCAACATTTTCTCCCAACTGTTTAAGTTCACCGAGTACAACGAGTGTGTTTACATGAATGTTCATCAAATCGGACAATTCAATATAAATGTGAAAGGCACTTTTCTGTGTGCGTGCTTCAGTTGTGTACACTCAAAAGAAAAAATATTGAATTAAGTTCTCTTTTGTGTCATTGGTTTTCAAATGTATCCACAGTTATGCTCTTTTCTTTCTTTCAGGTATTGACTTTTTTTTTCTTTTTTTACTTTTTTGAGACATGCAGCAAGTTGTTCAAATGTTCACATCTAAGCTCCTAACCACGCAGGAGATTAGTTCTGACTGGATCTCTTTCCAAATCGTCCCTCCCTAACATTTTCCTCATAGTTTTTGTCATTCAAAACTAGTATTTATTTTTTTATTATCTTGTTTTCATCTGTGAAAAATTTTTTTGACGAAAATTATTTGGCAGCAAAAATAACACTGAAGTATAGAGTTATAAATGTCATAAAAAAACTGTATATATAACTGCACCTAATTTATACATGGTTGAAAAATAGGTTGCAATCATTTGTAAAATTTTTGCTTCATTATGAACTATTCCTTGCATGATTAATTACTCTGTTTCAGAAATGAGCCACATTTGGAAAGTAAAATTGATTCATGTTGACTTTAAGATAGTTTGATGTCAATCAATGTTTAAAACAACAACAACAATAAAACTATTCCAAACCATCTTGTTTAGTGATCCACAAAAGAAAGTAATTTATACAGATTTCAACAACATGAGGGTGGGTAAATGATAACAGAATTATCCCATGTGCATGTGATTGATAATACTTACCTAAGGCAGACAACAGCGATGACCACCATAGCAAGGATGACCACAAATCCTGCTGAGGCAGAGCCCACGATGAGTGGCAACAGGTCCTGTACTGACCGCTCTGGGTCATCTGTCAGATGAATTGAAATGCATTTAGAATACCAATAATGCTGAAGTACACAAAACTACACTTAATGAGATGTTTCTTTTAAAATCCATCAGGAGCAATAAAAATAAGACAATGCTGTGGATACGATTACGGATGGGCGTTTTCCGCAAATACCACATTCGAATTTGAATATTCGTTTATTTAAATTAAGTTTAATGAGACAGACGTTATTTTTCAGCAACATTTATTGTTTCCGTCATTTTGAACAAGCTTACACACAATGAGCTTGAACATTACACATCGTGTTTTGTAGCTGAAAACCTTTAACAAAGCGTGCAAACAAACAAAAGTACAGATTGAAAGCAAAAAAAAAAAAAAAAAAGTGAACAAAGAAAAAACGTAAAGCAGCCAGCAGCCTACACTTAACTTTGAAACTTTTAAACTGTCAGCAAATCTTTTTTTGCTTTTTTTCTATTGTTTTAAATGTTCTTGTTAAGAAATACGGGCATGTAAACATGATCGGGGGAAAGTCGGCTCCTTAGTCTGTTAACAATAAGGCCGGCCGCGGAGAAAACGCGCTCTGACGGCACAGACGCTGGCGGGACTCACAAATAACGGTGTGCTAAGCGAATAAGTTTTGTGAAGCGCTTCGTGTTTTGGTTTCACCACTGAATGGGATCCTCATCTGGTGGAATACATGGCTCCAGCAAGAACTGTTCCCACTCGTCTCGGCTGGAGAATCATCGCTGAAGAACTGGCTCAGCCTTTTCCGACGAGTGGGCATTGCATCCATTGGTGATGGCGGCTGCATACGCACCACTCGCATCAAGGAAAATGTTCTGATAATGTTCAAAAAGTTTTTTTTCTTACTTCTCTCATGTCTTCATCGAGAAACCTGAGATGTTTGTGCCAAAGGGTCTAGGGCGGACGCGAGAAGAGGAGTTTTCATTGCATTCTCCAAGTTAGCGGTGTTTATTCGCCGCTGTTGCTTAGCAATGGCAGACGCCTCAGGAGCGCTTCTGCCCGAGCGCTTTGGAAAGAAGGAGAAAGTGATGCGTTTTCTACGAGTTTTTAGGCGGGATATGTGAACGGCCCCTAATTCATTCATTAATTATTTTTTTGCTTGCATACATCTTCAAATATGCCATGGAGAATCACAGAAAGTGACCAAATTAGATTTTATTGTGAACCTTCTTTTTTTTTTTGCGAAATTCGAATATCATTTTTATTTATCGAATAATTAGAGCAGAACGAATATTCGAATGTTCGACTATCCGTGCACACCCCTAGATACGATAAGAGCTTAAAAATGAAAACGGATGGCATCAGATCATATAGGCTTGAAAGTATCTAATACAGAATGTTTCAATTCATACTGAAATCACTGACTTGGACACATGCAACATTTCTGGAGGCTTTTCTCAGGAGAAATATCTAAGAAGCGGGAGATTTAACTTAGCACTGTCTAGGATAAACAATTCAGCAGAGATCTCATTTGTGATTATTTTTTCCTATGGGTGGGTATACATGGTTTGGCATATAAAAATGCTCTTGGCCACTCAGTATCTTTTATAACAGATGCATAAGAAAGAAAACGTCTGTGTTCTTACCATAAAGACTTGTACTGAAGTCCACCGGGCCGCTATAGTGTCCGTAACCAGCTACGGTACGAGCACGCACTTGCACAACATACACCGTGCCAGCCTTTAAACCCTCCACTTTGGCAGAAGTGTGCTGTGCAGTGACGGTGTGTGAGAACGACTCTCCCTGAAAAACAGAAACATACACACTGAAGGACCGAAACTAGACTCTTGAGCCATTGAATGCTTAGAGTGAATGTTTAGTTAATAGTTTTCACTGCAATTAGTGGTTTGAAAGTATTTGAAAAGACAATCCCTGGCTAAAACTGTCATCCAAACATGCAGCCGCAAGTTACTCCTATAGAAGAATTAAGCTCCACTCTTTTTAGATTTAGCCATTGGGTTTGGACCAGTGGCCATCTGTTGTTCTATTGTACTCCACTTTAAGACAAGCCAGGGTTACTTTGAGCTCAAGCCAGTTGAACCCATGCTGGGTGCCTTGCGTAAAGTCATCTGGCTCGGGTTCAAGAGTTCTTGAGTCGGGGTGATTTAGATGCACAGCAGTTCCTCACCCTCTCCTGGTACTTGATCTCATAATCCAGGATCACGCCATTGGGCCGCTCTGGGGGCAGCCAGGAGAGGCTGAGAGTGCCAGCCGTGGCCCGTATTAAGTGGATGGTGGGGATTGCCGATGGAGCTGGAGGTGATAAGAGATGGAGGGAGAAAAAGCAGAATAACTTTATTAGAAAATCATCAGATTATTTAAGGCTGTGACTCTTTACTGGTGGGCCGGGACTCATAAAGGGGCTCTATTCTGCTGTGACAGTACAGACAGCTGGGATCTAAAATAAAACCAAAATCTGAATTTAAAACTGAAGAGAAAAATTGGCATATCAGTCTTTACAGGATTTTGGTTTAGGTAAATGAATAAAATCATGCAATATAAGAATAGCGTATTCTGATTTCTGTGTGTACTAAACTATTGTGGCTGATTTTATGATATTCTTCGATAACCATAGAAAAATCCAGAATTATGAATACACACATATCCACAGAAAATGAATAATTAAAAATAAAATATTTATTGACCAATATTTTTTATCACATTGCTTGTAGGTCAATGGCAATGAAAAGGTTAATTTATTTAAAGATTACAACATACATAACATTCAAACATACAACAAACTGAACACCTATGATGAATGATAATTAAATTTTAATTAAATGCTTTTAAAATATCAAAATATAAAGTAGTCTCACATGATCTTTAATAATTGATTTATTTGAAATATTTTGGCCACCCAAAAATAGCCATGTTTTGATACATAGAAAATGAATGAATGAATGAATGAATGAATGAATGAATATTATATTATATTATATTATATATCTTTATGGCATTACATTTTTGTGCAAGCTTAGGCAAGCTTAGTTCAGATGTAGTGTGTCTCCCCAAAAACTTGATTTGTAGATATATAATTCATGCTTTTTCTATATATATATATATATATATATATATATATATATATATATATATATATATAGACAGATAGATATATAGATATATCATTTTACTTTATTAAATGTAAAAAGTTTTTTCAAAACCACATGAACCCAACATGATTTCAAAGAGTACAATTCTTAGATTTTTTAAAGATTTCTAATTTTCTTTATGAGGACACTCTTATTTGTCATTGACACTTGTGCAAGTGTTTTATAATAACAGTAAGCCACTGGAGGCTGTGCTTTACTGTGATTTTACCTGTTTGGTGCGGTTTAAACAGTCTCCTGTGGTTTACTGGTTTATTAGACAATTGAAAATGAATTTCTCACCTGCTTGATTGGTGGTGATATTGACAGTGGCGTATTGCGGGGTGGATGGGCTCTTGGGGGACACCCCATTGACAGCCTGGATCTCAAAGCTGTAATGGGTGTGTGCTTGTAGATTCCTCACCGCCGCTTGCATCTCGGCCAAACCCAGGCGGCGCGGCGACACCTCCACGTTATCATCACACCGCGCACAGGACCCGCCATCGTGCAGGCACTTCTTACACACCACGTTATACACCACGTCACCTCTCCCGCCCAAATCCCGCGGCTCGGACCACTCCAGTGACACTGAAGTCTCGTTCACACTGGAGATCACGTTTAATGGAGCCGAGGGAACAGCTAGGAAGACAACAGTAAAGAGCTATACTCGTGAAACATGTATAATGTAACATTTTCTGCACATATCCTACGGTATATGTTTAGTCAGGAATAAAAAATACCACTTTGTAGATCATTACACAGTAATCCAAGACTAATTAAAAAATCTGGAGCCTTAAAGTCAGGCTGTCATTGGCTAAACTATCTAATTATTCTTGCATATTTGTTAAAAAAATGTCTAATTTACAATGCACTCCATAGTTAACTTGTCAGGGGCAAATCTATAACCAACAAATCTTGTTCAGTGAATCATGATGTAAACTAATTAAATCCAGATGCTGGATTTTCAAAAGCACAACTGCCTAAGGAACTGGAAGCTTTGGTTACAATTGCTGAAAAAGAATACATATTTTTTCCTTTTTTAATGTGCATACCTCCAGCACAATTCTGTTTTTTAAATTCATAAACTACAAACAACATTCTGGCTTCCTGATATGTTTCAAAAGATGGAAAAAAAGCTCTCCAACCAGGGGATTTTGCAACACATTGCATCAATGTGTGAATTTATGGGATATTTCCAATTAAATCCATGTGTCAAGATTCAACAGCGCTGAAGCTAACCGTTTATAATCACACGCTTTATGCACTAAATGCTGCAAACTGACAGGCTTACATTAGCGATCATGACCTTTTTATCAACACGCTTTTCTGTGTCATTAGTCACCACATCAAACAGGCCAAATGCACAGAACAGACCGTTTCAACATATAATTAGCACAATGTGGGAGCTATGTTAATTTGACAAGTGCTACTTATGATCATCACTTACTAGTGCAGGCCACGTCAGGGGGGTCGCTGTCAGCGCGGTAGTAGCCACTTTGACAAGGGCAAATACTAGATGCCCTAGACCTGGCCCGGCTGTTGGAAGGGCACGGCATACAAGAACTCTCACCCTGTTTGGATTTGAAGGTCCCTGTGGTGCACGCTAAAGGCGACAAAGAAAAAGGTGTTACAGTATGTCATTTTCAAAAATGAACCATACACGGTTAAATAAATTAAATTTTTTTCAACATGTTTGAAAAAAATATGAGTACACTAAAAAATGTCAACCTAAAAACCTGCTTCTAAATCAATATCAAAATATATTTATAATATAAAATATTAAATTAAATGTATATATTTTTTATGGCAAAAATATTACTTAACAACACTGAATCAACCTAAATACGTTTGGCTACATAAACAAATCATATGCTGTATTAAGAACAGTGTGATGTAAACTAAAATAAAATCCTAATCCTAAATCCAAAACCCTAAAACAACCATAGCCCTGTTCACTTCCACTGTAAGTGCCTTACCGACATTTCTTTGCCATGATAATATAATGGCTAATAAAACCCTAAAACAATCCTAAAAATAACAAGAACAACTTTATATCTCATAATAATACTCCAGTTTTAACAGAAGAATTAATGTGTTTTTATATTATAAGCTTCACATTTCTGCTTAAATCAACAATGAACAGATTGGAGCTAAATAATGACACTATTGTATTTTTAGAGCTGTTTACAGCAGAATTTGGATTTGTCTTGTATTTGATGAAGCTTCAATCAGTGATTCTATTATTTTTCTTTTTATTATACCGCGAAGCTGCTTTGAAACAATCTGAGTTGTATAAACAGATTAAGGTGACTTGCCTTGCTTTTAAATCCCCTTTCACTTCCATGTGAACCCTGAATCAACAACAGAACTAACAAATATTGCTACAAGTGTGACTGCATCATATAATAATTATTAATTATTAATATTATTAATAATGTTCATCGTCTGGCTGACTATGTCTTGTATTAATTTTTCTAAAACTCCTGTCATACGTCGCACAAACTGAAAGTCACCACTTATAAGCTATTACTAAATATTGTAGAAACATTATTTTCTGTAAAGTTGCTTTGTAACAATTTGTATTGTAAAAAGCGCTATAAAAAATAAACTTGCATTGAATTGAATGTGTCGCACTTTAACTTTTTGCTTTTCATTTTAAGTAATGTATGGTAATGTATCTAATGTAAAGTACTTAGAGAGCTGAAAAATTAAAAGTTGCAATTTTAAGTTAAGTTTTAAGTGGCGGCATAATAATCAAGGAACTTTGCTGCTGTACCATGGGTGCAGCAGGCGCAATGATATAATTATTTTACAGGTGCTGCGTAATATCACTGCGCCTGCTGCACTCATGGTACAAAAGCAAAGTTCCTTGATTATTACGCTGGAATGACAGTATAGTTCCTAGCCATATCGGCCTAGAAAATCGCAACTTTTCATTTTCCATCAGCCTTAGTACACAATGTAACTACAGAAGAGTCAAGTTTTAAATAGGAAAAATTTTGAAACTCTTTGGTCATTTTTGAGCGAGATGCTAACGGTCTAATCAGATTCAATGAACTATGCTAAGCTAAGCTAAAAGTTCTACCGCCAGACCCGGAGATCGGCTGAATGGATTCGAAAACTGTAGAAATCAATTAAGATAAATTAGGGAAGTTGGAAAATTAGCCTATTTTTCAAAATTAGTGGCGTGTCCTTTAACTTGCGTTGAACCTGGAATATTCCTTTAAGGTTGCTATTTTTTCAGTATTGTGTTGGCACTTGAACTATATGGATCATGAAGCAGCTGCAAATAATACATATTTCCATCACTCAGCGTCAGCGCTAGAGCACATAAAATTAGGGGGCATGTAAAACATTTTTGGGGGGCTGTGTCTTTTGGCACCTGTTTCTGAATATTGATTGATCTAAATTATATCCTATAGTGAAGATCATTTTCAGATGTAACGGATGCACCAAATAAAACAGGAAAACACAAATAAAACTTTAAATGTACTAAAATATAGGCTAGTTTTATATATGAATAGGGTGTTTGTCAACTGATTGAGTTTCCAGTGTTGACAGCTCCGTAAAATAGCCTACTTGAAGCATTGTAGTTTTGCTGTATATAGCTACTAAAACTATAAAAAGTACAACACACAAGCACACTTCAGAATAAGATTCAAAACATTTATAACAAGAATGAATAACCCAAACTCCGATGAAGTCGGCTGCTAACTGCACCTCCTAAGCCAACTGCACTAGTCAGTCCGTTTCTTTTGGAAGAAAACGGCTGATGTAAGTCTGGCTGAGGAATCGGCTGCTTTCTGTTTTTCCTGTAAACAATCCACCACACCCGTGTCTCCTCACGAAACACTGCAGTTAATGGGGACCATGCCGAGAGATGTGTCCTGCATGTGACACTGCAGGTGAATTATAGCAAATACAGAAAAAAAAATCGTCTTCAGTATTCCTCCCATGAAACATATCGCTTCACGGCTAGTGTAATAAGACAGTGGAAAATCTGAGCGAGTGGCCCCTGCTCTCAGCCTTAACATGCATGGCGTTACGCATTCAGACCGAGCACGAGCATGAGATGGGAAGAGCTTTGAGAGACAGGGAGAGAGTGAGAATATGCCCATATAAATGTTAACTGGGCTTGGCTGTTTCCCTTCTCTGTGTGTGTGTGTGTGTGTGTCAGTGGGCCAGAGGATTAAAGCTGGAAGGTGATAAAAGAAATTAGGTGCACTCTCCATTGGACATGGTGCATCTCACGGCTGTATAGCACAGCCTGGGAGAGTCGTTTATCAGTCCTTTAAGGCAAGCTCTTAACCTTGAACAACTAGATGGAAAAAAAATGAGCCGCCACATACTGGCAATCTCAAAGGAAGTTCCCCTCTGTCCACCAGTTCCTTCCCAGAGAACAGATCAGGAGGCCCGCACAATTCACATTTTATTACTATGAGCCCACCTCATCATTCATTTGCACTCCCACTCTCTCCTCCGCCACTCTTACTGTAGTCTATCTTTTAATTTTCCTCATTACTCTCTCAGAATCACGCTCGAGAATTAGTCTTGCGGTCAGCATATGTATCCGTCTCTGGGACGTGTCAGTGTGTTCTGCCACTGTTGGTAGCTCTGTTCTCTGACACCACTGCAGTCCTCCACCCATTACTAAGACTCTCTCTCTTTTGTGCTGAGCCCAGACAAGGTATGCGGGGAGACTGTGGATCAGTACAGGCGGGTCCTCGCATTGTTCTTATTTGTTTGAAACTCAAGATTCTGGAATGGCTGGCAATACTAGCCTTAGCTGAGCTCCTAAATTCTGGCCTTTTCATTTTCACCAAAAAATCCTATTAACAGTTTTGGCCTTTAACCCCAGAATGCAAAGAGAAATCCAATTATGTAATAGTCTTATAACACTACTTGCGTCAATATGACTTTCTTTCTTCTGAGGAATACGAATAGAGAAATGCTGCAGAATTTGTTGACTATTCCTTTAACTTCTTAGCATTCCTGTAAAAATTTGCCTAAAACGTCTAAAACACAGTGGAATGCTAACAGGTTAATAAAAGAGAACAAAAAAAGCACCATGGAAGTTTAATAAGGCAGTCAATATGATTCTGATTTACTTTTATTAAATGGAAGACAGAAAACATATTTTTTTAATTTTTTTGGGAGAACTATTCATTTCATGTAATTGCACTTTTAACATAAAAAACAGCAAACCACTAAATGTGAAATTAGGTTACATGATCAAAAAAACTTCTTTGAATGTCAAGAAAAAAATTTAGTCATGCTATTCAGTGTGTAAAAATGTGTATGTGTGTGCAAAAATTAGCATTACCAGTGACTGCATAAAAAAGGATATAAACCGCTCTGACCTGCATGAAACCTTTGCATTGCTTCAGACAGATTTTATAATCCGTATTGTAGCATCTGCCAGGAAACACTCAGAATCCGCTTTCCTCTGGTATAAAAAGCCAAACACTTACCCTGGCACTGAGTATCTTTCTTGGCCGGCTCAAAGCCCGCCATGCAGGTGCATGCTCCCACGGGAACCATCCATTCTCCATCTCCGTTACAGTACAGCTTTAGAGGGACAGATTCCTCTATGGCGTTTGGCACACAGGCTCCGGCGGCGATGACCAGAGAGGTGGCCTCGGCACCAGTGGCCGTCTCGGGGAAGACAGCGAAGTTAGCAATGGTGGTGGAGCACTTTTTAAAGAAGACCCTGGCCGAGATGAGGGACATGCAGGCGCCCAGGTCCTGGAAGGCCAGGTAGAAACCAGCTTTGGAAAGAGGGCCGAAACTCCGTACTTTGGTGTTGACGATTCCTGACTCCAGCAATGAGAAGCTCTCATCGGGGGCTATGGTGTCCACCTGGGACAAAAGACATTAGAGATGGTAAGGACAGTGATTTGGACATTGTTGTTGTTAGGATAATCTTTTTGTGGACTATAAACCTTTATCTCTGTAATTATGTCATCATTTACTCGCCCAAGTCATTCTAACGGTCACATTGTTAAATGTTAAAATGTAGGGACGCAACGATACCATTTTTTCAGAACCGATCCGATCTGATATCGAAAATTCTGAGTATCTGCCGATACTGATCCAATCCCATACCAGCACAGATTTTTTTTTTTTCAATGTGTTGACCTGATCATCATTATTTTGTGTTAATCACAATCTACTGCATGTACACAACTTAATTTTAATGAAAAATAATGAAATGAAAAAATATATAATCATAAATGATTACAAAAATATCATTATAAACTAGGTTGGTAGATAATTCAGCAGCAAAAGATAGTCTAGATTCTATAAAAATCACGGGTGCACAATAATTTTATCAAATCTATTGAAATATTTGATTTACAAATAAAGGTGAATAAGTCTAAAATCTGGTAAAATGTTACACATTGCTCTTTGAAATGTTGTCAAATACATTATTGAAAAAACAAGTATATACATTTATATAGACGTTTCTTTTAAATCTATAGCACAGTAATAAAGGCAGCAACATATCATAGATAGGACAGAACAAGAAAGACTAATAATAATCTTTCAACAAAGAGTTATAACCCTTACACGTTTTGTCTATCAAGATAATCTTTACAAATTACTCCAAAATGTAAACATTTTGAAGTCTAAATAAAGCCGTCAGATATAAAATGCTAACGGGAGGCTATAAACGGACTACAGCACACCATGGTCGCAGATCAACATCATCATCAAGCTTCCTCAAACTTTATTTAAATAAATTGTGGATTAATACTTCCTGGAGATGCGAACCGTTTCAAGCGATTCAGTCCCATTTGGTGAACGGGTTCAATCGGTTCACTAAGAAGAACCGGTTAAATCAAACTATTTGTTCGCGAGCCAGACATCACTAGTAAAAAGGCAAGAGATACGTAGTCTATTAACTCTGTGCGTTAGTTTATTGAGCCTTTTCTTTGAACAGTTTTAAACCTCAGTTATTGTGTACTCTTGAAGACAGTTTCATCGCTTCAACTGTAGTAACCGAACGTGACACGCAGTTTGATTGCTGAATGGAGGATAACAGACAGCCGCAGTGGAGAAAAGAGTTTATGTGGACTGAATTTAATGATAATATAAATCTGACTTCACATTGAATATGGAACAGCTTCAGAACACTTGAAATATGTCCATGAAAATGTTTTGGTGGTTTATGTTTTTGTGCCTTTCGTGGAGCTCAACAATAACACAGAATTGTATACACAGGATCGGATTTGGATCGGTCTCGTCTGACCGATACCCGAAACGCAGATAATGCCTGGATCGGAGCCAATACCGATCCCGAGTATCGGATTGATGCATCCCTAGTAAAATGTTGTGGGTCCAATGTCTTTTGTCAAAAGTGTAGCAATGTATGAACCACAGACGCCACTTTCATACTAAGCAGCTTTCTGTTGATCAACGCAACAAATCCATAGCCCCATTTCACACTGAGATTCCAGATAGTACACGGGTAATGTGTCCCGGCAATTGTCCTGGATTGTATAGATTTTGCCCCTTTCACACTGCCAGTGATTACCCGGAATATGTGCGTGCGTTCACACACAACCCGTAAAGTTCCCGTAAAGACACGTGGCATTAGGATGTTACTTGTAATGTAACGTATTTTTCGGACTATAAGTCACACCTCAGTATAAGTCGCATCAGTCCAAAAATATGTCATGATGAGGAAATAAACATATATAAGTCGCACTGGGCATTTATTTAGAACCAAGAACCAACTGAAAACATTACCGTCTCCAGCCGCGAGAGGGCGCTCTATGTCTTCAGTGTAGACTACAGGAGCACTGAGCAGCATAGAGCGCCCTCTCGCGGCTGTAGACGGTAATGTTTTCTCTTGGTTCATGTCTCTTAGTTCATTTCTCTTGGTTCATGTCAAAGTAATTTTGATAAATAAGTCACACCTGACTATAAGTCGCAGGACCAGTCAAACTATGAAAAAAAGTGCGACTTATAGTCCGGAAAATACGGTACAAGTCGAAAATGCTAGGCATTTTAACTTTCACTTAAAGGGTTAGTTGGCCCAATTTGCTAAATTATGTCATTAATAACTTACCCTCATGTTGTTCCAAACCCGTAAGACCTCCGTTTATTTTTGGAACACAGTTTAAGATATTTTAGATTTAGTCCGAGAACTCTTAGTCCCTCCATTGAAGCTGTGTGTACAGTATACTGTCCATGCCCAGAAAGGTAAGAAAAACATCATCAAAGTAGTCCATGTGACATCAGAGGGTCAGTTAGAATTTTTTGAAGCATCGAAAATACATTTTGGTCCAAAAATAGCAAAAACTACGACTTTTATTCAGCATTGTCTTCTCTTCCGTGTCTGTTGTAAGACAGTTCAAAACAAAGCAGTTTGTCATATCCGGTTCGCGAATGAATCATTCGATGTAACCGGATCTTTTTGAAACAGTTTACCAAATCGAACTGAATCGTTTGAAACAGTTTGCGTCTCCAATACGCATTAATCCGCAAATGACTTTTTTAATGTGGCTGACACTTCCTCTGAGTTCAAACAAACCAATAGCCTGGAGTAATTCATTTACTCAAACAGTACACTGACTGAACTGCTGTGAAGAGAGAACTGAAGATGAACACCGAGCCGAGCCAGATAATGACTCGTTCACGAGTCAAGAACCGTTATTGTCAGACGTGTCTGATTCGAGAACCGAGGAGCTGATGATACTGCGCATGTGTGATTCAGCGTGAAGCAAACCGACACACAGAGCTTCTGAACTGAACTGATTCTTTTGGTGATTGATTCTGAACTGATTCTGTGCTAATGTTATGAGCCCAGGTAAACCGAAGATTCATCGCCAATGACGGCATTACGTCGAGCGCAAAAGAACCGTGAACCGTTTTCTTAGGGTGAGTTATTAATGACATAATTTTCATTTTTGGGTGAACTATCCCTTTAAGCTGGCGAACAATCTCAGCGTCAGCGCGTAAAGTGAGGAACTAACTTATCTCTGTTTCATTACAGTTTGCAAATATATTTTCGTCGCGAACGCTGATCTGCCTTCAAAACACCTGGTAAAAGAGTCACACGATAATGTGCGTCATCACTACGACACACCCTTTATGGCATTAGTTCTGGCTTTTGTTCACACAGAGCTCATTCCGGGAATGAAGCCGGCAATGTTACTAGGTCCCCAACCCGGGATAAATCCCAGAATCAATCCTGGGACGTGCTTGAGTTCACACAGAAGGCGACCCGGCAATGATCCGGCAATTTTCCGGGTCGAACGTGCAGTGTGAAAGGGGCTCATGTGACCAACTTGAACCTATTGTGAAATCTGTGCAAAATCTTTTGCACTCTTGCAAAATATCTATTTGTGTTATTTCCTATTAAAATTACTGGAGTTCACTCATGAAAAATTATTGCATCTTAAAAAAAATTCTTGGACCCAACTCACATTCATTAAATGGACAATAATACACTGACCTAATATATTCTTTTGTGTTTCACAGAAATAAAAAAGGCATTCAGGTTTAGAATGACATCCCTAAATGATGACAATTTCTTTAAATATGTGTTACATTCCCAAGTAAATAGTTAAGACACCATCATTCACCAAAAGATTGTAAAATGAATTATCATGCAAAGTCTTCAATTAAAAGAAGCCATCAATCTGGCTGACCTTTACGTAGGGGTTCTCCTTCCATGGCGGGCTGCTTGCTGTAGCCACATCTCCATCCGATTCATAGTAGAACAGATTAAAAGTCTCCTTACAGGAGCCGGGAATATTGGGAATACTACCACAGTCCCGCACAGAGAACTTGAGCTCTACGTAAACTCGAAGAACTCCTCTGCGTGGGATGAAGTCTGTCCGGAGCCAGTTATTCTGATTGGGCTCCAGTACGTTACAGACCTGGTATGTCCTAATGGGGCTCAAGAGGTCATCATATCCACTCACTTCTTCCCACTGAGAAGGACATAAAATACTGTCACTGAATGCACAATGAACTTTCTTAAAATTAAATGTCCAACTGAAAAATGACAGTAGATAAGACCTTAGGAATTGTGTAAAGACTACATGTATTTATCATTTAAGGTCTTATTGTGTTGCTTACTTCCAATGAAACTAGCAAAACATGGAACACAGTGATGTTATAACTTATGACCTTCCTCTCTATGTAGTGAATTCTTTCTTTATATATAGTTTCTATTGAATGTAACACATTGGTCCTTGATCATTTGATCTTTCTCCACATAACTGTATTGGTCAGTGACACAACAATTAAATAAATAAATGGATTATTGAAAAGAGAACCTTCTTAAGCTGTTTTACATAATCTATTATAATTCCTTAAGAAAAAGTACTGCTTCACTGCTTTTTCATATCAAAAAACATTAGTCATGTGATGCAACCAACATCAAAAACAACAACCTTAAAACAATAAGTTATATCATATAAAGGACCCTCATGAATGTGTGTCAGTGTCAGTATGTCTCCTCAAATATCAGAACATTGGAGCTTTTTAAGGGCAAGGTTCTGCCTGTAAAATGTCAAGCAGTGTGAATCCCAAAAATGTATGCATTAATTAATAATTCATGATATTTGCATTCATAATATTAGGCCTTAAACAATATTCAAATGAAAATAAGAAATAAAATATGACTTTTTACTTGGCACATGCCATGGAAAATGGAATAAAATACATTCTTTGTTATTGGCCTGTTTATTAAATATAACATATTTCCAGATTGGCTTTGAAATCATGCCACATTTTCTTGTTTACTATGGACTGACAAATTATTGGTTAGGACACAATGTTACCTAAAACCTAAAAATCCTAAAATGATCCAGATCTATGGATCATTACTGAGATGTTACCTGTAAGATACCATGGAAGTAGGAATAATGAACGACTCAAATGCTCAATTAAATTCATGTCGGTGGTTAGGGTAAATAGAAATGCTTTCTCAAAGGTGACATTCGGGTTGCCTGAACTTCTCACAACACAATTAAGAGGCACCGCAGCGAGGGGTAGCATGTGTTTATCTCCAGGTGTGAAGGAACACATTACTTATGATGATGCATGGCTTTTGAGATGCCAGACATTGAGCGCCAGCCTGCGGAAAGGGCTGAGCTGCTTAAGATTGTTTCCATGGCAACCCATCATTTCCATTGACTGACTTCGCATGCACATTCCAAAGACAAATCATACTACGGGAGCGAGTGGTTTTTGGGTCGGTGGGGGGGTGTCAGGCTTAAGGTCAGACTCACTGTGGTTAATTTCTTCACCAGTCACATGTGTAAAATAAACTGCCGCTTGCAAACAGAGAGGTTGTGAACGATTGTTCTTGTTAATGGCCCCCTTTCATTTGTCTCGTCAATGCACGTGTAGATTAATAGCTGCCCTTTTGGACAATTACAAACAGGAAATAGCTGTAACTCACCCCGCTTTCTGGATAAGTGGTCCACGCCAGCTCTGTAGTAGCCCACCTGCTGTCCATAAGAGTCTCTGCAAAAAAGGCAATCAATGAGGCTCCGACAACATCAGCCTCCATTCTTAACACAACAGAGCATCAGCACGCTAAAAACTGTAATTTTAACGGGTACATATCAAAGCACTTCACTCATTTGAATTCCCTGCATACTCTGCGGAAGGCCTAATCACTGTTTTCATTCCGCAAACTAATAATGTGATCTGCATTTATCTACCCACTCCAGCTCTGGCCTGTGGCTGATCTGAGAACAGATCCTGTTGTGTACCGCAGGGATGCTTGCAGCACAGTGACGTTCTGCATCCCAGGCGCTCGCTGTTCTCTAAATACACTCCGATCAGTGGAGCAAAACTGCTTGAGCCAACTTCCGCAAATTAACCGCACATGTGAATGTTTTATTCACTTTGTAAGTCAGCGTTCGATGAAGCCGAGTGCTCGCTTTAAATTAATGTGACACGCACACATCTGCAAGAAAATCCGTGGAATATTTAGAGCAGAACATCAACTTAGCTGATTAAGGCCCCGGCAAATGCACATATGGCAAACATACACATGCCGTTTATGTGGATTGTACACCTCGCTTTTACAGCGCTGTAAATCACACAGAGAGAGCAAACTGTGTGACGAAATAGCCGTAAGGGCATCTCGTCGTCTGAAATATTCATAAAATTGTAGGGATGCTTTGATCAATTCCTAATGACCACATTCAGTCTTTCCTTAAAGCCCTTTGCATCTGTGCATTTGGCTGCATTGTGAAAAACAATGTTTATGACACTTATTTTTACACATAGCAGCTCATCGCTGTCTATTTCACACAAATGAGTGTACAGGATGTTCTTTGAAACTATATTTTGTACAGTCAGCCTCCTTATTCTTTGAAATTGTTTGTTACTCCACTAGTTTATCAGAATGTAAGACTATAAAGAAAAACAAACAACCTTTAGAGGCAGTTATAAGGAGTAAAATAAAAGAATAGTGTTTATTAGTTTAATAAGCATCTAAACATGCAAAAATTTATTTTAAAGCATTAGTTATGGAAATGCTTTAAGGAACGTTCTCACCGATGATAATGACTATAACGATAACTAACATCATTAAGCTTTAATACTCTATGAGAATAGGAAGTTCACACCACAATGATAATGACACAATATTGTTGGAAACATGGTTTTCTGATTAATAATAAAACATTAACATCTGAACAGAATTCACCCGACTTTAAAGAGCTTGGGCATTTCAATTGGCAGACGACATAACTGAAGTGTGCCATTAGAATAAACAGAACATTATTGTGCATTGATATCGGCGAATATATAGCTAATGTTACAGTCATCTTCATAGTTATCGTTCTTAATATGAATGGGCCTTTAGTTCAAATGAAATCATACAAATCCAGTTTTTGCAAAATTGGACTAAAGGTGTGGTCACATTTATCATCGTTCAGCGATTTTTCACATCATTTGAAAATCTAGTATTTTCATGTGATTTGGATTTCCACATGCAAATTCTATAGGGGCTAGTCCTATTTATTGAAGCTTGGCTTTATCCAGAATGTGTACGCATTAATCTGACTGTAACTGGACTCACTTTGTATGTTTACAGTAGTGATGTGTTTTGGATGCAACACAGGCAAGGTATGCGACTAGTCTGTATCGATTATTCGTACCGTGCAAAACTCTCCACATGATGCAATACACAGTGGTAAAACGTGTCTGTCTAGAGCATGTTTCCACTGCTATGAAAAACAATGTAAAAGCGATGTAGTGGAATGCAAAAAAAATTAATAAATAAAATGGAGCTCAATGACTGTGTATGGAAACATAAGAAAGTGTTATTATCTTGTAATAAAACTGTAATAATAAAAACCCTTTTTAAAACCACATTAATGATAACCACTAACAGGGCCAAATCACGTAAGGTTTTGTTTTATATTTAAACACCATAGCTCCTGGAAGGCTTCTGACAGATGGACTGACTTGACACAGGGGACCCTGGATGCAGCTTTACACTTTCCCTCTTGTCATGAAGTGCTTGGCCCACTTGACCTCCATTGGAATGTAACTAATGTAGTCTGTTCAGAAACCTGCTTGGAAATAGGCCTATGAGTCAAACATATACTCTCTCTCTCTCTTTCACACACATACACACACACACACACACACACACACACACACACACACACACACACACACACACACACAACTATCGATTAAGATCCTCACACTGAAACTGATGAAGAATCGAATAATGGCCAAGGTGAAGGAGCATCTGGCTCCACTGTAGTTAAGGATTATGGATAATTATTAGTTAAGGGACATGACCGAGGTACATAATGAAGTCAGCTCTGCATGTATCAGTACTAAAAATACCAAACAAAATCCTGCCTTGAGACTCTAATTTTGCAACAAGGAACAATCTTGTTTTTGCTGAGCAGCAATTTATTTTGAATATGAAATCAAGCATTAAATTACAAGAAGAATGAGATACTGATTGCTAATATACTAATAGTATGCATTTTTTGTTAAATATGCAAACAACAGATTTTACAGATGCACAAATATATATTTTCATTTGTAAATTACATTTGCGAGGGTTAGAAAATATAATGGGGACACGAACCTATTCATTAGGGTTCTCGGCAAGAATGTAGTGTGAAGTCAACAAACCTCAAAGATATCAATAGTTTTTCCGAAACCACACCTAGGCTCAATATTGGCACGTTTCACCTCGCCACTGTTTTCAAAAACTGACTTGGATTTAATTTCAAAATGCATTGTTAGTTAGAAGCGACTCACCAAGTATAGTCTATTGAACAACTGTGATCATACAAGCCAATTAACATGTGTGACAATTACACTGAAGTGATGCTTCTGGGTGACTTAAAAGCCTTTAGGGTGTAATGTGTCACACTAGAGCAACAGGGGGCTTTCAGCAGTCCTAAACCATGTGTCACAAACAGCACAAAGCTCATCTGAAAATCTACATGTGATTTTTCATACAGCAATGATCAAAGCAGAACCCTGCTGTCATTATAACCTCACAAGATACACTTCCAACAAAAATAAAGAGATGCTTCGATGTATTACAACATAATCATTCAACACAACAATAACTGTTAGATTTGGTTTATCCAACTGTTTTACAGTTTGTTATAGCCTAATAACAAAGGCACGGAGCATGTGGACAAACAGCATCGTCTGTATCAATACATGGACATGCCATAACACTAACACGTCTTCGGTGTGTGTAAAGCTTCCACGCACAGGATTCCACACGGAATAAGACATTCCTCAAAAACAGACCTTTGGAAACTAGAATTAGTCAGTATAACGGCAAATAAATGCAATAATGATTCAGAAACAGACACATTAAGCCCTGGTAATGATATGAAAACCAGACAGTCATCCAGTGAAGGCTACACCTAAACGGCGCAATCTCTTCTCTATTTTCATTTATTCACTTTAAACGCCATAAAATATTGTACATTTGCAGCCGTTTGCATATCATCTGCATCACTGCCCGACGAATAAAAGGCAAAATCGCATCAAGACTATATAAGTTTTCGTCAAACGCGAAGTTTTCGAGCCAGAACAGTCCGCGCTGTCTGTAAATCACAAGCTTTAGTTAAGTAACATATCGATTTTTGTTTGTTTGTTATTACACATTCTGCGGAATTCATAAAAGAAATAGCCAACTGATAACCATACAACAGCAACTGAGTATCCCGGTAACAAAGAGCTTTTACTTACCCTCAACAGCGAGAATAACGGGTACCCAAAGGCTGTATAATAACAGCGAATAATCCATTGTCATAAAGCTTGAGGTTGCAACATGAAGTTTTTTTGTCTATATGTCACCGGGACAGAAGGTATCGTTAAATCTCTTCATTAATGGACTGGAGGAACGAATTCACGCCTTGAGAAATTTCAGGCTGGGGGGAAAATGCACAGCTCCTCTTGCTATAGTTGTCTTCACGTCTTTCATTCACAACTGTTCGCACCACTGAATCCATGGACGGTCTCTTTCGTGAGCGTGGTCTATCATCCTCTTCTACATGTGTGGCATCATCATCATCCTCATTGTGAAAGAAGCTGTTGATTCTCTGCGACTGCACCGAGGAGTGTCAGTTGCGAGAAAGGATGGGGGGCGAAAACTCTACTTGTCTCAGGGCAAAACCCTGCGGAATATCGCTGATAACTTACAGACCAATTTCTCCCATGTTTTCTTTTATTTATGCATTTCATTATTTGTTTCAGACATTTTAAGTCCAAGTTTTGTTTTTATTATTTATTTTTTTGTTTTTTAATAGTAAATGCCACTATAAGGCAAACAGCATAAGAATAGAAGCTGAGTTGTGGTGAACTGCTAAAGTAGGCTATGGATATTCTTTGATGCACAGCGCCACTCACCGTTTGTTTACTGCAGGAATTGGTGTACTGTCGTTTGGAAGGGAGTGACTTGGCAAATGGCCACCACGAGGATATTTGTGTAATAGTCGCCCAACACCAATAATAAAATCATCATCCAGCTTTCTGCTGATTAAATAATGGGCTACATGTTGACATAAAGGTTATGGATACTGTAAACAATCTTCAAAGCTGTCCATTAATTATAGTGTTGAATATTACTTCAGAAATGTAATCTCGTACTTATTACACAACAGTTTATTTTTTATTATATATAATTCAAATTCAGTCTGGTTACCACTGACTTAATTTTGATCTATTTAATTGGCTTTACATGCACAATCTATCGATTTGAAAAGAGAAATATACATTGAGGAACATATTCCTTAAACTACACTATCAAATCACATTGTCTTTCATAACTTATAGGTTTTTGTGAGAGTCTAATCAATAATTTTGAAGTTTTATAAATACCAATCAACAATCATCAAGTAACAATTACATTTAATTAAACAACAGTAGGACTAGTTAAAAGAGTATTTTGTGAAGACAATAAGCAAATTTTAGATAACAAGAAACAAGTGCATATGACATTGCATTAATTGTTTTATGTCAAATTTACTATACAACAATGTATAATTTACCATGAATTATATTTCAAGTAATCACAATCACTTGGAGATGTAGAGAAAGGTTTTAATACAAAACGCTTTTTTAGATGTAATATAGTTTTGGTTTAGATTTTGTCTTTAGTTAATTGTGTCTTGAAGAAAATGTTGCTTAATGAACAGCACTATGTGTCTTATTCTTCCAGTTGCTGTCATTTTATTTAATGATTAAATAATTGTGTTGATTAATTTGAACATTTAATTATGGAATTATCTATAAAAGTGTTAAATGAGAGTTCACACTATTGATTGAAACATGTTTTCATTCCCTTGCTGCTGATAATAAAAGAATTTTAAGAGACAAGTTCAGAATGCATTCCACTCCTGTTTGAAGTAATCAAAACCACAAAAAACATGATGTAATCTCTGGGAAAATATATGATTCATACACTGAAATAAAACTCAACAGAAGAACTATAGCATTTTATTTTAATCCTTGCATCATGAAACCTGGGAATTTAGGGGAGATCATTCAAAGATTTGCAGTGAACAGAATGCAACTCAGACTTGGGAAACAGCTTCGATCTTCAGGAAAGACAAAAAGATGCAAATATTACCTGGTTCTGAGAATGCTAAAATCTCAGGGCTTTGGTAATGTTTGATTATCTGATATAGTTGTGATTTCACCAGCAAATGCTGAAAGACATTGATCAACGTATCAAACAGTGTGCAACATAAATACAACCCATGTTATACACACAAGACTTCAAATCCTTGAACATCCTCACATCTGTTTCTAGCAGCAGATTTCAACAGGAGCTTGTTTTATAGTTTGGACAGATAGTCACTGGCAGAAGTTGGCTGGGAAACAGAAGACAGGAAGAAGACAGAAAGATGAAGGAGAACAGAGGGAGGATGCCAGAGGGCCAGGCGCCGAGTCAATACAGTAAGCTGACAGAGGTGGATAAAGCATTCTCCCTGTGTGGCTTGCTTTCAAGACACTGCTGAAATATAGAGCCACTCTGGCCGCACGGGTGCAATAGACTGGTGTGGCGATGAAAACAGCTTGCAGTTTGTCACTGCTGAGCCTGCGAATCACAGGAATATCGAGCTTTCTCAGAAACCAGGAGTAGAGCTGGTAAATGCAATCATAAAGGTCACTGCTTTCTTCTCTTCAGCTCTAGACTTGGCAAACTATGACCAGATAATGGCTATTTATTCAGTCGTTTAAGCATTTGATAATTACAGAAGCAACAGACCATAGCTGTGACCAGAGAAGATCATCATGGCCTCAGTGATCTCAATTATGATTTAAGGGCTAGGCGATGACAAGAACCAAACGTTGACATGCAACACATCATGGGTGCAGCCAGTGTTGGGGAGTAACTAATCACATGTAACAGAATTATGTAATTTAATTACAAAGTAAATGTAATCTTTTAAAGTTACTTTTAAACCTGCATTGTGATTTCTTTTCCCCGGGGAGAGGGCTCGGCGATCCGCCTATCTTCCTCCGAGGAGGTTGATGTGGTGGACTTTGATGAGGTTGTGGACTTGCCACCCCAATTTCCCCAGTATGAAGAGTTTTTGGAGGTAGTGACTCCTGTTGTAGCCAAGCTAAACATCGAGGGGCCCACCGAAAAACAGGCCAAACCACCCAAAAGCAAATTAGATTAACCTTTTTTGTGCAATAGGCCGCTACCTCCACACTAGGGCCTCCCATTTTTCCCCAATCTCCACACCGAGGTGTCGGGATTGTGGGCTAAGCCATTCACTGCCCAGATCTTCAGTCTCTCTTCCTGCCACTATATCAGCTGTATTAATGTTGCCTCTTGCGCTACTCCACAGCGGGACCAAGAGACCCAGTGATGTCGTCTGGGTCTTCTAAGTCGAGGGGGGATCTGAGGATCGTATTTCTGGTTAAGAAGACCTCAACCCAAAAAGCCCTGATGTTTGTGTCCCAGGGGTTCTGAGGGCAGGCCCCTCTGGGGAAGAGCAGTGTACACTTCATTGCACAGTACCCGTCTCTCCTCAGTGCCCTCAGGAGATCAGTCTGTCAACCCTGCCACCTCTGGTGCTTCATGGCATAGTGTTTTCCAGCGAGTGCTTCTCTCAGTATCCACCCAGAAATGTAGTGGCTCATGGAGACTGGCATCCTCTGAGGAGGTTATCAGCGCAGTTAGCGCGATCATTCCCTGCTGGTCATCTGCTTCAGGGCACTGAGCTAGCCACCCAAAGTACACCAGAGGTCAGTCTTGAGAATCCAGTTTGGTTCTCGTCTGCCTCGCTTCAATGGGGTACTTTCCACTCTGGTGTGCTCCGAGCAGGCTCTGGTAATGGAACAGGATGTAGACACTCTCTTGAGGAAGGAGGCCATCAAGGTGCTCCTTCCTCTTGCAGAGAGTCAGGGTTCTAAAGCCAGTACTTCATAGTTCCAAAGAAGCTTACCAATATCAGGTTCTTCTGTTCAGCCTTTCACTCTCACTCCGCACTTTGACCAAGTGTGTGGATGCTGCTCTGGCTCCTCTGCAACTCCAGGGCATTCGCATACTGAATTATATTGAAGATTGGTTGGTATTAGCTCGATCGGAGCCCATGGCGCCTCGACATGGAGATGTCATTCTCACCCATTTGAAAGAAATGGAAGCTTTAGTGGAGCCTAGATCTACAATGCTACATCACACATTACAATTAGATCTAGGCAATTGTCAATTGATACGAGGAATACCAACCCTATCTCACGGCGGATTCGTACTAATTCGCACGATTTAATGTATTGGTTAAAACGTACTATATCGTACAATTTGTTCTTCACGTTCAATTAGCATGTCCCAGTCTCACGGCAGTTCGTGATTTGGTAACGTAATTTAATCTACTGATTCGTGGCAGGGACACGTTTATTTAGTTATTTTTGTGATTGCAGCACGTTTTTTTTTAAACTAATGCATTTCAATTGGATGCATCTTTCGTGCAACAGCACGATACTTACTGATTAATTAATTCATTATTTTCCTTCCACAGGACAACAGAAGAAACTCACTAAAACTTTTTTTAAAAATCGGAGATTAACTTACTGTAACAAAACTGAGCAACATACTGTATTGCTGGTGACAAAAACACATATTCAAACTTTTTTTGCTGTAAAATGCGCATTGGTATTTTTTTACTTTTTTATTGATTTTATATATATATATATATATATATATATATATATATATATATATATATATATATATATATATATATATATTAAAATTACAGAATTCAATATCAGGTCCTTGACAGATTACTTTAACACATTTTAACATTTAGTAACAATATAGTTTAAATAAAAAGGAACAATAAATAAATAAATAAATAAACTAGCAGAGATAGGCCAATTTTTTTTTTTACTTTAGACTCTAAAGTTAAAAGTTTTTATTAAGGTTATTGTAAAGGCTGCTTAAAAATGCGATAGCATATACTGTCGTTGATGAGCCGCTGATCGCTGTCAGATTCTGTGATATGAATGTCCGCGTAGGATTGTGGCTAATGGGCTTAGAATGAGCCCCGCTCGGCCCGTGTTCTGGCTTAGGCAAGGCAAGGCAAGTTTATTTATATAGCACATTTCGTACACAATGGTAATTCAAAGTGCTTTACATAAAACAAAGTAAAATAGTAACGAAGAAAAATAATAACAAGAATAAAACAAGCTATTTTAAAACTTTTAAAATTATTAAAACTGTACTTATTTAAAATGAATTTAAAACAGTTAGAAAATGATTTTACATAAAATAAAATTAAAAAAACAGTGAAAATATAGTGCAATCAGTTCGGACATAGCACAGTGCTCATTCAATAAATGCACAGCTAAACAGATGAGTTTTGAGTCTAGATTTAAATGTGACTAGTGTTTTAGCACATCTGATCTCTTCTGGAAGCTGATTCCAACTGCGGGCGTCATAGTAACTAAAGGAGGACTCCCCTTGTTTTGTGTGAACCCTTGGTATTTCTAACTGATCCTAATGATCTGAGTGCTCTGTTAGGTTTATATTCAGTGAGCATATCTGCAATATATTTCGGTCCTAGGTCATTTAGTGACTTATATACGAGTAAAAGTACTTTAAAATCAATCCTAAATGTAACTGGAAGCCAGTGTAAGGACCTGAGGACTGGTGTGATATGCTCAGATTTTCTGGTTCTAGTCAGAATCCTGGCAGCAGCGTTCTGGATGAGCTGCAGCTGTCTAATGGTATTTTTGGGAAGGCCGGTGAGGAGCCCATTACAATAGTCCACCCTGCTGGTGATGAAGGCATGAACAAGTTTCTCCAAGTCTTGGCTGGAAACAAAAGATCTAATTCTTGCAATGTTTTTTAAATGATAGTATGCTGATTTAGTTACTGCTTTGACATGACTACTGAAACTAAGGTCTGTCTCCAGAATCACACCAAGATTCCTGACTTGATTTTTAGTTGTTTGACCCCTTGAGTTAAGGTATGCATTCACCTTGAACACTTCATCTTTGATTCCAAATGCAATGACTCCAGTTTTTTCCTTGTTTAACTGAAGAAAGTTCTGGCACATCCAACTATTAATTTCATCAATACATTGGCAGAGGGAGTCAATTGGGCTGTAGTCATTTGGAGATAAGGCTAGGTAAATCTGGGTATCATCAGCATAGCTGTGATAGGCAATTTGGTTCTTTCTCATTATTTGACTTAGGGGAAGCATATACAGGCTTAACAAGAGCGGTGCAAGAATTGACCCTTGTAGGACTCCGCATGTCATGGACGTCCACTTAGACTTATGCTCTCCTATACTCACATAATAACCTCTCCCTTCTAAGTATGACCTGAACCATTTGAGTACCATCCCAGAAAGCCCAACCCAGTTTTCCAGTCTCTCTAGTAGTATGTTATGATTGACAGTGTCAAACGCAGCACTGAGATCTAGCAATACCAGCACCGATATTTTGCCAGAGTCACAATTTAAGCGAATATCATTTATTATCTTAATGAGTGCTGTCTCTGTGCTGTGATGCGGTCGAAAACCAGATTGAAAATTATCCAGGTATCCATTTGAGTTTAAGTATTTGTTCAGCTGATTAAAAAGGGCCTTTTCTATAATTTTACCTATAAAAAGGAAGATTAGATATTGGTCTAAAATTGCTCAAAATGGAGGGATCACGTGACCCTTCGACGGCGATGCAGGCTTAGTCTTTCGCTCTGCTCACTTTGCCATATTTTGTATGATCCTGTCAGTAAAATTTGAACCACTCTGCATTGGACCCGTCATGAATGCTAAGGCAGACAAAGGAGATCGGAAAAGAGAGATTGAGCAATCGCCAATGAAGAAAAAATTCAGAGATTCCGCCATCTCCAGAGAAGACCTCGATGATGCTATTGCTAGCCGCATCGAACTAGCATTTAAAGAGCAGCAAAACACGTTGAATTCGGTTGTGAACTCGGCAGTAAGAGAAGCGATGGACTCTGTTTTGATTCCAGCATTACTCGAATTGCGTGAAGACATACAAGCGACCAACAAGTCTGTTAAAGAGCTAAGAGAGGAGTTTGAGGCCATAGATACCGCGGCGAAGCAGACACGTGACCGCGTTGACTCTGTCCAAGCAGCTGCACGTGAGGATAGGAGGACAGTCACGGGCTTAAGAAATCAGCTTGAGCGACTCACAGAGAAGGTGACGATATGGAGGACAGGTGCAGGAGTATATGACGGAGGGAGGGGCTCTGATCGGCCGTGCACTCTCATCTTCCGTGTACTGAGATGGCATGACAGATCAGATATCCTGAAGGGTGCTCGGTAGGCTTATCCGGTGAAATGCTCACGGAACAACGTCACACTGCTATGCTATTTTTTCCCGACTTTAGTCCAGCCACAGTGATCAGGAGAAAGGCATTTGGTCCGGTTTTGAAGAAGATGACAGCGCTTGGTCTCCAACCCTTCCTCATCTATCCGGCCTTAATTAAACTACGGCACAAAGGGGAACAGAAAAGCTTCGATACCCCTCAGAAAGCGGAGGATTTCATTAGCTCTCTGTCCCAGCAGAAGACGTATGGAACGGCGGCCGCTGAACGGCGGCCGCTCTCCAGGCCGGCGGGAGGAGCTTGATGGCCGGGATGAACATGGTCCCAGCTGCTTAGGAGTGGAAGAGGGCAGAATGGACATGGACGCTGGATAAAAAGGAGGAAAAAAGAAAAGAGAAGGAAAAAAGAAAAAAAAAATTCTCACTGATATTCTTTCTTTTCTTCTCTGCTACTGAGATATTGTTTCTTTATATCCGTTACAATGTTCTTGTTGTTGGCAAGACTGACCCCTCTTTTTTCTCTTTTGGAGGGGACTAATGGAGAGTTGGTTTAAGTGAAAAATGTGTTTTGTCGGTGCAAGCCTTTTGGGAGACATGTTCTGCGTTGGGGTGGATCGGTCACGATCCATGGCTATTTTATGTTGCTTAGTCAGACCTATGTTCTCGGCAATGTGCGGTCTGAGTTGTTCCTTGTTCAAGGTTGTCGATTGTTCATGTTTTTATGTTGTTTTTACTTTTTACAACAGACATTCATACTCTTGTTTATTTTACCGTATTTCTAAAGGGATTTTTCATCTAGGAGGTTTGGTATCTAAAATATACATCAAAGTTTACACGCTGTATATTCAATGCATACTCTAAATATTTTATCACTTAATGTGAATGGCTTAAATTCTGCTGTTAAGCGAACTCGTGTGTTAGAATATTTACATCGTAAATCTATTTCTTGTGCCTTAATTCAAGAGACACATTTAAAGCAATCAGATGTGGCACGTTTCCAGAATAAGTATTACAAACTGGCAGCTTTCTCCTGCGCTCAAAATAAAACTAAAGGGGTGCTTATTCTTGTTAATCGGAAGTTAAATTTAACAATTGAACACCTTGGTAATGATGAGAAAGGTAGATTTGTTTTTATCCGATGCAAAATATATAATAATAGGTTAGCCTTGGTCTCTATTTATGGTCCGAATGAGACAGACAGTGCATTCCTGTCACAGATTTCCAAAACTTTGCTTGAACAGATTGACTGCCCTTTAGTGGTGGGTGGGGATTTTAATGCTGTCATAAATCCTGCTTTAGATAAATCTCAATCTGATACAACAGCCAATTTATCCTCTAAATTACTGAATAAATTTATCACTGAGCTTAACCTAATCGATCTTTGGAGAATTCAGAATATTAAATCTAAGGATTTCACTTTCTTTTCTAATAGACACAAGACTTTCTCTAGGATAGACTACATATTTCTCAGCCCATCTTTAATTTCGTCTGATTCCTCCATCTCTATATTACCAATTTTATTATCTGATCATTCTGCTGTGTTGTGCAGTGTTCCTCTTTCCGATGTTAGAGCCAAGTCCCCTAGATGGCGCTTTAACGTATCATTATTAAGTAATCAGACTTTCATTACTTCTTTAAAAGAATATATTAAGGAGTTTCTTGAAATTAATATGTCCTCTGATGTGGATTCTCAAAAACTGTGGGAGGCGACTAAGTGTGCCATACGAGGTTTCTGTATATCTTTCTCTTCTACTCTTGCCAAAGCGAAAACCCGCCAGTTTACACAATTAGAAAATAAAATCCAATCATTACAAAATCTACAAAAACAACATTTTACAGACCTACAGGCTGCACAGTTGTCCTCTTTAAAAGAAGAATATGATTTGCTTTCACAATCAAAGGCGGAATTTATTTTACATAGGACTAGGCAAAAATATTATTTTGAATCAGAGAGACCTAGTCATTTATTGGCCCTTAGGTTGAAAGAATGCGAGTCTAAGGCATATATTAGCACAATAAAATCATCGGATGATCAGGTCACCACAAACCCCGTGGCAATTAATGATATATTTAAAGGTTTCTACACAAATTTGTATAAAGCCGAAACAGATTTTGATTAACCAATTTGTAAACAGTATTTAGATAAATTGGAACTGCCTCGGGTCTCACAGATGGACAAAGAATCTTTGGAGGCCCCATTAAGTTTGGAGGAACTCCATGTCTCTCTAAAAAGCCTTCAAAAGGGCAAATCGCCGGGCCTAGATGGTCTCCCCCCAGAACTATATTTAGAAATTTGGGATTCGGTAGGGACGCTTATGTTTAATTTATTTAATTTTGCAATCGAACATGGGGTATTTCATAGAGATCAAAAAACTTCACTTATTTCATTACTTCTTAAAAAAGGGAAAGATCCGTTAGATTGTTCCAGCTACAGACCGATTTCGCTTATCCCATGTGATCTAAAAATGTATGCTAAAGTTATTGCTTCTCGTATGGAGAAGGTAATTCATAGTCTGATCAAGGAGGACCAAACTGGTTTCATCAAGGGGCGCAATGCATCTGATAATATGCGTCGACTCTTTCATATTCTTGACTTTGCGGACTCCCACCCAACCCCTTATGCGGTCTTTTCACTTGATGCAGAAAAAGCCTTCGACAGGCTAGAGTGGAATTATATGTGGACAGTGTTGCAATGTTTCGGCTTCGGTGAATACTTCATCTCTATCATTAAGACATTATATCGCTCACCTGCAGCATCAGTCATAACTGGTAATATTATTCCCCCCCCCATTCCCTTTACAGCGGGGAACGAGGCAGGGCTGTCCGCTTTCCCCCTTATTGTTTTGTCTCTCTCTTGAACCCTTAGCACAAGCCATCAGGAAGTCTGAAGTATCGATTAAGATTCATGATCATAATCATAGTATTTCATTATACGCTGATGATATTATTCTATACTTAGACCACTTTGATGTTTCAGTCTCTAGTATAATTAAGGAATTTGATAATTTTAGTAGTCTATCAGGATATAAAATAAATTGGAGCAAATCTGCATTAATGCCAATTAACAATGTTAAAGTTAATTCTTCTCTTCCCTCATTTATCCCTATTAAGGAATCTTTCACTTATCTGGGCATTACTATATTTAAAAACATTCATAAGATTGCCAGTGACAATTTCAATAATATTTTAGTTAAGATCAAGAATGACATTCAAAGATGGAAGAATCTTAACGTTTCCCTCCAAGGAAGAATCTCCACTGTTGAGATGAACTTGTTACCTCGATTTAATTTTTTTTTTCTCTATGCTACCACTTTCTCCCCCTCCAGGTTACTTTAAGGAGATCAACTCCATAATTACTAAATTTATCTGGAATGATAAATGCCCCCGAATTAAACTTACCACATTACAACATCCTAATAGCGCAGGAGGAATGGCTGTACCAGATTTTGAACTGTATTATTGGTCGTTCCAGCTTAAGGCTCTTCATACTTGGGTTGATCCTCAATTTACAGTTTCTTGGAGAGTGATTGAAGATGACAAGGTTAAACCAAATAGACTACAAGATATTTTATTTACTGGTACAGGAAAAAATAGGGATAATTATAAATTTGGTCCGGTTGTGGCCAACTCTATTAAAATCTGGAAAACGGTTGAACGTCGGATAGGAGGACCCTTCAAATTTAGTAATAGTACACCTTTATGGCACAATTTTAATTTTATGTGCGGAAATCGCCCATTTGCCCAACCCTCTTGGTCTTCTTTAGGTGTAAACACATGCGGTGATATTTATGATAACCAGGGCCTATGTTCATTTCAGATGTTAAGAACCAAATTTTGTCTACCAGCATCTGCATATTTTGTCTTTCTTCAACTACGTTCTGCTCTCAAAGCGTATGGTGTTCCTTGGTCCTCTCTTGTTTCCTCTCATCCTATGCGGGACTGGATTGCATCATCTGCTGGTCGGCTATCTGCTTCCTTAATATATAATAAGATTCTTGATTATACTATAAAACCGCTTTCTGTTAAAACTATTTGGAACAAGGAATTATCTGACCTTAATCTATCTGTTGACTGGGAGAGGGTGTGGTCTAATCTCAGTTTAACATCTAAAAATCTGTCTCATCGTCTTATTCACTTCAAAGTCATTCATAGAGCATACATAACTCCTTACAAAAGATTCAAAATGAAGCTACAATCGAACTTCAACTGCCATATATGTAATACCACATCATCAGGTACCTTTCTTCATATGTTTTGGGAGTGTCCTAGCACTGTCAGTCTATGGACACATGTAAACTTGGTTTTATCAGCTTTACTGCAAACTGATTGGTCAGTTAACCCATGTTTATGTCTTCTTAATGATGATTCTGGTCTTTGTATAAGTTTGATGCAAAAAAAAATGTTGTTTGCTGGATTTACAGCTGCTAAAAAGACCATAATACAGAACTGGTTTACACCGCATATGTGTGGGAAAACGTATTGGATCCGTAGCCTCCTGCAAATAGTGTCTTGTGAATATACAACAGCACTAATCAATGGGGCCAAGTCTTCTACCATTGATGCTTGGCAGTGCTTTCTCTTTGGAATACGTGATTGTATGGAGGAGTGGCCTCCGGGGTTTTTTTTTTTTTTTTCTCCCTCCTTTTGACTGGACATTGAGATGTTGAGTATGTGTCTGTTGTTCTTTTGTTATGTAAAATAAAAAAAATTTTGATAACAAAAAAAAAAAAATTGCTCAAAATGGTGTTATCAAGATTGCTCTTTTTCAGGAGGGGCTTAACAACTGCATTTTTTAAAGAGTTTGGAAATCTCCCAGAAAGAAGTGAGGCGTTCACCACTTCTAAAAGATCTGCTTCTAAGCAGTTAAGCACATTTTTGAAAAAAGATGTGGGAAGTGTGTCAAGATAGCAGGTTGACGATTTTAGGTGCTGCACTATGTCTTCCAGAATTTTGCTATCAATTGCTTCAAAAATCGACATAGTATCTTTTTTATATTGTGGCCTAATCTGTCTGACCTCTGCATTACTTGAGGATGTGCTAATCGCCTTCCTGATATTGATGATCTTCTCAGAAAAGAAGGATGCAAACTCATTGCATTTGCTGTCTGAGAGCATTTCACTGGGAATCTGACTTGGGGGGGGGGAGTCTCTCAACAGTGGCAAAAAGAGTACGAGTGTTATTTAAGTTACTGTTTATAAGGTTTGAGAAGTAATTCTGTCTAGCTGTGGCTAGTTTCACATTAAAAGCATGAAGGCTGTCTTTGTAGATGCTATAGTGAATTTCAAGTTTTGTCTTCCGCCACATCCGCTCTGCTTTACTGCATTGTCTTTTCATAGTCTGAACTGCTGTTGATCTTCTCCAAACTGATTTCTGTCTGTTTTCTTACTGATTATTATTGGAGCAATATCATCAATAACATTCTTAACTTTTGAGTTGAATGAATCAAGGAGAGTATCAACAGAGTCTGCAGAAATGCTTGGTGTTAAAGATATAGCTTCCATAAATAGTACACTTGTGTTCTCGTTAATGCATCTCCTTCTGACAGAGACCGATCTAGATTCAGTTGTAGCAGACATCAAAATATCAAAGAAAATACAGAAGTGATCAGATAGTGCTATGTCCTTAATAAAAATGGATGAAATGTTTAGACCCCTACTAATAATTAAGTCTAGAGTGTGTCCACCTTTGTGTGTGGGTCCATGCACATGCTGAGTCAAGTCAAAAGTGTTTAGAACCGTTATCATTTCTTTTTTAGTTTTGTTTTCTGAATTATCTATGTGAATATTAAAGTCCCCTGCAATAGCAAAACAGTCAAACTCTGAGGAAATCATTGATAACATTTCTGTGACCTCTTCAACAAAGGCTGGAGAGTATTTTGGAGGCCTGTAAATAATAATAAACAGAATGCGTGGAGCACCTTTCAGCACAATCCCTAGATATTCAAAAGACAAGTACTGACCAAATGACACTTGCTTGCATTGATAGACATCTTTAAATATAGCAGCTACACCCCCACCTCTCCTAACAGTCCTGCAGACACTCATGTAAGTGAAGTTAGGAGGGGCTGCTTCAGGACTGTTGCATTGCAGCTGTCTTCAAGGCATGTTTCGTTTAGAAACATAAAATCCAGATTGTTTGTGGTTATAAAGTCATTGATTAGAAATGATTTATTTTTTAGTGAGCGAATGTTTAAAGATGCTAACTTGATGGCTGTGCTTTGTGTCTTTACATCAATTTTAGTTTGATGCATAATAGGCCGCAGATTAGATGAGTTTGCCCTTCGGCTTGAGATGGCCTTAGACTTTCTATCATGTGATAAAACTGAAATAGAGAAAGCTACAGGCACACTGGGTTCCCGCTTGTTCAGTAGGCATTTGTGAATGTTGCTGTTATTATAGCGGGGACCCGACACATATCACTGAGAGCTGCTATCAGTTGTTTTTGGTTCACCTTCAGCAGATAGAGGGTTTGGGCCCTGGCGTTGTGGCAGTGGTCGAAGAGCTCTTGCATGAGCAGGGACCACAGGCTTTGGTGGTTTTGGGGCCTGCCGTTTTTTTGTGATATCTGCGGGCTTGCAGCAAATGAGTGAGAGAGTTTAGTCCCAGCATACACCAATTCCTCCATTTTCTGTGAGAAGCACAGAAGTGGAGATGCTGGAGAAAGTGATAATGTGTCTGGTGAGATGGGCTGTGTCTCTGGTGTTTCCGGTGGCTGTGATATGTTGTCCTGGCTTCCCTGGCTGTTTTCCAGAAAGTAATCCCTGGGTGCTGAATCTTGTAGCTGTTTTGATACATCACAGTCAGTCTGTGAGGAGGTCTGTGGGCAGGGCTCAGTCGGGATAGTGTCCATGAGCAGTGCTTGTTTTGGCTGTGTGGTGTCCTTGTGGGATATGTCAACCACATGATGACTCGGACTCGGTGTGTGTGTGCTGAATGGATTGACACACTCTGCTGAAGGATGACGGAGGGAAAAGTAGATATTGTCCTTAAACACTCTAGCACCAAGTTTGTTTGGGTGGAGGCCATCCGGTTTAAACAATTGTCTATGGCCCCAGAAAAGATTGAAGTTGTCAATGAAATTCACTCCTTTTATATTACAAGATCTTTGTAGCCATGTGTTCAGCCCAAGCAACCGTGAAAACATATTAGTTCCCCTTGCTGGGAGTGGTCCACTGATGAACGACTGAACTTTGAGTCTTCGAAGTGTTTCAAAGAGTTCACTGAAGTCCTTCTTAAGGAGTTCTGACTGCTCTTTCCGAATATCATTCTTCCCCACATGGATGATGATTCGATTTGCAGTCTTGTGCTTCATCAGAATGTTCTGAAGTTCTTTGTTCACATCAGAGACCGTTGCTTGAGGAAGGCAGCATGTTGTTGTAGTCCTGCTATGGATGTTTCTGATAACAGAGTCACCCACTATCAGAGTCCTTGGCTCGGCTGCGCTCTGAGCTGAAAGCTGCTGTCTGCTCGTCCTTGAGTGCCTGTTAGTAGCGATGTTAGCTGCTGGCTGATCAGATCCATGTTTAAATACATTTGGGGATTCCTCACCCACATTCATTAATGCTGGTTGAATGCCAGTATTCACAAGCCTTGTCATAGTCGAATCTGGGGAAGAGGAAGCTACGGCAGCAATACGAGAAACTCGTGACAATCTGATATTTCGTTTTCCTTTGGGTCTTGCTCCCTGTTTGTGCCATCGATTAGTGTGGCGATCAGTTTCGGCTTGTTCCTCTACACTTGGTATAAACTGTTGAGATTCAGAAGATTCATGGGACTCACCGGCTGTATGCTGAGAAGGTCCATGACGACGATCTGCTAAGTGTTCCGTCTGTTTTGGAATTCCAGCAAGTAACTTTGTTTCAAGAATCACAATCCTTTGTAGAAGTTTGCAGCAGTTCATGCAACAAGTAGATCCAACAGGAGACATTTTTTCTCTCTTCTGTTTGAATGTAGGCAGTTGTTTTCCCCTCTCTGGAATGTAAGCTGCTGGCAGTGGGAGGCAAGGTTTTCTTTTTGTAGTATTATTCCAGTCCCAAAGAGTTTTTAGTTTTAGCGTTTGTGCCAAAAAATCTGTTTTTTTGAGCACTGTGCTGATCTGCTGATGTAGAAATCTTAGAAAAATCAGAGAAAAGTACAGAAATAAGAAGCAAAGCGCAGAGCAGTAAGCTAGAACGTCCAAACAGTAGCAAAGCCGGAAGCCAGCTTACTGCAATATTTCACCGGTAATAGGACCGAAATAATATAATTAAAATAAAGAAATAAATGAATACAATGATAACATCTAAATAAATGTTGATAGATGTAGCTTTATAGTTTTAAAAATATCAATAAACAGCAAATCAACACAGCTTCGAAATAATAACCAAAAAAGACCTAAATAGTAATAATACATAATTAATATACAGCGCAGCCACTCCCACCACGCGCATCATGCGCTGTGCGTCTGTCACAGGCCGGAGAGTGTAGAGGCACTACTTGCCAACCGACACTCCCTTCTACTGTACCTCCCCCCTGAGGAGCTACCCCGCCGCTCAGGGAAAACGGACAACAGAATAAAAGGAATCTCAAGTTTATTTATTTAATTAAAAGGCAATCTCAAGGAGAAAGATCAGGCCAACCGGCCCTCCTGCGTCGACAGGTCCAGACTAGATGACAGCAGTGGAGATTGGACTCGAGTCACTAGACCAGTGAGACTTCAACATAAACTGGTGAGCGGGGCGGGTCAGTATGGGTTCAGTATGCTCACTCTTTCTTCCTGGATACAGGACTGGATACAGCAGCGGAGATGTGGCTCAGTGGGACTTCAGCATAAACTGGTAGGCAGAGCGGATCAGTATGGATTCAGTATGCTCACTTTCTTCCTGGATACAGGACTGGATGCAGCAGCGAAGATGTGGCTCGGTTCACTGGCTCAGCAAGACTTCAGCATAGACTGGTAAACAGAATGGATTAGTATGGATTTAGTATGCTCACTATTTCTTCTTGGATGCAGGACTAGATGCAGCAGCGGAGATGTGGCTCAGTTCACTGGCTCAGCGGGACTTTAGCATAGACTAGTAAACAGAATGGATTAGTATGGATCCAGTATGCTCACTCTTTCTTCTTGGATGCAGGACTAGATGCAGCAGCGGAGATGTGGCTCGGTTCACTGGCTCGGCGGGACTTCAGCATAGACTAGTGAACAGAGTGGATTAGTATGGATTCAGCATGAGTTCAGTAAAGTCGAAGCTCTGTTCGTTTGGGTACCACACAGTCTGCAACTTTCCTCCACTCGTGCATGCACTGCAAAAACACTCAACTGCACACGTGATGAAAATAACCAGCACTGCATTCACAAACCTCAAACATTAAAGCAGCGTATGGGCCCAGACGTCTCTCAGCGGCTCGAGGCAAGAAGCCTCTGTCCAACCAGGACCGAACCACCGCCAGGTCTCTGTCCCTTCCCTGCAGCTCTCTCAACCGCCTTGGGTCCCATCCCCAACTAGCGGGAACATCCTCTCTGTCCGATCCTGGGGCTTCCACTATCCCCACCAGGAGCCCCTCTCTGGTTTTGTTAGAAAGAGCCAAGGCTGGACATCCTGTATCCGCCGCAGGGAGCCTAGAAAGCACATCCGCGCTCACATGTTCCCGTCCTGGCCGATACTGCAGCTGATAGTCATAATTAGCCAACTGAGCCACCCACCGCTGTTCGACCGCCCCCAACTTAGCCGTGTGTAGGTGGACCAGAGGGTTATTATCCATTACGACCCGCACCTTAGCCCCCCACAGATAATCTTTAAACTTTTCGCTCATTGCCCACTTCATTGCTAAGAGCTCGAGCTTAAAGGAGCTGTAGTTCGAATCATTCCTCTCCGCCGGGTGGAGGCTCCGGCTCGCATAGGCTATCACTCTCTCTACGCCTTGCTGCCTCTGGGCCAACACTGCTCCCAGTCCCAGATTACTAGCGTCAGTGTAGAGAATAAACGGCTGGGTGAAGTCAGCATGTCCCAGAAACTTTACCTCCTTCTGGAACAGGTGACACTTTTCTGGTCGCAATTTCAGTCCGTATTTTTCCATTGCCTGGAAAACTTGCTCAAGATGAAGCAGATGGGCCGTGAAGTCTGGAGAAAAGACGATAATGTCATCTAGATATACCAACGTTGTGTCAACCAACTGTCCCCCCAGGCAGCGCTGCATGAGCCGCTGGAAGGTGGCAGGAGCGTTGCAGAGCCCAAAGGGCATCCTATCCCACTCAAACAGCCCGAAAGGGGTGGTAAAGGCTGTCTTCTCACGATCTTCTTCCGCCACCTGGACCTGCCAGTACCCACTAGCTAAGTCCAGTGTGGAATACCAGGCGGCCTGAGTTAAGCTGGTAAGCGAATCCTCAATTCGTGGTAGGGGGAAGGCGTCTCTCTTAGTTACGTTGTTCAGCTTTCGATAATCAACGCAGAACCTCCAAGCTCCAGTCTTCTTCTGCACTAGGACGATCGGGGCCACCCAAGGGCTACTGCTCTCCCGAATGATGCCCCCTCTAACATTCCCCTCAACAGGGTGCGGTTCTCCGAATATAGGGTTGGGGGTACAGGGCGGTACCGCTCCCGGCTTGGGGCTGCGTCGCCCGTGGGGCTCTGGTGCCTCACCACACCAGTACAGCCATAGTCCTCGTCATGCGTGGAGAACACATGCTGCCACCGACTCAGAAAATTCTGGAGCTGGCACCGCTGATCTTCCTCTAGTCCATCTCCCCACAGGGATCCTCCCACCAGGTGTTCTGGCATTCCGCTTCCACTTGGGCCGACCCGCTGATCCTCCTGGACAATGGCCACTTCGACCACTGCCACATCCATCTGACTGAAACACACATCGCGGCTTTCTCTCACTTCCTGGGGCTCTACCGATGTAACCCGGGCCAGTCGTTGATGCCGATGGAGGGTGACCGGATATGAACTGTTGTTCCTTACCCTCACGGACACCCATCCCCGGTGAACAATGGCAAGCCCTCGGGCAACCTCAATCGCTTGACAATCCCAATGGGGCTCTACGAGGACCCAATCGTCCGATCTATCTGGGCGAGCTGGCAACCAAGCCCATACGATGGCTTCACTCCGTGCGGGAACAGTTAGGGCATACCGGCAAGCCACTCAACCGACATCCTCCCGATCCCACTGGGCTCAAGCAGTATGGATTCTACGGCAGTCTGCTATTATATGTTCCCACTTCTGCTCCTCTGTAGAAGGCGGTCTTGGGGCGGCCCAACTCCGGGCACTGGTCCGTTTTTAGTCACCCCGTGACACGTCCACCCATTCTCACTCCCAAAGCGTCAAAAACTGAAGCATGGTCAAGCGCCTCTAGCGGTCACTGACATGAGATGTTTATCGCTATGAAATCACGTTCAAGAAGACTCATTCAGCACACATCGCGATACTTGCCATCAGTTTACAAGAGCCACAGATTGGGTGAGTAGTAGTAAATATGCTCTTTTAATGCCTGTTATAAAATGTATTCTGTCTTTATTTATTAATGTTTACTCTCTGTATTATATCGGTCATCCGAGGCTGTCTTTGAGTTTCATTGCTTAACTTAATGAACAGAGCTGCTAACTGGGGTGATTAAACTATCTGTCACGTGACGTGCCATAGACCTGGGATCCGTTTTCTATCCATTTCAGGTTCAAAGATGGAAGTTGTATTTGTAGTAAAATCATGGTAACCATGACACGTACAATAATAGGTAAAACCCAGTAAACAGAACATTTACCATGTTTTTTACCACAGTACATTTACATTTTCATTTAATCATTTAGCAGACACTTTTATCCAAAGCGACTTACAAATGAGAACAATAGAAGCAGTCAGGTCAACAAGAGAAAAACAACAGTATACAAGTGCCATGACAAGTCTCAGTTAGTCTAGTATAGAACGCATAGGCAGGTTTTTTTTTTTTTTTTTTTTTTTTATAAAATGAAAAGACAAGTAAAGGAAAAGTTCTAGTGTTAGTAGGTTAAGTGCAGACGAAAAAGATGAGTCTTTAGATGTTTCTTGAAAATGAGTAAAGACTCAGCTGTATGAATTGAGATTGGGAGGTCATTCCACCAGCTGGGCACAGTCCAGGAAAAGGTCCGTGAGAGTGATTTTGAACTTCTGTGGGATGGTACCACAAGGAGTCGTTCACTACAGTCGTCCACAAGGCGTCGTTAACTACAGTAACTGTAGTTTTACTATGGTATAGTAATAGCACAATAATCACCAAAATAACTGTGGTTGTACCACTGTAATGGTAGTGTTTTAATGTGCTTTTATATGACATATTTCACAGTAATCACATTTACTGTACCATGCTTGTAATACATTTTTAATGTAAATCCAAAAAAAAACTTTTTCCCATCTTGCAGTTCATTCATATTAGTTTATATCTTAAATATTTTGCTCACAGATAACATTCTGTATATAATTCTATTTTATTTTCTCTCCCCTTTTATTTATTTTTTTAGCTGAAAAGATGTAAATGAAGCAGTAAGCCCAGTTGTGTTTGTGGAGAGGTATTCCTTCAGAAATGGAGAAGACAGAAAGCTGCGGAGGCAGGTTGGTCTGTGATAGTTTGTCCCTTTTGTCAAACATTCCTGCTGTTATCATTTGCACAGCATTTGTTGTTTTTTAAACTGTTGTACTGTCCAAATATGTTAAATGAGCATGAAGATAACAAGTGTGTGTCGATCTTAACATGACAAAGTTAGTTTCAACTTTGCATTTTAAAATAAACTTCTAAATGTCTTTTCAATAGTCCCTAATAAAGATGACAATTTAATTTGTGGTGCTTCTAATTAAGTGATAAAAAGCAGTTGCAAATGATGTACAAAATGAATATACTTTTCTGTGCAACAAGAAAACGTGCAATACTTTGTTTTACTACCAAATTATTCTCAATATCTAATTATTATTATTAATATTTCACATACATTGGAAAGGTTTGCGTGACCTCTTGTGAGATCTCTGCAAAAAGTCTCACGATTAATTCCAAAACAGGATGCATGATGGACGCTGCGCTTTGGCATTATTAAGACCGGAGACAGTCTTGTGCATGCACTGTCACGTACACAAGCTCTCAAGTGACTAAGACCTCAAGTGTGGGTATTTGGAAAGGGGATAAGTCTTTAAAATGATCCCTAAATACAGTCGCACATCGAAGTCTTAATAAGTCAGTAATTCAATTTAACACTTGTATGATATTGTACAAGCCCCTGGACAATCTCATCTGACACTATCACAATACTGGAAAATCAGTTGCCCCACACAGTCAGAAAGTGTAAATTGTTCATTGGCTTCTCATTAAATTACTTCAAATAAGCCCCATCAGTTCATGTTCCCCCTATACGTGATCTCCACGAGTAGAAATGCTAGTTTAATGTGTCACGTGATATATATTAAATCTTTGATTAATTTGTCAGAACCAGATCAATTACACCACTGATAACAGTCCTGTTAGCATGTATTCATACTAATATGAATGAACTGCAAGATGGGAAAAAGTTTTTTTTTTTTTGGATTTACATTAAAAAGGTATTACAAGCATGGTACAGTAAATGTGATTACTGTTGGCGCAGTGGATAAGACACATGCCTTTGGTGTGAGAGACCCAGGTTCTAATCCACTGTGCGACACCAATGTGTCCCTGAGCAAGACACCTAACCCCTAGTTGCTCCAGAGCCGTGCGACCTCTGACATATATAGCAATTGTAAGTTGCTTTGGATAAAAGCGTCAGATAAATGTAATGTAAAATGTAATGTAAAAAAAGCACATTAAAACACTACCATTACAGTGGTACAACCACAGTTATTTTGGTGATTATTGTGCTATAACTATACCATAGTAAAACTACAGTTACTGTGGTAAAAAACATGGTAAATGTCCTGTTTACTGGGTTTTACCTATTATTGTACGTGTCATGGTTACCATGATTTTACTACAAATACAACTTCCATCTTTGAACCTGAAATGGATAGAAAACGGATCCCAGGTCTATGGCACGTCACGTGACAGATAGTTTAATCACCCCAGTTAGCAGTTCTGTTCATTAAGTTAAACGCAATGAAACTCAAAGACAGCCTCGGATGACCGATATAATACAGAGAGTAAACATTAATAAATAAAGACAGAATACATTTTATAACAGGCATTAAAAGAGCATATTTACTACTACTCACCCAATCTGTGGCTCTTGTAAACTGATGGCAAGTATCGCGATGTGTGCTGAATGAGACTTCTTGAACGTGATTTCATAGCAATAAACATCTCATGTCAGTGACCCTAGAGGCGCTTGACCTTGCTTCAGTTTTTGACGCTTTGGGAGTGAGAATGGGTGGACGCCACTGATCTATACAGGCGGGAAGGAAGTCGACCGGAAGTTGAAGTCGGCCGCGTGCCGCCATCTTGTAGCAGAACTTCACTTGCGTTAGCATCCCATTGACTCCCATTCAGTTTGGCGTCACTTTGACAGCTAATAACTTTACATCTGAGGCGTTTAAAGACTCCATTTGTCCATTATTTATTTCTAAAGATACACGACAATGTATAAAGGGCTCCATTACCTTCTATGTTACACTATGGCCCCGTAGAAACAGTTTTTGTAAACATAGGCTAACGATTGCGTCATAACCACTGGACTCTCTGTCGCACAGTAGAGAAAGTACCGTACAGACAGGAGGAGAAGCTCGCAGGCAATCGGGGAGACATCAAGAGAGAAGCCCATAGATACAAGCCCTGTCGTTACATTTTAAAATACTATACAAATAATTAATCAGAATACTTACTCCTGCTCACTCACGCCAAAGAACTCCCCGCTCAAGCTCGCAGTCTCTGCAAGATTAATGATGGCAGTTTTCACGCACAGCTACTAGAAGATTTACATCTGTAAGACAGGTTGCTGACGTCATCAAGCTTAGTTTGAGTCTGCGCGTCAGAAACGGAAGTGCTAAAAATTGCTAAAAATGGGCTTCACTTGTCTCAATTGAGTTCCAATGGGGTCGCTGTGTCCATTTCTTTTACTGTCTATGGATCTATATCATATATATAGATCAGTGGTGGATGCACAGTGCGTGATGCACGTGGTGGGAGTGGCTGCGCTGTACATTAATTATGTATTATTACTATTAAGGTCTTTTTCGGTTATTATTTCGAAGCTGTGTTGATTTGCTGTTTATTGATATTTTTAAAACTATAACGGTACATCTATCAACATTCATTTAGATGTTATCATTGTATTCATTCATTTCTTTATTTTAATTATATTATTTCGGTCTTATTACCGGTGAAATATTACAGTAAGCCAGAACACGGGCTGAGCGGGGCTCATTCTAAGCCAAGCGTGCCGCACAAGCCCTGAAAAGTGAAGCCAAAACGTCTCGATCGCCCCCTGGTGAGTGGTCCTAGTATAGGTCATAAACCCCGCCTCCCCATGTTATTCAATGGGACGCGAGACCAACTAAACAATTAAATTACCCTTCAAATATCTTTTTTCCGAAGCTGTTTTTTGTCATTTACTGTAGTTTGTATCACGCTACTGTAAATTCAAGTGTTCGTTTTTAAAATAAGTTGTTTTTTAGATAGTTATTTAATGCTCTAAAAACGGTGGTGTGACGTCGTGATTGACAGCTGTGATTGACAGCTCTCTGAGCCGAGGAGGCACTGAAGCGTCAACAGGCTTTTTTCATGATCTTCGGAGGACTGAGGAGATTGTATTTACCTTATTTTAATGAGATTGGAGTGGAACGGAGCAGACAGAGTTCACAGGAGCAGGACTCCACTTCCAAAACAGTGCAGATTACGGTATGTGCATTCTGCGCGGGAGAGTGAGGGCGGGGCACAGGGGCGGGGCCGTTGATTTCACGGCTTTAAGGCTTTACTTCCTGCTTGCTACTGCGCATAGCTACTGCGCAGAACTGGTCCCTAGATCGCTATCTGCGCAGGCGCAAGTCCAAGATGTCAGCGCCATATCGGGACACTGGCGGCTTCAGTTTTGACCAATGGAAGAGAGCGAAGGCGAGTCGTCCATCTTTTTTTACAGTCTATGTTCTAAGCCCATTAGCCACAATCCTACGTGGACATTCATATCACAGAATCTGACAGCGATCAGCGGCTCATCAACGACAGTATGGCTATCGCATTTTTAAGCAGCCTTTACAATAACCTTAATAAAAACTTTTAACTTTAGAGTCTAAAAGTAAAAAAAAAAAAAAAAAACTAATATTAAAATCTCTGTAGGCCTATCTCTGCTAGTTTATTTTTTTTTTATTTAATTTTTTTTATTTAAACTATATTGTTACTTAATGTGAAAATGTGTAAAAGTAATGTGTCAAGGACCTGATATTGAATTCTGTAATTTTAATATAAAATTAAATTGCCGTGAGACTGGGACACGCTAAATGAACGTGAACAACAAATCGTACGATATAGTACGATTTAACCAATACATTAAATCGTGAGAATTAGTACGAATTCGTCTTGATGGGCTTTTATTAAATGCAATGAACAAATCGTACGAATTCGTACGACCCAGCTCGCTCAATATCGTACGATTTAGCCACTTGGTTAATTCGTACGAATTAGTATGAATCCACCGTGAGATAGGGTTGGGAATACGTAAGCTCTCTACTCACCCTTCCTTGTGTTTGTTGATACTAATGTGTCATTCCCCTCCATCCTCCAAAACACCAGGGTGGCCCTGTCCACGCGGGGGGGGCATTCATCTTCGGCAGTAATAACTGGAATCTATGACTTACAGATTCAAGCTACGAATGGTGCCTATGCCAAATAATTAAATGTTTATGTCTTGGTTTTGTCAAATAAATATTAAGTGTTATCATCACCTCCTGAGTCTCTCTGGTAGAATTCTTTCTGGTAGAATTTGTTTTTTTTTTTGATTCCTAAAAAAAACATGAAAAATATTTACAATTAATTAAAGTTTTTTAAATAATGTCCACTCACTTTAGATTCCAGTCATCAGTGTTGGGGTTACGTAATCAGATTACTTTTTTCAAGTAACTAGTAAAGTAATGCATTACTTTTTAATTTTCAAAAAAGTAATGCCAGTTACTTTGTTTTTCCATTTATTGACTGACAAGTTTCCTGTCCCCATACTGGGAGAAATCGGAAGAACAGAGGCATTGTGTGCACTGTGCGAACATGATGTAGTTCTAGACTAAATGTGAATGTGAAAAAAACTGATTTAATATTCATCAAAATGAATTAAAACAGTAAACTGCAAACTCAGAATATGACGCAAACCTGTAGTAATTCAATGTTAAATAACACAAATGTATCTAATCCCATTTTATTAAATAATGCAGGGCCGGCCCTGACCAATTTGCTGCCCTAGGCAAGATTTTACCTGGCGCCCCATGCATCACAGCCCATTTCACCCTGTCATTGTGTTCATGATTTAGCATATATATATATATATATATATATATATATATATATATATATATATATATATATATATATATATATATATATATATATATATATATACACACACACACACATTACAGCAGAACTTTTTCCAACACTCATAATAAATCATCATATTAGAATGATTTCTAAAGGATCATGTGATAGACCGGATGTCACATGTGACACTGAAGAATGGAGTAATGATCAGCTTTGCATCACAAAAATAAATGATAATTTAAAGTATAATAAATTGAAAACAAATTATTTTAAATTGTAATAATATATCACAATATTACATTTTTTTCTGTATTTTTGATCAAATAAATGCAGGCTTGATGAGCAGAAGAAACTTCTTTCAAAAACATTAAAAATAGTAATGTTTCCAAACTTTTGGCCTGTACTGTATCCCCCCAAAACTGCACAATTGTAGAGTAAAACATTAATAAAAAAGTGATAATAAAAAATGCGTCTTAAAACTGACATGATTGTACAAAATCACAGTCTGGGGACTCAGAACTCAGAACAACTGCGAACATTAAGTTTAAGGTAAAAATAACTGCCATGAAATTATAGTATCTTACTCCTATGCAATAAATTGTTCTTTCACTACATCTCTTTACCTCTGTCTTTATCCTCTTCTCTTCTTTTTGGCACTGTATCTATCGCAGACTATGCTCATTCATAATGTGTCATGTAAATTTGGCCTTCCGTCACAATCAGGAAACTTTCACCGTGTCTAGAACTGGCGCGAGCTGCCAGGCCCGTTTCTACGAGCTGTGTGTTAACAAAAGCAGTGCTATCTACATTGGATGCGCCCTCGGGCACGCTACACAACAAGTTACCAACAACTGATCGTGCACGCGCTCTGTTTCTGACGCACTTCAAGCACTCGATGGGCGGGGGAAGATTGAAGATCTTTTTGATTTTTTTTTTTTTTTTTTGCTTTATTTGATAGTATTTCGAATGAATGGTTTTTAATTAGTAGCCTATTATAAAAAAAAAAATATGTAAAAAAAAAAAAAAAAAAGAAATTCACTCGTTCACTCATTCTGGCGCCCATATGGATTAGTGGCGCCCTTAGCATTTGCCTATACCGCCTATGCCGCGGGCCGGCCCTGAAATAATGTCTTTGCTGCTGACCTTTGATGATCCAGTTCAACCATCCTAATAAAGCAAAAATGACTTTAGATAAAATAACAATTGTGCTTAATTGTTTTTTTTTTTTGTTTGTTTTTTTTTTTTGCTGAAGAGTGTTGAAACTTCTTCTCCTGTGTTCTACAGTACAGACGCAAATTTACTTTTCCTTCAGCCTGAGGTTTATTCATAACACTTTTTGGTGTGAAAGGGCTTTTACATTTGCCATAAGTATAACTTATTATTTTAAAAACAATCAAGCCCTGCTTATATTTAAAAAGTAAAGTAACGTAATTATTTATTTCTTTAGGGAGTAACGCAATATTGTAATGCATTACTTTTAAAAGTAACTTTCCCCAACACTGCCAGTCATATCAGTAGACCAACAAAAACTGTTTTATTGCCTCCTGGGGACCACCATGTTGAAATCACATGACCAGTATCTAAACCACTAGATGTCGGTATAAATCCAAGACAGTCATTGCAACATTAAAGGGACACAAAGTCTAAAATAATAGTATTCTTTTTCATACACACACATTTATTGTTTCACTTTAGAAGACATTGATTCATTAAACGGAGTTGTACAGATTACTCTCGGTACTACGCTTGATGATGAATGAACTTCGCGATTGTTATTTTATATATATATATATATATATATATATATATATATATATATATATATATATATATATATATATATATATATATATAAACATATATATATATATATATATATATATATATATATATATATATATATATACAGTACAGACCAAAAGTTTGGAAACATTACTATTTTTAATGTTTTTGAGTTTCTTCTGCTCATCAAGCCTGCATTTATTTGATCAAAAATACAGAAAAAAACAGTAATATTGTGAAATATTATTACAACTAAAAATAATAGTTTTGTATTTGAATATACTGTGATGCAAAGCTGAATTTTCAGCATCATTACTCCAGCCTTCAGTGTGACATGTAACATCCAGTCTATCACATGATCATTTAGAAATCAATCTAATATTCTGATTTATTATGATTGTTGGAAATAGTTCTTCTGTCTAATATATTTGATGAATAAAAGGTTAAAAAGAACTGCATTTACTAAAAAAATATATATATTATAATAATATATATATTCTTTTTTTGCTATTTTGTTTATTTTGATCTTTCACTTCAGTACAATCACAACACAATATATTTCAGTTTACATAATGCTCATTACGATCACAAAGTGTTTTAACAAATGCAGGTATGAACAATTACTTGCTGTGTTTTAAGTATGACTTGTACTTTAGTACTTTGTACAATATATTAATCTTGATCTATTTAATTATAGAAGCAAAATCTGATCTTCTATCGGATACATATGCAACCCAATTCCTCCATTTTCCAGAAAAACATCTTTCTTTAAGTTAACAAAAAAGGTAATCTTTTCCATCCTATAAATCTCTATGGTCACATCTATCCAGTCATCTAATGTCGGTCTCTCTTGTTGCAACCATTTGCGAGTGATTGCCTTCTTACTGGCTGCTAAAAGGACGCCCATCAGATATATGTTATCTACTGCAATAGTTTCTAAGCTAACACAACCAAAATACAGTAGTTTGAAATCTAGGGGTATGTCTCTTCTAAAAATATGTTCAAGAGCGTCCTGTACTTCTTTCCAATATTCCTGAATATGTAGGCATTCCCAAAATATATGATAATGGTTTGCTTCATTGCATCCACAGTTTCGCCAACATTTTGAAATGTTATTACTGTATTTGGCTGTTTGTATTGGTGTTATAAAATATCTAATAATGTTTTTCCAACAATACTCCTTCCAATTTAGTGACCTAGTTGATTTCCACTGAAATTTCCATACAGTTGACCACTCTTCGTCAGAAAAAAATATTCCACTTTCTGTAATAACTTAATAACATAACTTTGAGCCTGAAGGTATCTGTAAAAATCTTGATTTTCTAGTGAGATCTTTTCCTTCAATACTTGAAAGCTTAGGATTTCACCTTTCTCAATGATTGTGCAAAAAGAAGTTATTCCCTTATTTGTCCACAACTTGAATCTATTATCCGACTGATTTGGAGTGAAGTCTGAATCATAAGCAATCCATTTAAGAATGGAAGTATATTACAATAATTTAAATTCTTTTATCACAGATGCCCAAACATTTAAAGTAAGCTTTGTCCACGGGTCTTCTAGTGTATCTATATACTGTCTTAAATAATAATATATATTCTAATATATTTTCTTTACTATCACTTTTCATCAATTTAACACATCCTTGGTGAATAAAAGTATTGATTTTATTTAAAAAGAAGAAAGAAAAAAAAATACTGACCCCAAATTACTGACCAGTAGTGTATATTGTTATTACAAAATATTTATATTTTAAAAACATAGCTTCTTTTTTTCTTCTTTTTATTCATCAAAGTATCCTAAAAAAGTATCACATGTTCTGAAAAAATATTAAGCAGCAGAACTGTTTCCAACTTTGATAATGAATCATCATATTAGAATGATTTCTAAAGGATCATGTGATAATGATCCTAAAAATTCAGCTTTGCATCACAGAAATAAATAATAATTTAAAGTATAATAAATTTAAAAACAATTATTTTAAATTGAAATAATATATCACAATATTACATTTTTCTTCTGTATTTTTGATCAAATAAATACAGGCTTGATGAGCAGAAGAAACTTCTTTCAAAAACATAAAAAATAGTAATGTTTCAAAACTTTTGGTCTGTACTGTATATATATATATATATATATATATATATATATATATATATATATACACACACAAATCTCTTAATATAGTTTAATCATGAGATATGGTTAAGAAAGGCTTTTTTTTTTTTTTTGCGGTTTTGAGCAGCCTCTGTCTTCTGGGCTTAGCCAACTGTCATGAGAGCCCCACACCAGTACACAGTTGTCAGGTTTCAAGGCAGGGGTGGTGATTTTGGATAAGATTTGGTCCTCTCCTGTGGAATGAGATTTGGCAGATATCTTATATCAGCACTTTTACTTTGAGACACTTTACACAAATGAGTCCAAGAAAGTTTATGTGAATCTCTTCATTGCCCAGTTCCCTTAGCTAGACAACAAAAATGAAGTGAAAACATTTCCATTAGGATTTTTTTTTTCAGCTTTATTTTTTCTTTGGGAGAAAATCTCAATAAGGAATATTGATGATTTAGCACATTTTTTTTCCCCATGCTGTTTTTGCTTCATGGTCTTCCTCCACTATTCATTCACTACCCATTTTTAATCTCTAGTGGGCTGACTCAGAATTCATTTTCCATTTGGAGAGTGTTACCCCTGTCTGCACTTGTCCGTAACATTGATTAAGTAGGTCCTTGTGGAGAGGAAATTATGTATGGGTTTTAAGACTTTTTTTATACTGTATTTCCACTAATCTACCCTGTGTGGGAATTTGAATGAAGTTTCGCTTAATTCTGGTGGGATTATGGTTTGAGTTTTGTGATCCTTGTGGGTTCTCAGAGCAGTCTTCACATTTAAATTAAATTTGCAGGAATTTTTGGTGAATAATCACGGTTTGTCTAAAACTCCACTAAATAGTGACTAAAAATAAAACATCTGTAAAGACATTACCATTCAAATGTTTGGAGGCAGTGTAAGATTTTTTAATTTTGTTCAGTCAACAAGGCTGCATTTATTTGTTTATAAAAACAGTAATTTTGTGAAATATTATTGCAACTGATGTCAGGGTCATGGACTGCTCCCTTATTTGGTCATGCTCCTTTCCTCATTTTGTAAATTAGTTTGATTATGTTCCATTGATGTCACCTGTGTTCCCCAGATTGCCCTGTGTTTACAATGCTTTGCCCTGTGTTTAAAAGTCCTAGTCTGTTCAGTTTGTCTCTGTTGGGTCTACAAGTGTTGTACGTGTCAACCTCCTGTTCCCTGTGCTGGATTTACCATCTGTGTTGGATACAATTAAAGTCTCTTTCAATTATCAATGGCTCCGTATTCCTTCTGGCAGCGTAACTTGACAGAAGACCCAACCAAATACAGTTACTTCCGTGTGTTCCCTCAGTTTTTGTTTCTATTTTTTTTCCTTATTGTTTTTTTTTCCGTTGTGTCCCATTGGATCCCCTCTTTTGCCGCGAAATCCTCCTCCTCTTGCTGGTATGAGTGTATGACTTGAACATCTATAAAGGATAAATGATCGTACCAGTTGCATGTTATTCAGAAACAAATTTAGCTCTCTTGTACTAACAAAGATTTGTATTGTGAATATATTTTTAAATTATTTTCAAAAAATGATGTATACCATACATCATGTATTTTTTTCTCTCAATCGTTTATGAAGAAAACATAAGAATTGCTGTAAATGCTCTTATATCAGCTACACTTTGAGCCTCCAAGCAACCAGAAAAACAATAAAGTCAGCAAAACTCTGATACAGGAAACCCATATTTTCCATCTACGTCATCTAACTGAAAAAAAGCATATTACAACATTTTCGACGTTTGGACATAAACACAAATTTTATCCAATGCAAGTGTATCATTGTAATAGTCTTTATTGTCACTTTTGATCATTTGAATGCATCCTTACCGAATAACAATATTAATATATATATATATATATATATATATATATATATATATATATATGTATACATTTACAGACCCCAAACTTTTGAATGGTAGAGACACTGCAAAATAAATCATAGTTGAACTAGACCAATTACAAAAATGGAAGCAATTGAATCTCTACTGACATTTAAAAGCAGTTTCATGCTTATTGAGAAGATTAAATTCCATGTGGCACAAAACCAATTGCTTCATTTTTGATAGATTTGATTTATTGTTCCAGCTGAGTAAAAAGTTTCTCTGTATTGTCCAAAAACAACATCATAAATTAACCAACTAATATCTGTCACACTGTCTGGTCTCTGTTTCCCTGAGTCTTCACTAGTGGTCTCTAGTGGAGACTTCCCCATAGGCACCTCACTGTAGGCACTGCAATTCCCACAAAGCCTTGTCCCTTCATCACACTAATTGCACTCCTGTTAATTCCACTCAGGTGTCTTAAATTGATAGTAATTACCCTACCTATATTACCCAGTCTATTTCTGTTTGTCTTCATGGAGTCCTTTGATTCCGTCACCCAATTTCCTTGCCTTCCGAGTTTCCTCGCCTTCCGAGTTTCCTCGTCTTCCGAGTTTCCTGTTCCAGTTCCTATTACTGTTCCTATCCCTAGTGTTTGTTTGTTTGGATTGATTTCTGGTTTTGACCCCTGCTTGTTGGATGCTGATTTGGATTACCCATTAAATACCACACTGCATTTGGATCTCTCGTCTCCTGTGTTTCTCTGGGTTCCGATCGTATCAGAAGGACTCCATCTATGTTGAGATCCAGCGGTGTGGGACTTCATTCCCGTTCCCCAGTATGGTGGAGCGGAGGGCGAAATATATAAAATTAACCGTGATCTCGGGGTGTTTACACTTTGTGGTGAAATCTGTGTGTTCCGCGTCTGCACTGATTAGTTGTGGGCGTTTCCGTTAACTGTATCAGCAACAGCTGCCACTCATTACTTATCCACCATATAATGGCTTGTCTCACGTCTTGTGTTTGTGAGATCAGACGGGAAGTCGTGGCCTAATGGTTAGAGAGTTGGACTCCCAATCGAAAGGTTGTGAGTTCGAGTCCCGGGCCGGCAGGAATTGTGGGTGGGGGGAGTGCATGTACAATTCTCTCTCCACCTTCAATACCACGACTTAGGTGCCCTTGAGCAAGGCATCGAACCCCTAACTGCTCCCCGGGCGCCGCAGCATAAATGGCTGCCCACTGCTCCGGGTGTGTGCTCACAGTGTGTGTGTGTGTTCACTGCTCTGTGTGTGTGCATTTCGGATGGGTTAAATGCAGAGCACAAATTCTGAGTATGGGTCACCATACTTGGCTGAATGTCACGTCACTTTCACTTTCAGTGTTGTTTTGCGTTTGGATGTCTGTGTTTTCCCTATAACCTCATCCACTCTCCGCATGTTCACTCAGCCACGGACACTTACCTTCGGCTCTGTTCACTGCAGTTCCTGCCGATTCTAGACCGGGGTCTACAAACAGGAGGACCGCCAGCCCAGCGCCACAGCTCAAGATGGCCGCCAGCCCAGCGCCACAGCACAAGGTGGTCGCTAGCCCAGCGCCACAGCACAAGGTGGTCGCCAGCCCAGCGCCACAGCACAAGATGGCCGCCAGCCCAGCGCCACAGCACAAGATGGCTGCCGGCCCAGCGCCTCTGCACAAGATGACAGCCACAGTTGACCCTCCAGAGTCGAGTCAGGTTCCCGTTGACCCTCCAGAGTCAGGTCAAGTCACCGTTGACCCTCCAGAGTCAGGTCAAGTCACCGTTGACCCTCCAGAGTCAGGGCTAGTCACCGTTGACCCTCCAGAGTCAGGGCTAGTCACCGTTGACACTCCAGAGTCAGGGCTAGTCACTGTTGTCACTCCAGAGTCAGGGCTAGTCACCGTTGACACTCCAGAGTCAGGGCTAGTCACCGGTGATCTTCATGGGCAAAGGCAAGTCACCATTGATATTCATGGGCAAGGGCACCTCACTATTGATATTCATGGGCAAGGGCACCTCACCATTGATCTTCATGGGCAAGGGCACCTCACCATTGATCTTCATGGGCAAGGGCACCTCACCATTGATCTTCATGGGCAAGGGCACCTCACCATTGATCTTCATGGGCAAGGGCAAGGGCAAGTCACCAATGATCTTCATGGGCAAGGGCAAGTCACCAATGATCTTCATGAGCAGAGTCAAGTCATCATTGATCTTCCTGAATCCAGTCTTAACACCATGGAATTACCAGAGTCTCTCCACGTCTCTGCGGAACTACCAGAGCCTCTGCACGTCTCTGCGGAACTACCAGAGCCTCCCCACGTCTCTGCTGAACTACCAGAGCCTCTCCACATCTCGGCTGAACTACTAGAGCCTCTCCTCGTCTCGGCTGACCTACCAGAGCCTCTCCTCGTCTCTGCTGAACTTCCAGAGCCTCGTCACGTCTCAGCCGAACTCTCTGAGCGCTCGACTGATACTGTCGTGGCCACGGAGGCAACCCTTAACTTGTTCATGTTCTCTATTTCAGACTTGCCTAACCAGACTTGCTGTCCTGTGTCATCGATCCCACTGTGGTGGTCTTCTGCGCCACCCGGGTGGTGGGCTTCTGTCTCGACTGCATGGATGTGGTGGTCTTCTGCGCCGCCCTGGTGGGCTTCTGTGTCGACCGCATGGCCCCAATTCCACCTTGCTCCTCTCTGGATTCCTGCCCTGTCGGTTCGGCCCTGGGCCACTGAACGTTATGTTCCTTCCAGGACTTGTGTTTTGTTGTTGTTTTGTTTTTGTATCCTCCGCCAGTCCACCTCCCTCCTGGGCTCCTTGTTTTTGTTTTTTGCACTTCTTGTCTCTGTTTCCCCATTTTACCTGGCCCTCCGTCCCTCCCCCTGGTCCTCCGCCACTCCCCCTCCCTCCTGGTCTCTGTGTTTCTTGGTCTCTTCTTGTGTTCGGGTGGAGCATCTGGTAGCTGCTCCGTGGAGGAGGGGGTAATGTCACGCTGTCTGGTCTCTGTTTTCCTGAGTCTCCACTAGTGGTCTCACTTCCCCATAGGCACCTCACTGTAGGCACTACAATTCCCACAAAGCCTTGTCCCTTCATCACAGTAATTGCACTCCTGTTAATTGCACTCAGGTGTCTTCACTTGATTGTAATTACCCTGCCTATATTAACCGGTCTTTTTCTGTTTGTCTTCATGGAGTCCTTTGATTCCGTCACCCAGTTTCCTCGCCTTCCGAGTTTCCTCGTCTTCCGAGTTTCCTGTTCCAGTTCCTATTCCTGTTCCTGTTCCTATCCCTAGTGTTTGTTTGTTTGGATTGATTTCTGGTTTTGACCCCTGCTTGTTGGATGCTGATTTGGATTACCCATTAAATACCACACTGCATTTGGATCTCTCGTCTCCTGCGTTTCTCTGTTCCGATCGGAACAATATCTTTCTGAAATAATTGTCCCTCAGACTGCTCTTTTTTTTCTTTTTTTTCTGTAAACAGTAAATACTGAAACAGCCTTTTCCTTGGAGCATTTTTCCTAATGCAGTGCTGAAAGATTTCCTTTTTCCATTCTTACATTCTTCACAGCTGCCTTTTTAAATTTTATCATCACCAAAAAAGTACTTGATTATAACCAAATCCCCAAGCACTAGTAACTGGCACAAGCCCTTCTCTTTTTTTTTCTTTTTTTTTTTTTTAAACATACAGTCAGTTTATTAAACTGAATCCCAGTACTGAACAGGTGCAACTGAAAAACTGACATCACGGTTGGTGCAAAACTTAAGATGTGATTCAGTGTTGTTGATCAGTTTTCTTGCCTTCTGTGTTCCCATTTGTTATTTATTCAGTGTCAGACTGCATTATTTTGAGACTTTTTCAACGAAATGGCAACAGCTGGTATAAATACTAAAAGACCCAAATCCGTGTCTCCTTCCTTGCACCTATTCTAACGTTGCCCTTGCGATCCGCCCTCAAAGGCACCATCTTAGTTTTCAATCAATTAAAGCTGTAGATCAAACACTAAGCAGGGTCTGGCATTGCTTGACTGTGTGTCTTTTGGGAGTGGGCTCAGATAACAATGTGAATGAAAACCATCTTACCGGGGGTGGGGCACGGGGACATTTACTGAGGCTGTTCTATATGACTGCCACACACTCACAAACTATCCAGGGAAATAAAAACTGGCATCCCCATAACACAGACTCCAGCAGAAGCACAAGCCGACATATGATATTTGGGCCCTCGCATACAAAAACAAACCATGTAATGTTCTTCATGACTTCCATGTGCATATTTGAAACTCTAGTCCTCCTTCAATTTGCCTGTAATTGTTTACGTGTAAATTGTTTACAGAGTTGCTTCCCATAAAGACAGACTGACATCCATTTTGAGCTTGCCAGTGAACCTACATCTGGCTAAATCTTCAGAAAAACACTGAAATCTGATCTTCTTTCAAAGGTAGAGAACATGGCCAAAGGTTCCCGCTGCCTGCTCTGATTCCTTTCAGTTTCGACGATGATTGCCCTCCGGACGTAATACCTGTAGTGAAGTCATTAGATGCTAATTTATGCTTGAGTAAATATTACTAGGTCAGAGCGATCCCTTGGGCCAACAGTTTGCATTAATGAATTATATGTCACCGACTTGGCTGTATGGTCACATCTCGTTCCATTAAGCCTGATATTAATCCGCAGAATGGCTACAGCCCAAATGGAAGCCCTTGTCTGTGGTGCCAGAGGCCGATCAGAGCTCAGAGACAAGTACTATAAATAAACCCTTGTAAGTGCGTCGCAAAAATCACTTATCCTCATTTTGCAGTTGGCCAAGTAATGCTAGAGGGCAATCAACAAACATTTGGTCAGCAGGAAATTGCTTAAATATGTATGTAATTTTCAGAGTAAAGCAAGAATTCCTCCCACACATAGCTCTCTGATAAGGGTTGTTATCTTTCTGAGAAGTATACATTCTGTGCCTTGTGATTCAATCTGTTCAGAATCAAAAGAGCACATGGGAGAAAAAAAATAATGAATGAGATCATTTTTAAAATATCTTAATAGGGTTTCCTAGAAGACAAAGATTAATTGGAAAGCAAATGGAGACTTCTTTCTTCTGAGAAACAGACCCCAGTAACATCACGTGACTCCAATATGCATTCAGAAGAGATCTCAACACTACAAACTTTGATACAAGATCTACATAAGATATGCATTTATACTCCTATTGTGTGTTAGCGATTGTCTCATTTAACATATTTTCTTTTATCAGAGAAATCCAAACCGACCCATTTGACTGCGTTTGGAGTTTTCTCCAGATTTTTTTTTTCTTCATTTTTTGCTTCATATAGTATATGATCCTCAAGATGTTGTGCAAATGCCAACAATCAATAAATTTTTATGATAACCAGTCAGAAACAATCAAAAACTGCCCACATAAGATGTGAGAGCAAATGCACCACATAATGTAAATATAGGCCAGGGGTCTCTGTCGGTCCCTGAGATTTTGCCAAGTAAGACATGTTCCTGGATAAACATTATTGTCCAAAAATATACACTTAACCCAATCCCTATCCCTAAACCTAACACTACCCATAAATTATTCCTAAAATCAGTGGGAAATAATAGCTGATTAACACGGGTGTAGAAGCACCTAACTCTGATTGTAAGCCTAAAACAGATATTTTCTGAAAATGTATATCTCAATTCTGGTTGGTTGACTGGAATGTTGGAACAAGGATGTTGATCCAGGAACATGTTGTACTTGGTGAAATCACACTTGCTGGGTCTCCAACAGGGCAATTTATTGTTCAGATAAACAAATTTCTGACTAGTCTCCACTATATTATTTAGGCTACTTTATTGGTCTAAGCCGAGGTGCTGTTTACAAAGTAGCAAATAATTATCACATGACCTTAACTATTACATGGCCATATTAAAACACATCAGGAAATACACATACAGATTGATAAAATATTGTGCAAGGTAGACATCTAGTGGTCTTGAGCATGAAGTAAAATGAAGAAAATCATAGGATATCACACTTTAAAGTATCTAAAAGTAGCCTATAAGTATTGCATACGGAGGAAAAGTCGCATTACACAGCCTACATGAAGTAACAGTTTTACCCAAAACACATTTAAATCCCTGATATTAAGCATATAGTCAATATTTGCATTATCTAAACGGATTCTGGAGTTTAATCGCATTTAGGCTCCTAATAAAAGAAAGGTACCTCCACAATACTTTTAACGTGAGTGACACGAGTTGCCTTCAGGGGAACTGCTCCAGCAGAACAAACAGCAGTCATTGGCAGCAGTCAGTCAGTCGGCAGTAAAATATCCCTGGAGAATTTTCTTCTCTTTCTCTCTGAATGTCACTTTTGTTCAACCGCACCTCATACAATGAGGACTAATCTGGATCATCGCGAGCGCTTTCCTGTTCAGCGTCAATTTCACGCAACGACATTGAAGGTATGTGTAAATAAATACCTGAATAAATAATTAGAAGCCTGTATCACCTCCATAAAGCATTTAGTTTTTAACGTTTGATAATGATAGCCCAGATAGCAAAATTTGTCTGGCCCACCTCTGGGCCGTATCCTTGCTCTGGTTCTGGCCCAGTTCTGGCTGGGTCCCCGGCCCAAAACTGGCCCATTCACTGAAAGCATACATAAACAGTTTCCTCTGGCCCAGAAGCGGCCCACACCCTGTAAAAAGACTTAGTGTTTTTATCTGGCCCAGGTCTGGCCCAGGTCTGGCCCAAATACATTAAGACACTTCTGGCTGAGAGTCGGCTTGGTCCCCGGGCCAGATGTGGCCCAGAAACTGCCAAACATACTTAAATTTATCAGGAAAACACAAATACAACCATTTACATTTTTTAAGGGATTTTATTAAAATAATGAACAAATACATTAACATATTTTAGAACATATACATTAACAAATGCAAAACAAATGCAGAAACCCTTTCATGCCCACCCACCCCTCAACACAGACAGAGACACAAGCGCACTTTAGACAGTTGCCTTCTCCAAAAGCCGTCTCTTGCGCCCGCCCTCTCGATCAGCTGCCAGCTGGAGCCACCTCCTTATGGTCCCTTCAACCTCCATTTCAGCGGCATTAGCAGTGATGGGGTTTCTCCGAACTGCAGCTTTTGAAATAAAGAAATACATGTTGTAAGGTCTCTATGAAATTTAAAATCCCTAGGAACAATTTCTCAATACTTTGGTTATCATTGCTCTTTTATACATAGATCTCTTATATGACTAGATCAGATTTTTTTTCTGTTTCACTCAGATGTAATCACTTCCAAACATACGTAAATACGTAAATACAGACCAGAAGACCAAATTCAAAGACCATAATATAAAACTGAATAAAAAATTAATTTGCTATTTCTACAAGTATACCATTCAGAAATATATTCCAAATCTAAAATGACAAAAGAATTAAAGCCTTTCAATTTCATTACCATTTATACAAGCTTAGTAATAATATTGTACTGTAATGTATGTAAACATGGACCATGTAACATACATCTATTGCAGTAAATTCTAATCAGTAGGGAGTTTCATTCTTGTTTTATAAATAAATTTTATAAAATAAAAAAATTGTGTTATGCTTCTCATTGCTCTATGAGTAATGCACTTTTCATTCTATTGACTTCCATTAACATGCATACAAATGTGGGAAACGGTAAATGCAAGCTCAACAAATTTTGTTGCATTCTAAATTTTCTTAATTTATATTATCTATTTTACATTATTAATATAATATTAAGATTGATAAAATAATTTCCTATTAATATTAAGCATAATTTTGATATTTTGATCAGTATAATAATAATAATAAAGTAAAATGACAAAACTAATATTTATGGTAGTAATGGCAATTATTTATTTTAAAATTAATTAATATTTATATTACTTGAATTGATTTTATATATTATTTTGCATTATTAATAATTAATATAATATTCAGATTGATTAAATCATCTACTATTGATATGCAATATAATCTTAATATTTGTATTAATATTATTATTACAACAGTAAAACTACAAAGCTAATATTTATGGCAGTAATGAAAATTCTTTACTTATGTTTAATTTTAAAAATACTTAATATTGTACATTATAATTCATAATATAATATTGCGATTTATTAAATAAGCTACTAATAATATTAAATATAATTTTAATAGTTTAATCAGTACAATGATGATGATAATAATAAAACAGTAAAACTATGGTAGTAATTTATGGTAGTAATGACAATTCTTTATTATTTGTTTAGTTTTAGAATTAATTAATAATAATATTACTTCAATTTATTTTATACATTATTTTACATTATTATTTATAACATCCAGAGTGATTAAATAACCTATTAATGTGAAATATAATAATTATTATTTTTATTATTACAGTAAAAATACAAAACTAATATTTATGACAGTAATTAAGTTTACTGCTTATTAATAATATATTATTTTAAATTATTGTAAATAATTGTTATAATATTCAGATTGATTAAATACTAATTATTATAGAAAAAAAATTATAATAACAACTGCAAATGTGTTAGCAAGTAAACTGTAATTCACGTTTAATGGTTTTGCACCTGAGAGAGGAAATAATTCATATAAATTAAAGTAAAAAGAAAAAGCATATTGTCTCAAAGTAATGAAAATGTATCCTCAGTTTAGCCATGCTGTTGTTGTGCATACTGTGTAACATGATTTGATTAAGTGACCTAAATAATGATAATGTTTATTACAGATTGTAAAGAACTGCATTTACTCGTACCCACTACAGAAATAGCTAACTTTGTATGTAAACATATATAGGCCTGGTTTCACAGACAGGACTTAGACTAAGCCAGGATTAGTCCATAGTTCAATTAGGACATTAGGACAAGTAATTTTTTTATAAATGTGACTTAATAAAAAAAAATTGTTATGCAGCTTGAGACAAAACAAAGGCACTGATATATTTAAAGATCAGTCAGTGCAAGTTTCTTTCAGTTGAAATAGCTCAGAATTACATTTTAGTCCAGGACTAGGCCTAAGACTTGTCTGTAAAATGGGGGGATACTGTCTCCTTACCAATCACAACCTCTCTGAGTTGAAGAGTGGCCACTGAAGTCTTTCCATTGACTCCTCTCCAATTGAGGTTCTTCGCCAGAGAGTTGGCAATCAACCTCTTTAATATGCGCCAGGTGCAGTCGCGCACGTCTGCCCCACCAATAAGCCCCAACCAGTTTATCTGAAACAAAATTAAAAAGAGAAAAAAATTCTCAATAAAACATTTTTGTATATCCACTGTTTAAATATGTATATTTCAACAATTAATTAAAGTACAAAAAATATATAATTAAAGAAAGATTGTTATAAAAACGGTCTGGAAATTATCCAAAGATATTTGAAATTGGACAAAGATGTTTGTTTTGCTGTTTCCACCCCCTTTCTATTACTACAAGTGCCATTAGGCACAGAGGTGCTGACAGTGATCAAGTCCTGTGTCAACATGTGTACACATCGATGGTCTTCTGATTGTCACCTTTTGCACAGTGGGTGAAGCTGTAATCTGCTGATTAGTCAGTTTGAATGTCTCACATTTGGTTTTTATACACATGGCCAAAGAAGGGATAAAAGAAGATTGTAACTGTTGCTCTGTCACTTTCCTTTGCTGCCTCTTTTCTTTGCTGGAGCTCTTTCTTGGGGCTCTGCTTTCTCTCCCTCTTTTTCTCCCTCTCTAACTAGTGATTCAAGGTTAATAGTGAAGTTGCAATACAATATAGTCCCTCAACGCTCTCCCACATATTTAGCTATTCTAACTGCACTTATTTCCAATGTTGGTATAAGTGGCAGTGCTTGGTAATAGGTTTTAGGTTTCTTAGGTTTTATACCATTGTGCTGATAACACTTCTTAGTTCTTTGGCTATCCTACAGCCTTGAACCACTGTAGAGAAACCACCCTTACAGCCTGGGTCCTGGAGGGCCAGTGTCCTTGAGGGTTTAGCTTCAACCCTGATCAAACACATCTGAACACAATAGTCAGTGTCTTCAGGATTACTTGAAGGCTATAGGCATGTGATATATACTAGGGTTGGAGCTAAACTCTGAAGGGATATCGGCGCTCCAGGACCGAGTTTGCCCATACCTGGTATGGTTATATACATGGTCAATTGTATAACAATTTGCCACCCAAGAATTATGACAAGACTGATTCCAGAGAGCGTATCATTACAGCCCTAATTTGTGTACCAGTTAAAACAAAACAAAAGATCAGTAACTGTAATTGTGCAAACAATTGTTAAAAAAAAGAAAAATAAAAAAACAACAAAAAAAGAAAGCATCTTACCAGTTTTTGCTTGTAATCTGGGCTCTGCTGAATCCTTTGCTCAAGGCTGAGCAGTCGTGGAAGGTCTTGCAGGGGCAGCAAACCTTCCTCAATGTCCAAAAGCTGTCCCTGGTCTTCTCGCAGCTGCAACAATCTGAGGATGGTGGATTGCTGGTCCAGCACCATCTCTAATTTTGTTAAAACCTCCCTCAGCAGGGCTAAGTTAAAGACATTTACAATATTTTACAATTATAATACGCACTACAAAACTGTACAATGTCATCCTCAGTCTTAAAAAACGCTAAACTTAAAAGTAAGATGACTGAGTGGAAATCACTGTAGGACCAACCTGGTTCTGATGATTGCTGGGGGGCAATTCGGAATGTCTGACAACTCCGCAGCGCTATAAAAGAACACTGTTGTGAATTGAGGAAAAAGTCCTACAAATGAAATACTTACAAAGAAAGTCAAATCAAAAGTGAAGGAATACACTCACGTGGCACATCGTCCATCGGCTGCCAATTTTGCAACATCTCTGTATATGACCCTTGTGGTGGTGGTGGTGCTGCTGCTGGCAATGTGGTGATGGGAACAGGGGTGAAAGTGGTGTTTGGGATGACTACAGGGAGGTTTACAGTGGGGGCAGGTGGAAGAAGTTGCTTGGGGGGTGGGCCAGACTCCTCCTCTGAGTCCAGTAAGCAACCTCCAGGTGGGCCAATTCGAACACTCTTCCTATTTTAAACAAAAAATTAATTAATCAAAATGAAATGGAAACTTCTAAATCGCCAACTTCTTGCTAATTCTAAAAAATAAATCTGGAAAACAGGTCTTTAAATACAGCCTGAACACATCAAGAAATAGCACCAGTGACATGCTGAACAAATATCTGTACATTTTACGCCTTGGTGGTTTCTGTCCAGACATTTCTGCGTCTGACTGGAGGTCTGACCAGGTCTCTGCCTCTTTAGCCTTCCTTCTGCCCTCTCCATAGCTGTCTGCAAAATTCAGTTGAATTTAACGTTTTCAAAATTTCTTCAGGATCACTCAATTAGATAAAAACTTAGTACTTCACTAGGCTAATCTTACGAATTACACATACAACATATGAAATACAGTGCTGAGCCTAATAATGGTCTGTTAGGCTGCTGAGTGGACAATATAATCTAATAATGGACTACAGAATTCTATGATCCCACATTACATAACAATTAACTTATGATCAAGAATAAATAAAGTTACAATAATGTGGAAGTAAAAGTGAAACCTAGCATGAAAATGTAAAGTTTACCTGTTGAAAACATTGTTCGGACTTCCCAACTTCCCCAGTCACAGTTAGGAGGTGTCTTGTTTTTAATGGCCAGGTGAAGGGCCATACCCCTCAGTGAATTAGGCCAATAGCACTGGCCATTCTCCACCCAAATGGCTGGAACCAGCTCCACCTCATGTGACTCAACAAATTCGACAATTTTGAACATGTCTGTTTGGAAAAAAAAAGAAAACAAGTGTAGTATTTACAAGTATATACACAGGTGTCAACTTTTTTTTTGCACACATACACTACATTGCCAAAAGTATTTGCTTACCCGCGTCCAGTGAACAGGTTTGACTACTTTAGTCATTTCCATGAATACAAATCTTAATGTTAAAGCTAATTTTATAGCAACAGTTTGGACATGACCCTTTTCTATTATAACATGACAATGCCTCTATGTATGAGGCAATCTTAAAAAATAAATGATTGATTGAGTCAGTGTGGAAGAACTTGACTGGTCTGCAGAAAGCCAACTCCTAATCGCAGCTGAACACTTCTGGTGTGACTTTAAATGCAGACCTTGAGCTAAAAACTCATCACCAAACACCAGTGACTTGTATATTCACTCTATGGATAAAAGTATTTTGACAACCCCATCTGTAAAAACAGAAAAAGGCACTTCCAAAACTGTGGCAACAAAGATGGAAACATAATTCATGTATTTAAAAATTGATTTCCATCTCTGTTGAAAAATTTTTTGGAAGTGTCTAAAATGACCCGTACCCATATTTACAAGTCACTGGTGTTTGGTGATGAGTTTTTAGCTCAAGGTCTGCATTTAAAGTCACACCAGAAGTGTTCAGCTGCGATTAGGAGTTGGCTTTCTGCAGACCAGTCAAGTTCTTCCACACTGACTCAATCAATCATTTATTTTTTAAGATTGCCTCATACATAGAGGCATTGTCATGTTATAATAGAAAAGGGTCATGTCCAAACTGTTGCTATAAAATTAGCTTTAACATTAAGATTTGTATTCATGGAAATGACTAAAGTAGTCAAACCTGTTCACTGGAAGAGGGTGAGCGAATACTTTTGGCAATGTAGTGTATGTGTTTTTGATTTTTCTGCCCTGACACCCAGATAGTTAATCAAAAATGAAAATTTTCTGTTACTTTTTTCTTGAGCAAAACATTAAAGACGATTTTTAGCTGAAGATTTTTGTGTTCCTTGGTTATTCACAGAATGCAAGTCAAAGAATAACATCCATTTTAGAATCAAAATAAAAACTATACAGGCAAACCAAGATTAATACCCGTGTGTAAGTCGTTATGCAACAAATTAGTAAATTTACAGCAGAATTACATTTTCGAGTGAAATGTCCCATTAAAGCACAAGTCCACTTCCAGAATAAAAACAAGTCCACCACTGAAGTACACTATAAAGAGAAAAATACTGGAATGTTTTCCTAAATAAAATTAATTTCTTTGCAACTGAAAATAACTAGGCTGCACAACATTGCCAACCAGACAGGTCTTAATATCATTACCACCAAGACCCAAATTATGTGCATCAGTCCAATTGGATCACAGTTGATGGCAGCCCACTTTTGAGGAATTCACCTACCTGGAAAGTGCATTTGGCACTGACAATGCAGTTGGCAAGATATTAATGCACATCTTGGGAAGGCTCATAGCACCTTTGCTAGGCTCTGGCCGACCTGTAAGTTATCACTGTAGAGCTATACAGAAGAACAGTGTGGTGGTTGAGATCAAATGCAGACGGTTGAGATGGCTTGGGCATTTATTAAGAATGGACCAGCACCACATCCCGAATGTGGCACTTAAAATGGACACCACCTGGTAAGAGAAGACAAGGAAGACCAAAGATCACCTAGAGGAGGACAGTGACATCAGAGCTGGAAGAAATGCATCTCACCTGGAGCGAGCCACAATATGAGGTCAGATGATAGTGGCCTTATATCCCTATCCTTATGGGAATAAAGAGGATTAAGTAAGTAAGTAATGTTATTTGCTGTACCACACCACCTAAGATGCAGATGAGTTTGTTTCTTCATAGGAATAGATTTGGTAAAGTGTAGCTTCACATCACATGCTCATTAATGGATACTTTGCAGAGAAACAAAGGATAAAAACATCAAAATAATCCACACCACTCCAGTCCAGTCCACCAATTAATATTTTGTGAAGCCAAAAGCGGCACGTTAGTAAACAAATCTATCATCAAGACATTTTTAACTTAAAACTGTTACTTTTGGATGAAATACGAGTCTATAATGAAATGTCAGGAGAGAAATCTCCACAAATCAAGCACTGTTTACAAGCAGAAACAGTCTAAAACAGTGGACTTTATGACTTAAGCTGTTAGAAGCGTGCAACCTTTTTCTTCTCCAGATGTTAACTGATGGACTGGATTGGTGTGGACTACTTGTGGATTGTGATGTTTTTATTGGCTGTTTGGACTCATTCTGACGGCACCCATTCACTGCAGGGCATCCATTGCTGAGACAGTGATGCAGAGACACATTTCTCCAAATCCGTTCCCATGAAGAAACAAACTCATTTACATTTTAGATAGGCCAAGGGTGAGTACAATTTCAGAAAGCTGCTTAAAAAATATAGAACAAGTAAAACATGAAAGACATTAGAAGTAGATGTGATTATGAACAAAGCTTGATGAAAATTAAGTGAACTTTGTTCAGTTTAAATGAATTTTGCAAAGCCCTTTTAAGAAAAGGGGAGAGCTAAGCTTAAAAAAAAACTGCACAATAAGAAAGGGCTAAATGAAATCAGTGGCACAAGTGCAGCAATGGCACTGCAACAAATTTGTCTTGATTCGGCAACCTCACATACTTCTCAACATGGTCAATTAACTCAATGGTTTTCAGCCTCGATGATATTTTTCCAACCAGGTAGATGCCCAAATCACATGAACTCAGAGGATACTCAAAAAATGGTTCCATTAATTCATATTCTCTGAAGACAATATATATTTTGTCCTGACACTGAAGGATATTGTCAATCAAAGCAATGCAGCCACCAATCTTAACACATCTGTCTCCCTCGCTGGATGCATCTATTTTGGTACCACCTATGACAAGCTCCTGGAACTGAAGTACAGATATGTTCATCATAGAGGGTGGAAGTGGGCCAGAATCATGCTCCTTCTGCAACCTTCTCTTTCCATGTGAAGCTTCATCATTTCCTGTAAAAGGATCCATTTCAGAGATTCGCCGAATAACCTGGGCTAGTGGATGATGCGGGGTTCTTATCATCTTTTTCATCTTACCTAGATAATCCTCAAATGGAAATCCGGATATTAGGTCAAGATTTCCATGTATTCGAACATCCTCAGAAAGATGGGTTAGTCCGTGAAGATTGTAAGTGACAAATTCTGGACCATACAGTTTGCCAAAATGTGTCACAAATGACACAAGTAATGTGTTTGCAAAGTCATGAAGATCTGCAGACAATGAAGGACTTGCAAGGATGAAAATGGCAACTGATAACAACATGAAATTGTTGTAGACTGAACCCGACAGCACATTTTGGAGAACCACTGGCCCCGTGTACAACAAGAACTGTCGCAACTCTGTGGCTTTCCACCGGAGTCTTTCTGAAAGCCCCCTTGGTTTACGAGCGAAGTCCGTAGGAATGAAACCTCTTAAGCCTACGAGTGCACTAGAGATAAGCTTTATCTGATGAGAAGACAAGCGGGATAGCAAAGGCCCTGATGCAATCCATAAATCCAACAGTCTCCGCACTACCCCAAGACAGACAAGGTGCATGTAATCATGAGGAAAGCATGACACCATGCCTATACCTACATCAGTTAATGGTGACTTTGTCACGTGATGGTCTTCAACATTCATCATTTTGAAAGACAGATCTGTCCGGAGTGCGCTGTTGACTTCTGGAAAAGTCATTCTGTGTTTAAGATAAACACCTGTTTGAACACACTTGTCACATCCTGAGTAACCAGTATGACTTTTTGTTCCTTTAATGAAAGCTCTTGCTGGCGCATCACAGATGACAGAATTGACCTTCAAGAAGCACTGTTTCCCTTTGATGAAGAATCCTTTGCTTAGATCTTGCAACTCACTGACAAGATCTTGTAAATATGCAACCAGACAACTTGGCTTTGAGACACCACAAAACAGAGCAATGACAACTGGCTTTTTCACAACACCCTGTAGCAAGCCAAGGATTGGCCAGAACTGTACTGAGGAACTCTTAAACAGAGGTAGTCCATCTACATTCAGCTGCAATTTAAATTCATGCCTGTTTGGAATGTGAGACCAGATGCGATCCATGCTTTTTGCAAAAGCTTTCAAAATGCCGACATAGTGGTAAGTACCACCAGCAACAACTTGGATGCTGTAGGCGGTAGTGGTATGTAGAAGAGTTCTGGCATCCTTTGGTAGGAAAGGATGATGAACTCTCAAGATGGCCAGAAGTGCAGTCAAAGCTACTAAAGACACCCTGAAATTAACTGCCCAGTCGCACAAAGACTCAGTTAGTGATGTACTGACATTTACTATGTCATCATCACTCTGCGAATCATCTTCACTGTCAAATTTATGTGATGCCTGACCCTGATCACCCTGATTTTGGTCCTCCTCTGTGATATTCATAGTGGCATTCTCTGCAGCTCCAGTGATCTGCATCTCATCAGGAAAGGAAGAAAATAAAGAACTCACCCTTTTCACTGCTCGTTTTCTAAGACTACGTCTATCCATGTTTTTACCTTTTTCTTTCTCCAACCTAAGGAAAAATACAAGTGAGAAAATAAACATTAATCAACATTGACATTAACTAAATCATACACTTGTTTTAAAAACACTTATTCACTGTGTATTGTAAATATATTAAACCAGTGGTGCAACCAGTGTAAAGGTATATGCAAGCTCCATTATACTCAAATATTATGTGGAAGCTGATTACATCAAGATATTTACATTTATGCCTACATTTAATCATAACAGACACTTTTATCCAAACCAAGTTACAAATGAGCACAATAGAACCACAACATGAACAATATGTTAAGTAAGTGCTATGATATTTAAGTCAGGTAGCCTAGTTAATATTTAATACAAATAAAAAAAGTATATATATATATATATATATATATATATATTCCCATACATACATACACACTGTATATGTTTTTAAAATGGCACAGATTTTTAAATACCTGAAAGTACACTCTTAATAGTCAGTGAAGAATTATAATGTGATATCTTGATAATCAAGTATTATTTAATGATATAACTTTAGTAATTATAATTAAAACTTGGTAACCATATGAATGCAGACATTTTAACTAAATTTAGAACTGATGGTGGTTCTTTGTTGATCATTCAGTGTTTCTGTAAAAAAAGGGGGGGGGGACTAGCAATAATACTGATAAGATGATAATAATAATACGAATTCTACTAATAAGAACAGTAATGGCTTCATGAATATTAATCAGGTTGTCTGCATTCGGTCAAACTGATTTGCTCAGTAGGTGAGCACCAGCCAATGAGATTCCGCTTGCGCATTAGTTCCGCCCACTACTAAGGAACTCCGTTATTTCTACAGAAAAATACAACAGAATATCATTCTGCATGCATATAAGACTCTCTCGCTCGCGCTCTCTCTCACTCTCTCAATTTGCGCGTGTGAGAAAAAGCTACGGCGAGTCATCCGTCTTCACACTAGAGCTCACCGTACGTCAAACACAGGTGCACTGCGCGTGAATTGAGTTGAACTGAGAAATATCGCAGATCACTCGACGAAAAAGAAATCAGAAGTACACAGTCAGAGTGTTCAGCACAGAATGTATACTTAACCTTCAACTCACACACTGGCGAGTAAAATCTAATAAGTTATTAGTCAATGGCTATTATTAGATATCATTTAGTCGCTACTCGCTAGAGTCAAGATTTAGTCGCATATGCTACTGCTTTACTCGCAATACAAAGGGATGTCCATGAGAAGGGTCAACAACAGCACATTACGCATAACATTTCCTAATAATTTAATGCGTTTAAATATTTATGGCTCATCTGCTTGCCTGCATCACCAAAGGAAATATAGCTACACATTTTTTTTTTTTTAATATCCCTTTTATGCGTTCATATCAAGTGCTGTTTTTTTATAGTCAACTTATTCAAATACTGTAACGAACGGGTGCTGTAAACTTGCAGTTTGTTCACATAATTTTGTTTTTATTCTTTTAACGCTCGTGCTGCAGTTCTATGCCCTCCACCGCTTCGCACCAAGTTAGCGTTGAAAACTATATCATGTACACTTATGCAGTCAAAGTTCATTAAACCAAGTTAATATTAAACCATAAATACTTTAAGGCAACACATATGTTTATTGTTGGCTTAAATCTAGTTAAATTATGCCTATATCTGGCCTGACTTTTTTTTTTTCTTTCCATCCAACATAACTAGCTAGGCTAACATTAATAACTGTACTAGACGGAACACAAAATACAGAAAAAATATACTTACCAAAGTGTGCATTCTTTTCCTCTTAATATTTTATTTCTATGTCAAAATATATTTAAGAATTCCTGCGACGCTAAAATGTGTTGACCAATTAACCTTATCTAGAATTACAAATTGGAGAGCCGGTTTAGCTAACAATTTGTTGACAAATTTATTAACCGTTTTGATTGTGCTATATATATTCAAAGACTATAGAATACCCGTAATAGTCTTAAAGAGACTTTGGTATATTTCACATCTTACAAAATTAAATAATGCTCCACTTACCAGTTCAGGCGTCGAAGTGAGGTACCTTTTCCCGCTCTGTGGGATTAGAATTGATGACGAAAGTCGTCTTGTGGCCGTTTCAAAGCAAGTGAGCCGACTGTCGCTCCACAGAATCGGGCCGTGTGCTTGATAGATATCCGTCTGCCGCATAATATTTATAAATGGCGCCAAACAGCGTGATGGCTGGTCTGTGTCAGTTCCAATCGGGTAGCGTATGTCCGTCCACAAAGACAATGCAATGTGCATGTTTATGTACCCTTTTTTAATTGTTTTTGTTGTTTCTGTAATATTACTTTTATTAGGTTGTGTTATTATAATATTTAATAATTATAATTATTTTATCATGATTTTATCATCATCATGAAAAATCAACTGGGCAAAAATGGACATTACAAGTATTATAGGCCAGTTTTTGTTGTTGATATCATCATTAATTTCCAAGTCATTGCACCAGCTCAGTCACACTTAAGCCGTAATAGGGCCAGATACAATGCAATGTACCTAATACAACTAAGACGCCAGACTTGGTGCGACCACGTGAGACAGTATGTCAGCCGACCCGGACTCCAGCCGATTGTGCCGACACTCAGCCAGAATCGGGCCGACTATGCTTGCTATCTGGGAGTTTTTCACTGTTTGCTAATTTATTACAATAGCAAACCGAAACATGTGTGATGTTAATTAATATTAACTAGTAGGCCTACTGATAGTTAATAATTACACTAATACGAGCACTAAATTGTGAAGTACTGAGTTCCAAACGAAACTATGTGCTTTCCCATTTGTCCCCGGTGTCAGGGGCGTCGGACTCGGGGTAAAACCAGTACTGATTACCAGGGTCCCAAAGGAAGAGAAGGCTCTTGAAAAGTCTGGAATATATACCGTAATTCCTCAAATAAAAACCGGTAGTCAAATAAACACCGGGCCTCTGATAGTGGCCGGAGGCGTGGTCAAAACGGACAAATAAAGGCCGGTCTTAAATAAAGCCCGGGGGAAAATTTGTGTAGCAGAGCCAGATAACGAACGTACACGCCCACTGCCGGAGCGTTTCTCGTTCTCGAGTTAAGAACCAATTGCATCGGTTTTCGGATCGTCAGTACACTGAACCGAGAAGCGTTTCTGTCGGATGCGTCCGATTCGAGAAACGAGGAGCTGATGATACTGCACATGCGTGATTCAGCTTGAAGCAGACTGACACAGAGCGCGTCTGAACCGAATTGGTTCTTTTGGTGATTGATTCTGAACTGATTCTGTGCTAATGTTATGATCTCTGTCCACTGGAACGCTATCCCTTTTAATTTAAAATGGGTTATTTAAAACAATTACTTATCAAACAGATGGAATTAGAAATAAAGGCCTGCCTCTAATAAAAGCCTGCTTCAAATAAAAGCCTGTTACCTTCTGCAGTTCAGGTAAATAAAGGCCCCAGCTTTTATTTGAGGAATTACGGTATTTTCCTCCGTTAGAACTGCCTATGCATAGGGCCCGGGATCTTGTGCAGCGCCCCTGCCCGGTGTAGACCTGTTTTTACATTTGGGGGGAACTTCACTGGAAACACGGGACTGATTGGGAGTCAGGGGTAGGCTATCCCGGTGTTGTGCCCAATTTCGACCCCCTGCCGAATCCTAACCCCTCCCACACCTACTCCTAAACCTACCAATACTAGGGGGTAATAATTCAGCAGGGGGTCGAAATTGGGCACAACACCGGTCTCTACCCGCCCAACAGCACGTGTGTGTGGAGAATTACTTTAAAAGGTTTGGTCAACCAAAAATGAAAATTATGTCATTAATAACTCACCCTCATGTCGTTCCAAGCCAGTAAGACCTCCATTTATCTTCGGAACAGAGTTTAAGATATTTTAAATTTAGTCCGAGAGCTCTCAGTCCCTCCATTGAAGCTGTGTGAACGGTATGCTGTCCATGTCCAGAAAGGTAAGAACAACATCATCAAAGTAGTCCATGTGACATCAGAGGGTCAGTTAGAATATTTTGAAGCATCGAAAATACATTTTGGTCCAAAAATAGCAAAAACTACGACTTTATTCAGCATTGTCTTCTCTTTCGTGTCTGTTGTGAGAGAGTTCAAAACAAAGCAGTTTGTCATATTCGGTTCGCGAACGAATCATTCGATGTAACCGGATCTTTTTGAACCAGTTCACCAAATCGAACTGAATCATTTGAAACGGTTCTCGTCTCCAAAACGCATTAATCCACAAATGACTTAAGCTGTTAACTTTTTTAATGTGGGTGACACTCCCTCTGAGTTCAAACAAACCAGTATCCCGGAGTAATTCATTTACTCAAACAGTACACTGACTGAACTGCTGTGAAGAGAGAACTGAAGATGAACACCGAGCCGAGCCAGATAATGACTCGTTCACGAGGTCACATGGACTACTTTTATGATGTTTTTCTTACCTTTCTGGACATGGACAGTATACCGTACACACAGTTTCAATGGAGGGACTGAGAGCTCTTTGACTAAATCTAAAATATCTTAAACTCTGTTCCGAAGATAAATGGAGGTCTTACTGGTTTGGAACGACATGAGGTTGAGTTATTAATGACATAATTTTCATTTTTGGGTGAACTAACGCTTTAAGGACAGATGCGTGGAAGATATAAAACTCTTTAAATGCCTTTTCTGTCAAGAAAATGTTTCTCACCATGAATCGTTTCCCCCCTCTCTCAAATAAATAAGCTTAGTAATTATTTTTTTCAAGTGGTTTTTATCACATTGCTTTAGTTGCCAGGGGGTTGCTTTGTGGAATGGTCTCGGTTACTGACCCAAGCCTCTGTTTTGGTCCATATTCTAGGCTCCTTTAACGTAATTATGTAATTTTTTATTTTTTTTATTTTTTATTTTTATTGTTTACCAGGCAAAAAGTAATTATTTTTACTTATAAATGTAACAGCACACACTGGCAGCACTCTTATACAAGCTGGATGATTTAAAGTAGTATATTATTTATCTCCGTAGCAAATGTTGGATGAGTTACTCACTAGCACTACTAAAGTTTTAATTAGCTGTGATCTAATAACATTTTTGGAGACCCTGATAGCACACGTACATCACGGAGATGTATATTTGATGTCTACATTTACATCTACAAGACATATTTTTTAGAGTGTTTGCTCATCTGCAATACATCTAGGCCTATAGGACGTTTCCTATCAGATGTCAAATAGACTTTTTGTAAATGTTTTAAGATGTTTATTATTTAGAATGTCTGTAAAACTGAGATCTTAAAGATGTCTATCATATCCCAGCAAACATTCGGACGTCTTTTGACCGTTGAAAAGACGTCTGTCCGACACGTCCCGTCATGGTTGAAAAATAGTTCCAAAATAAAAGTTGAACCGACGGCTTTGACGTCTTCTGGACTCGAACTGCACGTCTTTTCTGCACGTCCCTGGACGTCTAAATGTGTCGTCTTCTGGACGTCTAAATGCGTCGATTTCTGAACGTCGTCGTCTTCTGGATGTTTAAATGCGTTGCTGCATAGTTTAAGTGTATGTACATATAAGCCTGCATATAAAATAATCTCACACCCACTGTGTAACATCGTGAAAGGCAATCAATTATGTCTTGAGGTTTAACACATCTTGACAAAAGTTCAAGATCAGTCCAGTCAGACCTGAATGTCCATAAAACATCTTAATCAAGTGCACATCACAAACAATAACACATTATTTGTGGACATATGCAAAAAAGAAGCATGTTCTGATTTAGCACATTTTATTATTTTTGTACAGTTTAGCATCTGTTAACCAAACTAAAATACCAATTACAAAATACAGAATTATTATATAAAGGGCAAATTCTGTCATTTACTCACCCTCATGTTTCAAACCTGTATACCTTTCTATGTTCTGATGATGTTGTTTTCACGTTTGCTTTACTGGGACAATGACAAATAAGAATCTTCAAGATGATAAAAATCTATTTTAAAAATTTGTTTTTCAATGTAATCTTTGTATCCATTTTGGATTTCTGAAATCAGTTTACAGGCCTACCATTTTCGTCAGAAATATGATTTAACAAGGGTCATCACTGAATAAAAAGTGCTGAAATGCCCAATCTTGAAGTCCATTATTATTGTCAAAAATTTATATTTTCGCAGTGTTTGTTTATTAATGTTTATAATATATTATAATATAAATCAATAATAATTGCATTTATTTTTAAATACTTTAATCATATAATATTAAGAATATTAATATTTGAACATGTGGCATAAACACCTTGCAGGAGCCATTGTTGTCATGTGACAAGAAAATCATAAAACATAAGACTGTAACTGTGAGAAAGTGAACAGGACATTTCTGATAAGACAGGAGGGCTGTGATGTCCCCTGAATAATTAATTAAAGCGTACCAATAAAAATTACATCAATATAAGTAACTTTTGGCCTTCTAACGTTAGCTAATTTTAGCCATACAATTTCAGTTGACAATGTAGGCATAATTTCTCTCGGTTCCTTTGTGTCAAACAAGTAAAACTCAAGCACGTTAATCAAATAATACAATATGTACTTACCCAAAAGTAGATTTTATATAATATATATCGATTCATCTCCCTCCAAGAGTCCTCTTCGAGTCCTCTCCTCTCCTCGTGGTTGAGAACTTCCAGAAGAAAGCGAGATCTCGCAAGATAATCTATCCTATCGCGGGCTTTTGTAATATCACGAAATATATTAGTATTTTTTGTGTCTACATCTTGACAGCACCGTTTTGGCAATTACAACTCAGACCGAAATTGTGACCGGGTATATATCTGTTTTACATGTATATGCATAGATTCCATAAAAATAATAACAACAAATACATAAAACAGGTCGAAATAATGACTAAATTGCAGCATTGCTTTGCAATCACTTAACCACACTGGGCTCTTTGTGATTATAATTTATTTAAACAAGATAAAGTAAATATATTTACTTTGTATACAATTTTTTTTCCTGCTAGTCTTGCTTGGACGTCTTTTCACAAACCATGATGAGATGTGTAAAAGACGTCAGTGGACGTCTATTCACAACCTCTTTAAAACCTCTTAAAAAGTACTTGGTGCACTTTAATTATTGCAGTATTAATCAAGGTGTAAGCACAGCTTTTGCATATTCCACAAGGATTTCACAGAGGATCATGATGGATGTGTAACGCACGTGTAAATGACGTCACTAGGTGACGTCCTCTCACAACCGATGCACAACATGGGTAAATATTGAACTACACGCAGCTAAAAGTCAAAGTAACAATTATACATGCAACCCCATAGAACTATAGACGTGTACAAACGTATCTGATTGCATTTTTAGGAAAAGTTCTGTGTTACATATTTCTACCGATTTATGGCATCATACCGCGACTATTTTTGGCCGGGCACACGACGTCACACGATCGGCACACGATCGGACCAATGTTTGCTGGGATGTTTGTAGACAGCAGATGCTTTCTAGGTGAAACAGACATCTTGCAGACATGCGTGTGCTATCTGGGAAGACTGCTCTGTGCCTGCTCAAAATTCTATGTAAAGACATAATGGTGAATAAAAGCCAGACAAAAATAAGCCTGCTTTGACCCACCTCAGCCACTGGCATCAAAGCATTCAGTTGTATTTGTATCCGTGTACATTTGGCATCAGCTGTGTAAAAATGTCTTAAGGGGTGACATTTAGATTGTGGGTAGATATTTATGCTAAAAATGTTGTTCTTTGCTCTTCTTAATCTGTTCTCACAATATAACGTAACTATTTAAGTTTTTATGGTACTTGTTATGAGACTCTGTGTTGATTCTTCTTAATTAACTATCTTCAGGTTCCTCAAGGGAAGGTTGTCTCCATCTTGTTCAGAGCTCTGGATCTTGAGAATGATAGTTGCAGATCGCTTCTGTGGTACAGCCAAACCCAGAGCATTGGTCACCAATGGAAACAAGATGCAAGTGGTCATGGTGTCAGATGCCAACACAGCTGGGAGTGGTTTCCTTGCTGTATACTCAGCGATTCGCCCAAATGAAAGAGGTTAGAAGACTACCAACTTATTACCATCCAAATATAGAATTTCTTGACTCAACTGTTTTATTTTGCTCATCAGGTCATATGAATCCTCTGAAAAATAGAGTATATAATATGTTTAGTGCACTGAAAATGCACACTTAAATTTCTGCTTATTATTTTAAAATACAATACTACAGACCTCAGTCTTTTAAATGAATGGCTCAAAATCTGCAAAGGGATAATTAAATGTAACAAATCATGTTATTGGAACATAAAGTAAAAGTCTCCTGTAGATTTCAGTGAGAGAAGAACAAATTTATATGCATTAGGAGTTATGTAATAGGTAGGTTATCATCTCTGACCAGTGTTGGGGGTAACGCATTACAAGTAATTTGAGTTATTGTAACAGAGTACAAACTTCATAATCACGGGAAGGAGGAGGCGGGAACCAGCGAACATTCAAATCAAAGTTTAATTACAAAATAAACACAAAACAGCACAACCAAACTGCACACACAAAACCAAAACACAAAATAAAACCCAGACCTTGTCCTCTCTCTTGTCCTTCACTGTCATCGCTCCTCTTTTTTATCCTTCCGATCTCCTCCGTGGGACTTGAGACCGGTGAGTGGAGCAGGTGTCGCTCATTTCCCAATCACTCCACCGGCCTCGCTCTGTTCCCACGGCTCTTGGCCCCGCCCCACTCATTACATAGCCCCATCGCAGGCCGGGGGATACTCCCGGGACTGCGCTCTATTACCCCCCCCGGGGGTCTTTTAGACAAACCCTCCGGGATGATAGAAACCCCTAACTGGCCAGATAAAGACTACCCAGCAAGAGTGTTCCTGGCATATTGTTGCTCCTCAAAACCAGGTAATAATTCATAATTTCTGCGCTTTTCAGACCACCTTGACAGGATGAATATGTATGGATATCTTATTTAAATTGCAAAGTATCTTCCCTCTCTCAGATTGAGAAGTTTGATGTGGAGAGAGACCGCTACTGCCGCTATGACCATGTGGCTGTGTTTAATGATGGAGAAACGAACGAGTCACGGAAGATCGGCAAGTTCTGTGGAGACAGCCCAACCATGTGAGACCCTCAGTTCATCACAAAATATGCTCTTATACACCATTTACCTCCAGTATTTAGTCTGATATGGATTTTGTCAATGGTTGATGATACATAATTGCATTTCGGCCTCCTAATTTTGCAGTTATTGTAAATATATTTGTTTAAGCAAAGATTTCAAGACTTTAACAGCAAAAACAGTAATATTTAGAAAACAATATTACAATTACTGTTTATTAATATTGTGATATGCAACCATTCATCAGTTTAGGGTAAAGAAAAAATATATTTATAAGTTAATTGAACTTTATGTTCAAGGAATCCTGAAAAAGAATGTACCATGGTTTCCACAAAATATTAAACACCAAAAATACCTGAGCACCAAACCAGCATATTAGAATGATTTCTGAAGGATATGTTACACTGAATACTGGAGTAATGGTTGCTGAACATTCAGCTTTGCATCACAGGAATAATTTACATTTTAAAATGTATTAAAATAGAAAATAGTTATTTTAAATTATATATATATATATATATATATATATATATATATATATATATATATATATATATATATATATATATATATATAAAATATGACAAAAAAAATGTACATTTAATTAGTCAGTGCACTTTCTTCTTTCAGGTACCCCTAAAAACCTTGTTGTGATTAAAGGGATACTCCAACCCAAAATTAAAATTTTGTCATTAATCACTTACCCCCATGTCGTCCCAAACCCGTAAAAGCTTTGTTTGTCCTCGGAACACAATTCAAGATATTTTGGAAGAAAACCGGGAGGCTTGTGACTGTCCTATAGACTGCTAAGTAAATTATACTGTCAAGTTCCAGAAAAACATGAGAATAGTCATCATCAGAATAGTCCATCTGTTATCAGTGATTCAACTGTAACGTTATGAAGTGACTAGAATACTTTTTGTACACAAATAAAAAATTACAAAAAAATAACTTTATTCAACAATTCATCTCCCGTGTGTCTCTCTGCATTACCGTAGCACCATTTTGGAGATTATCCACTAAATGTAAACTGCATACACTATTCTGTGTCAGCCGCGACACAAGGATACATTTTCTACGTGTATTTACACTTTGATTTGAACAAAAACAGCACATCTATGCAGCGCGGCAGATACGAAAGAGCATACGCTGGTGGAGTTTTGCGGATGTTCTCCAGAATGGCCCTACGGTGGTGCAGAGAGAAACAGAGGAGACGAATTGTTGAATAAAGTTGTTATTTTTGTTTTCTTCTATGTTGGGGTGGAGTATCCCTTTAATAAAGTGTGTCCACATGGCTGACGAGGCTTTATTTTGGAGTGGTATTTTAAAGTAAATATAGTAATTTCAAACATTATTTATCTATTTTGTCTCCTAGGCCAATTTATTCTGATGGCAATCATCTCTTCATCAAGTTTCTGTCTGACTTGAGTCTAACTGCGGATGGATTTATTGGTCATTACCGCTTTAAATCGTGGGCTCTCAGCACAGCCAGTGTCCCTCTCACTCCCATGAGCACTATCCCACCCACCATACCACCCGCAGGTCAGTCCACAGCCCACTTTCTAGAAGGGTTCATTTCAAATGAAAAATGCAAGTAGCAGCATGGTGTAAAACTGCTGTACATTATGGGAATAAACGTGTGTAGGTAATGACATTGGAATGTATTGAAGATTTATTATGTTTGGTTCATATGGAACGCATTAGTTCGGTCACATGGGAAGACTAGCATGCTTCTATTTTGTAACTAAAGTGGTTTAACAGAAATAAATATATGTGACTTTTGCTGTGTTTTATACACCATTTTAGTGTATAAGGACATACTGTAGATGGTCATTATTAAAATTAATCTTTCCTCTCTCTTTTCCAAAAAACCCTTACATATTCAGAAGGTCTTGCAAGCAGAAATGCAAAAGGACTGGAACAATTGAAAGCCATTACTGCTCTAGTAACTTTGGTAAGTGCCCATTTTTTTAATTAAAATTTGTGTTTAATTTCTGAAAACCCAAATTACAGCAGGAATTCTGGGAACTTCTTTGAAATTCCAGCTATAGGGATCGGCCCTCACAAAATTCCTGACTTATTAAACAAATTAGTCTTGTTTATCTATGAAGGATCCTACTCTTTAATGAAATCTGTACTGTTCTTTATCAAAATTATATTTTGGGATTTTTAATGTTCTTAAAGGGTTAGTTCAGCCAAATATTAAAATGATGTCATTAATAACTTATTAATGTTGCTCCAAAACCGTGTGACCTCTGTTTATCTTCAGAACAGAGTTTAAGATATTTTTGATTTAGTCCAAGAGCTCTCAGTCCCTCCATTGAAGCTGTGTGAATGGTATACTGTCCATGTCCAGAAAGGTAAGAACAACATCATCAAAGTAGTCCATGTGACATCAGAGAGTCAGTTAGAATTTTTTGAAGCATCGAAAATACATTTTGGTCCAAAAATAGCGAAAACTACGACTTTATTCAGCATTGTCTTCTCTTCCGTGTCTGTTGTTAGACAGTTCAAAACAAAACAGTTTGTCATATCCGGTTCGCGAACGAATCATTCGATGTAACCGGATCTTTTTGAACCAGTTCACCAAATCCAACTGAATCGTTTTAAACAGTTCGTGTCTCCAATACGCATTAATCCACAAATGACTTAAGCTGTTAACTTTTTTAATGTGGCTGACACTCCCTCTGAGTTCAAACAAACCAATAGCCTGGAGTAATTCATTTACTCAAACAGTACACTGACTGAACTGCTGTGAAGAGAGAACTGAAGATGAACACCGAGCCGAGCCAGATAATGACTTGTTCACGAGTCAAGAACCAGTTGCATCAGTTTTCGGATCACCAGTAGTTCTTTCTGACAGTTCGATTCAATAAACCGGATGAAGAAAACGGTTCACCGGTTCTTTTGCGCTCGACGTAATGGCGTCATTGGCAATGATTGCCCTTGATTCAAGCCTTCGGTTTACCTGGGCTCATAACATTAGCACAGAATCAGTTCAGAATCAATCACCAAAAGAATCAGTTCGCTTCAGACGCTCTGTATGTCGGTCTGCTTCACACTGAATCACACATGCGCAATATCATCAGCTCCTCGGTTCTCGAATCAGACGCGTCTGACAGAAACAGTTCTTGACTTGAGAAACGAGTCATTAAAACAAGTAGTTTTTGCTTCTTTTTGGACCAAAATATATTTTCGATGCTTCAGAATATTCTAACTGACCCTCTGATGTCACATGGACTACTTTGATGATGTTGTTCTTACCTTTCTGGACATGGACAGTATACCGTACACACAGCTTCAATAGAGGGACTGAGAGCTCTCGGACTAAATCTAAAATATCTTAAACTCTGTTCCAAAGATAAATGGAGGTCTTACTGGCTTGGAACAACATGAGGGTGAGTTATTAATGACATAATTTTCATTTTTGGGTGAACTAACGCTTTAAGGACAGATGCGTGGAAGATAAGAACTATCCCTTTAATGTTCCAAGACTGCATTTATTTGATATGAATACAAAAATACAATAAACATTTGAACAAGTCTTTTTTAACATATTTTAACATGTAATTTATTGTGATGCAAAGCTGAATTTTCAGCAGCCATTACTCCAGTGTCACACGATCCTTCAAAATCCCTTTAATAGGCGAATTTGGTACCAAAGAAATATTTCTTCTTATTATTAATGTTGAAAACACTTTTTGCTGCTTAATATTTTTTGGTAACTGTGATGCACCATTCAAAATGTTGAGATAAGTATGATTTTTAAAATATAAATAAATTAATACTTTTATTCAGAAAGGTTGCATTAAATTGATCAAAAGTAACAGTAAAGACATATGTTACGGAAGATTTTTATTTAAAATAAACACTGAACTTTAAACTTTCTAAAGATGTTTTCATATTAATCAGAGAAAAAAAACCTGTGACAGTAGAGTAGTGATGCTGAAATTTCAGCTTTGCATCACAAAAATAAATTACATTTTTAAATATATTAAAGTAGCAAAGTTATGTTAAATTATAATAATATTTCACCATATTTGTAATCAAATAAATGTAGCCTTGGTGAGCATAAATGTCGTCAATAACAAAAAAAAAATTAATATTCCAAATGCTTGACCAGTAGTTTATTGGTATCACTTTATAATAACATGATATTATAAAATAATTTGTGATTGATAGACACATTGCTTAAAAAAACAATAGATAAAATACATTAATATATATATATATATATATATATATATATATATATATATATATATATATATATATATATATATATATATATATATATATATATATATATATATATATATAATTTTAAATATTTGAAATGCATTTTTGAGAGATATAACACCTAAAATGTATGTAAACCTAATTCAATTCACAGATATAATGCACTATGCTGGTTTTAAAAGTTAACTAAACCTCTCAGTCTCTGTCTCAGTTTTAATAATGCTTAGATGGAAAATGTGTTCAGGCCGATATTGAGACTCAGCTCTTTTTAACTGCAGAGACAGTAAAGATGCTGAGCACTGTAAAAATGGCAGCACGCATAGCAGAACTATGAACTATACGTAGTTTACATATTACCATGCACACATATTTTTTATGCAATGGTTCAAAGTTGAAACCATGATTCAGTGAATATTACAGTCTTTTTCTTCCCACAGTGATTATCGCCACCCTTATCTCAGCAGCCACGAGGGACCACAGTGTCCTCGCCACCTTCTCCATCCTGCACCTTTATAAGGAAGGAAGTTTAGCCATCCAACAGGCTGGGAAGACCATGAGCACCAAAGTCACGGTCCTCTGTAAAAAATGCCCTCTGGTCAGAAGAGGCGAGTATCTTCACACTGACCTAAATCTAGATCCTTCTACAATCCTCCCAACGTTAATCATTTTAATTGAAACCATCCAAGCCTAAACTAAGACCCGACGAGTCCAGCAGATGTTTGTAGTTGATTGAGGTGGATTTTGGAAGGTGATAGTTTGCAAATTTCGAGCTCCCCCAAGGTCCTTTGGCTCCATTTGTGGTGTTGAGATATTTCAGGCAGGATATGCCATTTCAGTGTCACGGTGTGTAACTTAAGCTCGCTCAGAAGAGGGTCTCAGTTGGTTTCCTTGAATCACGGACAGCTAGAATAATAATGCAACCTTCAACCACATGGATGGTATTTGACTTTATTGTGCCATGCTTTACCTCAACTCACTTAGTGTTGAAATATTAAGCCACTGCTCGGAAACTCTGCAAAGCAACAGTTTTGTTTTGAGGGAAATTTCTCACCTCAGCTGAAATTTCTATGTGCCATAGAGGAATGTGTGTTGAAATATGCAGAAACAGTTTTTGGCGGTTCAGAGGAACAGATTAACATGAATCATTTGTAGTGGAATTTTTGTTGAAATGGAAAGCCATGGAATAAACAAAATATTATATGCTTCGCCTCACATTGTATGAAAATAAAGTCACATGACCAAAGGTGTGTTATGACCTCAAATTAACATGGCTGTGTTAAACGGACAAATAGTAATAATAATAAAAAAAAAAGAATAAAAATCCTCTCTTGAATTTGTGTACCTTTTTCAGCTGCTAGTTCAAAAATGGCATGTTAGAACCAATAAGCGGTGACATCTTGCCCTGTTATGGAAAAAGACATGCTTAATTGTATTGAATGTGCATTTGTAGTGGACTTAAAATTTTAAAAGTATATATATATATATATATATATATATATATATATATATATATTATATATATATATATATATATATATTATATATATATATATATATATATATATAAAACTGTACTTGTAGATAATAGAATATTTACTAAGAGACTTAAACACACGTTTAATATCAAACATTATTTACTTTAAAGTACATTTTAAATCATCAAGTTTGTTTTAATAGGAATGACATTAAATACATTTTAGTTTAAAAATAAATGTGTGTCAATGCATTCAAAAAGTACACTGTAACCATATTTCAAAACATAATTATGAAATTTCATACAATGGTGAGCTATTTCTAAAGTATTATTGGAGAAAACGAAATGCAGCATAATTTTGATACAGCTTTTATGCAATAGTTCAATAATCAAGAGGTTAAAAAAAACGTTCAACCGAAATTAAAAATCCTGTCACCGTTTTTCACCCTCAAGTTGTTCTAAACCTGTATGTTTGTCTTTCTTCAGCCGAAATTAAAAGAAGAGTTGTTTTGGTTACCAACATTCTTCAAAATATCTTCTTTTATGTTCAACAGAAGAAAAAAACTCGTAGAGGTTTGGTATAACTTGAGATTGAGTAAATGATGGCAGAAGTTTCATTTATGGGTGAACCTTCTCTTTTAATATTAAGCATTGAGAATCTTGTGAAACTGGTATTTAATTCATTCACTCATTTGTTTGGTTTCAGGGCTTAACTACATTGTCATGGGACAGACAGGTGAACAGGGACGAGGTATTGTGTCTCCTCATAACTTTGTGATGGCCTTCAAAACTAAGAAGCAATGGGATCTGGGAGTGTTGAAGAATTTACGCTGCTAATGTGCTCAGGTCACATCCATGGCTGTTCATTTCGATGACTTAAATGATTCACTTGATGTAAATGCTTTTGATAACATTCATACTTGAAGGACTCTTTCAGTATTTAAGAGTGGTCTGATTTTTTTCATATTTCTGAGGCATGTTTACTCCAATAGAACATTTAAAAAATCTTTAGTGTTTTTTTTTATTTTATGTTGATGATCATATTTGACTATGAAAGACTTTTACTATGTTTTTAATATCTCTGACCACACGAACCAATGATCCCATTAGATTTAGCTCATCTGAAGAGCTGAACTGTTGCAGAGCATGCTAGAAACCTTATATATAAATGAAAGCACTCGCTACAACACAAACTCCTTCATTTGCAGTAGCTGCGGGGTGGTGACATTTATGTTCCAGGAGATCTGGACATGTTGGCCTTTGAATCTGACATTTATCCAATCTATCTAGTGTTGTAATGAGTGAACGAAGATTGAAGATGACAAAATGAAATGTTGTCAAAATGAAGTGCACTGCAAAATTGGTATTATGTCAGCTGAGGTTACTACAAAAGGATCCCGAGTCATTCAAGTTATTTGAACTCTGAAACCATTTAAAAATGGAAGTTTCTGGTATTTCTGGTGATTTAGGTAAACATTCATATTAAAGAGTCTATCTATGGTTTATAATTGCATTATTCAAATTATGACAAGGAATATAGGATGGATTTGAAAGTAACCATTGCTTATTGAGTATTTGAGATCACATTAATTCAGATAATTTTTTATCAGCTGTATATATATATATATATATATATATATATTACGGCTGGGAAGCAATTACATTTTTTTATCTAATTAATTACATGATGTGGTGATTAATTAATCTAATTAATCGCACATCAGATTTGGAGCAATACTCTGAAAAGATAATTTAAAGTCATTGTTGTGTAAAGCATCAGGCATTACAAAAAGTAGGTTTAGCAAGAAATATTTTGTTTGATAAAATGTATTACGTACTCTTTTGGACCCTGTGAGTAAATTATGACATTATTGTAATTTTTGGCTGGGTGAACTATAACTTAATTTTTTTTTTGTGTTAATTTTATTATTATTACTATGAAAATATGAAATTATTTATTTAATGAAATGATACTCTAAATAATAAAGTAAAACTGCCAGTAGGTGGTGGTAAATGTCTTAAAGATTGAGTCATCGAGTCATTTATTAATTCATTTGATTCGTTCAAATGGCTGATTCATGTAGGAGTGAAGTAAATGGTTCTTTAAGAATGGTTCATTAAATCATTAGGCTTGTTAGACTTGAAGCGGGTCATCACCATCAGACCGAATGGTGTGTGACATCAAACTACCGCAAGAGCTTAGAGAGCAGACAACTCCTTGTGCTTTTGAACCGCTCTCACGGTACTTTGATGTCATACAGCGATCGGTCTGTGCAGCGCCACTTCAAATCCAACGCATAGGCCAAAGGTTCAACACGCCAAATGGTTCACCTAATTGGTTCAAAATGTGGATTAAGAAATGAAATGCTGCTGTTGCTCGGAGATGAAGAGTTCTGATTTGTCTTTATATGTTGGTTGGCAAAACTGAGCAAAACAGACAACATTGTGTCTAAAATAACAATATTTACTTCTTAATGAACTGTTATATAAGATGAGTATCACATCTGCACTCGTGTGATATTTCTTAACTATTTGATGTAAATATGAGACAAAATTTCAAACTTTTAATTTCAAAATTTTAGGGACATTTTATAGGCTTCATCACGCAGTAGGTTGTTGCCATGTCTCATATTAGTCATCAATCGACTGTATGAAATGGCAGATGATCCACATAGGTGTGGGGTGGGGCAAGTGCGTCAAATGCGTTAATAATTTTAACGCTTTATTTTTCTCCATAATTAAATTACCAGCCCTATATATAATGTATATGTGTCTGTGTGTGTGTATGAAAAAACACTTAGAATAATTTTTTATTGTCTGCTTTTCATGGCATAGTACTACCCTCTGGCTACAGTTCTCCCGGTGTTTACCTATTTGTGATATTAATTGTGATTAAAGAAAATGTAAATTATTTACTTACTGTATATATATATATATATATGTATATATATATATATATATATATATACAACCCGAATTCCGGAAAAGTTGGGACGTTTTTTAAATTTTAATAAAATGAAAACTAAAAGACTTTCAAATCACATGAGCCAATATTTTATTCACAATAGAACATAGATAACATAGCAAATGTTTAAACTGAGAAAGTTTACAATTTTATGCACAAAATGAGCTCATTTCAATTTTGATTTCTGCTACAGGTCTCAAAATAGTTGGGACGGGGCATGTTTACCATGGTGTAGCATCTCCTTTTCTTTTCAAAACAGTTTGAAGACGTCTGGG